>NC_072737.1:96120278-96764333 GCF_026930045.1 Uloborus diversus
CTTACTTCCGTCAGCTAATTTTATTTATTTAATTTTTTATTGTAATACTTAAACAATGATTTACGTTAATTTAGTTAATATCCATTTTGCTGATTATAGTATGTTTTGTGATGTTAATTAACGTTTTGTTAAAATCGAAATTTTGTCAATAGACTTTTAAATTCAAACAAAACAAATTCAATGAGCTCTCACTTCTACACTGCCACTTTTATGCGACATTTTTACTTTTATGATTACTTTTAGTGATCTCGGCTATAGGAAAATAATTGTGATTCCATTCGTTTATGTGGTCGCTCTAAAGATAAATATGAGCGGATTTTTTTTATCATATATATATTTTTTGTCTTTAACAAATAAAAAGGTTCGTTTTTCTCGTTATGCAGGTTTTTGAATCAGCTATTTCAATTAAGTGTATCTCTTACTTATGCGTCTTTTCCTGCTGCTCCCTCTGGCCGGTGCATAAGGGAGAGTTTACCGGCTTTATAATCAAAAAATAAAAATATATTCTTATTTATAGAATACCAACATATAAATAAAAATAATTTAAAATACAAGAAGGAAAAAAAGTAAAAAGGGCAATATCTGAAATTGAAAAAAACACTACCTACATCAATATAGACTGCGTCAAAATTTCAAACCAGGTGCATGAAATTTTTCAATAATAATCTCCATATATGATTGAAGAGTGGGATAGGAAGTTTATAAAGTACATCGTTATCCTTCTAGAGTTATTTCCCGAAAACTCATTCATCAATGTCGGAATAGAGGCTATGGAGCAACTAGCAACGGAATTTTTATTCCTCGTTTTGCAGTTAGACACTTTTGATGAATGAGATGTGCCGTGGAACCGAGAGATAAACTATTTCAAATATAATACTCTATGAAAATTATTTGCGACGTTTTCTGCAATACATAAAGTCCCCCGCCTCCCCTTACTGACTAAACACAGGTTTTTTTGCGAAGAGATCTTTTTGTGGTAAAATATTCAGAAAAGTTCTTGGTGACTTTGTAATAAAATTTAAAACCAGACACCTTAATACGTGGTGCGGCGGGGGAACGGGCGTTTAAAAACTGCCTGCAGTGCCAAATTCCTTCAGTTTTGTTGAGTAGTCGATTATATGTCAAATTTAAGTTGCTATGGAGAAGAGAACTGATTTTTAACGTGCTGTTGCTGTAATACAAAACTGCCGTTTCGTATTACTAAAACAGCGACACTGATGATGCAGTTGGAAAGCTTTTAGTCGATAAGAGAAGATAAAGTCTGGTTCTATTAAAAAAAGATGCCTGACCTTGGCTGAGCACACTTATGTTTGGATTGAAATATATGAAATTCTTGGATTGGAACAGCCAGGGCAGATCCTAGCAGGTGTGTTGAGTGTGCACCGCACACGGGCGGCCAAAGCAAGGGGCGGCCGCAGGCCTCATCATATAGTTCTTTTAATCAAGCAAAATTCCTGAAGAATTTCTCACAAGATAACATAATAAGTTGAATAAATATGCTGAATTTTAAATGTTCAATTATCAAAGTAAGTGCCGATTTTCCAACAGCATAGCATTTTAAATAAAATGGAATGTTAGAGCACATTGTGCTGCTCCACTATTCATTAATATCTTTACACACATGCTTTTTTTGGTTGCAAAATTTGTGACAGAACTGGTAATCAGGCATGGATACAGGGGAGGGGAAATGAAGAAAATCCCCCCCCCCCCGAAGCATGAAAGAATGCTTTCTAAAGGCCACTAATGCTTCACCCAGCCTCCCAAGTTTTTATTGACCCAAAACAATGAAGACATATTTTGCGTAAAAAAACTATGCTGATAGAATACTTTCGCAAGTATTTCAAACATTAAATTTTGTGTTCAGCAGTCGTGGAGACTGGAGAGACAATGGAAAACTGTGACTCCCTTGAGAGTCAGCTATATATAATCAAAAAACTAAAATTTTTGGTTTTCCCCCTTTACAGGAGTTTTTTCTAATTAAAATCACGGATGAAATGCCCGTTTTCTGATCAAGTAGGAGGACAGGGACTTTGCTCCGGGTTACAAATTTTAAGTGTGGCTCCGAAACGAAAATCCAAAAGGATGCCTTGACGAGACTAAAGAAGGCTTCAAACTACGTTTTTAGAACTTTAATTTCGGAAAATTTTGCTGGTTGAACCACCGATTTTAAGGATCCAATTAAGTCTCTTATTCACCCTTTCTTCCTTAATGTAATCAAACATAGCCTAAAAATGAAGGCTCCAAAATGTCTTTTCTGGAGACAACCTTCCCTAATGTCATCAAAAATTGCTCAATGGCATTTTTCGAATTTTTTTTCGAAATTTTGGCGGTAGAGGGCCCTGAAATCCATTCCCTAACATTTCTACCAAAGATAGTCTGAATTAGCGTCTCTAGAGAGGCCCCCAATCCCACCCCCTGTCTTTTAACGTATTCAAATTCAAACTAAAATTGCGTTTTTCAGTCATCAGTTTCGAAGAACTTTGGGGGAAATACCCCGGATCCCCCTTTTCTCCAACGTAATCACAATAGCTCAAAATTTCGTTTTTAGACGTTTCCGTGGAGCCACCAAACCCTTCCTGCCTAAACTAGCCTGAAATTGACTTCAATTTCAAAAAACAATTCTTGGGGGCACACTGAACAATTGTCCGCTCTTTGTCCCATCGTTATCAAACAATGCCTAAAATATGATTTTGGACTTCCATTTCAAAAAAAATTCCGGATGGCTTTTCACGGCGCTAGGGCATTCGGCATCCTCCATCAATCGCCGAGGTGAGATGGAGAAAATTCTTTAGTTGTATTTTTCAGATATTAGTATCGAAAAATATTCAGAAAGATCCGCTGAAGCTTCCCGGTTTCCTTAACGTCACTAAAGATAGCACAAAATTGTGGTTTTTAGAGCCCAAAAATCCTTTCTTCGCAAAAATAGCCTGAAATTGATTTTAATTCCGAAAAATATTTCAGTTCGGAATATTTTCAAGTTTCCTCTATCGTGTCCAAATCTAGCCAAAAATTGTGTTTTTGAAACAATAGTGCCGATAAATTACCGGATTAAAGATGCCAGACCCCTGAACGTCACCAAAGAAGCCTAAATTTGAGTTTTAAACTTCAATTTCGTAAACGTTCGATAGGAGACGACAGAATCTTCCTCCCGCCAGCAATTTTAACAAAAATAACCCGAAATTGCATGTTTTAAACTTTTGTTTCAGAAAATTTTCGGGAAGAGCGCCGATCCTTCCTAAACTATGGTCACAAAAAATAACTGCAGTTCGACATTAATTTTGAAAGAATTTCAGGAAAGAACTCCAATATTACTTTCCTCTCAAGTTTCGAAAAATTTCCTAAAATTGCAATTTTTCACGTCAATATTGAAAATTTCTCCATGGACCTTGAATGTTCCCGCTTTTTTTGTCCTTGCAACCAAACACAACCAAAGATTATGTTCTGGAGGCGATACCCCCAACGACAGACTATAAAATGCGTTTTTACGACTAGTAAATTTCGATACCTATTACATTCTTCAAAGGTCTTAGGTCTTTGCACACGCGCGGCCGGCCCCCTAGGATCGGCCCTGGGAACAGCTCAAAAAAACCTTATTGGCAATATAAACTGGTCAATCCTATCAGAAGACAATTTTGCAGACCCAGTCTTTAAGTCCCCGTAATTTTATATCATCTGCTAAAGCAGCTTGAGGGTGAGGAACTAGTGAACTGATGGTTCAAGGTCAAGTGAACTGATGGTACTAGGTCAGGCTGACCTAACTTTTGTTCATCACGAAACATTGTGAAGAAGAATTGTAAGGGTCATTTTATTTTTTTCACGCTTTAACAGCAATAGCATGTCGAAGGCCAGTTCACGTCTCCATAGTAACTGAAGTATCATACAATTGTGTACCAGATGAAAGTTGCGCATCAAAAGTTTTAAAATCCCCAGTTTCTTTGCCACACCCTGCAGTTGAAGTGCAACGACATCAGATTTTGAAATTACTAATCAGCTTAATGTTTCTGGAATAACTTTACAATAGTGCAATGAGGGGTGTATGTCGTTTAGTACATTTTAAAAATGTAAAAAGCAAACTATATTTTATTTATGTAAACGACAAAAAACTATAAAAATAAAATTCAAACTTTTACCTTAAGATCAACGTCAACTTTAATATTTTCAACTGCCACTATTGGAGAGATGATACAATAGACATAATATATTATATACACTATATATAAATACCATTACTATATCAGATCCTTAACAGGATACTGAAAAACTGCTCTACCCTCAAAATTGAAAATTTTTTGTGTACTTCAAAATTTTTACCCTTCATTTTTCCAAATCTCTTTTCACAAGTATGTTCCACATTGAAATCCTCTGTCCTAATCCCTTATATCATTTCGAGTTTTATATTTTCCCTCTCAATGACGCAGCCATATGACACCTAAAATATCGGCGCCCTGCGGCAAGGAAACTCCCTATTCCAACATAAATCTTGAAGGATTTTAGCGGAAAAACTAGGCAACTTTCACTAGTCAAAGAATATTAAAGTGCAAAGCATATATTCTGTTTCTTTTGGCGGATTTGCAGACTTTTTGAACAAAAAAAAATAAGGGTGTGAAGGTCTAAAAAGTGCTGTATATGCTTGGCTTTCATGATAGATACTATGGGTATTTTCTGGATGTCTTCATTAAAATGCATAAGAAGAGAAACAGTCTAAAAACAGGCAGCATTTTCTTGAAGTTTTGAATCTAGAAAGCCCTATTATTATTTTCCGTCATGTCATGAAATTTATTAAAAAGTATCTATTCAAGCCAAGGGTCTTCAAGCAATTCTCCATTCTTCGGATATTGTTGCAAAGCCGTTCAAAGTAATGTCCGAGTAGCAATAGAAATCCTTAGGGCAAAATGCAACCTAATTTGTTCATAAAAATAAACACAAATAGGACACCGAGTAAATTTAGGTTACTAATTCCATTACCCGCTTGTATTAAAATACTTGATCAAACCATTCTAAATTTTGAGCGGAGAAACACCTTAAAATTCTAAAATAGTAATATGAAGCCTTAGCCCTAATTCGGTAAAATTTTCAGTCCTAAAGCTCTACACAGACAAAAATATCATAATTTTGGTAATTTAACATACTATTTAATAATTGCCGATCGAATTAGGATTTGGACTGGACATTGCTGAAAGTAAGAGAGTGATCTCGCCATCATGGGAAATCAAGTAATTTCTATGGATTCTAAAGTTATTCATAAATTGTCAATTCGGTTACGGAGAACAATATCAATTTTATAGTGTGTTAGTTCATTAGCATGTTGTATCTAGTACAATGTTGCTCATAAGTTTTCCCTTTGGAGAACGTAGCACCCTACAATAAGATGTTTTCATATGCAAGAGATTTTCACGTTGAATTGATTTCAGATCCATGGGGTTGTATGAAACCCATAAATTCATCAAATCAGTACATGCTAAAGGAGAAATCCCAACGGAAACTCCAATTGTGCAATCACTTGAAATCCCACAAGGCGAACTGAGAATCTGCGCTGGCAGTCGGAGGAAGATTATCACTGGAAGAGGGAACATGTAATTTCATATATTAGACAGTGATTTACCAAAAAACCGAGTTATGTAGTCAATATCTTACTTCTGACACCACTACAGGGTTAGATATTATTTAAGAACCTGATCTTATTTTTATGAGACTGAGCAGGGTGGCATATTGGTAAGGCGTTGGCCTTCCGCACTGTGGTCCCGGGTTCTGACCCGCGGTGGCCAGTCGTTGGACTTTCTAGATGCAGAAAATCGTCAGCGCCCATGTTGTATTATTGTGCGTCATATAGAAGATTCCTTGGGAATTCGTTTGTTTTGGAATGATCTCGGCAAAATTAAATCCCTAGTGCAGTTAGCTAACGAAGAGAGCTATCTTTCTCTATCCGACGGAAACTAGGCTTCAAATTATCTGTGCTAGTGACATCCGCGTCGTAATTGGTGGCACATAAAAGACTGGATGCCGTATCGGGGGATCGCACTGGATCTGCCCTATTAGAAAAAAAATAATATATTAATAAGACGATAGAGAGAGAACTTGATCTCACTATCATAAGTAGCTAAATCGTTTTCAGGAGACTTTGACCATGCAAGGTCTTTTCTAAAGAACGTGATATCAAAATCATGGGACTGAAAATTATTTCGGGAGAAAGTGGTTTCATATTCATGGTGTAAAAGTTAGCGTTAATTCATAATCATTCACTGACAATCATTTTTATAGAACCAGATCTCATCTTCGTGTGGCTTAAAGTATTTTTCAAATAATGTTTTGTTTTATTAATGAAGCATAAGCTCATTTTTGTAGTGTACTTTCACAAACTTTAGAACACATTCTTGCAGAAAATTACTCTTTTATTCTTGGAGCAACATTCAAGTTCTGTTGGAAATGATCTATATTCCTGAGGCTTAAGAGGGCTACTTATCTAGAATGGCAGTAACATAAGAGAAAAAAAAGGTAGAAACCAATATAGAGTTTTTTAAAGTAAGATAAAAATAAATAAAACCGCTATACAACACTAACCACTAAAAGTATAATCATATAAAAATAGTAGTGCTAAAAAATATTTATCATCGCAAAGAAATTCAAAAACAATTGAGTTTTTTTTAGAGAGATTTGTGTTATGTGAAAGTAAAGTATTGCTAATTATAATAATATTTTGAAATTCACAAACACTCCTTCCTTATAATTTTTGCAATGTTTTATGCAAACATAGCCATGAGTTTCACAGAGGTATTAAAAGGGGAAAATGTCCATGACGAATGGTGTATGACAAACTTTCATAAATGCTCCATGATATGCCATAAGAACTGCGGAAGAAAGGTCTGTCACAGCAGCAGAATTAATGAACCAACTAACAAAATTAGTTTCGTACTAAGCGCACCTGTTACGTTTTCACATCACCAAACAATTTTGCTTCTTCCCCAGACATAACGTTAATGGATGACTGGGCGTCTCAAAGAAGAATTATTGGGATTTGGCTTACCCAATGACAGCTATATCAATTTAGAATGAATAAAATTTACTTGAAAAATGCTTCAAACGAGACAGAAAAAAAATATCCTCATTTGTACAAAAGAATAAGTGATACTATAAATCATCGTTTTTATATTTTTTGTATGTATTCATACTTTTATATTATAGTATATTTTAAAAACATGTAGAATAGAAATCGTATTTTATGATCTCGAGGAGCGAAATTCATCACTGAGACTAATAAATATTTTTAAAAACATATATATGTTACGGTAAACGTGATAAATCCGGTGATTTTTCACAATCCCCACTAAAACTGATAATTATGATAAATTATTGAATATTTAGCCATATTTATTACATTTACCGTTTAATTTATACAATCCTCGACTCGTCACGGGGAATGTAATGAAAGTCGATACTTAGCCAAAATTTGTTCAGTTTGCTCAGCTACTTTACTTTTTCTATGACGTATAGTATTTGTACGCGACGAGGGCGTTATGTGGGATTCACTTGTCTGCGTCTGCGCATTTATTAACCATGTAAGTAGGATTTTAATTCAATACATTAACCCCTCACTAAACCAAACCCTATTAAACTGGATTTTGATTAATCCGGATAACCATTAAAATGTACACTATAAAATAAAATGCGATTCAGAGTGATAATGAATTTTTGTTGACCAAATTTTGTATTTTTGTAATGCATTTCTAAAATTTTCTCTTCAGTTTATGTTTTATTCTTTTGAATTCAAAGCACAATTTTTACTTTGTACAGTAGTTTGCTTTTGTACCTTGTCTCAATTTTTCGGTTATTTTATTTAAACCGTACTTTCATTAATTCGCACAACCTGGATCCCTTATTTATATAGATTAATGAGGTTCTACTTTATTTCTGATGTGCTGGCAAGACTTTTTTTCGGAACATTTTCTTTTTAGATTTTGTAGAGCTGGTTGGCTCAATGTTTCGGTTATTTTGTTTAAACCTTTCACTAATTGGTACACCCTGGATACCATACTTGTACAGATTAATGAGGTTCAACTGTATTTCTAACGTCGTGCTAGCAAGACTTTTTTTTTTTTTTGTATGTTTGCTTTCTCGCTTCTATAGAGTTTCTAATAATGGCCGATATGCTTCAGCGTTTCAATTTCAAATTTTAGTAACTGATATTAATTCAAAAAAAAAATACGCAGATCAAATGTACGCAGTCTTTGTTTACGAAGGAAAAACATAAATATTCGTTAATAAAGGTGAATTATAGTAAAAGAAAATTTGTGGAAGAAAATAGTGGACAAAATTCCAAAGGGTATCGTAGACTAAAAAGATATGACGTAGTGACAGTTTTGTCAATGTTGAAAAACTAATCTATCCCGTAAATAAGACCGCTACAATGTTAGATTTTACGTGTATTTTGATGAATTGTTTCGCATACTTCATGAAGCACAACTACCAGTAGGCCATGGTGGCAGAAACAGAATGTTAAACGAGCCCTTAAGAAAAGATACATAAGTAATATAACCGAAGCAGTTTATATTTTTCAATATAATTTGCAATATATATTGTACGCATATAACGTGTGTTTTTTAACAACCATTACGCCGTTTTTCAAATTCTTAACTATGAATTTTCAGAGAAGTTGGGAAAAAAATCCCTTCTTTGACATTAAGACCTTATTCTGACAGATTATTCGAATTTATTACATTCTCCATTACGAGTAAACGATTGTCGTAGAGAAAAAGAAGCAGTAAATTTGAACACTTATACTTGGTTTAATGGTTTTTATGTCATCCGGGACGGCAATTTGTAGTACACCCCCACCCACCGCCTGAACGCTAAAAAAAAAAATGCTGATGCAAACAGGAAACTCACACAATTGTCAGAAACCAATTTCAATTTTTGTGTCAAATCGAAAATTTACATTAAAAGACAAGTAAATTTATGAACGCATTTTACAAAATTGCCCCCACAATGCTGTAATCAATTTTCTTTAAAATTTGATAAATTAAGCAATTTAAGATTTATTTAGAGAAATGTATAAAAATTCCAATATTTGATTTCTTTTAAATATAAACTCTGACTATTATGATCTTCATCCCCCCTCCCCAGAAAGGTGTTATCTGGAGTGGGCAGCTCCCTCCTTCTCCTCCCATAGTAACGCTTTCGATTACATTATTTATAACATTATCATCTAATTTGTTTGTTCTAAAATATTTAGTTAAAGTAAAGCAATGCAAAACCAATTTTATTACTTTTTTTTTGATTGAAATATTTTTGTAAGCATTGATAGATATCGAACCTCGTTTTAATTGTAAAAGTAACTTTTAGTGTTGAAAATATATTTTTTTTGGAATTAAACCCTCGCTACTCATCAGAATTATTCAAATTTATTACATTCCCCATCATGAGTCGGGCATTGTATAAATAAACCGGTAAATGTGATAAATATTGAACAATTGATCACATTTACCAAGTTTATTAGTGATTGTGTATAATCACCGGTAATTATAAACCATCACCAATTTATTACATTTACCGTAACACATATAAGCCAAATAAACTAAAAAATATGACGAGGAGCAATTTTCACTGGATTGGCTCAAAGATACTCCCCAGAAGGGCTATATTATTATTATCAGTATTATTTTCGTCTTCTCCTCGTATATTCTCTATTTCAGATGAACTGGAACTTAAAAATAACTCTTGTAGCAATGATACTTCTGGAAATTTGATAGTGCAGCCGTGAGTTGCGTAAAATTGTTGAACCGTTCATAAACTAGAATTAAATTTAGTGAATATAACTACACTTAAAAAAAAAGGTACAAAAAGAATTTTTTGAATAGTTTCGGACAATAAAAGTATAGTCAGAAATATTATCAGCTACTAAGCAGTGAATTGCAACTAAGCCTACATCTACTACTACAACGAAAGACCATCTGCTTCAATCTCGGTAATTGACTATTTTAGACTGATGAGTCCATGGAAAGTACAAATGTGAAATCTCTGTATTTCATAACCATGATGTCGGTATATTGCATTATAAGCAGCTGTTTTATAAATGATTGAGAAATGTTTGTAAAAATTTAAAAATCTTTATATTTTAATTACCAAAACGTTATACTAAAATTCAATTATAATGGCCTCCGCTTATACGAATCACGTTTGTTCTAAACGGTTCTGATTCAGTAAAGTGACTGATTCAATAAATCGACTAAAAAAATAAAGCTGGGTATTTTTTTTTCTTTTTTAAGGATTTGATTCAATAAAGCTGTTGATTCAATTAACCACTGATTCAGTTACCTGCGTCCATTGTATAATCTTTCTAAGATATTTTTCCTTCAGTATTTTTTCTGCACTGCATTCCGTTAAAATAAAAAAGTTGAAAATAAAGAACTCAAGCTCTGTTTACATTTTACTGAACATATGACACTTGTTGCATCTGAGATAAGAAAGATGTATCACCACTGTCACTGTTTTGTGTAAAGACGTGAGAATGGATGTTTTCTCGAGAATGTGCTTTGCAAGGAAATGTAAGACAATGTAAATACATGTCGATAAACATTCTTCAAAAAACATGTCAGAATGCATATTTTAGGAAAAAGAAATTTTCAAAAAAAGGGGAAGGAAAAGAAGAAAGAATGAACTGCTTTTTTGTTTTCAGATTATTTTAACTTGAATAAATCATAAATAAATCTAAAGAGAGAAAGGTATTTTGCATGTTTGTGTCTTAGTTTTTTAATTACCATCGAGAAAAAACAGATAAATTGAGTTTCGTATGTAAGAGACAATTAAGCACTTCTCTAAATTGAAGAATTAATCCACATTAAAACGATTCAAAGAGCAACTCTTGCTCTTTTTATTATTTTGTTTAAACTGTAAAATGAAAATACTTATTATCGCGAAAATGTATTTATATTTTTTATGTATTTATGTAGAGCAATTTGCACATTATATGATTACTTTTACTGATTGTATCGATCTCCATTGGAACATTTTTCTGAGAAATGTGTTTATGAAAGATGACTTTCAAATCTTTTACTCCTTGCAATTCTCAAAAAGCTGTAGTGCTCGATCAACAAATCATATACCAAGGTAAGCAAAAATGCTTGCGTTTATACAAATAAAAGTATTTCTTTTATCGTTGTTATAAATGTTACATTTAAAGTATTTAGATAATAGTTCAATTTATGACAAGAAAATAAACCTGTTTATAATATATGCTATGCATGGCTATTACAAAACTGAATTGTCCTGATGGAAAAAAAATACAAGTATTCAGCTATTATTTGTCATTAGAAATGTATCTTTGGAGAAGTGACTTGCTTAATTTTCTATACTTAAAGATATAACAAAAACCTTTAGCAAACGCATTTTAAAAATTTGAGATGCACCGATTTTACAATGAGGGTCACATATAATCCAAAAAACCCGGACACTTTTATAATTGACTTTAATGAACTGTTTTGTGAATTTGGTCAAGCAAACATTGAAAACTGTATACGTGTAAAAACACTTTCCATTAAAAAATTAACTACAAATGTATTTAGAGATCCAAAAACATTTTTTTTTTCGCACATCCCGTATCAAAGAAATCTGCAAAACAGGTGTAATTTTGGTAAATTAATGAACTTGCTATGTGCATTTCTTCTAATATATTTTGCAAATATATCTCTTATATCCGTGAATACATAGCATTTCATTCAAAAATACCAATCTCCTTTGACAGGATTGTTGATCAGAGTAACCCGTATTTTCTGATAGACTAAACTTTCAGGTTGAGAAAAAAGGAGTACGTTTTTAAAAGAAATCAAAGATAAGAAGACATGTTAAAATGATTGCACACTATCGGATTTAAATGACAGCAATGGAAATTAAATTATGCCGAAAGATAAACAGGTTCTTATCTCTTCTATGTTAAAGTACATTTAATAAAAAATTAATATTCTAGTCACACAAATTTGCTGAATTAAGACTTCTTTTGAAGTAAATTAAACTACATGACATTATATTTTAGCGGTTTTTGACAAATAAATGTCAAATAAAATATTTTCCAAACGCTTGCCCGTAATTGTTAGATGATAGCGTATGCAATACATCAAAACCCAAAAATAATACCCGGGAGTGAATTTAGCAATTCATTTCCTGTCTCAGTACCACATTTAAAATGTGCTCCCACAAATTTATAAATTATTTTTCTCCCACGAGCTTCCGGTGTCCGAAATACTCTCAGTAAATTGTTGCCATAAAATTGAAAGAATCCTGTCGCATCTTTTAAAAGTCGAAATTCGGAAGCAAGAAAATGCTCTCCAATTTTAGATGCAGCTATTTCAACCGTTTCCTCAAGATACAAATCATTCCTCACTATTTATGGGCAAACACTGCCTCCTTCATTTTCGAATTTAATGCAAGAAACTTGTACGACGGCCATTTTCATCTAAGCAGCTCATACGACAGAAGATAAATGGCGCTAAACTCTAAATTTGTTACGTATGAGGACAGAATATTCCAGTCTACTATTTTTTTAAAGAGACATATGGTTCCAGAGCATATTTAGATTCTTGCTTTTACAAAATATATTGCTGTGTAACACGGTAAAATTACTGTAAATTTAATTCAGATACGTTAAAAATTTTTTTAATGGAAATTTTGAAGTAAAGACATTGAAAGCGTTTTATAATATTAGGAATAAATGTTTGCGTCAGCTGAATAAATATACATTAGGGTGGTTCAAAAATACATGTAAAACAAGTTTCTCCTAGATAACAGGACACCCTTCAATGTTTTTAGATTTGTGGATAGGAATATTATGGAAGAATTTTAGCTTCCTATTTCAATTGAAAGAGGGTGCTCGACCCCCTCCCCCAAAATTCATAAGTATGGGGAGTGTGATTAAAAAGTACATTGAACTGAAAAAACAATGCTACATAATATAATATACACGAGTAATATGCATATACATTGCAATAAAATAATTATTTACAAATGAAACAGCTAGGAAAATTAATATTTCTAAACTTGTGACATTTTCTATGCTACGGCTAATGTTAAACTAAGGGGTCATTGAGCACCTCTTAAAATTTGAGTAAGAAGCTAAAACTTTTACAGCATAATACCATTAGTAAGTCTAAAAAAAATAGGGAGTGTCTTGGAATCTAGCAGAAAAAAAGTTTTTTTGAACCATCCTGATATACATACTTTGTAATTATTTTGGAACGATACAGCAAAAGTACAATTTACTGTCTGTTTTTCTTAGCTGAGACCTTCCGCCAATTTGCGCATGCGTCAGTTCTGCTGATTTTATCAAAATAGGGAGGGAAACCCGGAACGAAAAGGTGCAAAATAACGTGTTCAGCAGCTCTTACAAAGTAGAGTTGAAAAAGTTAAAGATATTAAGTGAGAGCGGAAAGTTCGCATCCTCAACCTATCACCCATGTTTAAAATGGAATCCATCCCTTTGCCTTTGAGAATGGACAGTATTTGTATGTTGTGTAGGGTTCGACCAATGGCATTTTTTGGCCGATGGGCCGATGCCGATTGTTGGCCGATTGTTCAAAGATGGCCGATGGCCGATTGTTTTCCTCCAAATGGCCGATTGCCGATGGCCGATGGCAAAAAAAAAAAAAAAAAAAAAATCAAACAGAAATAAATTGATAAGATTGTCAGGGATTTAAAGGATCATTGATTCATTTCACTTTACTTCCTTTCTACGAATAAAGAATTGTAATCACAAAAAAAAAAATCAGATTTCGACCTAAATTTCTATTTTACTATCACCCAATTTATACTTCACAAGTTGTTTCGGCACATCTGTACATATATATGTACCTAAAAACATATAGATAACCAAATATCCATTTTGAACGCCTCCTCAGTTAGTTATCGCAAATTCTCTTGTGATGTCTTCATGCGCGTAAACTTACGTCATTCAAAAACGTTATGAAATAGTAAATTGAAAACTCATACGTACGTAGTATGATCTATAAGTTCGAGGTCAAGTTGTATAAAACCTTACTCTGAAAAGTTCACATTACTGGGGCTCATCTATCTACAAAATAGTCACTTTGAACGATTATGCACTTCTGCCAACGTTCGTATAGCTTTTAGAAGCACTCCTGGAAGACATTTTTCGCAAATTCCTGTAAGGTCTCTTGTGCTGCTGCTTTAACGTCATCTTGGGGAAGAAGGCGACTTTCATGTTGATGATGCACGGTTCGATTGGTCAATACTCTGATATGACAAACAAATAACATATCGTTTCGTCGGACTTAGCTCTGTGTGACTTTTACCTGTTCCCAGCAAAAGAACATTTGCATAGACGACGCTTTTTTCCGTCAGGAGAAGATGAAGCTGCATCATAGAAGGTAGCGAAAAATGGCTTCCAGGAGTGTTTCCAAAAGTTAATGAACGCTGGCAGAAGTACATAGTCCCTCAAGGCGACCTTTTGAAGGTGGATGTGCTTCGGTAATGTGAACTATTCTTGTAAATATTTTATACAGCTTGTCCCCGAACTTTTGCATCGTACTACGTACAATCTGTATAGGGTGTAGTTATGCTTCTCCTTTTTTGACTGCTGTATGATGAAAGAGAAAGAACAATAGCCAAAAAAAGAAGGAAGAAAAACAAAGAGACTTTAATAACCAATTGATTTGTTTTTTTTAATTGATCATATAACTAAGATTTCAGTAATGTTGTAATTATGTATGGATTTGGGTACACTAAACATAGATTTAAAAAAAATTAAATTACGTTGTTTAATCATTCAAAAAAAAATAAGAATAGAACTATGAAACGGTCAACAAATTACGCAATTAAAGTGGAAAGATTGCACGTAGACATTTTTTAGTCATTAAATTAAACAAAAAATGTAACAGATAAATTACAACATTAAATCAAAATAGGAATATTTTTATACTTATTTAAACTTTATGAATAGAAAAGTTTGCATTTTTCATAAAAGCTATGACAGTGACATACATTTTGCTGAAAAAAAAAATAGCCATGAAAAGAGCAAGGTTCTTAAAACGCAGGTACAATAAACAAACTCAATATTTACACCAAGTTAATAACTGAATACATATACTACTTGATCTGATGTTTGCACACATAGTATTGAACAATTTGATTGTTTAATCTTTTATGAAGCTTTGCAAACAAGTTCAAATTAAATTTTTCAATTTAACAATAATTTTCCGAAATTTGAAAAATTGCATAATAGAAAGTCCTTGAAACTTTTCTATAAAAACGAAAATAACTTATTCATTGATTTTATATAAATACATAAAAATAGTTACGTACAACAGAAAAAAAAATCAATCGCTTAATGATGCAAAAAGGATGGCAATTTACGAAATATAGGTGAAACAAGTATGAGAAATACGCAAAATGACATTTCTTGAACAAAATAAATAATCGCTAAATATTTAAGAAATGCTTGAAACGACGAGGTAAGTTTAGGGGGGTCACCCTCTGATTTTGGAGTAAATCACACTTTGGTCCCAAGCTTTGCCTCATTTTTTTAGTACAGAACTTCTACCACCAACGCCTCGGAAGAGTTTCTGAATCTACTTCAGCACTTCCGGAAAAAAAAATTCAAAAGTCCCTTTGATTTCCGAATTATGTCACCATTCAAAACGTTTTTAATCAATTTCTTACATTAATGCCCTAAATTCTTTCTAAACAATAGATAAAGTTTGAAAAAAAAGATCTCCAATTTTATGAATGGTGTTAGTTTTAAACAACTCAGAAGTACAACTAGAGTTTAATTTCAGAAATTGAGGGAGTGGGAGGAGGGGCACGCAAGTGTTCTCGGAAATTCACAAAATAGTCGTAAAAATAGAGTTCAAAATAATTATAAACATTAAGCAGAAAACCCTTTCAAAACTTGCACCCGAGTTTGTTTTGACGTGGAATGGCGGATTTAAAATATAGCAAATGTTGCAATTGCGCGAGAGGTCCCATAACCATAGGGCCACCGAAGGAGTTACAAAAATGCGAATGATAAATTTTTTACAACTTCTGTGATCCCCAAAATGTATTTCGACGGGCCCCAAACTTGTAACTCTGCCGAAGCGATACAGAAAAGACTGCATTACTGTGATTCATATTACAAATATCGAAAAATTAAAAATTACCGTCGGTTCAACGGGAATCTAATAAAATGACACAAAAACCGGTTTCGCCATCTCATATTTGTTTCCATGGTCTCCAATTGGGCAATATATCACGAAATGATCGTCAGTCTGAGACGCTATATTAGTTTTGCATTGAAATAAGTAATTAATAGCCACAAAAAATGAGTAAACAGGCTTTTCAGAACACCCGATCGAAAACTAAAAGGGAAGTGCACAACTGGATCGTCCGCCGACCCCACATACGAAACTTTCATCTTCTACAGATTATCATTTTTGAGTTATGACTTATGACAGATACATACGTACATCCTGCTGCAAGAAAAAACGCAATAATCAACTTGTTTGGTACCTGAATGTAGTATTAAAAACTCTTCTAGGGATGACTAAAGATAGAAATTCATACTGAAATTTAAGTAAATAATTTTATATGAAAACAACAACTCCATTTACTTTGTATTAAAAAGTAAAACAGCAAAGGTCCTTTTTTTTCTCAAAAACATCGGCCAATTCTATCGGCTTTTCGATGTTTTTTAAGGCCGATGGGCCGATGTTTCCCGCAAGTTAGCATCGGCCGCCGATGCCGATTGCTAAATTATAGAACCATCGGCGCCGATGCATCGGTCGAGTCCTAATGTTGTGTAGTGTATTGAATGCGACAGAGCTGCGTTCGCAAACCATTTTTTTTTTCATGGTAAATCAATTCAATTTTAGCTGAGTATTTATCGCATGGAAAAGTTTGAGATCCACAGATTCAAATCTATTTACGCTTTTCATTGTTTACGTTTTTCATTGTCTTAACAGTAGATCAGTTTACATTTGAGGCAGTGATGTAAGTGGCAAAGAGATGTAAGTGGACATTTTCAAGTTTTGAGTAAAACGAGTATAAAGATAACGTCCTAGGTATGCTTTTATTGATGTTTCTTTTCAAATCACGCTGTACAGCAGCACCTACCTGAGCTACTAGTACTCTATCCTGTCCTAAGACAGAGGAGAGGTTCCCCTACTGTTTGTACTGGTTATCTCCATTTTTTTAATTTTGCCACTAACATCCCTTTGCTTCTCACTGCCTCATTTATCTGTATTACTTTTGACACAAAATAATAAAGTATAGTCAAACAGTTTAAAAATCAAACATGTCATTGACGCACATAATTTATTTTATAATCTATCGTATGCAAATGATTTTTAAGATATACTTATGATTATGTAATTGTGACATCAATATCTCAGTATTAGCCAAAAATACACAGTTAAAAAAATATGTTCTGCAAACGTCCATAGTCTACCGTAAAACTAGTAGCCTTCAAAGGGTTAAACACCCAATGTTAATTTTATAAAATCCAAAAGTTTCATGAAAGAAATATACACAGTTATGAAGTTGTATCCTATCTCACGGTAAACAAATGTATTCGAATTTTGACTATCAATGCTGAATCATCGCAAGTTTAGATTCTTTGCATTTTTTAACATTTGCTGAAAATATACATCTGTATAACTTTCTAGATCGTAAAGGTAGCTGTATCGTATTCAGATGTTATTATTTACAAATCTAGAAAATATATAAGGGTCATTCTCCAGAAAATGTAACTTTTGAATGCAAATATTTTTCAATTTCGATTTTTTTTTTTTTTTTTTGTTCTTACATGAAAATGTTACTTACTAGAAGTAACCATAAACAATGGCCCAGCTAAGTTCCAAATATTTTCCTCATAAAGAAAAAAAAATAAAAAAATAAAAAATGACATGTTCATAGTAATTAAAAGAAAAGAAAAAAAAACACTTTTAATACTTAAAAATCAGGCCAATTTAGTATTAAAGTAGTAATTTTGTTAATTGTGCAAACAATCAGCTATTTTAATGATTAGTGGGAACATAATAATAATCTCTCCTAATTAAAAAACGGTCCAATTAGTAGTTCCTAATGTATGTTAAATAGTATTTAGTAAATTTGAGGATATACTGACAGTTTATAAATTTGGTAGAAAGCCTATTATTGATGTCTTTCTCCTCCATTTACTTTCACCTCAGAAATATTGACATTGATAAGGTCTGTAACGAAGATGAGATTCACAAAGGTGAGGAATTTTCCATTAATATAATAGGTACTTTTTTCAGGAAATTTTATTTTCTTCGTTGCTACAATCTGCACGTGTTAAGCATATAAAAACATGCTCACTTCTTTTTACATTAATTTATATCCCTGAAATTCAAGTTCACGGAGGTGTGGTCGTGTTTTTCGTGATACGGGCTTTGTCCACTTGCTGCAGTGGATGGAATTATGAATGCCGAGCGGTACCAAGCAGTTCTGAGCAATCACGCGTTACCAACCTTGTGGCAATTCTTCGGAAATGGCCCTTTTCTCTTTCAACAACACAATGCACCAAACCATACGGCACGTGTTATTACTACCTGGTTCGAAAACATGAATGTGGAAAAACTTGATTGGCCTGCCCAGAGTCCAGACCTTAACCCCATCGAGCGTCTTTAGGATGTGTTGGAGCTGCGGCTGAGGGTCAGGTCGACCTAGAGTGGACTCTAGGTCGACCTGGCCCCGAAACGAGACTGAGCTCTACGCCATGTTGAAGGAGGAATGGAGCCTGATTCCTGTTGCAACATATCGTCTTTTGGTAAAAAGTCTTCCTCAAAGAGTTGAAGCTGTCATTGCAGCAAATGGTGGCCCTACACGCCATTGATGTTGTGTAAGCCCGCATTGCGTGACTTGTATGAAGTGCCCGGTGACGAATGGCAAGGTAGTGTATATATATATCATAAAAATTAGCCCTACGGCATTTAAAATGTAATGCTTTTTACGTTTTACAAAAAATCTGTCATTTCTCAACCTTGCCCCCTTTGTGAGGAAATATCCACTTATAAGTTATATGAAATCACATTAGTTAAGTATATCATTTTGGATTGGGTGATACGGAGAATCTCACCATTTTCTTTAAAATTCAATTCTGGAAAAAAATTTAGCTGCGTATGATAAGTTCACTGGATGGCATGTTTTTGTGCCCCCCCCCCTCCCCCAGTGAAGTGAAATCAGTTTAATAATAATGCACGATCTTATCAGTCATTAAATTCATACTTCTAAACTGATCTCCTTTTAAAAAAATGCATTTTTTGTTAATTTGCTTCCAATATTTTTATTTTGTTCACTTAAGTTAAAAAGTAATTGAGTTTTTTCTCTGGTATTAAGGGTTCTAGTCCTTTACTTGGGGTGAAATGTAATTATGTAATAATTTTACATAGGATGGCAACATCGATTGCTAATCGGGAATAGATAGACCACGTAGCATACTATTAGATATTACTACTTAAAACTGCACCCATCCGAAACTTATAAATAAAATGTTCATTACTGAGTACAACGTTGATAGGTGGGTCAAGAGGTGTCAGTCACATATCCTGGCTTTAAAAAATTAATGTATTGCACGTAAATGGGCCTGGCTTTTGTTGTTTCTCGATATAATTTTATCAGCAAATTTCTTTCTTTATTTTAAAGAGACATCTAGTTCCAAAGTATAGCTAGATTCTTGCCTTGCCGTAGGGTTTACTTTTGTGATATTTAATTTATTTTTTAAATGATCCAAGTAACATCAACAGTTATGGGGACTTCAAATTGATCGAAAGATTGAATAGATACTCTTTATCCTCCTTCCCCCCTCCCACTCAAAAATTTCTGGGAAAAAAATTGAAAGGGCAGGACAGAAAAGGTTGAAAAGCGGGAATACCCATCATTTGCCTCCATAAGTATTTAAACAGTAAAACGTCAGTTCATCTAACCTGAAAAATCATTATTTGAAATGTTCAAAAATAAAATTCGAAACACATGTAAGTCAATTATGCAGCATATTTTTCCGCTTTATTCACTTAAAATCTATTTCAAATTCTCAGAAAAATAAACATGAACCTTTCTGTTTCTTTTATTTCAATTACATGCATTTGCGAAACTAAATTGTTATTTACTTCCCTTTAAATTACATAATTTCTGTTTAAATTTATATTCAAAGCGGTCTATTTAAATGTAGCTCGTTACAGCTGCAACCACTCGTTCAACACAAAACCGAATGAATGACTTCATGAAATATTTTAGAAATTCTTATGAGAATTATCACTAATTACGAGGCAAATGATTCGAAATTAAAGTTGCAAATTACCTTTCGGTTGGCGACAACGTCGAAAAATAAAACTTTCTGAATCAAATTTGTGTAAATATTAATATTTAGCACTTGAAACCGTCGCTTCCGGATTTCCTCATCTGAATAGCTTGTTAGCTCTACTTTGCATAGGCATATACTAAGCAAACACGAAAATGGGCTCTTAGCAAATAAAGCATTAATAAGTTCTAAAATTTGAAAAGGAATAAATTATAAGTCCCCAGCTATTTCTCCACCTAAACCACATCATAGGCTTTAACGCTGAGTAATACAGGAATTTATCTTCATAAAAATTCATTTTCTACTTTAGTAAGAATTGTCTTTGTGCACATATTAGAAAGTTTCAAGAAAGTAAATTTTAATAATGTGTCTATGACTATATAACTTAACTATTTTTACAAAGTATCAGGCTGTTATTAAAACCTGCATGTTTAGATTGGAGATAAAGTTAGAGGATCATGAATTGCATAAGATATCCCTCTCATTTTGTTTAAAGTATGAAAATCCTGTATAAAGAAACTTCTATTGTTTTGGATCTGGGTTTTAAAATCTCGGATAAAAAAAATGATAAACCAATGTGTACAGTAGAGATAAAGTTCATCACCACATCTGTTTAACATGTGCAACGTCCAATGGGGTGGTTTCTTTCAGTCAAAAGTACTACTTTTAATCATTGAAATGGATAGAATGAGCAAAAAAAAAAAAAAAAAAAAAATAACATGGACCCAGAAAATACTTTTATTTTCAGAACAGTTTAATTTTTTTTTTTTTTTTTAATGTCCGATTTTTCAAACAAGGCGTGATCTTTATGACGTCACAAATGATGCACTTTGCCGCATCTTTCTACTACTTTTCCACGTTATGATAATCAAACAGCGAATTAAAATTGCACTCTACGCTTGCTATCAACCATATCGTTGCCAATACACGTGAGTAAAGATACGAATTAAATATTTTGGGCACTGAATGGCATTTCATCATTTGTGATGTCATCAGCAGAAGCGTTAAACGATGAAAGAGCACCGATTTAAGCAATTTTTTAAAAATATTAAACTTAAAGAAATTATTTAAAAAATGTTCAGATATGTTTTTAAGCATGCTCTTTCAGAAAAAAATACTTTTAAAATTTTGAAAACGACCCCTATATAAATGAAGGACAAATGAGGCAGTGAGAAGCAAAGGATGTAAGTGGCAAAAATAAAATTTGGAGATAACAGCACGGTAGGTGAACATATCCTTTGTCTTGGGGCAAGAGATTGTATTAGTAGCCCTGGTAAGTGCAGCTGTATAGCATGATTTAGAAAAAAAAATCAATGTGAACCTTACCTAGGACGTTATCTTTATAGTCGTTTTACTCCAAACTTGAAAATATCCAATTACATCCTTTTGCTTGCTCACTGCTTTAAATGAAATACTAATAAATGATATTCTAATAATGCGTACACAAAATTGGGATTGAGATTGGGAACAGTTAGATATAAAACATCATTAAGTACAAGTTTTAGAACTATAGAAAGATATAGTGAGCTATAGTATGTGGTCCTATAGTAAGATTTCTACTAGGAAGGAACCTCAGATATATACGATTGAAATAATTCTTAAGGACCATTCCACGAAAAATTCAACCCCATGTCCCGCACGTGACGGTTCATATATTTCATAAAAATTAATAATTTTATAGGGTAATGACGAACGTTTTTGCTTAAGAAATCACACCGAAGTTGGTAATTTGTTATGCAGATTTTTTAAAAATTACTTGTGACTAAGTATTATTTTTAATGAAACATATGAGGCGCCACGTGAGGGAGAAAATTATCTTTTCCGTGGAATGGCCCTTAAGATGCATGTATTGCTACTATTATTAGCTACATAATTTGCTGTAATTCATTATTGCAGATTTCTACAAAATGTATCTCTAAAACCCACATAATTTCCCGAATAAATTATGAACGAGACACATCTGACAAGCATTCTATCAAACAGATGTTTGATCAAGAGACTATGCATGAATCACCAGTAATTTAAGATCTGCTATTAGTTATAATTTTACCAGGCTACATTAGTATTGCAGCAGTGGTATGGCATTCTAAGACGTTGATTTGTATTGTCGACAAGTAAAGGTCAAATGGTCATCATTTACGTTACTTCTATTATTAATATGGCGATATCTCTTACGTTATTTCTACACTGCTTGACAATTGCTAAGGAACAATTACGTTTTTTGGAATAATAAGGAATTATTCCAAAGTAGGAACATAACGAAGTATATGGTTAGTAGGGATAATGTGCCTTTATTATAAGTACAAAATAATACAGATATTACTACATCAATGAAGTAAAAACTTAAAAATAAAAAGTCAATCCTACTTAGATGATTTTCAAACAACTACAAAAAGATTGATCTAGGTCAGAATGATGGAGACATGTGTACCTTAATATGATGTAAGATTACCAGGGACACTAATGCACATTTTAAATATGTTTTCCATACTCCCCACTAATTATTGAGGAGTGCTTGAGGGATGTTTTCCCACTCCTCTCTGAAGGCGGATTTGAGTTCTTGCATTGTTCTGGGAGGGATGGTTCTTTGCGCAACATGTCTGCCAAGGCCCTCCCAGGCAAGTTCAATTGGATTTAAGTCGGGAAAGTAAGCAGGTCATTACATACGAAGAATGTATTCACTTTGCAATGTGTCTGACACTTCAATGCTCCTGTGTGGTCGTGTATCGTCGTCAGTAAAGAGAAAATCTGGAGCTACAGCCTCCCTAAAAAGACAAACACGATCCAGCATGATCCAACTTCTCTGCAATACATTTGCGACGTAACGCTTTCTTGTTCAAAAATGTGAAGCGGTGTTCTGCCATTGTGCATGATGCCTTCCCACACCATCACGCCTGGGCCGTACCGATCACGTTCGCAAACAAATTTTTGTGTATAACGTGTTCCACGCTCTCTCCACAGTAGTTGGTGACCAGAATCACTTGTCACACTGAAACGAGATTCGTCAGAGAACATCACTTAAGACCATTTAGACGATCCTAACCAACATGTTCGTTACACCAGCGTAATCTCTCTTGACAATGGTGTGGTTGAACTTGGATGCAACGTACGGGCTTCCGTGCATACAAACCAACATTATTTACTCGCCGTGAGATGGTTCTTGCAGAAACATGCGTATTGGTAGCGGTTGTAAGATTTGCAGTTACCTGTCCAGGAGTGAAATTTCTGTTCCTTTTTACCACAAGGGCTACATAGTGATCCTCTGAAGGTGTGGTGTTCCTACCACGACCCCCGATATGCTTTTGAAAAACATTTCCACCTTCAGCGGCATTCTTTAATCCAGAGATGCCACTTTTTGATAGACCCATTGTAACAGCCACAGTGGTGACACTTTGACCTACTTCCTGTCGTCCAACCGCTCGTCCACGATCGTAGGTACTCAAATGATGTCTTGCTGACATTTTACTCTTAAATATTTCAAGAACCAAACAGAATTTCTGAGAAAAACTTTTTTTAACTTCCAGCACTATTTTTGTTAAAAACCAAACAGCGTGAATTTTCGTACGAATCTTGAGCGTGTGTGCATTGTCTTTTATACAGATAACGAGTTTTGATCTACCACGCCATCTGAACTTGAATTTGTTTCCATTGGCCAGCTGGTTGAGGTGCAGATTTGCATAAATCACTTGTTCCTTAGGAATTGTCAAGCAGTGTATTATTATAGCAATTTAGGTTTAATTTCAGAATTTGACGTTGTTTGAGCTTTAACGTTTTGAAATAGTTCAAAGTACACTCCATTGGTTGATCACAGAGCGGTGTTTTCTCTGACAAATAAGTTTTATAAGTTGTGGTGATCTTAAGAAGTGTCATATTAATTTCGTCGTTTATTGGTCGACGCTGTTGAACGGCTATTCTCAACCTTTGTTCCGACGAACCGGCACTGGTCCGCAAAAAAATTTGATCGGTCTTTAGATTTTTGTTCGTTCAAGGGGAAAAACATAGCCTTCATATCCTATCGTTTACGACTGTTTCTACGTGAATTTTGTGATTGATTTAATTTGTATGATTTTTTTTCAAATGATTATTTACCTATGTATAAAAGTTACAAAAGGTACTTATTTTACATTTGAATATTGTTTTGTGACAGTTAATTACTGTCAAGAAAAGTTTCATTTTTTATTTGTTTCGTGTTTTTCTATTTAAAAAAACTTCACCGGTCCACAAACTTTTTCACTTGTATTTAATTATTCACGAAACATCACTGATTCATTTTTTTTTCATAAATTCTTAATGGTCCAAAGAGAAAGTCCTTTTTATTTCTTGCAACAAAATAATAAAAAAACAAAACAAGAAAATCAATAAACTAATAAATCAATAAAATAAAAATTAAAAAAAAAATAAACAATATCCTTTCCGGTGCACAAAGTTTTCTCAAAACATTTTAACGGTGCGTAGGTCAAAAAAGGTTGAGAAACGCTGCTGTAGAATATTGAGTAACGAAACAAAGATAGTTTAGCTATTATTAGATATTGCCCGAATTAGAGAAGCTACCAAAATTGGTGGAATTATGCTACCAGTAGGTACAAATCTTCAAGAAAGACGCTCCCTAAACAGAATACGACTCCAAGCTTTTAGAAGTTATAAGTTTTCCTTAGCATACTCCAATTGCAAGCACATATACAGTGAAACCTGTGTATGACGATACTGTCTAAACAATAACCTGTCTATGACAATTTTTTTTTTTTTTTTGGCCCCAGCAAAATGTCAGCATAAATAATCAAAAAGTCTATAACGATAACCTGTCTGTTACGATATTTTTTTTTAGGTCCCAACAGTATCGTTGTAGACAGATTTTACTGTATAGGGTAAAAGCACCAAAAGTAGATTGCTTTTTGTTTTCATCTCTCATAACTAGCATGAATAAGAGAAAATGAAACTATTGAGCATTATATGAAAATCAGGATTCTGAAATTTAAAAAAATGATTTTTGCAATGAAAGCATTAAAGAATTTTCTTTGCATATATATTTCGAGTTCACAATAAGTTCATTTTTCAATACAAAAGATTTAAGTATTTGAACTAAGTTATGTTTTCCAGCTGTTTATTAATTTCCTAGATGCTTTGTGCATCTATGAGCTCACATCTTCTGCTTTATTGGAAAGCGTTCTTCATACCACCGAAACACGTGTAAGTAGGGAAGAATGTTGTACCTTGGGACGCTTGTACTTTGGGACAATGCTAATTTTTAAGAATCTATTTTTAGCAGCCATGTTTTTTGTAATCTCAAATGGTAATCTTCACCACTAAATGGTGCCATAGTAACAATCAGCATCAAAAGAGTTAAATTTATGATTTTGCGAGAGAAAGAAAATTTCAAGGCTCCTAAGTAAACAATTTATTCATTTTCTGTCTTTGTGTTTGCAAAGCCAATCAACTGAATTTCATTTTGCTATTAAAAAAAAAAGAAGATATTTCGGTTATGAGAAAAAAATTATAGTGCATCTAGACTGACCCCATTTTGGTTTTTCTTAAACTACGTGGTGATTGTACATTGGGACAGCCAAACATAGTGTACCTCAGTAAAAGTCCCAAGGTGCAACATGTGCATTGTTCGTCATAATTAAGATATGTTTAGAAAGATGTAAAATGTTCTAATCGGATGTAGTCTTTTAAACAAACTTAATGTTTGCTAATAATTCATAACTTCATTATTCATTCTTCATTATTCATAATTTAATTCATTACTATGAAAATATTTTTTTGGTGCAATATTGGCTCAATGTTGCTCAAGTTGGCTGTGTCCTAATTCAAGAAGAGTGTCCAGTGGTACAACAGGATGTATCCCAAGGTACAATAGGATGTTGTACCTTGGGGCAGTTTGAAACTATTACTTTAAATGGCTGGCAATATTTTGTTTTCAAACTGTCTGAATTTAAAAAATATATTGCAAAAACCATGTTGGGGTATTCAATTTAGGCTTTTAGAATGTAAATTTGCTTAAAATGATTGACGTTAAAAATTGAAATACGAAAAGTGTTCCAAGGTACAACACTCTCCCCTAATGTTTACTGATATTTTCGTATCTTCAGTTTCTTTTTAGTTTAATAATTTAAGTTATTTTACACAAATTCAACTATTTTTTAATAGCCCTTTGTTTTTATTTGACATTTCTGCCCAAAAAAGTTGTTGTTACTCCCGACCTCCATAAAAGCGAATTTTATTAGCCTCGGGATCTTTTAACCTTATAAAAAAAATGTAGAGACAAACAAATCCTGCAAAAAAAAAATTTTCATTAAAAAAAATATTTTGATTTTTGAACCGCATTATTATCAGTTTAAAGCATATATTCAACTATTCTAATCAATATTTTAAAATTTTGCTTTAATGTGTTCCAAAAATGTGCAGTCTAACCATCAAAAGAATGGTAATACGAAGTAGTTTTCCGAGAAAAGGCGAAACTTCTACCGAAAAACCTACCCCTTAAAATTCTACCAGAAGTTACTGCAGTATTTCAACTATTAAGTTTCAAAGTTTTAATGCATTAAGTCAAGATATTACAGAATTATGGAGATGCCCAACGCTAGCGAAGTGGAACCAAGACATATTTTCCTTTTCGATCCGTTGTAAATTCAGCACTTCTGAAAATTTAGCATAATTTGGAACTATCGCGAGCCATCTACTTAAAGTAGGTTCATTGTAGTTCCCTTATTTCGCAAATTTGGTATGCATAAGTCCGAATCAGCAGAAATGCGTTCGTCACGTATGGAGCTGAATTGACTGATTTTGCGTCAATGAAGTTAAAGTAACGTTTCAACCTTGAGGAAATACTCGAAAATAATTCAAAAGAAAAGATTTAAAATATATTTACAAAAAGAGAAACAAGTTTCTGAATTTTAGAAAAACAGATTGCTCATTATTAAGAAAGGCATTTGAGGCATGGCTGAAAGAAGCATCAATAAATCAACTAAATTTAGGTTGAATGGATGTTTTTGCATATAGCAAGCATACAATTAAGTTTTTTGTTGAAGAAGGCAGAAATAGGAAAGATTGTGAACGCTCAGTTTTTCAAAAGTTATAACAAAACTATTGTATCTGGAGAAATTAACTAACTCTGCTAAACTTGCATTGAGCGTCTTACTAACTTTGTACTAAGAAATGAGTTAAATAAGAAAACGTGTGGAAATAAAAACATAAGGGAGGAGGAGGGGGGACCAGTTTAGATCGGTCAGAAAATCATTTTTTATGTCATAAAATGTTAGTAAAACTATTCAAGAATATTGCCAAAATTTGATTTAAAAACTCTGATTAGTTCCGATGCTATGAGCACTTACAGTGACAAAGGAGATTCGAAAACGTTCGCAGCATTTTTTGTCAAACGCGTTTTTGTCGAAACAATTTTTGTTTTTCAACTGGTGTGTATTCTAGCTCAAAAGAGTTTTTGACCAATCTTTTTGAAAATTTGTGTGAATATTCTTTATTCAAGTATACTCTATATAAACCTATTTCTTTGATGTTATTATTAATTTAAAAAAAAATTTTAATGCAAGCAGTGTGAAACAAATGCTTGAAAACATAACATTGTAACCAACCAACTCAAAAACGTGCAATTTTCAACTTTTTGATCACAATTAGGTTCATATTCCAGGGAAATATGTTGTTTACGAAAAAGAAAAATTGTAATGATTACAGGCAAAATTTGTGGCTTCGGTAATGCAAGCCAGCATCAAGCTCTGATAGCGACCGTCCATGAACAGCAGTTGCTAACTCTACTGGTTCTGGTGGAAAGGACTTCAAAAATTTACAAGATGTCTTTCAAAAGATGAATAAAATATCCTCTAAATTTAAAGAAATTCTGATTATTTCTTTCCTGTTAAAAAAAATCACGAAAAACACCTTTTAAACTGGTTTCCCCTTTCAAAAAGAGTTTAAAAACTCAGCAAAAAAGCTTTTTTTAGGCTATCAAAGACAAAACTCTTCATCAATGAATGCATGAAAAAGATAAATGGTTCACGAAGAATGAATTTACGGTCATATGGAGACTGTTAGCTCGGATTTCGGACAGCTGTTTTCTGAGTTTTTGTACTCATTTTAATACTTTTATTTGTGCTGCCGTGAGCAAGTAAACGGCAGTATCTGAAGAAATGAGTTTTCGAGATATTTGAAGAAATGTATGCCGGATTCAATACTAACAATTGGAAACTGTTGGAATTTGACGTTTTTTTCGTGCCCCTTTTCAATGGAAACCAAACAAGCAAGCTCGCACAAAATTAACGTACAATAGATGAAAAAAAAATATTATAACGTACTATAAAATATTAACGTACAACATAATATAGTGACAAAAATGCAAAAAAAAAAAAAAAAGAAAAAAAAATGGAAAATAAAAAGCTTGCAGTTTTACCTGCCCACGGCAATGTAGTTTATACACGCTGTCTTATTTTAGTAAAATCTCACATCATATTTATTTTTTCATATTTATTTAAGAAAATAGTAGTAGCCGCGCGGAAATGCCGGCGCTTTAACACTAGAACGACTGACATTTTCTGTATACCTAGAAAGACTGAAGGGGCCAGTGTGGCCCCTAACCATTTTTGGGGTGAATTCTTTTAAAAATTCTTTCTGAGTGTGTCCACATGCCCAATGCACCTTCTTTCATGACTAAATAAAAACTTAGTATGCAAGTATTTGTAGTGTTTCTCTCTATACTGGCCAAAAGCTTGGATCAGTTTTTCTTTTCAAGAGCAATGGCTACCATTAGGCTGGTAAGCAGTAGGTACTGTTTATAGCATTTGGATATCCAACTGGCTGTATAAAGCGGAAGTTACACGTTAAACTAGAGAGAATGGCCTTTTTTTATGCTAGAACAATTAGGAGAAAGAAAAAAAAATTTTTTTTAATTGTAAAAAAGCTTAGGGGCCACTGTGGCCCTTCCCGTCTTTCTAGGTATAAGGATCAATATTTACAGTACTATGAGGCGTATGATAAAATGATTAAACAAGCATTCAAATAGTGTCGAATAATGAAAAGTCAGGAAGTTACATTACGTTCCGTTAGACATTATCCGAGTTATTAAACAACAAACTATGCGAGGGGCCACATAGGCCCCTCCGTCTTTCTAGTGTTAAATTCAATGAAGGCGCTTAAAAAAATGAAATTTCTCCGCTCCTCCAATGATATAAAATACTCGTTTTCCCCAACTGCTTTTTTTTTTCGTGGCAGAAGCAAGCAAGCTCGCACAATAAAACTAACGTACAATAGATGGCAAAAAAACGGAAAATAAAAAGCTTGCAGTTTTACCTGCCCACGGCAGTGTAGTTCATACACGCTGTCTTATTTTAGTCAAATCTCACATCATATTTATTTCGTCATATTTATTTAAGAAACTATAGCAGTAGCCGCGCGGCAATGCCGGCGTTTTAAATTTCAATGAAGGCGCTTAAATTAATGAAATTCCTGCGCTCCCCCAATGATATAAAATATCGCTTTCGCTAACTGCTTCCTTTTGTGGCAGACGCTTCGTCCTCTAAGCTGGGGGTGTTTCTTGTGTTGTAAATATTTCCTGTTTGCATCCGCAGGCAATGCGCTTTCAATGTATGTGAAGCTGTTTAGATTCTGTATAAATAAATATATATAAATATTGGACATATAAAAATATTGGTAAAATTCCAATCCAATATTTATATAAATATATTTTTATTATTATTATTATTTAAGAGCTATTCAGAACTCCTCATGCACCACAAAGTATAACATGAGGCTTACAAAAGTAAGTAAAAATCACAAAAGCTTAAACAAACAAAAAACACATTCAAGAATAACATAAGACACAAATAAACAAAAAAGGAAAAACACAATACAAAACACCGAAAAACAAACAAGAAAAATATAATACACAAAAACAACTAAAGTCCAAGACACAAAACAAAACCGCAAACAACATCAAGTCTCTCTGAACATTTTACGAGATCTGAAAGATCAGGAGGTCAATAACAGGACAGACTAATATATAAATATTGGATTGGAATTTGACGTTTTTTTTTTTTTTTTTGTGTGTGTGTTCTTTTTCTGCAAAACCAAATAAGCAAGTTTGTACATAAAAGCTAAAGTACAATAGATAACAAAAAAAAGAGGGAAAATATTACGAATGAAAATTTAAAAAAATTGCAGATACTGCGCTTTATTTTTCTACGGGAGAATGTAGTTTAGTATTTTGTAGCTCAATTGAAACAATTGACAAATGGACTAAATATTAACCAAAATCCATGCTTAATTCTGCAAAATTTTGAACCCAAGCTACTATCACTTAAACTCGTATAGACACGTGTCTATTTTTGAACACTTGAGATTTTGTCCCCTCTTAGTTGACAACCACGTGTTGCCGTTTGTCGCACCATGTTTCAAAACAAGATGCTAGATCACAACATGATGGTGAAAGGACAATATTGGCTTAACTTTCTTCGATCTAATCCATCTTCATTATAAAATATTCAATTACTTAAAAATTCTCTGAATCTCATCATCTTTCTAATTACCATCTTCGCTTCCTCGAGGAGTTTAAGATCTTGCACTTCTTGGGTAAGTGCCTTTATAGATTTTAGATATTGTTTTGACAGCTGCAATGAATCGATTGAGGATGCGCTGCTTACCTAATGGTTCTTTGATTGTGATATACATTTGGAACTTGAAAGAATTTTTGCATCTAAATAGGTTCTAATGGTAATCCATTTAGTTTTGGGAGATTTTATGCAGAAATATTTTATAAGTGAGCTCTTGGAAAGATGGTTTTTCTTAATCCCCAAGGAAGATTAAAATTTTGGAGAGTTATTTCTAAATCAATAAACTTGTCATGCAAGTAGAAGTTCTCCCAATTTCAATGCGATCAGATAACTAAAACTTTAGCTCAGTTGAAACAAATAATTAAATTCCTGCTTCAAAAATATAAATAAACATTTGCTTCTGGTAGTAAATAATAGTGATTAGTAGAAAAAGAAACCTTTCATCACACGTATGTATGATACTTTCAATTTATCATTTGCAACTTAGTTTTTTTTTTTTTTTTAACAGCAATCTAAAGATAAGCCAACTGTGTGTAAAATAGTAAGTACAGTGGGTGCCGTTTAATAGAATCAGTGTTTAATTGAATCGACAGCTTTAATGAATCAAATTGTCAAAAACAGAACAAAATCCAGTTTCATTGATTTAGCTGTTTTATTTGAATCAGCCGTTTTATGGAATCAAAATTATTTAAAACAAACGTGATTCAAATAAGCGGCGACCACTGTATTTTCTTTATTTTGCATTGGCATCTTTCGTGTTTGAATGAAATTGTTTGCTCTCTATTTTTTGTTGAAGCATTCCTCACTTAACAAAGTAATTTTAGAAATGTTGTATGTTTTTGCAGCTCATACATACGCCTCATCACCAATACCTGACCAGGACTTGTTTTACGCAAACATGTTGTTGATGTTATTATTAATCAAAGATGCCCATAAAACCTGAAAACTCCAAAAGACTTAAAATAAAAATAATTGTGACATGCCTGAGCTACATTGGGACTACTTTTGCCCCTTTGTTACCCCATGCTCCCCGTCGAGGCACCTTGGTCACCCAGACGGGGAACAAAAACATAATTTGAAATGTATAATGATTTTAAAAAAAAATGTATTGTAAAAAGGAACTCCCGCAATGGACAAACAAGTTATAACGTTAGGCAAAGCTACAACTTTAATCTTCTTCCATTAAAATGATTTTATGCAAAAAATGCCATTTTTTTTCATATTTATTTTTAATTTAAAAATGGCACATATTGTAAAACAAAAGAATAACAGCAAAGCGTACTACACTAACTGAAATTTTACTTGTGCTAGGAACAGGACACATTTCTATAAATTTACCTAATACAAATATTATATTTTTATTGGAAATTATGGTTACGTTAGTAAAAATTGACTTTACTATGTAAATGAAGAGGAAACAGAACATAATTTATTGTTTAGAAATTGTTCTCGCTAAAGAATTTGCCTTTATTGCTAACTATATAATTAAGGGGAAAAGTTGCACAAAAAAAGTTTTCTGAAAAAAATACTGTGTCAAATAAGTCAGTTTTTTCTTTATTTCTAAAGATTAAAAAAATATATGTTTCGAGATGAAAAAAAAAACCAAACAAATCCTTCCTTTCTTTAATGTTTATGAAGATAAAAGGCTCTGCCTTTTCTTCAAAATTACCTTTAATTTGGTTAACTTACTGATAATCTCCTTTTAGATAAATGTTCTCAAATTAGAGCCTCCGCATGAAATCAGAAACCAATTATCAGTCCGCTCCTGTTAATTTTCTAAATGTATTCTGGTTAGCCACCGCCGGAGCGGAAAATCGTTCCGCACTAACTTGATTAAACTTCTTAATAGAGTTTCGACAGATATGGAGACAAATTGCATTAGATAAAAGCCCGTCACCGATCCCCGTCGGCAAATAAGGGAGAAAAACGGATTGTTTAAGAGCAAGCTTGACTTTTGATAAGGAGAGGTTCGTACATGATAAATACTGTACTTGAAACATATACAGTTATTCAAGGTGTGAGCCACAATCTCTATTTTAGACCGTCCGGCTATTAGTTTCATTATATGTGCTGTTATAAGCATTTATTCAGAGTAACTTTAAGCCACAATTCTCTATTTTAAACTGTCCTTCTAACAACTTCTTAGTATCATTATATCTGCTGTTAAGGTAACTTTGAGTCACCATTTCTTTGCTTTAAACTTCTCTACTCAGAAGTTATCCTTATAACAAATGATGCAATAAAACTAATAACTCTGTGCCTAAGTTTCTCTATTTTAAACTGCTTTACTCGCTTTATTATATCTGTTGTTATAAGCAGCAACTTAAGAGTAATTTTGAGCCACAATTTCTCTATTCTAAACTACCCTACTCACATCTTATTAGCTTTATTGTAGGGGAGACAAGGGTTAGTTGTGCCTTCGAGCTTCTTGACTGAGCCAATGGGTTGCTGCACCTGTAGCGTCTGTGAGTCAGCAGGTAGGTTGCTGGTAGGTAGTCTCAGTGTGTTACGAATTGCCGTAAGAGGGCGCATTTCTCACCTATTTAAGCAAGTTGTTATGCTTATGTTATGCTTTGTTGCGTGATGTTGTTATGTTACATCAGTTGAAGGGAGCCGCCAGCCCTCATAATACTGGCAAGAACGAGCAACTGCCTCGTTATCTTCATTCTCCTTTAAGTTTTAAATAAAAGTTAGTTTTTAAATTAGTGTTGTATTTTGGAACCACCGATAAAACTACAAGTAATATTTTTTACAGTGTGCTGTGTATGTTTGGAAGTACAGCGTTTTTCTGTTTTCAAGATAAAAGTATTTATCGTGTTTTCTATTTCAAAAGTAAACTTTGCGTTTCGTCATTGAATTTAACAACAAAAGCATGCTTTAAAATAATATTCATTTGTAATATGTGTCCGTGTTTGTAAGCTTTTTTTTCTTAACAAAAAGAAAAAAAGGCCCTTAATGGTTTGTTTTACTAATCTTCTTTACTAATAATAAAGCAGAAAGTCTCTCTGTCCGGAGGATGTCTGTAGGATGTCTGTAGGATATCTGTAGGATGTCTGTGACGCGCATAGCGCCTAAACCGTTCGGCCGATTTTCATGAAATTTGGCACAAAGTTAGTATGTAGCATGGGGGTGTGCACCTCGAAGCGATTTTTCGAAAATTCGATGTGGTTCTTTTTTTATTCCAATTTTAAGAAAAAAACTATCATAAATTACGAAATCATCATAACATGGAACCGTAACATGGGCACAAGCCAATTGGCGAGATACGAAATTATCATAGCGTGGAACCGTAACGTCGGTACAAGCCAATTGGCGAGAAAATTCACCATACATTATTTGTAAATATACAAGCTAACCAAAAGAACTGTAATCTTCTTTACTAATAATCTTTACTATTAATAAAGCAGAAAGTCTCTCTGTCCGGAGGATGTCTAGATGTCTGGATGTCTGTAGGATGTCTGTGACGCGCATAGCGCATAAACCGTTCGGCCGATTTTCATGAAATCTGGCACAAAGTTAGTATGTAGCATGGGGGTGTGCACCTCGAAGCGATTTTTCGAAAATTCGATGTGGTTCTTTTTTTATTCCAATTTTAAGAAAAAAAACTATCATAAATTACGAAATTATCATAACGTGTAAGGGTAACATGGGCACAAGCCAATTGGCGAGATACGAAATTATCATCTTCTTTACTAATAATAAAGCTGAATGTCTCTCTGTCCGGAGGATGTCTGGATGTCTGTAGGATATCTGTAGGATGTCTGTAGGATGTCTGTGACGCGCATAGCGCCTAAACCGTTCGGCCGATTTTCATGAAATTTGGCACGAAGTTAGTATGTAGCATGGGGGTGTGCACCTCGAAGCGATTTTTCGAAAATTCGATGTGGTTCTTTTTTTATTCCAATTTTAAGAAAAAAACTATCATAAATTACGAAATCATCATAACGTGGAACCGTAACATGGGCACAAGCCAATTGGCGTGATACGAAATTATCATAGCGTGGAACCGTAACGTCGGTACAAGCCAATTGACGAGAAAATTCACCATACATTATTTGTAAATATACAAGCGAACCAAAAGACCTTTAATTTTTCTATTACGGGCGAAGCCGTGCGGGTGCCACTAGTTACAAATAATAAAGCTGAAAGTCTCTCTGCCCGGATGATGTCTAGATGTCTGCATGTCTGTAGGATGTCTGTGACGCGCATAGCGCCCAGACCGTTCGGCAGATTTTCATGAAATTTGGCACGAAGTTCGTTTGTAGCATGAAAGTGTGCACCTCGAAGCGATTTTTCGAAAATTCGATTTTGTTCTTTTTCTATTTCAATTTTAAGCCCATTTTTCACAGAAATTTAATAAAATGGGAAAGAATCTTTATCTTTATCTTCTTTAACTTTACTAATAATAAAGCTAAAAGTCTCTCTGTCCGGAGGATGTCTGGATGTCTGTAAGATGTCTGTGACGCGCATAGCGCCTAGACCGTTCGGCCGATTTTCATGAAATTTGGCACGAAGTTAGTTTGTAGCACGAAGGTGTGCACCTCGAAACGATTTTTCGAAAATTCGATTTTGTTCTTCTTCTATTCCAATTTTACGCCCATTTTTCACAGAAATTTAATAAAATGGGATAGAATCTTTATCTTTACTAATAATAAAGCTGAAAGTCTCTCTGTCCGGAGGATGTCTGGATGTCTGTAGGATGTCTGTAAGATGTCTGTGACGCGTGTAGCGCCTAAACCGTTCGGCCGATTTTTATGAAATTTGGCACAAAGTTAGTATGTAGCGTGGGGGTGTGCACCTCGAAGCGATTTTTTGAAAATTTGATGTGTTTCTTTTTCTATTCCAATTTTAAGAAAAAAAATCATAAGATGGACGAGGAAATTACGAAATTATCATAACGTGGAACCGTAACATGGACACAAGCCGATTGGCGAGATACGAAATTATCATACGTGGAACCGTAAGATGGGTACAAGCCGATTGGCGATAAAATTCACCATACATTATTTGTAAATATACTGGCGAACCAAAAGACTTTTTAATTTTCTATTACGGGCAAAGCCGTGCGGGTACCATTAGTAGAATAATAAAATAAATTTTAAAATAAGTGAACGGCGTAGTAATTAGCTAATAGGAATAGGCGACCCTGTAGAAAATTTATTTTATAACCTTGCCAAGATGGTGCTGCACTGGTCCTTTTATTTTTCCCTTTAAAGTCGAATATACTAAAAAAAAATGAAGTGGCACAAAAGTTGATAAAGGCTTTTCTTGATAGGCATAATAGTTTTAATTTGAGGTATGTAAAATAATTTAGCTGTATCGTTTATAACAACTCTTAATTTTAGATCAGTGGACCGTTGCATGTTCTGGTAGCCAGTTCTCGTCTGTATGTTCTATTGAGTCGAAGTATCAGCAACTATAAAACGTGCACCTTAACGACTTGGTTTCAATGTAACACGGTACACATTCCTTGATTCACATTATTTCAAAGCCTCGTATAACACGGTTTCGATATAACACGAAACATATTGACATGATTTATGATATGTACATGAGTAAGTAGTTAAAAAAGTAAAAACACTATTTATAAAAAAAAGTCTCGTATAATACGATTTTTACCTGCACAGGGTTGTGAAGAATAAACTCTCACATGCTTTTCTCGAAGTATATTCTTCTAAGACACCAAATATTTTTAAATATAAGTAATATATTTAAACGAATTAATTATATTTCATGCTTACCAAAATATGAATCTATCGTAAGGGTTGTCAGTGAAAATGCTTCATCAAGTTGAAACACATTTCGCGTTTTAGCTATGAATAGTTTGGATACACAAAAGGTTGCCCAGTCAACCTTTAACCTAGAGATATTTACAAAATAGGCGAAGTTCGTGTCTGTCTAAGATTGCACTAAATACAAATGTACTGTAAAGTGGGGTTACTTGGACCCGAAATTTCATATTTTTTGCGAATTTTACACTGAATGTTTAGTGAAACCCATAATGTGAACTTATAACCTTGTTTTAACCACTTTTCAGACGTTCTGCTACCACCTTAAGCCTTTTTTAAGCAACAATTTTAAATCTTTGTTTTTTTTTTTTTTTCTATTTTTAACGCTGAGGCTAATTGGTCTCATTCAGCAAATCCGTTAGAAAAAGCATTAAAACAGGTAGTGGTATAAAGAAGGACCAATGATTTTGAATGAAAACTCAAATCGTACATTCTAGTGAGTAAACTATTTATATAAATTGCAAATTATTTATATAAACTAATATAAAATCAACGTATACATAAAAACATATTTTTATGCAAACATAATATATCAAATAGAATTATGTAATCTAACTACAGCTAAAACCAATTGAAATGCTCATTATTTAGAAATTAGATAGAATGAAAATTCCTCATGTTTCGGGATTATTAATTTTCTCTCTGATATTTAATATCTGCTCTTCCTCGCTACTAAATACTACAGGATGCGCACCAGGCTTGTTTTGTGAACGATCTTTTAATTTTATTTTTAGAGTTTATGTACTAAAGTCAAATTAGGCTGATGCCACTCTCTAAAGCATTTCTCCGGAATTAGTTGAATTTGTAGGAAGGACACAATTGTAGTTTTCCTGTTAATAGGTTTCCTGTAATTAATCCATTATTTCCTACTTCAAGGGGTTCTCTTTTACTTTCGGACCCTTTTAATCCCCAGATTTGCAAATAAATGAATATATATAGTAACTAACGTCTTTATTTTAAACTAATGGTACCCGCACGGCTTTGCCCGTAATAGGAAATTAAAAGGTCTTTTGGTTTGCCGGTATACTTACAAATAATGTGCGGTGAATTTTCTCGCCAATTGGCTTGTGCCCATGTTACGGTTCCACGTTATGATAATTTCGTAATTTACTCGTCCATCTTATGATAATTTTGTTTTTAAAATTGAAATAAAAAAAGAACCACATCGAATTTTTAAAAAATCGCTTCGAGGTGCATACCCCCATGCTACAAACTAACTTTGTGCTTAATTTTATGAAAATCGGCCGAGCGGTCTAGGCGCTATGCGCGTCACAGAGATCCTGACAGACAGAGATCCGGACAGAGAGAGATCCTGACGGACGGATAGACTTTCAGCTTTATTATTAGTAAAGAAGTTTACAAACTATACTTACAAAACATAGTTTAGCGATGAAATGTGGTCTGGGGCTGCTTGAACGCTAGGTTCAAGTAGAACCATTTTAAGGCAACCAGTGCACTTTAATTAACTTATCTCTGTGTTAATTGTAAACATACCTATAACCTTGAAACACCTATTTTATTAAGAAATAGCATGCAAACATAAAACTATCTTTACCTTGATGATATTAGATGTTTCCATGAATTTACATGTGAAAGTTTGCAGACACTAAAAAGAGCTGTTTAAACAACTTGCAGCATAACTCAATCAGAAAAAGGCGGGAATAGCAGAAACTTTGTTTCATACTCCAGCCTCTACCTAGTACTGCTACCTGTCATGGAAAAAGCTTTATTGAGTCTATACATTGAGTTTTATAGGACCAGGACGGGTTTTAAACACGTTTTTCTCATGGGTTCAAATAGTCCCTGGAGGCTCAAAAAAAAATGTTACTTAAATAGCTCTTAACAAGTGTGTTTAGAAACGGTCTACTACTTTATAAATGGATAGGGAACATGGGATTACTAAAATTATAAATATCGAAAATGAATTTTTCATCAAGCACCCACACTGTAAAAAATCTCGGAAAACTCTCTGAATATATAAAAAAGTTTTCCGTAATACACAGATTCGTACGCCCTCCGCAGTTTTCTGCTATAATCAAAAACGTTTCCCGTATAGCAAGAAAGTAAGAGTCGACGCATGCGCAGCTCACAATTTTATAGTCCAGCAGCAAATCTAAACTGAAACTTTCGAAAGCACGCAATGAAAACAAGTGCTGACTCATGTATGCGAAGTAACACTCATCAAGGGGATTAGTAGAAGTTTTGTTCCTCGCATGAATTCACTGAAGATAATTCTAAAGTCTTATATTTTCTTGCATATGTATCGTCATAAGATTGAATTTGAAGCTATGTCACTTATTTTTAAGTACGAAGTGCAAATTCTCGACGCATGCTCGCGGAAGGAATACAAACTGAAATTGAAAACCAAATAACTACCGAGAGGACGCCATGTAAATTCATTGCGTCGCATAACTTGTGTAGGTAATTTACTTTTTTCTTGGATACTTTTCTTCTTTCTACCAAATGGGTAATTTTTGTTGGCAGAATTTTATTCTGTCATAAAAATCACCTTTTTGGTGACCAAAGCCTGCAAAAGACCACCACCGACGAATAGGTAAGTCGCTTTGCAACTCTATTACTTTAAAGAGATTTAGTTCATATAAATCTCGTTAAAAAAAAACTATTTTCTTCAGTATTATTTTTTCGTTGTGAACTATTGCAATTTGAAAATATTTTACATTACATAGAACACATATTTAAAGTGCAAGTGTGTCTAGTTTTATTCTGTAAAATTTATGAATAGAAGATTATAAAAAAATTTAAATATGTGTTATTGTGTACTTTGTTTTTATGTGTCAATCTCAGTTAATATTTGGCTATGTATCAAGCATTATGAATTAAATGTTATAATATGCAAATTGTCAGGTTTGATAGTTCGTCTTAAGGTTGCATGTTTTCATTCTCTTGTAAACAGTGTAGCTAGATTGTATGAAGTAAAAAAAAAAAACTATCTCTTATAATTAGGAACATAGTGCTTCAGTATTATCTAAATGACGATATCTCTTTAAATATTTGCATTAGCGAAACGCTTTAAATTAGTTAAATGTGTATTAATTTATTTAACAAATAGATACATATATGTATTTAAAAGTGTCTTCATTTTTTTCGTTTTACGAGCCTCAATTTTACCAAAAGCAAAAAAAAAAAAAAAAAAAAAAAAAAAAAGAAAAAAAAAGACTTAATAAAATAATTTTGTATTTTTACACCATATTAAAGTATTTGACTTATAATTTATATGATACTTTGATTTATAATGTATGTGATACTTTGATTTATAATGTATATGATGTTGCTTTTTCAAGGGGGGGGGGGGGCGCTTCATAGCATTTTATGGGTGCACCATCACTTTTATGGTGGGGGAGGGGTTATTCTCGTATATATGAAATGGAATAATCATGTAATAGAGTTCAATGTTTTAATAAATAAAATATATAATGCATTTTGCGCACACTGTAAAAATAAAATCAGTAACCTATTTTGAATAAGTATTTATATTTGTGATGAGCTGGAAAAAGGCAAGAACAGAAGAATCAACCCGAATGGTTCCAGCAGGGGGACTTAGTGTCATATTTAAATTCATCAATTTCTCTGTTGGTACTTTTCGGTACACTTTGTTCGTCAGAGAAATTGACTTGAGGTGAACGAATTCCGGAACGCGAAGGGTAGGTAAGTCCTGTCAAATTTTATCCGAAGATAAAAGCTATCAAGTTTGATACAAGATATGTTTTTAAGTTCTGCATTAAAAATAAAATATGTTGATAGTTTTGTCTTGAAAATATTGAGAGAAAAACTGAAGTTTAAGATTGTTTAACAAACAATCCCCACTTTTCAGAAGGTACCCCCACTCCAATTCCCCGACGATTTTGTGATTAGGAATGAAACTACTAGATTATTTCATAATTTTTCAAAAATTTATAACTGTGCATATGTTATGCTGTTAACCATGCTATTTGTCATTAGAAATTCCAAAAAAAAAAAAAAAAAAAAAATCCACGAATAATTCTAAAATTGCTTGTATTATTGCTCTTAGATATGAAAGAATTGAAACTCATATGGTATGCAATACTATAATAAAGAATTATGTTTTAGAAAAAATCACGGAAAAAGGATTCCGAAATTCTCGGAAACGTTTTTGAAAATTGTTTGGAGAATTCCGAAATACTCGGAAACGTTTTCGAAACTTTCATGAACCACAGCTGCACAGAATACTCAGAAACATTTCTGGAAATTACGGAAAGAGGATTCCGAAATACTCAGAAACGTTTCTGAAAATTACAGAAAGAGGATTCCGAAATACTCAGACACGTTTCTGGACATTACAGAAAGAGGATTCCGAAATACTCAGACACGTTTCTGGACATTACAGAAAGAGGATTCCGAAATACTCAGAAACGTTTTTGAAACTTTCATGAACCACAGCTGCACGATATACTCAGAAACGTTTCCGGATTTTTTTTACAGTGCACTTATATTTTATCAATCAATAAAATGGTAGTTAAAATGAAAAGTGCAAAACAATATTTGATTCAAGCTCTACGAGACAATACGCGACTGTAAAAAAATCACTCTGTTGCATGTTTGCCCGATTTTACGGTCAGAACAAATGAGGCATTGAAAAGCTAAACGAATGAAAGTGCCAAAATTAAAATTTTACAGATATCCAGTACAAATAATAGGAGAATCTACCCTCTGTTTTGGAGGAAGAGATAGATGTAGTATCCCTGGTAGTAGGTGCTAAAATACAGCTGATATAGAAAAAAAGTTCAATAAAAGCCTGTCTAGGATCTGAATTTTAAACGCGTTTTACTCACAACTTTTTTTTTCTTTCCAATGGGGCTGTATAAGAGACCCACCTCAAGAGGCGTCTGGGCCATAACCAGGCTTGTGCGCTCCCCGACAATGCATCAGTCTTTCGTGTGTCACCATTAAGGCGCTGATGCATGACAGAGCAGTGTTTTTGACGCCCAGTTTCCACCACATGGAGGCACCTTGGCTATCATTTGATGCGAAATTGCACTAGGAATTTAGTTTAGCCGAGGGATATTCTAAGCCAAACGAATACCCAAGGGATCTCTTACATGCTGCATAATCATATGACATGGGCGCTGAAGATTTTCTGCATCTCGAAAATTCACCGACTGGTCACCCAGGTCAGAACCTGGGTCCCCGGCATAGAAGACCAAAGCCTAACCATCACGCCACCAGCCGACTCTACTCACATTTTTAAAAAATCTATTTCCATCCTTTTGCATCTCACTGTCTCATATTTTTAACATCTTATATAAATCTCTTCGCAGCTACGACATGCAAGATTTTTATCCTATTAACTTCCCTTCTTTCAAAATGTCTTTGCTTTTTTTGGGATTAAGTAATTAATATCAACGGAGCACTTTTAGCTAATTTTCAGATATTTTTACGAGAAAATTATTTCAAGTATCACACCTTTCTTTAATACTTATGGAAGTTCTGCAGTTATGGTTTTATGACAAACGCATAATAAATATTATTCAAATAGCTGAAAGATTTTTCACGAATTGAATCAATTTAATTAAATCTTTTGTTAAAGAAAAATGCAAGATGTCATTGTTTTTAGCACTATATAGTCCAATACATTTCTTTATTAAAACAACTATGCCTTGTAAAAATCTTCGAGATTCTTGTTAAGAAGTTTTTAATTTGCAGAAATTTCTCGAACATGTTTCTCAAATGAAATACAATAAAAACAAGCAATATCAACAAAGCTATTTCTTTTATTTTCAGAATAGAAATACGAAAACAGATAGAAATTTTAGTTTTTGGAGAACATCTGTAAGGCAACGAGGAATTTTTATCTTTATTTGAAGAGAACAATGCTTTTCAGTTTTAGATAAAGACAGAAACAGAACAGCACACTATTTTATTGAGTTAATATGCTCAATATTGCACTCAGAAAGAAGTTCTTAAGTTTAATTAAAGTTTAATTCTGTTTACAGCAAGAAAGAAAAAAACTGATATGAGTGACCGTTAAAAGTACAAAAGATTTGCATTTTTAAAAATATTCTTTTTTAAGTTAACAAAATAAGCACTTTAGAAGAAAATGCCAGAAGAAAAGACGTGCCAGTTTGCTGGCACTTTCAGCTTCAATGAGATGACATCTGCCTCCAGCTTGGTTTTTAACAATACACTCAAAACTTTTTTTTTTTTTTTTGGTGCGGGATATGGAAATTTCAATCAGATTGAGACTCAATTGACGACATTATTTATAAAACGAATGCGAGGTAGTATCTTCAAGTGACGATATGGGCACCCTGATGGGAGGTCACTGTGACCTCCCAAAATTTTCTCATTCGGCAGATTATGTCTGACAAATCGGCAAAATTATCATCACATTGTATATTTTGATTTCGTTTAAAAAAGCAATTCTTAGTTATTTCTTAGTTTTTAAGGTTATTTTCTACGTGACTTTTTTTTTGTTTGATCCGTACCCACCGCATAGAAGAAAAAAATCCTTTAGATGTGTTGTGAAAAAAACTTTTTTTTAGCTACTTTTGAAGTTTTGAGATTTTTTTTTTTTTTAATGCGGTCCCAATCCATCGCATGAAAACAAGTTTGAGTGTACGTATATCGACTGATGAGTTCTAATAAGAACAAAATTGCAGTCTCTTGATATCATAATCGGGATGTCTGGTATATTGCATGTAGTTCTGCCCTAGCTCTTGAGGACAGGGGCTGCCCCTAATTAGTTACAGCCCCTTGGGGCAGTAATTTTCTGCTAAATCCTCAAGAAGTTTTTTTTAATTACTTTTTTGAACAGTATAGAAAATAACGTTGTATGCAACACAATTAAAACTTTTCACATGTTTAAATAATTTTTATAGAAAACCTTATTGCACATAAGTACCATTTACTACTGGATTCGAAAAGGGGAGGGTTTAAGAAGAGAGAGGTAATCTCAATTTACGGAGAAAAGAGACTACTTGTTTCTTTTTCCAGTAAAAGCAATCTTTTTGAAAAATTTGTACTCACTTTATTATGCAGTTAGAAGAACGTATCGAATAATCCATAAAATGACAAATAAAAGTTTGCTATTGTTTCTTATCTGCTGTATTTACTCAACAAATGGAACCCGTTGCATGAGAATAAATCTGATGGTTTGTGCATGTACGTTAGTAAGAATAACATTTGACAAAACACGCATTCCGTCATTTATATCCATTCTTTGTTTTCTTTTACAAATGTCAATAAATACTGCATTTACCTCAACGTGTTATTTCAGCGAATGTAAATATGGAGTAACTGAAAGATCGACTGAGAATTGATTCAAAGTCGCGTTTTCACTTTAATTAAGTAATGGTCAACCCATAATGACAAAACTCACTTTTGATGTTAACTTAAAATGAGCTTTTAGATACTATGCTTTACTTGTCTAAGTACAACAGTCTAGAAGTATGTACACCTAATTATTCTTTCAACTTAAAAGTTACAAGTATCTCTGCTCATGGCGTCTTTAAAATGAACTAGCTGCATTTCCTGGCGTTGCACGGTCATTCTCAGAAATAAAAGTTGTATCAAGTGCTGCATGTTCAGCAATCAGGCAAAAAAAAAAAAAGGAAACTTTCGCATCAATACGTAAAAAAGAGCAGTTTTTAGACTCAAAATTTAAATTTAGACCTCATTGGATTTTTTAAAAATCCCAAAACTTCAGTTATCTTCATTATATTAACCAGCATCGGGCGTGATCAGACCCCGTTGACATGACCGTTATAATAATAATTGTTAATTAGATGAACTTGACTATTAATAAATTATGTTCAACAAATTTCAGAAAAATATTAAATACTTGTACTAAAAGTAATTCTACAACTTACGCAGATCAACTTAACAGAATTTTTGTAATCTATTGTGTTCTACAAAAGCTATTCCAACTGGTAGAAAGCGCAGTCAAAATTAAAATAAAAACATGAAAACTAAATCCATTACTCTTTTTGAATATATAAAAGAAGTATTTACTCATTTTTAAACAAATAATTATGATTACGAAACAGACGGTATTTTATTAAGAGCTAGTGGTACTCGCACGGCTTTGCCTGTAGTTGAAAGTTAAAAGGTCTTTTGGTTCGTCTGTATATTTACCAATAATGTATGGTGAATTTCTTGCCAATTGGCTTGCCCATGTTACGGTTCCACGTTGTGAAAACTTTGTAATAAAACGACTCAAGTACCACCTGTAGTAATTTTGAAACTGAACTGTTGGTGAGTAATGAATAGATAATACAGTTAGCATAAAAGATATCCTGGTTTTTAAAATTTTTAATTTCATAAACTATTACACTTAGCACTATAAATGATACATTAAAATAAAGATAAACTGTGAAAGTGTTTTTCCACTCACAAATGTTGGATGCGTGCGCATTTCGTAACGCGACACAGATCTATAACATACATTTTGGAGTGTTTCACTGTCAATTTTTCGTAATGCTGCTCATATGCGATCTTTCAGTTCTTGCAGTGTTGTAGTCAATAGTGGTGTACAAACACTGCCTTTGTCGAAACCTCAATAAATAAATAAATAAAACGTATGGGGTCAGGTTTGGTGATCTGGCTGGCCAACGTGTAAAGGGCAAACCATCAACATCTGCATATCCAATCCAGCGTTTCTGATTGTCAATGGCGAGCAATGGGGGGTGAGGGTAAAAGCACCCCCCCCCCCCCCAAAGATCTTGGTTTTAACACCGTTGCCAATTCTAATACAGGATTTGATACACATGTAAGGACAGTTGTCACAAAAAAAACCCTTTCGGAAGAAATTTCTGGTTGCGTTAGAGTGGAACGGGCACATTTACAAAGTTATTTAGGTTAAAAAACCTTTCACAGTTTATCCTTCCTTTTATGTATCATTTATTGTGATAAGACTAATAGTCAATGAAATATAAAATTTTAAAATCGGGGTGTTCTTTTATGCAAACCCTGTATATAGAAAAGATTCTGAGCGTTCCGCGTATTTCCAAACAAACAATTCTTTAGGCACCATCACAGTTTGAAGGTGACACTGAAAAAAGTTGTTTTTTAAAGATTAATGATCTTGCATTTTACTCTCTAGCGCGCCTAAAAGTGTGATGAGCAAGACTTAAGGAAATCTTCATACCCAGTTAGTCTCTGAGAGTTTAATCGAAATTTAACAATTAAACAAAGAATTATATCTCAATTCATATAAAAGAAAGGGAAATATCTTCAGATACCTAATTACTCTCAGTGTGCTTTAGTTAGAACGTACAAGATTTTATGTCTCATTTTAACCAAAAGAAAGGGAAGGAAGTAAAGTTAAAACATTGAAATTATGCTTCCCTTTACGTTAACATACCCTAAATGGCCGTTTCTTTCTTTTTTGTAGATACCATCAATTCTGATTTTTATGCACCCAAAAAGCTACATACAAGTTCATATCAATGCAGATATTAAATTAAAAAAACAAACTTAATGACTATCATCAACACTATGAAATCATACACACACGCACACTGTTATAACCAGGGGTTCCAGACGAGTGAATATATTCCCCCTAAGGTGAAAGCATAGTGTCCTAAGGTGCAATACTGTCCAGGAAATAGAGCAGAGGAGCCAAAACGACAAGCAATCACAGAAAGACTTGCTGCGCATGCGCTTTTGCCTTAGACATACATTCAACCACCTCAATATGGCAGACGAATGATGATTGCGTTTATGTGTCTTTCACATTGAATGAAGTACACTATTGGATTAAAACACAACTTTTCTAGGATTAATTATCCGAAATTACAAGTAAATACAGCTTTTGATCACTTTGTATCTTTTAGGGGCTTTCAAACATAGTTAAAAGTTTTTAAAAGTGCATTTATTGCTTTTCAGTTACCGTTACTGACTTTTAGTTTCAGTTCACCGTTACTATCGTGAAATTTCCATCATTCAAAACGCTATCAAAAATATCTATCATTATTTTCTTGAGTACTCGATAAGCAGCATTTAATCACCAAAATAACCAGCTAAGATTATCAATAATCAACAAGTGAGGACCAGAACAAAAATGATTCTTGTACTTCGTAGGATATAAAAGAATAGCATGCGAAAACGTAAACAGCAAAAAAGAAAAAAAATCTTTCTCCGTCTGACTTTTTTTTTTTTCCTTTTTCATTCAAGTGTTTGAATCATTTCCTGTTAGCGGTTAATGTCACGAAAGCGTTAGAAGTTTCTTTTGGTTTTTAAACTATGGAAAAACTTCATGTGCATTTTATTTTGTTACTCTTGATTAACATTTATGAAACGATTTTGTTTTTCCGTAACTGTAATAACCCACAATATTTTTGGCTCTTCATATAAAAAATCCATAAGTACCTCTATACTTCATTTTCGACACGGGTCAAGTTTTAGTAAATGTATAATTTCTCACATTATTTAAACAATTACTCGTCTTTGAATTATAACATATTTGTGACAGCTCTTTGAGACAGTTCTTTGATACCAAGTGAAGGGTAAATATTTATTGTTTTATTAACTTTTAACGTTACTTTGTAAAAAGAAAGAACGCCGAATTTTTTAACGGTCCCCGAGTTATTATTATTATTAATTTTATGAATTTTTAAGAAAACGATTAAGATTTCACTGGTTCGAAAAGTTTTTCATTTGCTTTTACTGGCCCGTGGGTCAAAAGAGGTTGAGAAACACTGAGTTAGAGCACGATCAGATGAATTAAAGCAATGAGCAGTTCTTAACTATGTTGAAAACTCTGAAACATGATCAAATGCTGTAATTACAAGTTTTAATTATTTCCAGTACTGAGTTTAATGTGAAATGTCCAAAACGTAGAATATCATGAAGCAAAAGAAAACTATTAAAAAAAAAAAAATACACAACTGTATTCAAAAACGCACACAATACGGGGAAGGGAGGAGGAGGTCTGCAGTAAGGGTGCCATTTCTCTCTCTGAAGGTTCCTTTTTTTTTTCACCCCGGCTGCCTATCTTTTAAAAGGTGCCTGTTTTTCATCCTGTTTAGAGGCGCCAATTCGGCTTCGTATTGGGTGCCGCTGGTGAACAAGCATTTCTCCCTTGAAAGGCGCCGAATGCATCCTGTAGTTTTAACAATGTAGTTTGCAATTTTGCAGTACGTTTGCAAGTAGAAAGCCGCAGTTATACATGCTAGAACTTTAATTTCAAAACCAAAAGTTCAAAATCTAACCGTAGTTTTTCCAATTGCTCGTAATGTGAGTGGTTTTAGTATTTTTTGGCTCGCTTCAATTCTCAGACGTGACTCAATACGAGAGTTAGAAAAACATTCTAACACATTTTGAATATCAACAAAACTAAAAATAATATATTTATATAATTCGAGAGAATATTCTATTTTCAGCTAGAAAAATATTCTCCCAAATTGCATCATAAACGTTAAATAAAAATAAAATTATAATATATTAACTATCAAAGGCAATGGAAAACGTATTTTTTCTGCTAGAATCCAAGAAACGTTGTGTTCCCATTTATTTTAAATATGCTACAAATCATTCCAAAAAGCAAAAACATAGCAGAAAGCCTTTCAGTTAGATAGATTTTTTATTAAAAAAAATCTTCATATTTTAACTGGTTACAGTACATTATGGAAACGAAAAAATTGCACATATAGTTAGATTTTTTGAAACGGTTTTGGTAAATGATAAACAAGTAATCGCTAGCGATAAATAACTTGATTCCCAAGGGTATAAAAGGTACAAACCAATATTTTGTATTCAGTTGCATTATTATTTAAATGTCTAAGGGTTTTTTTTTTTTTTTTTTTTTTTTTTTTTTGATGGATTAGAGATACAAGTTTTCAATATTTTATTAAGTTTTAAAAATTTGGAAATCGAGACACTGTTTTTCTGTATAAATTACGTTAGCTTCAATTGATCAAATGAAGCAACACACTTTTTTTTACCTTATCTGAAATTTAAAAACAAAACAAGTATTCTGTTTGAGAAAAACCAGTAAAACCATCTTGTGATTTATTTGTTGAGGATTCGATCAAACGTTTTGAGCTTCACTAGAATTGTCGTAATGTCTAGTTTATTTATTTATTTTTGGAATTTTTTATTTGATGTAATCCGATTTTCTAACAACAAATCGCATTATAAAAATCAAGGAAATATTAATGGGATATTTTATCTCGTTCTGTTTAGAATGTTTCATTAATCAGCAGAACACTGAAGTATGCATTTTTCTTCATACTTAGAGCAAAATAAAATAAACGAAGATCAAATTTTCTTAAAAGTAAAATTTTTGTTGAAACATTGCATAATGAAACGAATCAATCTTTGTTTAATAATGATGATTCAAAAATGAAAGTGAGCTTTTAAAAAGCTTTAGGTTAAGGTTTGTACTGTAAATCCTTTCCAAATTTAGAATGTCAACTAATGCTTACAATATTTTAAAGTATCCTTTCTTGAAAGGATTAATTATAGCTTAGTACATGTAAATGTAATATTTTGCGCATTTTTTATAGACGAATAAAGGTTTTTTGGTTTGTTTCATATACGACATGGATGATTTAAAAAAAATTGTTTGTTTCAAATAAAAATGAAAGTCGCAAGTTTTTTCTAAACATCAATGATAAGAACAAGTTCTAATTTCATTTTTATACAAATGGCAGTTTATTTTATACAAGAATTATATTTTCCTTAGATTGGTCGTTATATAGGAATATCGCCTTAAATTTGTCTTAACACGTTTATCATTCATCGTGCAAAAGTTCCATTTATAGCACTTCTTTTGTCCCCCCCCCCCATTTTAGTGAGAAACCATAAAAAAATTAACAAAGAATAATTGATACAATGAATGAAATAAGTAAATAATGTCATCATTGTCCTTGGTTTGGAGATAGTTTGAATATTTCCGAAGTTATTTTGAACTTTGATATCTACATGGAGGCTCCTCAAAAAAAAATTGTATTCCGTTGAAGCACGATGTTACTGAACACAAAAATTTTTTTTAAACCAAAACATCGACTATATGACAACATTATGTTAGCTAATTTTTTTTTTTTTTTTTTTTTTTTTTTTTTTTGTACTTACAGGGCAATATTTCATTAATCTAGACTGCAAAAATCCGGATCGCGATATGCGGCGGTATTTATCCGGTATATTATTTCGGATCGATATTATTTTATTATTATTTCTTTTTTCAATAAAAAATTTGGTAAAACATTCGTTATTATTTCACATTGAATAAATGACATGAAGTGTATAGATGTAAAAGTAGGTCTCTTCAAAAAATGTTTTGCGAAACTGGGCCATTCCACGAAAAATCAGATATTTTGTCCCGCACATGACAGATTTAATTTCAAAACATGTAAAAGGCAAAAATTTCTTGCCTAAGAAATCACACGTGTATGTGCGGTTTCTTAGCAGAAAAATATTAGTTTATTACTTTTTTAAGTATTACTTTTTTTAAGTATTACTTTTGACACGAAATATGGAATTGTCACTTGTGGGACAAAATGTCTGATTTTCTTTGGAATGGCATACTATTTGGTTCTTTTTGAAACTAACTCTAAAAACTAATTATTAGGAAAGAAAAGTATATATTTGAAAGATTTGCAACAACAGATTCGAAGGATATATTGCTAGAGTACAGTGCTCTAAAGCAGAGGTTCAAAAGTGTCTTACACGTGACAGGTAAACTTCATTTAAAAAATACCAATTTAAAAAGGAATTCGGTAAAGATTTTTTGGTGAAAAACTCACACGAGTCAAGTACTTTCCCTTGGTCATCAAACTTAACTTCTAGCCATTACTAATTTGTATATTATATGAAACTGTTAGGACATTTTTGTTCAAACTGTCCCACGCGTGACCCAGGCACGTAGCTAGAACTTTGTTAAGGGGGGGGGGTCCAAGGTTGAGCGAGCTTCAAAAGAAGAAGCATGCTAAAGCAAAATTAGTAGCTCATATTCACGTTAAAAAAATAAATCCAATTAAAACTAATTATTAAAATATGATAATTAACTAAAATTAATTAAATAATTGAAATTGATGGAGCAATTGTTAAAATTAGTAAACAAAAATTTTACATTAAGTGGCAAAGAAATTATTGACAGTTTATAAAATTAACGTTAAACTAAAAGTTATCCCATACTAAGTTTCCAAACATGGATAGAAAAATTCCATCACATAAGCTTCCTCTGTTCTGATGCTTTGAAAATGCGGGATAGTATAATAATTCCTATTAATAAAAAAGTCACAATAAAAAAAAATCGGAAAACGAAAACTGTTCTAGGGATTACTTGGAAAATGCAGGTGATAATTTAATAAAATATTAAAGCTTTGTAATATATTTCAACAAAATATGTACAAGTCATTTTATTTGAAAAAATAAAGAAATCTATATCTATCGCGTCGAATGTATAACTGTATGAATGCTAAATAACGTAATTCCGCCACCCTGCCCGATTTGATCAAGATTTCTGGCAAAATTCAACCACCCTCTCGACGAAAATATTAGCAAGGTTTCATTTAAAAAGCTTGAACTAGTTCTTTATTTATCTACGTTTATAACATTCTTTTGATAATACGAAATTGAATGAAATTTCTAATTTTATCCGTTTTCTAATTATCATTTCTAACCATCATTTAAAATCTTGAACAAACAAGTGTATCTCTTTGATGGACGGAGACTTCCTTTGCTGGAATCATTTTTTTTTTTAAAGGCGTATTGCCGTTTCTTTTTTTTTTTAATCGTTATTATTATTATTTTTTTTTTTTTTTTTTTGCAACGAATTGGTAAAATAAGCTATCTTAGGATCCGCTATGGTATTATTTTTTCTAATGGGGCTTCGTTAAGAGGCTTTAGCCTTTTCGGACCTAGTGCGAACCACCGATGTGGCATCTAGTCTTTCAAATGCTACCATTAAGGCGCAGATGTGACTGGCACAAGAAATTTTGATGCCGAGTTTCCACCAGATGGAGACACTTGAGCTCTCTTCGATGCGAAACTGCACTAGGGGTTCAATTTTGTCAAGCCAAACGACTACCTGAGAGATGTTTTACCTATCGAGTAATGGAATATATAATGAATGAAACTAAGCATCTGTGTATTTTTATTTTAACAACATTTTGGAAAAAATGCAAATGATTGCTTTTTATAAATGTTTTTTATAAGGTCATGAATGATTTGAACATTATTGGCGATTTTCCTCTGATGTTTTCAATTTGATGCTTCATTTAAAAGATCAAGAGGAGGCATCGCACCCACCTATCTCACCACCAAACACGAGTTCTGTTTATTCTGCTGATACAAAACAACTTCTGTACTTCAGTCTTTTTCAAATTAAAAATATAATTGTAAACAACTACAGGGAAAATGGCAATATGCTCTATTACGAATTATCGTGACAATATTTGATTATAACCTGGTTACTTTACTGTCTTTATTAGCAGTAAGCAAGTGTCAGACTCGAAAATTTCATAATTTGGAGTCAAACGTCAAATTTTGATCATTAAGGTAATCTTCGTCCCGTTTGAGATTGCGATAATACCGTAGCATCAACTTAGATACATTTTCAACTATATGCAATGAATAAAGCTAGCCAATTTTTGGAATCAAAACTTATAAGTTTCTTATAGCCTCTGTTTGTAAATTTTTTGCTCCTCAGTCATCTGATGTTCCAAAGTCTAAAGACAATCTTTTGTAAAAAATTCTTAGAATGATTGTGGTTAAAAATCCAGTAATGATTTAAATCTACCTTCCAAAATTCAAATAACAATAATAACACTTCTGATTCTCTCATTTTCAAATTGGTATAACTTCCATTTTAGAAGCAATTTTGTAATCATCCTGTATTCTCGAAAGCATATCATATTTTATAACGTAGGTATTGACTTTTTTTTCCTTCTTTTATGTCATGTTAGTAAAACATATTCTATTGCAAGAAATAGCAAAAAATTTTAACTTGAAGAAATTAAGAGTTAAAAAGAAATCTAATATAGAAGTGAAAAACACAAGAAAATTTACCTCGCATTCACCTTTTTTTAATTATTTGCTTGTAACTCAGTAAATAGCAGAAATTTTCACCAATTTATAGTTAAATGCACATGTCCGTTTTTTGTTACATTTAATGCTACCATCGCAATTTACTAATGATGGATGCATAGATGCTTAGTAAATAAATCCTCAGTACAATGGCGGTAAATAACGATTAGATAATTTATTCCAATGAAGCAAATACAAATATGCTTCTCTTGAAAAACGGAACAACACCGAAGAAAGATTTTTTTCTTCAGTTAAAAATGACTAACCGCTCTTCTCTTGGGACCATAGACTCACAATTCAGTAAGATTTAAAAGTACGAATTTCAAATAACTACTTTTAAATTACATGTGTTTATATGGCCGAACTTGCAATTTCATAAACTGATCACAGTAAAATATTTGAGTAATTTTCAGTTTCATTCTTCGCTTTATAAAATTTTGATACAGCGAAAAGTAATTTCGTTGCAACAACTTCAAATTTTATTTATTCACTTATTTTACTTTCAAACAAAAATACTTTTTGGACATTTAATATGTTTCACGGTCATGTTTAAATATTGAGTGGAAAAACATCCGTAAAAATCTAGTTTGTGCTAAAGATAAGACACAAATGTTCAAAAAAAAAAAATAATTTTTCAGGATTACAGTTTAAAAGTTGTAAGCTTTCGGGGAGATAATTAATCTATTATTGTTAAAAATAAACTAAAAGTTTAAATAGGATTATTAATCAAAATATAAAATAAATCTGAAATGAATCATACCAAAAATATAAAGAACAAAAATTAGTTAATTAATAATTAATGTTTATTTTTTTCTCATCCTCAGACACGCGAAATGTGTAGAATTTCTTTTTCGTTGCTGTCTGAACTTAGTTTTTAAATGGGAAAACAAATTAACACATAAAATTGCTCGTATTATTAAGAAAACTTTAAAAGGAAACACTACAACTTACCTAGTTTGCGTAAACTTAATTTTCTTCTGATTACAATTTCGTTCAAGATATGTTTCCTGTAAGTGTGTGGTAGAAAGATACTGTGTGTTAAAACAGAAAATAATAGGAATTTCAATTACTGATTCACCAGGGATGCACCTCACTCTGGCTGTCCTTCGTGCAGCATGTGTCTAGGAAATCAATTCCAAACGGGAAAGGAGTCGAAACAAAAAAAAAAAAAAAGAAAGAAAGAAAGAAAACCACCCCAAAGAGACTGGGGAATGTTTGTTGACAATTACTTTGCCGATGGCAATCTGGTGGACTGAGGGAAAGGGGCCGAATTTCAAGGTCACAACCCTGCTGGGTTGAAAGAATACGGAAATTCTTCGTTTTCGGACGCAGTACGCAACACAGTAAAAGACAGGCGGCAACTGGGAAACTGCAGTTATTGCACGAGGTTCTCGTGTTCTGAATTGACTCGGATGCGGGAAAACTGCTGATTAATGGGAATATTTAAGGGGAAAATACCGGGTTTCATAAAATTTCTCTCTTTGGAAAATTTTTGTTGACGTGAGGTGCAACAACCGAGAAAAAACAGACAATGTTCTTTCGGGAAGGGGGGGGGGGGGGGGTCCGGACCCCATGGACCCCCCCCCCCCTTGGCTACGTCCTTGCGTGACCTTGAAATCACCCAAATGCCTTTTTTCCCCTAGTTTGTCCAGTGCAATACTTACGTATTCCAACAAACAGCCTGAGACAGAGAATTTTAAGATGGTTACTTAAATGGGGCAAAACAAAGCAGGAAATGTTATTCAAACTAAAATATTTTTGTAAGGAATACCTGTATATGAAGGTCAGTCAATAAATAACGAGTTAGAAGCTATAAAACAGATTTTTTTTTACATTCATCAAAAATACTGCCCAAAATTGTTTAAACACTTATGCCAATGGGAAACTTGTCGCATATAATTCCGTGTTTATAAAAGTTCTTTGGCTGCTGCAGGAACCAATTACGCACGCACTCCATTTTTTCATCTTCCAAATAAAATCGTTGTCCCTGAAGTGCCTTTTGAGTTCCCAGAAGATGTAAAAGTCACACGGGGGTAGATCTGGACTAGTGATTTCAATACCGATATACCGGTGTACCGAATACCGGTATTTCGAGCGATTTTGGAATTTCGTAATACCGGTATTTGTTGAAGTAAAATACCGGTATTTTCGTTATTAGCTGAAAATCATAAATAGTTTCATTTAAAGGATTTTCAATTTAACTTATAAAATATCTACTTATATTTTCAATGTAAATTTCTTTTTCCATGATACAGAACCAAAATCAATCTATTGATATAAAACTTTGACTTTGAAAGCTGGAAATAATAGAATATCATTAAACAAAAGTAGCGGAAAGATTGCGAAATGATATTGTCATTACTAAGATGGCGACATGAATCGCATTTTCGTGCCCCAAATTTTTATTTTTTCCATTCCCATGTACATTTACTTTCAATTTTGTGATGCTGAATTTCGAGTATAATTTTGAATTCATTTGTCCTATGAGCGATTTATTGCGGCCCTCAATTGCAGCAAATCTTTATGATTTTTTAAAAAACTTTTTTTAATATGTCTCAACTGTAGAAAATTTCGACAACAATTTTTTCTTGTTAATATAAAAAATTGTAATTTGTTTTCACCAATATTGGTTTGTTGTTCTGTCTCGATATTTCACTTCACACTCGGCAAGATAAGGTTTAGAATTTATGTAGTGCCTTGAAAATTTGCATAGATGTGAAGTATAATCAATTGAAATTTATTCAGGTATTTACACTGCATTTCAGGTATTTACATAATTATAATTGTGAAGAATTTGAAAAGGAAAGCTAAAACGAATAAGAGAAACTAACACAAGATCAAATGAACAAATTAAGTCAAGTTTTTCGTAAATTTGAAACCAAAGGGCAAATAAAAAGCAAACATCTCTTGCTCAAGAGAAAATTATGTTAATATTGGAAAAGTATCATGTCTCAGAAAGAAATTACAACTAGCTATAAATTAAAGGGGGGGGAATAACAATAATATACACAATACAAAAGAAACACACAAAAAGAATTTGCCAAAAATTGTACGCAAGAGACCGAATTATTTGAAAATGAAGGACTTCTAGAAAGAGCAGTTCCAACTACAGGAAAGTTGAGCACTAAAAGGAGTCCCAGAATTAAAGACAAGTCAATAGATGCATTATGTTTTTTACTATTAATGATTTTTTATTATTACATTTTTTCCTTCATTTACTATTTGTTCGCAATACGTTTTCATAAATGAATTTTTTTTAACAAAATTATAAAATGTGGCTACAAAACAATATGTTTTGAAGCATTTTTTGAGAAATTTCATATACTGGTATTAATACCGGTATTCTGGTATCACGTTTTAAAAATACCGAATACTGGTATTGAATTTTCGGTCTGATATTGCAATCCCTAATTTTGACTAGAAGGAGTGTACTTCATGACTCTCCACTTAAATTTCCGGAAAAGTTTCCCTGTTGCATTGACTGTCTGTTGTCTCGCGTTGTCGTGCAACAAGATGACAGGACGTGAAGGAGTACCGGAACCACATACAGGCAATAAAAAACAGGAAATTTTGCGGAAATTTAAGGGGGAAGTCTTGAACTACTCCCCTCATAGTCCAGATCTATCCCCATGTGATCCCACATCTTTGGGGAACTCAAGAAGGCACTTTGGGGGCCACGATTTCTTTCAGAATATGAAGAAAAAGAGTGCGTGCGTAACAGGTTCCAACAGCAGCCAAAGGACTTTTATGAACACGGAATTATGCAACTAATTTCCCAGTGGGATAAGTGTTTAAACTATTTCGGTTAGTAATTTTTTGGAGAATATCACATAAAATATGTTTTAAAGCCTCTGACTCAATATTTATTGACTGATCCTAGTATATGAATTTTCCCCAACATTTCTTTTTTGGAGGTCCCAACTTTTGCTGCTATACGCTTCACATGTATTGTGTGCCTTTAGCACTCCATGTTTCAACAAAAATGACTCATTTATAATTCTTATCACCGCATAAGTCCCGATTTTCGAGAGTCTTCTGTACAATAAAATATAAATTTCTGGCTGCAATTCATTTTATTTCATCAGTTAGCTGTCAAACATCTCTTGAATAGAAATTCTCAAATGGTTTTGTAGGTTGGACATGCCCTACGCATTGGAAATATAACCCCATTAAATTTCTGGGAAGATTTTGAAATAAAACTGAAGTAATAACATATCCAAGCAGTAAAACAAAGATAAATAAATTTACAGTATGAAAAGGTATACATAGAGGAGTTTTACCTACTGGTGGACTTGGTGGAGTAATTTGTGGAATCAACATCTCCCTATAGATTTATTGACTTTATCTTGTTTATATATGTAACAGGTTTGTTTATTTTCAGTGGCTGAATTATCGGGAATAATAGTAAGGCTGAGAAACAGGATATTCGGTCTACAGAAAGTTATGAATTTTGAAATATATTCTTTTTTTATTAAAGTACTAAGTGGCCGAATGAAATATATTTTGATCCATTTTTTTCTGATCTTTTGCTAAGCTGAGATCTACTTAAGCTGAGAATTCTTATTAGTTTATTTAGTTTTCATTCTTCAGTTTCAGGCTTTATGTGAATGTAGCACAGGGGTTCTCAAACGGTGGGTCGGGGGTGTAACGGGGGGGGGGAGGCACGAGAAATGGAAGAAAAGTTCAAAGAAAATTAATTTCTTGCTGCGGTTTTAATAAAAACACAGCAAATACACAAAAATGAGTCAAAAACTTAAAAAGCTACTTCAAGATTATAAAATAAGTAAGGTCTACTTTTGTCTCTTATTATAAAATGATTCAAGAGACAAAAATGCATGTTTATTTTACAAGTTACTTGTGTTTCTAAACATAAAACTTAACCATTTGTGTAGGTTCAATTTTTTTTTTTAGGATTTAGACACAGTTAAAACCTTGGGGGGAGGGGGGTAGCCAAAATACTTAATCTAAAAAGGGGGCCGCACTGTCAAAAAGTTTGATAACCCCTGTTGTAGCATATCAAGCATTGCGCTTACGACCATATGTTTCTATACCATTCTTATTTCTTATCGCTCCTCTAAGGCACCTTAAAGTACGTCCCGTTCATTTTCGCACACCGATATGTATAAGTAATATGTATAAAAAAAAGGAATAAAAAACGTTATTAGTTTTTTCTTATATTTTTAACGACGTTTTATCAACGTTTTGGTCATTAACGTCGTTATATTTTTTAAGTTCTATTTTATTTTCAAAGTAGATTTGACCCGTGATTAGTTTTCTTCTTTAAATTTAAGCTGTTCCGGTGGAACATTGACGCAACTGCTGTGTAATTTTATAGGAGAATCAAATATATAAAATTATTTTATTCATCCCTCAGATAATGAAACATAGTTGAGTTACTGCCCTAGTGGCAAAAAGTTGAAAAACAAATCTCTCAGTGTTCCTCCGAATGGGGTAACCACGTTTGAACCCAGTGACGACAATAACTCATTTTGAATTATTTTGCAGTTACGTCAATGTTCCACCAAAACAGCGATATGAACTATAACAATATAACAGCAGGCGATATCGTACATTAGTTTTCTTAAATGGATTTACGTTTCTTGATCGCAAAATGTCTAAATTTAAAATGTTTTATTTGGTTTCAAGATGCCCGAGGAAGCATTTTTCTTTTTTTAAATCAAAAAACACACTTATAGACCGAGAATATTTTCTAATATTTATTTTATACCAAAAGCCTAAGGAAATTCATCTCTATGGTTATGGCTTTGAAACGTTTCTAACGAAATATTTGGTTGAATATGCAATACCTTCTTCAGCAAACTTTGAAAAAAGGCCCCAGAGGCAATTCAGTGGAAGCAGTATATGCATAATGAATAATTTCATGGGCTCTATGCAGTTAAAAGTTTCTTAGGACGTAACGTTTTTTATTTCTGTACTGCGCAGAAGAAACTTTTTTTTTTTTTTTTTTTTTTGCTTTCTATAATAAATGTCACTGTAGAAATTGTTTGCTAAAAACACAACCGTATAGATATAATTTTGCTTATAAACCCAATTTTAAGCTCTAAAATCGTGGATCAACAGCCGATCTACTAGCATTGGAAAATATCACATACAATTCTGGAAAAACCAAACAAAGTTGAAAAGCAAGGAAGTTGACCTTAACTACGAAAGTATAAGCGTCATATTTAGTTTCAGTATTTTTAAAGAAAATTTTAACTGCTGTTTTCACATTTCATGACCTTTCATAGTCTCAAGTAAATAAATTAATAGTAAGTGAACTCCAGCGGTAACGGAGGGACAGTTTGTACAAAGAAATCGATATATTTCTGTCTGTTAGCCTTTCAAAATACATATTTTGTCAAAAACTGATGCATAGACTTTTATAAACATCATAGTAAGTCGCTAAAAAATCCAACACCAGGATTTTTTTTGTTAGTAACCTTTTTTTAAATCAAATTTAAAAAACGGTAACGGAAGACCATTTTTGGGACATGATTTTCATCATGTTCTCCAAAAGTTCAGCCAAACTATAAAAGGGAAAATTCTGTAAAAACTGGGGCACATACAGGAGTGTTCAATCATTAGTTTCAGCTCTAACTTTAAAAAATGATTATTTTAAGCACATAAATTATTTTTTTAATGAGGGTAACGGAAGGACAAGAAGTCCAAAGCGTGGTAAAATTCAACTTACAAACATTTATTCAGCTAATACAGAAGTCTGAAACAATCTAAAATGCCAGAGCCATCTGTTATAATTCTGAATTCTTAAAATACTCAATAATTTTAGCAAAATTCATATATTATTTATCTTCTTTCCCAGGGAACACAAAGATCATTCCGACATTATTATGCATTCTCAAATAAGATATTTCCATGACTTCATTTTCTATATGAAGTACCTGCCCAACATTGCTCTTTGTTAATTTCTTTCCCTTCCATTCAACTAATAAAACATATTCATTTATCATATTCTCATGACTTGGTTTTTTGAATTCAGCTGTATTTTCTTTTTAACATTATTTATAACAGTCTGTTGACTTTGAAGTGCAATCACCTTCGATTTGTTGAAGTACTCATTACATTAAATAACATAACTTGTTACAGGGTTCAAATAGTGCATATATTGAGTTTCAGGATGAGAACGGATATTACTCCATCTTTTTGAAAGTTCATCATTGAACTCACTGATATCTTCGCAATACGTTTAACGGTTAAACCAATGCTCTCAACAATGTTTTCATGTGACTTGTAGCAACAAATCTGAAAGCAGTTTCAATATTGTATTGTTCCAATATAAATATCACGTTCGTAAGCAACTGTTTCTGCTTACCTTGGCTTGTCATATTACTAACATTTCATAACAAACTGATTTTCACATGCTTAGAAATTTTTTAAATGTAATTTTCATGATTTTTATCACATACATTAGAAAAAATAAAATCATGAAATTTTTTTTAAATAAATAAATAAAAGTTATTTTTTTAAAGAAAGCACACATAATTTTCATACAAATATTACTTCTTTATGTTTTAAATGTGATTACTAACTTTAAACAATAGTTTGTTTTCCACCAGCATTCTAAAATTTTACCTTGTATCAGCTTATAGTTGAATGTCCTTCCTTTACCACATATTTTGTCCTTCCGTTACCATTAAAAACCTTATAAATTAAGTATCTATTCCAATTATAAGTATGCCACATTGACAAGGGACATAATTCTGCTATGCATAAAAAAAAAATTCATTTCTATACCCAATAGGTTTTTGGTGAACTAACTCAGATGTAGTATTTTGGTAACGGAAGGACATCAAATTTGCACCTTTGAAATGGGTCTATTTATTGGTTTAAAAAAAAGAAAAGATACTTAACGAAAAGTTTTACTAGACATTCGAAAGATGAAAGTTAACTGAAATATTATATTCTGATAACAAGTTGACTGTAATTACAGCATGTAACAAAAAAGAGATTTTTTGTTTTGTAAACATACAAAAAGTAAACTTGAGTTTGTCTTTGATTTTCTAAAAGTCATCAAACTACTTGGGAAAAGCTGGTTATAATTCAAGAAATTCATTTATTTCTGAAGAGAAAGGTACATGACAAGTGACAGAATATTACTTTTTAAAATTCAAGTGTCATGTCCCCTTTTTCCTGGAATTCACCATTACTCAGTTTCATACAAAACTTTCCTCGGAAAAAAATGCACTCGAAATCTTGTAGCATTTCAGGTTTAATTTGAACCACTCACTTCAAATATGTGTTTGAAAGTATAATACTAAGGAGCTGCATTAAAATAATTGATTGGCACTCGAACAGTATTACGGAGGGAAATTCAGCATTCATTCCTCTTCTTATAACAAACTGAAACTAAATCCAATATTAGTTATTTAATATATTCGCTATTGTTAGAAACGCTTCGTGAAAATTTTCATTAGTTCAGTGTAATTAGAAATTTCAGTTCGTCTTTTGAACAATAAACTAATTTAAGGTTTTTGTTAAATTTGTAACATTATTAGAAACTGTACAACATGTATACAAAATGATATTCATTAGATTATTTTTTACTCACACCTAAAGCAAGGTTTTGTTTTTGTTCTTTTTATAATCCAAGCGTAAATAAGCTGATACTTAAAGATATAGATTTATGTAAAATATGCTAAATTTTTATTAAAAAGCGTGTTCATTCCGGATAAAATACAGAAACATACGGGAATTAAAAAATACAGTTTTTTAAAGGCAGTTTTTTTAGAAAAACAATTACAGTGTAAATTATTCGTTTATTTTTTGCCGATGGCGGTGAAAAATAAAATAAAACGGTGCCTTGCTTTTGTAGTTCTAAAAAGAATTAAAGACCCTCCACCGTCCACCCCCCCAAAAAAACCTTACGAAATAATATTTATAATACTGCGTTATAATAAATAGTATTGAAAATAATATTTTAAACGTGTGTTTTAAATAGTAGTTTATTTTGGGAAAATAAAAGTGGCTTTTTTTCTGATTTTATTCTGATTTTGCATCAGTGTCACTGCGGTTTACAATCCTGTAATGACTTAGGATTATATATTCTCGGAAATTTGAATCAAAAAATTCACAGTTAGAAAAAAGTTTATCGAAAACAACAAAAACCCATGGTGGGATTGAACCTACGTTCTTTGCGTTTCAGCTTTCGACGCGGGAGTCAACTATATAAGGATTCACTCGTTGTGCGTTATTAAGCAACGCGTATTAAAAGACAGAATAAACCGACTTTTCCAAAAAAAAAAAAAAAAAAAACCGCCACACTGAGAGTTTTCTGGAAATTATGGCTTTGTCACAAAAAACATTGCAAAGTAATACACATAATAAAATGGTGTCCAAAAGCGTAAATTGACGATGACCGGAATATTTCAAAACTGTGGTCCGTTGATCCACAATCAATACTGATTGTAGATCAGAATAAAAATTCGATCCAGGACCACTGAGAGCCACATCGGGCACCTTGTCAGTTTTGTCGCTGCCCCCACCCCTCTCCCAGTAAAACTTCTAAAACTTATACAACCCCGATTTCGGACTGAACCGTCCTAACGGCCAGGCGTTTAGTTTCCGACTAGGCTGTCACGACAAAGGAAATAGAGAATATTGTTTCTATGACATTTAACTACACAACATCGTTATGTTCTGTTTTCTTCAAGAATGGACTTTTCCGCAAAGATTGCTTTTTTTGCTACAAACCGTTTTTGCAATACACTTACACAAATTCCTATGACGCATTCAATAAAAAAACTATTTAATTCACATATCCTCCAATTTTTTTGTTTCTACATTCATTCATTTGCAAATTAGACGCAAAAAACCGGTAGTACCTTAACGTTTTGAGGAAAGGGTACCTTTTCTCGGAAACACATTTTTGTCATGACCAAACAGACTTTATAAAAACAGATGTGCTTGTAGCCTTTGTAAAACTTTCTTCGACATCGTTCATAATGTCTTCTTGCTCTTACAAAAGTACTGATAGGGACTCTTTCGCCGAGACATATAACAATAGACATTACCATTTGGGGGGTCCATCTGTATAACCGTATTTTTTTTTTTTTTTTCTAAAGTCATTGCCATACTTCCCCAATGAGTAACCATCACACACGAGACTGGCTGCAAAAATAAATCAGCGAATGCTTACACTGAAGTTAACCTGAATTTAAATTGTTTTCTTCTTTAAATGAATTTTGGACAGATATAGTTTTATTTCCTCTCTGTTTTACTTTCGCTTCATTTTATACTTGATACTGCAATTATTATTTTTTTGTCTGAGTGAGTGAAATTTAAATGTTGGTCAAATAAAATCAACACCAAAATGAGGTACATCATGAGTTTAAGTAATTATTAGCAGATATGAGGATTAGTATTCCATTAAGACCCCCAAGTTTACTTTTCGAAAAAAAAAGCGCGTTTAATATTTCTCCTAGGCTTCTACTGCTATTTTTAAAAATTAAAATTCCCCATTACATGCAATTTCTCTACTGATGAGAGACTTGTTAAAACAGGAATTCAGTAAATATATATATCCGTCTTTATAAAAATATTATTTTCTGCATTTCAACGATTTCAGTTTTTAAGACAAATAACATTAAGACACATGCAAAGAAACTTAGTTACAAAACGAGTAGAAATCAAATGTAAACAGTTTGAAAATGAGCTGAATAGTAATCCTTTGACACTTATATACATATTTAAGAGAAAAGAAAATATTGGAACGCCTGCTATTTCCCATTGCAATATCAAATGCCTCTTTTAAGAATCTAAGTTAAAGATCGTATTTTTTAAACCACAAATGTATTCCAACTAGATTCTTGTAGATATGAGTTTGGTGCAAAGTACGGATTAAGTTTTATAATAATAAACATTTTTATCTAGCCTCAGTTTAAAAATAGAGAAATAAATTGTTACTTTTATTATTGACTTTACTTCAGCAGCATTACCGAATATAATTAATTGTGGTTATGGTGACAGCGGCTAGGTCATCCTACCACAGTGCAATTTCAAGGAATTCAAGGATTTTGTAACAAACATTTGACAACAGTTTCAGTAAGTGGTCAGTTTTGTGTGCTCCAAGTAGAATATATATTTAAGTATTTTTTTAGCTATTGGTGAACTTTATATAGAGGAACTAAAGAATAACTCAATACCATGCTTAACTAATTTTATAAAGTTTTTGACTAAAGTCACTGTCATTCTAGCCGGTTCAATTAACTATCATATGAAGTAAAGCTGTGGTAAATGAAAAATAGGTAATTACATGCAACTCTTCTCGTACTTGCTAACAACAATATGTGACCAAATAAAGAATTTTTACGGTTCTTAGATGAAATTCCCTCTTTCTGTCTACTGTTGTTTTTGAGAATTAAAAATTTTGTATTGTATAAAATTGCTTTATTGATTATGCATTACTCTAAGTCACAGTTTGGTAAATAAAAGTTTTATTCTGAAACATTAATAACAGTTTTTATTCTTCAGTATAGCTTTTATGTCATAACATAAACCTTAATAAAGCATTATTATAAGGAAATATGGAGAAAATGAAATATGAATAATTTATAATCAAGTGGGGTTTTCTTTTATTTTCCCTACTAGTGGTATCCGCACGGCGGCTTTGCCCGTAGAAGAAAATCAAAAGGTCATTTGGTTCGCCTGTATATTTTCAAATAATGGATGATGAATTTCTCGCCAATTGGCTATATTTATTCGCTCTTCCCATGTTACGGCCAAACGTCATGATAATTTCGTAATTTACTCGTCCACCTTATGATAATTTTGCTCCAATAAATATTCTTAAAATTGAAATAGAAAAAGAACAAAATCGATTTTTCGAAAAATCGCTTCGAGGTGCATACCCCTATGCTACAAAACAACTTTGTACCAAATTTCATGAAAATCGGCCGAACGGTCTAGGCGCTATGCGCGTCACAGAGATTCAGACAGAAATCCAGACAGACTTTCAAGCTTTATTATTTAGTAGAGATTTTACTTGTCATTACTATCTATACGTATAAAGATAGATAATGTATAGATAGATACATAGATGCATAAATACTTAAATAATTTTTTGTTATGTATAGATATATTTATTTTATGCAATCCATTTTACTTCTTCTAATTTCTTTGAACTTTTAACTAACAGGAAAAATTGTTAAGAAATACAAGAATGCACTTTTCGTGAACTGAATTATTGAGAAAAATCTTCTGACTGTGGTAATAAATATTATTCGCCTTTTTCGTAAAAAATGTCGTGTCATTATTTCTTTTTCACTTTCTTTATTTATTGCTAAGCAATTTGATTTGAAAGTGTTATTTAGTGTACTTACAAGTAACTTTGTTATACATTGAATTACTAAAATTAAATAAAAACAGTTATGATAAAGACATTAAAAGACGTGATAAAAAACTGATATAAAAAGACAGAGTGAAAGTAAGATTTTTCGAAAAAAAAGATACGCGTCTTGGAGTTCCTCTTTCGCGCATAAAAAATGACAATGTAGATGAAAAGATATCCGTCAAAAGCTTGTGAGGGTGAGCTGTAAGCATTATACATGCTGTTTAATTAAATTTCACATTTCACAAAAGTATTTATTTCATAAGTGGGAATATTTTCTAACTTAAAGATATCTTACACAGTAGTCATAAAAAATTATTATTTAATTAACATCAAGCCTTATATTTTTATACTAAGCATATAAAACCGAGTTATTTGAAATGCATTTATTTCTAAGCAGAAACAAGCAACGTGTAACCTGCTATCTTGTGCAATGTGATGCAGGAAGTGAAGTCCTCTGTCCAGAAGTGCAATTGGGGTGAAATACATATTTAGAATTACACATAGATGAGGCTCATTTCGAGACAAGTGCAGTTTTTTGCAACGATATTAAACAAAGGGACATTTTATGCCTGCGATTTTTAACGTTACAGTACGAAAATAATTTTACTTTCTGAATTTGATGACGCTGAACAAGTTTGTGATTGACTTTTTCCCCTTCATCTCATATTGTTTCTGAGATAAGAACGCAAACTTGGAATTTTGCCGCTATGTGTCGCTGCAACAGACTTTCTTATGTAGCGCATGACAAAGTTACTATACCTAAAACCCCGCTTCTGTGCCTGCAGCTCTAGCCTTGCAGAAATAATTTGAGGGGAAACGGGCTTGAGCGGTTATCTTGTATACGTTGGAACCTAACTGGGAAATCGGGCAATGTCCAAAAAAATGCTTATATAGCGAATTAATCACTGACAAAAACGCAAAATCCAAAATGGTGATTTATTTCGGAGTTTGCGCAATTGAATTCGCGATTCGGCTAACCAGCAGTGATCCAAGTCTGATTTTACTTTTCGCGTGCAGTCGAAACACCTTCACATGGACAAATAAACCAGGAAAAAATCAAAGAACGATTGTTTTTGATAATAATTATTTGATTACATACAATGTATATGAGTAAAAAATAAAATAATAAAGAATGTAACATGTTATGAGAAATGCAGTTATATGTATTTTTGCTCGCGAAACTGAGATGATACTTTTAGTTACATTTGATGCCAGATGATACGCACTTACATCTTTTACTGTCGCATTTTTTTTAATTATTATTTTTTATTTATTATTTTTTATTTTTTATTTTATTTATTTATTTATTTATTTATTTATTTATTTTTTTATTTTTTTTTTTGAAATTGCAGTGAACGGAACCCTGTGAGCTACCCGATTCCAGGGCAACCGTCATGAACAATTTTTACTTCAAACATACATGATAGCTCTTTTATTATTTTATTCAAAAATTCACGTCCATTATCGAACTTTAAAATTCTGGTAGCTCCTATTATTTCATTCATTAAATCATAAGAAACTTCCTCTGCTGTTTTCATTCGCAATAGTCGTAAAATCGAAGTAGGTAGTGTTTCGCCCATCTTCCAAGTGTGAAATCAGACTGATTTGCCGCATCACGAATTGATAATATTTAATCTTGTCAACTCTGAAATAATTCACCATTTCGGATTTAGCGCTTTTGTCAGTGATCCATTCGCGATGTGAGTATTTTTTCGGACATTGCCCGATTTCGGAGTTGTGTTTCCACATATACACATATTTCCTCCCCGTGGTCTCTCACTGGTCTAACACTAGGTGTCACCACCGGCGATATTTTTTCTGATTGCAAGAAGGTTGCAAGATCACAATTTTTTAATCTGGTAAAGGTGCATAGGTGCATTAAAAAAAACTTTTTTTAACGGAAAACAATTTGGGTTTTTAGTACACTGCTCGACATTGAAAATGCAACACCAAGAAGTGTTCAGAAATTTATGCAAATTTTAGAGTTGACGTACATCACTGAGTTATGTAAATGATGTGAAATGAGTAGCTCTCCGATGCACGTGAAGTAAGATATAAGGGAAGGAACTTGCAGAATGGGCAATATTCGAGTCGTTATTTCTGACTGGAGAATTATCGAAGAAATTTTGTTTTTGTCTTGGAGGATACGTGTAACACGAGAGAATGCCAGGCCGACGTCAACAAAGGCACTTCCAGCAGATAGAAGATTTTACCAGGGTTTTGGTAATCGGACTCAGAAGGGTAGGTTGGTCCGTACGTCAAACCGCAGCTGATACCCACACGGATGCGAGCACGGTGCATCGACTGTGCCGAAGATGGTTGGAACAACGAAATGTGGCAAGATTGAGGGGTCGGGGCACCCAGAGTGATGTTAAAACGCGTGGATCAACGCATCTACCGACAAGCTGTAGCAGACCCACAAGACATTTGTTCCTCGATTCTGCAGCAGGTGCAAGATACCCTGAATGTTTCCGTGTCAACCAGAATCATTTCCCGTCGTTTGGTCGCACGTGGTCTGCAATCACGGCTTCCGCTGAAAAGACGACTGCCATTGATCCCACATCATAAACAGCAACGTTTAGTATGGTGCCGGACAAGAGCGACGTGGATGATAATATATATATATATATATATATATATATATATATATATATATATATATATATATATATATATATATATATATATATATACCACACAAATATGTATATATACATACATGCATACATACATACAAGCTTTGCGAGTTAAAAATTAACAACTGCATTCAAATTATATTACGTAATATGAGCAAAAATTGCACAATAAGCGAAATAATTTTCCTTAAAAAGCTTTTTTGGAGAATTAATTACCAGTTTCATCATCTTAATGAAGCTTATAGCAAAAAAACAAATAGGAGAAAAAAAATCATATCCTTATTAGACTTGAAGTGTATGTTTACCAAATGCTTTCACAGTCATTAGAGCCGAAGTACGTAGTGAAAACTTATCAATTAGGATATTAAGGCATCTAAAGCATCAAGAAAGAAAACCTCTTCTTTTTTTAAATAGATATTTTTTAACGGTAAAGTATTTTAATTTCTCTACACAAAGTTTGATGATCTAGAAAGGAGAAAGATACCTTTTTACAGGTATACATTGAATGACAACATTTAATAACTTTTTTTTTTGACATTTAGCAATAAAAAGTAATCTTAAAAACTGAATATTACAAAATTTATTGTTTCTTCCCATACTACTTTTAAGCTAAGCTGCATTGAACTCTTCACGGGGCATAAAACTTTTCATGACCTGGTTGTCAATGGCTTTTTTTTTCTTTCTTTTTTTTTTTTTTTTTTTTTTTGTCAATTTTCCTAATCACCGATTTAAATCATTTCCTCATAATTGTATACATTTGCATTTAATTACATACATACTGAGGTACATTAAATATTATTACAATACTATTGCTAGAATCAAAGTTGTTTTAAATTTAGCAAAATGTACCAAGTTAATTAGAACGTCTCTTTACACTTTTATGATATGAAGATTACATAATTTTCACCCATTTGCGGAAATGAATCTAGCTATTAAATTAGAGTTAAAGTCTAATACTAGTGAAATATTTCCCGAGCTGCCTTCATTTTATTTAATTTTATTTTACATACTCAAAAATTAATTAAGGAGCCACAAAATGCTTATTGCTCTCAATTAACCGTAGTTGATGTTCCTTTTATTTTTGGACTTAAATCTCTGAGAGCACCACTGTCCTCCGGCCTCGCTAAGCAGGACCATCTCCTTGGTGGTGGCAATCAGGCCTTGCACACAAACACAAGCTTACACAGTACACACCACAAACATATACGCCTACACATCGAAACACACGCGCACACACACACACTTGCCATTGCCCAAGAGGGGGGACATGCATGATCGTGGAGGTTTGTTGTGTGCTTAAAGCTGTTTTTACCTAAAGGGCATTATGCTATATTTAAAATTCATGATATCAAAATTCTATTTATATTTTCGAACAACCAAAGAAGCTTTTAAAGATTCAAATTTGGAACTTGCTTATTTTTGCTGAAACCGTAAAAGACACATTTTAGGCAGTGAGAAGCAAAGGGATGTAAGTGGACATTTTCAAGTTTTGAGTAAAACGCGTGTAAAGATAACGTCCTAGCCAGACTTTCATTGAATTTTTTTAAATAAACCATGCTATACAGCAGCACCTATCAGAGCTACTAGTACTATTTTTTGCCCCCAGAAAGAGGAGACGCTCCTCTATCATTTGCACTGATTATCTCCAAATTTCAAAATTTGCCACTTACATCCCTTATCACTGCCTCATTTGACCTTTATATATAGTATGCCTATGACACTTAAGTCCCTTGTCCCCTTCTTAATTTCGGAACAGCTGCGCTATCTTTATAAACGTGGTGTCTAGGTATAGTAAATCAGATATGCGTTTCCGAATAAAACCACTCACAGAGCCACCTGATAGAAAACTACAAAGTAAGAATTTTTGTTTCGAATACGAATTGAAATAAAGTACAAAAGTAATTTACAAAGTTCTAGAGCATCATCGACATCATGTAAACATCACGGCGAAGAATAGAACGCTAAAACGCGCACTTGTTTTTCCTTGATTTCCTAAACCGTGACGTGAGAAAATGGTCCGATAGAGAAAAAGAATAAGATGAAACAATATACAGTAAAACAACTCCTAACGGACACCCCTCAAGTGCGGACACCCCTCTTATGCGGACATTTTTTTATTCCCCGATTTCAAAGCAAATAATACTATTAAACTCCTGTCCTGCGAACACCCCTCTATTGCGGATATTAAAAAAAAATCGTCCCGTTAGTGTCCGCATTAGAGGGTTTTTACTGTACTTTTATTTCACACTTCAATGTTACGTATTACCTAAAAGAATATTATTTCACCATCCGTCCAAATTGCGTGACGTCATAAGAACGAAAATCCGGGACGTTTAGGTGAAATCACGAAAAGTAAATGCACGTTTTAACAAGTCTAGTTTTCACATCCACATCAATGAGGTGTCTTTCCGTACTAAATCGATAAAGCTCTACAACTTTGTTGTTCACTTTTCCCCCTATCTCGTTGCGTTTTCGAAATACGAAAGCTAACTCCGCAGTTTTTCACTAGGTGGCGCTGTAAGCAGTCTCATTCATTACCGTATATCCGATTTACTATACCTAGACTCCCTCCCAGATAGCAACAGCCGTTCCGAAACTAAGAGGATGACAAGGCACATTAGTGGGCAGCCTTGTATATTTATTTGCATATTATTTACCCACCGGATTCAGAACTCTTTTAAGTAATCTGCATCAGCTTAAGCACCCGCGCCGCAAGCATACAATAACTTTTGGCCCCTATTGAAGCCCCTACTGAAGAAGACAGTGAGGGAAGTCTCTATACACCTTACACTATCAACCTCACCAAATGTTTTAGCTGGATGCGTCTTATGACTATTCATTGAATTGTTTTAAATACTCAAATTGTATACACTATTGGGGGGGGGAGCATTGTCGAAGTTTTTTAAATTTCAAATTGAACCCCCCTATTTCATTAGAAATGTTTTACTGATCACAAAAATAGTATTCTTTTTTCTGTATCTTTAAAATTAAGTAAACTTTATTATTTTACTTGTTTTGTACGGTATGCCATTACCTAGGGTTACAGGCGGATGAAATCAATATTCATTATTTTTTATTTTAGTAATATTTTCTCATCAAAAATATCTTTAACTGATGGACTTAATTTAGGTCATACAAAATTTGTTTTACTTGCTTCAGTCTTGGGTGGAAGCACAATACTTCCTGTTTCAATCCTTCTGTTCTGTTCTGAATTGCTGCCAGTTTGCTCAAATCAATTTAAAAACACATCAGCTCTAGTAGCATTAAACATAACTAGTCTTTTTAACTCAAATGTAATGAAGGCGTTCCCGATCAATATTTACCAAGTGGTAGTTTTAATAGTAAAAAATTGATAAAAAAAGTTAAGATTGAGTAAAGTAGATAGATTGTTTTCATTCAAAGCATTTATTTCGATAAATTTAAGCTCTTTTATGGGTGTAGACATACTTTCAATACAAATTCCAATAGATATTAGTTAAATTAATATTTAATAAATTACATTGAGGAACAAAATTGCTAAGTTTATTTAATAAAAATGGAATATAAGATCTTTGTACACTTTTATAGAGGATATGATGTATTAGAAAAGGTATGTTAACAGCTTCTAAGGTACCAGTAATACATGCAATGTTTTTTCTGTCCATTTGACCTAATCTGAATTATTTGGAATATTTTTATCAACAAAGAGTAGAATGCCAATTCTTATAGTTTTCTCTATTTTATAGATGGAAGTTTCAATAAATAAGCCTAATATTATACAATTGAAGCAGGAGCGTTTATGATCGGAAATTTTTGGGTTGCCGTTTCTGAAAACTTTAAGCTGCTAACAACATATTCTAAGACTGAAAAATTATTTTAAAAACTTTTAAAATGGTCTTTATCAATAATTTTTGAATGCATATTTGAAGAGTTTTTCCGGAGAAAGGGAGGGGGGTGTCGAACTTCCTCGTAGTTTCCCAACATTTCACAGTCTTCAAAAAATAGAAAAAATTTAACTTTTTTGAACAATGTACAATACCATGCATATATAGATATAACAATAGAGCAGTTAATAAGAGTTTTAGGAATAAGCAATAAGACTCACACACAAAATGTGACATATTTTCCCAAGAAAATATTTCCGGATATAGCACTACGGTATGTCTTCAAAACTTCCATATCAGAATTTTCCGCGTGTGTGTGCACATACATAGATTTATACGCATATCTTTCATCGTTACTCGTCTGATTCCGATCTATTTCAGAAAGAATGTTCATCAAATGAAACAAGTGCCAGTAACAAGAGAGATTCAAGACAATACATTCCTAGATATAACATTCCATTCATCGAGAAACACGATATTAATGTGAGCATCTCTCACTACTCGTATAAAACAATTCTAACGCATTTATTCCCGTCCACGTTAGAAACTAATAAAATGATAGGTTTTCTTATTGTCATTTTTCCCTTCCTTTACAAAGGCTCGGCATTTGTAATAATGATGGTTAATGTTTGAAATGAGAAATATAATTACTTTTTCTTCACAATAACAGGGAAGTGAGAGTTAGCATTATCCCTCTCCATTTAATGTAATTATTTTTTTTTCTGAACTACAAAATGTTTGCATACCTGTTGGTGCGAATTATTAAAGGACATTTTAACGACATTTACAAAAAGCAAAAAACATATCGCACGCTCCTAACCTAAACTCCCTTCCATTTTTTTTCCAACTAAAAGGACTGATTTCATTACATACACTAAGCAGATAAATAACGAAAGATGAATCATCAGAGGCAGCAAAATATTCAAAAAAAAAAAATTATATTAATTTGAATTTTTAGGATCTTGAATTCAAATTATGTTTTTCGCAATCACGAGCGTTTGTATGCGCGTGTGTGTTTGTGTAGGCGCATGTGGTTGTGTGCGTGTGTGTGTGAGTGTATGTATGCATGTGTGTAAGTGAGTGTTGTGCACGCGCCTGTGCGTGTAGGCGTTCGTGTGTGTGTATGTATGTAGGCATGTGTGTGTAGGATATGGAAGCAACCTGGACACTGTTTTCGCAAGAGGAGCAGCATCGTAAGGATCCGGTCAACGGTGATGCTGCAGAGGGTGCTGGAGGGGGAAAATAAAATCAGCGTAACATCAACAGCATCAAATGAGAACAATAAGCAATCGTGATTGCTCAAAGAAGAAGAATAAATAGAAAAAAAAATGCTAAACTTCAAGTATATAGAGAACGTTTTTTCTTATTAGTAAACCCAAAATAAACGTACAAGATGGAATCTGACTGTTCATATTTATTAACACATATTAGTGGAAGATAATATGTTTCTCCAAGCAGAAAACTCTTGAGTGCCATTTGAAGGAGTCTGAACGTGACGAAAATTTATAAATGCATGAACTATTAACACCATAGCATATTACACTCCAGGGTCCCCCGTACCTACCACTAGTTGTGGTTTAACCGGTTGGATGGGTCCCAGAAGACAGCTGTTTTTTTTATCCACACCAAAATCCAAGCAATCCCTGGTCCAGCACTCCCAAAGGTATCGATTCACTTAGAGAACTTTGTGATCAAGACACATTTAGTGTGCCCCATTCACATTAACGAACACTGAGGGTCTTTGACCGACTGGTATCAAGTCCAGGAACCTTCAATTACAAGTCCAACTCCTGACCGATAAGGTCCCCACGGCCACCAGTTACGATTGTCAGTCATATTCAAAGCAAAATAAATTGTGAAACATTTCCGAAGGCTGTCTTCAAGGAATGTACATTTCTGCTTCGCCTCCGGTAGAATCTCCGGTACAGTGCAATATTAATTTGGCACATCTTATTTGGTATGCATAGTACAGGTATAACGTCCCATTGGTGAATTCCGAAAGCTTGTTCATGCAATATGCAAAGTATTTATTGATATAGGCAATTGTTCAAATTATGATCACGACTTGTTTTCTCGTGAAACACTTTTCATTCGGGTACCGAATAACTGAAATGTTTCAATTCGAAGATCCTCTATTTCTAAATACATAAAAATCTACGCCTCGTTTACGTTATCTTTGGTCAGTGAGCTTGTACTAGGTATCAAGGTTTTCAGTTTATCGCAGAAAAAAAATGACCGAATTTCGTGAGAGAATGGAGAAACGCGAGATTTTCTCGAGACGCGATTGGAATAAAGTAAACAATATCTGCAATAAAACTATGGCATAAGAATTGGAACATTTTAATTTCTTCGATTATATAGTGTAATAGCCTGACCCATGTGAAGCGATAGCGTACACTGTAAAAAAAAAAAAAAAAATCCAGAAACGTTTCTGAGTATATCGAGCAGCTGCGGTTCATGAAATTTTCAAAAACTTTTCTGAGTATTTCGGACTCCTCTTTCTGTAGTGTCCAGAAATGTTTCTGAGCATTTCGGAATCTTCTTTCTGTAATTTCTAGAAATGTTTCTGAGTATTACGGAATTTTCTTTCTGTAATTTTCGGAAACCTTTCTGAGTATTTCAGAATCCTCTTTCTGTAATTTGCAAAAACGTTTGAGTATACTGTGCAGCTGCGGTTCATGAAAATTTCAAATACGTTTCCGAGTATTTCGGAATTCTTCATGCAATGTTCAAAAACGTTTCCGAGAATTTCGGAATCCTTTTTCTGTGATTTTTTTTTTTAAATATAAATCTTAACTAAAATATTGCGTAACATATCAGTTTCAATTCTTTCATATCTAAGAGCAATAAAGCTGTTAAACAAGCAATTTTAAAATCATTAATTGATTTTTTTTCTGAATTTCTAATGACAAATTGCACGGTTAAATGCATAACACATGCAAAGTAAATATATTACTGAAAATTTATGAAATAATATAGTAGCTCTATTCCTAATCAAAAAATAAGAAAAAGCTTTCAATTTCTTTGACGTTGGAGGAGGGGAGAGGGATACTTTCTCAAAATGGGATTGTTTGGTTAACAACCTCAAACCTCAGTTTCTCTCAACATTTTCAAGAAAAAATTATTCACATCGTGAATTTTTAATGCAGAACGTAAAAACATATCTTGTATCAAACTTGATAGCTTATTTTCAGATAAAATTTGACAGAACTTACCTACCCTTCGCTCTCCGGAATTCGTTCAACTCCAAGTCAATTTTTCTGACGAACAAATTGTACCGAAAAGTACCAACAGAGAAATTAATGAATTTAAATATGACACCGAATCCCCCTGCAGGAACCATTCGTGTTGATTCTTCCTTTCTTGCCCTTTTCCAGTTCATCAAAAACATAAATATTTAATCGAAATTAATATCAAAATAGGTTTCTGATTTATTTTCTATTTTTACAGTGTGTGCAAAATTCATTATTAATTCTATTTATTAGAACACTGAATTCTATTACATGATTATTCCATTCCATATATCAGAGAATCCCCCCCCCCCACATCCACAAGGGTGATGGTGTACCCATAAAATACTATGAAGCGTGCCCCCCCCCCCCCCGTCCTTAAGAAAAAAAAAACAAACCCCTGAAAATGTCAATGGCACGGCCCCGCTCGTCTCCTCACCATGTGTACCTTGCATCTAATTAACATAGTATTTAAAAAAATGATCTCTTTTAAAAGAATGACTGCATTTTTAAAATGTGAAATAATATTACTTTTTATTTCGAAATGTAAATGCAGCTGTTCCATTTTTGCCACTGACTCATTCCTCCTGACTGTCCTACATTAAACTATAGCTATCCGCAAAGGAAATGTTATTTACGGAGCAATTAATGTTAAGCAATTTTTTACTATCAACCACATTCAACAAAATGATTAAAAAAAGAAGAATATAATTGCATAACTTTGTTGCTTATTAATAGATAACTGGGTTATTTTCGAATGGTTTGTCCTATCATGTGTCCTAAAACTGGTTTTGTATTCATTGATTTTTTCTTTTGATTTGTATGTGTGTAGTTTTGTTGCCTTTTTAATCTTTTTTCATTTATAACAAAGTTGTAATTTCTCTCTGAGAGACTGAAGATGTTATTATTTGAAAAGAACAAAGAATTCCCCTTGATTAGAACAGGTTTACGTTTGCTTTTTATTAACCTTTTAATAGGAAATTTACTATGAATTTAATAAAATTTAATTTTTTGTAAATTTTTTATTTATTTTTTTTTCTTTCAAATTTCTTTATAGTAGAAAATCTCTGAAAATATTTTCCAGTACACTACGCCATTACTCTATACAAAACTTGAAAGTCCATTGTAATAGATAAATATTATCCCACCAAGTTTTTATACAACTAATTATAAGGCCCTTATATAGATTCATATAGTGGCTCTAGTTAAATAGTGAGACACTGTAGCTCACCAATATCGGGGACAACAAACTACTATTTGTTTTATTAACATAAAAAGATTTTTCTCGAAATTCAGTACGTTGAAACAAATGTGTAAAAAATATATCGTAAAGTATTGCTGTAATTTTTTGTTTACATACAAGAATATTCGATGAATTCATGCATTGAAGCGTAATTTTTACATTCATAGATTAAGTTTGGTGTTGATTGATTTTAATCAAAGAAGAAATGCACATCTAAATCAATTGTAGCTATCCAATAAATAAACTGAAATCTCTTTTATTATAACTATTTATTATTTTCAGCTAATACCGAAAATACCGGTATTTTACCCCAACGAATAACGGTATTACGAAATTGGAAAATAGCTCACAATACCGGTATTGCAATCAATACATGTCACTTAAGCATATCACGCACGTATCACTTTGCACGCTGCGGTATCTTGAATCAATATTTGGATTGATCATGGATCGTATGCGACTACACCCCGTTATAATTATCAGGGGTGTTTATACAGGCTGGTTTTGTAAATAACATGAGGTGTTTAGAGCCCTTTAGCGAGGGAAAAACTAGACTAAACGTTGCCAAATTTCATAGGCGCACATAGTAGATCAAGATATTTCGATTTCTGTACATAAAATAAAATACCAAAAATCATCGCCAGAGGAAATTTTGGCGTTGCAAAAACGTATAATAGTGAGTATTGAAGGAATAAATTTGAAAGGATGCTGCTTACATCCGTTTTATCTAGAAAAAAATATCGTTATTTATGAATTCGGTTTCATATGAACGACTTAGAACTTAACATTAAAAAAAACACTAAGAGTTACCACGAAGAAAATTGCGGTGCGTTGGCATTTAATCCTTCAATATTTACAGAAATAAACTTTTGCAACTCGAAAATTTTCTTTAGTGACGATTTTGGAACTATTTTATTTTATTTGAAACTATTTTATTTTATTTCAGAAATCGAAATCCAATGGTCTACTATGTGCGCCCATGAAATTTTGCAACGTTTCGTCCGGTACTTCGCACGCTAGTGGGCTCAAAATACATCACGTTGTTTTATAACCACCCTGTATACGTGGTGTATTGGAAAAAAGACAGATTTAGACCTTTCATTGTTGATTTTGTTTAGAAAAGTTTCATAATCAACAAAGATGCATTACAGCCTACTGGAACCAAATCGTCTTCAGTGACGAATCCGGATTCAATATGTACAATAGTTACACTCGTTTATGTGTACGTAGGCCCCATTATGAACGCTTTAATAGTGACTTTGCTTTTCAGCACATATAAATGTATTTTTGTTAGAGATTGAATCGCACTTTGTGTCTTTGAAGCAGGCTAGAATATTATGTTTCAGTCCGAAATGCAAAAAAAAAAAAAAATCCTTCGCTGAATACTTGTGTGTATTTAGGCATTTCATTTTTTTTTCATTCTCAGTCTCTTTATCTAATCTTGTCAAATAGATTTCTTTAACTCTTAACTTATTGATAATTTTTGACTCAAAATTCGCTAAAATATCGAGTTTTGCAAATATTTAAAAGCCTTCGGGTATTGAAAGATATTAATTGAAGTTGAAAATATCTTGCGCGTATTCAAAAAATTGCTTTTGTGTCTCCTCCTTTTTTCCAAATTTCAATTTTTTTCACTCCACCCTAATGTACAAATGTGTGACAAATAAAAAAGAAAATAATAATAAAAATTTCCATGTTTCATATTTCAATAAACCATCTTAACTTCTTTTTTTTTTTTTTTACTTTTCAAGCTAGCACGTTATCTTTTAACAATGAATGTCACTGCAGAGATCTAGAGCAACATTAGCATAGAACAAAATTTTAGAACTTCCGGAATCAGCCAAAAGAATTGTTGACAACATTTTAGCTGGAAACGGTTTGATTTGGAAGTGTAAGCTAAATGGAAGAGCAGACTTCTCAACCAAATTAATATACTTTTTCGTTGGAGCATATCCACAACTTTCCAATAAAAATCTCCTAGTAATAGCTCGTCGTAAAAACTTTTAATATTAGTTCGTCCAAAACGTTTATTGAAAATATTTCTCGCCGTCGTGGTAACTTTTACCATTTTCTCATCATCTGCATCATGGCTTCGGAACTTCCGGGTTCAAATGGGGGTAATACACAACATATGAAGAGTCTCGAAAATCCGAGTTTTAAACGTCCGAAATTCCGGTTAGTTCGAGATGCTCAGTTTGTATCTAAATTTTTAATACCAAAACTGATTTAATCTGAATTCAATATAAATAATGATTTATTTCTACAACCGATTTTTTTTTGTTTGTCATTGTAAAATCTCTTTAATTTAATTCAGTTATGTATTGTGAGAGCGATGTCAATTACACCCTCTAAGTGGCATGAAATACTTACTGAATACTAGAGATGGATTAAAAGATGCCTTGGCTATAATAATTTGATACGTAAAATGACTTAAATTAAAAATGTTTTTGTCGCCAAGAACGATTGAAAAGCCTTTTTTTTTAACATTCCATCAAAAAAGGGAACTGCATGACTGACGCCTTACAATTCGTATGCACGACATGTTTATCTTCTGGACTATTTTTGCGTCATAACCATTGTTTTGTTTGTACATATACAAGTGCATTATAACATAGATACAAATATCAGAACAAAACTTTTCAAAATAGATTCAATGACAGTCCAATGGCATTTATTGGTTGCCTATATGTTTACACACATTAATATACATTTAGATATAATGAAAACGAGCTGATGTGTGCATTACATGACTTCCTTTTACTCCAATTTAATGTCATATTCCAGTTATTGGCAATTTTAATGTGATTCAATAGTTTATATGGCCAAATTGAAACCAAATTAAAAAAAAAAAAAACCGCCAACTTTTTAGAGGATTCGTGCTTAAGAGGATTTTTGCCACCAGTTCATGTGATTCCTATTCCGGGCTGATGAGTGCTAAAAAGCACGAAACTGCAGTCCCCGGATGGAATAACTGAGCTGGTGGTGTATTTTAAGTAATGCGAGGCTTATCCATAGAAATGTTGATTGAGATGCGGTAATAAAAATAAGATTTTATGGCTCATATCCACCAGTACACTTTTTATGAAGATTATTTATCGTGTTTAAACATTACGTATTTTTGTTTTTTATCTATCTTAAATAATGGACATTAGTTATCTGAAACTTTTGTAAAGTTTTGTTTTTTTAAGTTCAACTTTTTGATGTTTCTCCTGAAAGACCATAATTTTAAACGCCCCTCCCCTTTTTTTCAAATAAAAATCTGTTAATTTAAATCTTAAATAAACGAATATTTGTAACCATGGTGACGAATATTGTCCTCTTAACTAATATTAAAACGAGTTAATTTATTCTCGTCGTCATAATAATCTGAAAAATTAGTTCAACATTGGTCAAGTGAGAATAATGAGCAATTCGTAATTGCGCAGAAGTATAGAAAATAAAAATAATATTTCCGAGATGCAAATGAATTAATGGATTTGCGTTCTACGTCATCGCCCATTTATCAATGTTATCGTAGATACCACCACCTGGACTGAATTAAAATCTGCGATGCGAAAGAAAAACGACTTGTCTTATATCTTTAAATAGCAATTTTGCATTTCCTAATATTGGTTGAGAGCAAATGTCACTGCCGCGTAACATTGATGTATATTAATCTCTCCCTGAGTGAAAACGACTTGACAATGTCATGTTCAATGCCATTACTTCATCTTCTTTTAACTGAATTTTCGAAAAATCTCGCAAGAAGTTTGGCAGATTATCCCTACTCAAACTTTTCTGAAGTTTTTATTTTTATTTTTTTTTTTTTCATGACGAAGAAAAACAGAAAGTCACTAAGCATTTTAAGTTAAATTCTTAAAAGTTATTCGTTTTTTAGCTAAGGAAATTGAAAATCTATGCACTGAATAAAATTCAGCCATCCTTATCACACTTGTTTTGGTACTGTGAATTTTTTAAGTTTGAATTTATTCGTGACGTATTTGGCATTTGCAATGAACATTGGCATTTATGTTACAACATTTTTATTCCTTAAAAATCAGCCGAATGCATCTTTACACAAGTTGCTGAATGTTTCCAACATATTTTTAATATTATTATCATATGTAAGTTATAGGGGAAACCGGGGCAGGTTTTCGCGCGGGGCACGTTTTCGATTTGACTTTAACTCGTTAGCGAGCCGATAGAGCGAAGCACCGACCAGACTATTTGAAAGGCAGCGCCACTAGACGACAACTACGAGAGTTTCAGTTGGATGGCTGTTCACATCGCTGCGTGGCGTCAGTTTCACTTGTTTTTATACAGGTAAGTAAATTCTGATGACCTCATTTAAACTAAAAACAAACATATACGTCTTAAGTTAAGTTTTTTTCTGTTGTAATATTTCGAAAGAGCACATTTAGGAGCTACCAGTGATGTGATAGTTTGTCTATAAAATTCTTTTTTTGACCGTCTGCGTGAATTTAAAGGAAAAACATGGCGACGGGGCACGCTTTCGAACACCAAGCGGGGCATGTTATCGCATCGAAAACGTGCCCCGTCGCATCGAAAATATGCCCCGTCCCCTTCGATCGCTACTACTTATCGATGTTTCTTATATTATTCATTCTTAAATGAAACATAATTAGTTAAATACACATGAAAAGGTAAGCTTCTCATTTAACAACTTATATTTTTAAACAAAAATCAGACAAAAAATAAATCACACTCTCAATCATTCATGAGAGATATATGTTAAAACAAAATAGGCCTAAATGTTTATAAACATAGCATTAAACTGATATGTTCACAGAATGACTTGATATTGATCTGTGTGTTGGGTTTTCAGATTTGTCACGGTACGACACTACAAACAGACGTCTGAAAGAGGCAAGTACACCATAGAGACTATGGTAGAAACTGTCAACAAAGTAAAAGAAGGAAGAAGTATGAGCGACAGAGTTCGGATTGTGCAACAGGACTTTGGCAAATTATTGTACAAAGTTAACCTCTGAAAAGGTTAACGGAAGAAAGAAGAGAAAGTCGGCCATTTTGACCGACACTCCGGTCAAAGAGTAGCTTATACTAGAGCAGCATCAAGCTAAGCAGAGAAAACAAATGAAAAATGAGAATGAAAAGAAAGTTAAGAAAAATATAAAAAGAGTTTATTTTAAGAGACAAATTGGAAAACCTAACAAGCCCGAAGAAAATGAAGAATCAAGTGATGAAGAGGAAGAACACTGTGCTTGGCATTTACTGCTTAGAATTTTACAGTAAATCTAAGTCTAAAGAGCTATGGCTAAAGTGCACTCGTTGCAAAAGATGGGCCCACAAGTCTTGCATCAAAGGAAACTCTATGTTCTTCGTATGCATTAATTGAGACAGTGACGATGACGTTTAGTGTTTTTAACAGTCCTACATGTATTAAAATTATTAAGCAGCCAAGTTGGTGATGAGTTTTTTTAAATGTATATTTTCTGAAAATCAAAAAATAATCTACCTTGAAAATATTTTGTTTGATTTCCTAAATTATATTGATATAAGTACATGCGAAAACATGCCCCTGTCTATTAATAAGGTATGCGAAAACTTGCCCCGGTCACGGGGCACATTTTCGCACGTGACATAACGACACATAAAACCATTTTTCTGTTAAACAAAGCTTAATTAATTGATGTAAGTAAATCCACGTTGTAGCCAAGGTTTCTCTGAATGGTGTTGTACATTTTTTTCAAACTTAGGTAAATAAATAAAAAATAAAATAAGTAGTTTAAAAAAAGCGCGAAAACCTGCCCCGGTCTCCCCTATTTTTATCCATTTCCTCACATAATGATCGAGTAACGCTCCTGACGTCATCAACAATAAAATTCGCACCACTTCATGGTAATTTGACAATATGCTTTAGTAACGTTAAACCTGCAGTTAAAGGCTTTATTGTGACAAGGCTGAACCGGATCTGGTAACTTAACTGTTTTACTGGTAAGACAAATTTCAGGGGAATAAAGAAAGGAAAAAATGGTCAACAATGAACGCTATCGACTGGAGTTTAGGGTTAATACACTGGCGTTATGGCTAAAATTTCAACTATCAAAATATCACCAAGCAGGCAATTGCTTCGTTCAAATGTAGAAGCAATTTTCACCCCTCATATCTCGACGGACGATTTTCTAGTATATATATATATATATATATATATATATATATATAAACAGGATTATGTCTTCTCTTACGTCTTAGACTATTTTAAGCTAATATCTCCTCTCTTATATACATAACCTAGTGTATATTAGGGACTGAATAATCACATAACAGAAGGTTAACTTTAAATCCAATATTAATCCCAAAGGACAAGCAATAAATAGTTTAAATAGTGTATCTATTCCATAATTACTCTATTTACTGTAAACGTGTATACCTCCAATTGACGCAATATCAGCTATTATATCACTCCTGTAGTCCTTCTAAATGTTTAGGGAATCGCATAATCACACACAGCGATTAATACAAGTATATGTGCGATAAGATATGCGCAGCACTATGATTAACACTAATAAAATTATGTCACAGCTGTCAGTTTTGGACGGCATGTCTCAAAGTTAATCAGTGTAAGCTCTAATTCATTTACGCTCAATACAAGGGTGGCATAATTATTTACTCCAAAGTGAGAAACATTTTATAATTAATCCCAATTCTGAGCATCAGGTATGTAAATTAGCATTTACTCATCCGCATTCGGGGAACAACTGAACCTCTATTTCGAACTACCTCGCTTCACGTATGTTATGCTTATTGCTTTTTCATAATGTTAGCTGTTTTCAAACTTACAATTATAAAATGGTTTTATTAAAAAGCACATTTTTTATACATACCTACACATACAATGCATTCATTTGTTTATATATATACAACATTTCTACTTTGAGAATATTTTATATTCAACGTATTAGATATAAATAACTTGGGTAATAAGCACAGTAGAAATTATGTTGATGCCGGCGGTAAACTAATAAGCTTAAATAGAATTAGTTCTTTAAATATATTATCCGTTTAGCCAAAGATCTTCACAACTATGGGGGTACTCTTCTTTTTATGAAAATAAAGAGTAAGAAAGAAAGAAAAATATTCAGTTTCATAGAAGTATATTTCATATGAAATATTTCAGTTTTGTAGTTTGAATACTTAAATAGGATACAGTGTTATTTATGTTTTTCTCTGTATCTTCGAAGCGCTATATTGAAAAAAGTAATAAATATACAGAACAAAAATGCGCAGTTAGAAGAATGCAAAAACGTTTTAAATGATTCATTTGCATCTTTAAAGGGCATTCTACACTGTAAAAATTTTGTAAATTTACTCCATAAATATGGTAGCAGCTCAGCGGCCTCCACTGCTCTGAAGTAACTTAACAACTGATATAACTGGCGTAAATTTAGACAACGCTTGTGGAAGGTTACACCATGGTAATGTAACTACATCGTAAGGTCTCACTAATTTCTGCTTTAGGTCACACCTGAATTTTCTGTATGCTTACAGAGAAATTGCTTGAGAGGTTACACATTAGCAAAATTTAAGCTTCCATACGACTTTCTTGAACGGGTACTTATTTTTAACCTGTAATTAGACTTATACTTCAAGTTAACAATTCAATGGTTTAAATTATCCAGACATATTAAATAATCAAGTAATAATTTCTTTCTATACGTTTTAAATTGAAAGTACAAATATAAATTAGTAGGTTACAATACTTGACATTTAGTTGTAACAGTATGTAAAACAAATCCTTAAACCCTTCTTTACAGCTCTTGCTTTTAATTACTCATTTATTCAATATTTATCAAGTTCATGCTTCTACGCAACCAATATACACCAATTATTTACTAATTTTAATACACAAACAATACATTTTTGTAGCACCCAAGAGAGAAAACAACTTGAGTGGTGTCCGAACCCACTATGCAAATCTCACAGGCAGGTTGCAAAGCCAAGATCTTTAACCGCTCGGCCTCAAAGGCCAGATTTCATTTCGCTAATTAAGAGTGCCCGCTCTACACCGATTCTGATCTTTACGCTTGCGCTATGAATTCCACTGAAGACATAGTGCAATGTTCCTCCAATAGTTTGAGTTCACATTTCAGAATTCGTTTAACGTTACAACCATTAATACTGGTAACCTTTCACATATTTTTACAGTGTATGTGTGAACCCTTGGTCACACGACGTTCATGAATGATATTCGTGCTGCATTCTATTGAGCATGGTACTATTAATATGCATGGACAGTGAAGTGGTTCAAAAATACACGTAGAAAAAGTTTCTCCTAGATAACAGGACACCCCTCAATAATTTTAGACTTGTAGATAGTAATATACTGGAAGAGTTTTAGCTTCCTATTTCAACTGAAAGAGGGTGCTCAACCCCCTCCCCCATACTTCATAAGTATGGGGAAGGGGGTTAAAAAATACATAGAACTAAAAAAAACATTGCTACATATTATAATATACACGAGTAATATGCAAATACATTGCAATAACAAAAATATTTACAAAAAACAGCGTGGGAAATTAAATGTCTCTAAACTTGTGACATTTTTAACCGACTTCAAAAAGGAGGCGGTTATCAGTTCATACCGTATGTGTTTTTTTTTTTTTTTTGTTTGTTTGTTTGTTCACTCATAGCGCCTTACCTAGTGAACCGATTTTGATGATTCTTTTTTTAATGGATAGGGGATGGCTCAACTTAGGTCCCATTACTTTGTTTGACCATATTTGTTCTTTAAAAAAAAGTTATGGGCAAAAAACAGTAAATTTCATGCGATTTCTCTATTAAATGATTAAAATGATATTGTAGCGAAGTTCGCACTTTTGATCCGTGGATAACGGTGGCTCAGTGGTAGAATTCTCGCCTCCCACACGAGCGACCCGGGTTCAAATTCCGACTAGGACAAAGTTAATTTTACTAAAATTTCGTTTCTACTGTTTCCCGTATTTTCTCGAAGGTTCTATTAATTTCTGTATCTTTCCAAGTTTGGAAAGTTCCAGCACTTTCTCAAGTTGTATATAAGGAGCTGTAACGTACATTCGTGGTTCTGAATCTTGATATCGAGTTGAGACTAACGAGTATTTGCTTCATTTGGCTTTCACATTGTCTTCGCTATCTTCATCTACGCGACAATAGGAAACTCATTGTTATAAAAGTTTGGTGCCAGTATAACAGTAACATTAATAGTAATTGTAATGATAATTTTGAATAAAGGCTTTTCTAAATTAATACAGTGATATAGAGCCGAACTTCTTACTAGGTAACTTCTTACTTTTACTGAAATATCCACACTTACACTAAAAAGAATGAAATAAAAAATTTTTGAAAAGAAAATAGAACCGTCTTCAAAATTGCTCTAAAAAGTGAAAAAATAATTTTATTCTTTAAACACCATCGATAATACTTTTAAACATAATTTTTGAAGTTGGCACAAAAACGATCGAAAAGATCATTCACAGCCATAACTCAACTACAAGTTTAACCAGGCCTAGTTTCTTCACTACCACATACATTATGCATTGATAACAGCATATTTGAGTAACGATATAAATGTTTCGTTCCTAACTTTGGATGATTTTCTGAAAAAAATATGAACAAAGCATCGTTACTCTGGATTTTCCTTTTTGTTTTTGTGGCAACTTCAAAAATTATGTTTAAAAGTATCGATGGTGTTTAAAGAATATAATTATTTTTCAATTTTTAGGTCAATTTTGAAGACGGTTCTATTTTTTTTTTTTCAAAAATTTTTTATTTATGCTACAGCTAATGTTGAATCGAGGGGTCATTGAGCACCCTCTTAAAAAAGGGTGCCCTGGACTCTAGCTAAAAAAAAGTTTTTTTGAACCACCCTAATAGAGGCATGTGTTTTTCCTACTGATGTGGGGGGATGTAAAAGACTCGATTTTCGGACCACTTTTCCTCGTGATGTACAAAATAGCATAATTTCATGAATGGAAAACACATGCCGTCTATAACGTTGATGGTATCGTAGTGGGTCAAGTGAGGCAGAAACTGAACTATCACATTGTATTACTGTTTTTTAAATGTATCGTCTGCTGGACGATTCTGGAAAAAAAATGTCCCGTGCGTAACGCTAAGTTTTTCTGTTTTATTCAAGTAGCTATTAGTTAAGGGATTAACTGTTATGCTTTGATAGTATATTAAAGCATGTGTTATTCCCCAATTGTATTATTTTTTGAAGGCTTTGATTAGCTGAAAAAAATAAAAAACTTAGCGTTACACAAGGGCATAGGCGGATTTACGGGGGTGCCAGGGGGTGCGCCGCACCCCCAAAATTTTTGGTTGGGTTTTGGAAAAATTAGTTTATTGTATTTCACTCAGAAACGCAGTTGGGGGAAAAAATTCAAAGCTGCTATACTAGTAAATTTACTTGAATCCAGTGTATCACCACAAGTCGCTAGTGTAAGAAAAACATAACTGTGCTCATATTAAGAATTAAAGTAATTTTATCCATTTAGAAAAAAAAACCTAATAAATAATTTCATGTAAGTAAAGAAACTTCTCAAACAATTTTTTGTTCAGTGCTGTGTTATTGTAGAGAATAATTGCATGTTCTGTACTTGGGTATTTATTCGTATATCGACACCAATTCTTCTATTTTGAAACAACAATGGCTAATAAAGCCCCCCCCCCCAAAAAAAAACATGGCTATTGCTCGAAACTTTATCAATAAAATCTACACCGAAATCAATCGAAAACCAACATTTTTAATGTAAATTTTCAAACATTTTTGAAGGAAGACTCCCGGACATTTTGCTGCAGTGGTGCATCCAGGGGGGCACAAGACTGGTGACCCTCCCCACAAAATGATGAGTAGATGTTTTTAAAAAAATATTCTTTATTATTGAAGAGAAGAAATGATCTTATTTTGGGAAAACACAGTTATTTTACGAAAAAAAAAAAAGAATGTTGGGAAAAAATATTACTTTCTTTCAAAAATAAATATTGACATTTAAAATTTTCAACAGCTTCAGATTATTCGCGGCAAATTGTGTGCCTCCTCCCCCCTCCTCGCACAATCCTCTTCCTTTCATATCTCCCCCTCCCTTTTTTTCTTTTTTTTTTCTATTTCGTTTTCATTTTTTTCTATTAGTCCTCAAAATGTTTCTTCTCCAAAGCCCTTTCTCCAGCCAAAGTTAGTACAAAGTAACTCAAATTTCGTTTCTTGGGCTTCACTTTCACAAAATTTCCAAGGAAGATCTTCTAATCACCTAAATACATCGAAAATCGTTTAAAATTGCGTTTTTGGAGCTTCAGTTTTGGAAAACTGCAGTGTCCCTAACGTTACTAAATATGGTTTTACACTCATGTGTTTAAGACTTTAATTTTGGAAAATATTCGAACTAGGGTCTCCGAACCCCTTTCTCTAATATCTTCAAAGTGTGTTAATAGTTTTGTTTTGAAAACTACTATTTCGAAATATTTAAGTGGGAGAGAATCCTTTTTTTTAATACCATGGAGCATTGCAGAAGAACTTCATTTTTAGGACTTCAATTTCGAAAAATTTCCAGGAGAGAGCTCCAGAACACCCCGGACCCCGTCCGGTAACAGCATCGAAAATTGTCCTCCGTAGTATTTTTGGAGCTTCAATTATGAAAATTTAAAGAGGTAGCGTAGGGGAGGGGAGGGGGGTACGTATTTCTATCTGCTTTTCAAAAAATCGATTGGCGACAGTCTATGAGTCTTATTCCTAACCCAAACTATAAATATGGACTACAATCACATTTATAAGACTAAAATTTCTAAAAATAGCTTTTTAACCACAAGTATCCTTCTTGCCCCTAAAATATCACCAAGAACTGTAAAACTGCGTTTTCAAAACTACTATTTCAAATTTTTTCTGGGGCGTGAATCCCATTCCAAACCAGTAGCTGGATTCACCCGTTGCTTCTAATATCGACTTTCGTTTAAGACTTTTTCTGCAGTTTGAAATGTTAAGAATTGCCCATCCCCTAATCTTACTAAATATGGTTTACATCGCGTTTTTTAGACTTAAAAGTGTGTCCCGCCCTAAAATTATTTTCTGATTTCGCCACTGCCTTGTTATTCTGGGAATACCCCCCCCCCAGATCCCTGTTATTGTTGCACCCCCAAAGATTTCGGCCTAAATCCGCCTATGCACAAGGGACTTTTTTTGAGAATCGCACAGCTATGTTTAAGTTTAATACATAGACTAATAATAAGAGTAGACCGAGCTATGGCAACCCTTTTGCTGCTCATAAACCAAATCATGTGACTGGTGGATATCCTAGCAACAGCGGACGTTGATCGTAGCAGACGATCAACGCGAGCGAGAAATAAAATAAATAGAATTGATGGAACACGGAAGAATGATCTTTTATGGAGTCCGATTTGTAAATTTGTTATTCTAATATTTTGTTAATATAGCGAGTTTTTCGTTTAGATAGTATTGTGCATTTTCTTAATTCAATTTCAATAACTCTCTAAGCAATTAAAGATGCAAGCGCCCAAATAGAATCGACAAACGGTAAGATTTTTACCTACAATTACAATTTAAGATACCGATTACTACATTTTTGCGTTAACGCAAAACGTTTACGCCATTACGTTTACGCCAATGCTGACGTAGCAGTTCCGAATGAAATAAAAGTTACTGAAAACTGTGATCAAAAACTAATTACTAATGTCAAAATAATGCATAACTAGAAGAAAAACAGTTCAATCATCTCTGCACCTGAAAAAAAAATCATAATAAAAACACATTACGTCTTAAAATACATGTCGAGTGCCAAACTATAGATAATCCTGCCATCTACACTGTAACAAATTTTGGAAACGTTTCTAGATATATCGGAAACGTCTCCGAAATAGTAAGAATCCTTCATGCAATAGCGAACTCCTCATTATTCAGAAAGCTTTTTGTTATTTCAAGAAATCTAGAAGCGGAAGTGAGGCGCAATGCTTCGAAACGTATTTTATCCTTCCAACACTGGCGCCAGTGAGTCGAAAATAACGAGAGCTTATTTTTTCCTTATCTATGGTTGCTGCAGTCAGCAACTGTTTAGCATTGGATTTCTTGTTATTTCATGTCTACAGAGTAGTAAATTGTGTCGAAACTAATTTTACGCCTTTGCATTATGGGCTGCCCTTGATTTTTTAGACGATGTACGCAGCTATTAAGTTAGTTAATAACGATTTACTTCTTTACAATTTCCGGTGCGACCATGATTACATATATATTGTGTGTTCAAGCATGAATAGTTTCAACACCCGTTTTTATACTTAATGAAACGAAATCCTTTGGATTACTTATCCAGTTGTAATGGAGGTACTTAGATTTTCTTCCGCTCATGTTCACTTGTAAGTATTAATGAATATTTTAAATGTTGTTATATACATTTATATTTTTGTTGATTTGCATTTGATGAGGCTCCAATTGTAACTGTTTTTGGGTTTATCGATTAAATTTATTAATTTCAAGTTATCCTACATACCTATGTGCGCAGTGTACTATTTTTTTGTAACCAATTGAAATTAATTACGCAAAAGAAATAAGATTTATATTTGAAAAGCAATCACAGAAAAGTTATTTTGAAATACTTGGATATACATACATTGGTTCAAAAAAAATCAATTGTTTAATTCATTAAAAATATGGTAATGCAAATGTTTTCTAGTATTGTAATATGCTTCACAAAAAATGTGCCAGTATTATTTATCTTTTTTTATTATAATTTATTCATTTATTTAAAAATATTTATACCATTAGAAAATGGCCCAGTTGGGTCAGAGTCAAAAATGGAACAGCTGCATTTACAAGCCGAAATAGAAAGAAATATTATTTCATGTCATTGTTTTAAAAGTGATCCTTTTTTAAATACTATGTTATTAATATACAATGTACATATGGGGAGAAGACAAGGGCCGTTCACTACGCAGACTGCCATTAACATTTTCAGGGATTGCTTTTTTTTTAAGGGGGGGGGCGCTTTATAGCATTTTATGGGTTCACCATCACTCTTATGGTGTGGGGGGGGGGGGAATCTCGTATATATGAAATGGAGTAATCATGCAATAGAATTCAATGTTTTAATAAATAAAATATGTAATGCATTTTGCGCATATTGTAAGAATAAAATCAGTAACCTATTTTGATTAAGTATTTATATTTGTGATGAACTGGAAAAGGGCAAGAACAGAAGAATCACCCCGAAAAATTCCAACAGGAGGACTTGGTGTCATATTTAAATTCACCAACTTCTCTGTTGGCACTTTTCGGTACACTTTGTTCGTCAGAGAAATAGACTTGACGCGAAGGGAAGGTACGTTCTGTCAAATTTTATCCGAAAATAAAAGCTATCAAGTTTGATACAAGATATGTTTTTAAGTTCTGCATTAAAAATACAATATGTTGATAATTTTGTCTTGAAAATATTGAGAGAAAAACTGAAGTTTAAGATTATTTAACAAACAATCCCAGTTTTGAGAAAGTACCCCCCTCCCCTCCCCTGACGATTTTGTGAATAGGAATGAAACTACTATATTATTTCATGAATTTTCAAATATTTATAACTGTGCATATGTTATACTGTTAACCATGCTATTTGTCATTAGAAATTCAGAAAAAAAAATCCACGAATGATTCCAAAATTGTTTGTTTCATTGCTGTTAGATATGAAAGAACTGAAACTAATATGGTATGCAATACTATAGTAAAGAATTAAATTTTAGAAAAAAACACGGAAAAAGGATTCTGAAATTCTCGGAAACGTTTTTGAAAATTGTTTGGAGAGTTCCGAAATACTCGGAAACGTTTTCGAAACTTTCATGAACCACAGCTGCACAGAATACTCAGAAACATTTCTGGAAATTACGGAAAGAGGATTATGAAATACTCAGAAACGTTTCTGAAAATTACAGAAAGAGTATTAAAAAATACTTAGAAACATTGAAAGAGGATTCCGAAATACTCAGACACGTTTCTGGACATTACAAAAAGAGAATTCCGAAATACTCAGAAACGTTTTTGAAAATTTCATGAACCGCAGCTGCACGATATACTCAGAAACGTTTCCGGATTTTTTTTTTACAGTGTAGCAACCATGCTGCCAAAGTTTTCGCCAAGCCTTCCACCAGTCACATGATGTATCCATGAACCAATTTTTTCATCATCAAGTCCGGGAAAGCTCTGTCTACTCTTATTATTAGTCTATGGTTTAATATTTAGCTATTTATTCTAAGCTGTAACGTTTATACTACTTTGTATTATTTAATTAAGTTATCGTCTGCCATATTTATTGTTATTTTGTAATAGCAAAGGCAAAAACAATGAGACAGAACAGTTGAAATATTTTGACGGAACTTGAATGTTGGTTTTTCTCGCCCGTTGTGGTCGGAGACTAATATTTTATATTTTTCTGAGTTATATAATTAAAAGTCTTTTTTCCCCTTAAAAGTGAAGAGTTCAATTTTATTCACTTTAGTAAACAAATACATTTATATTTAAATTCCAAGTAAGTGGAAAGGAAAAAGCACTTGGGTTTATACCGCAGGACAAAAGGTTAGCATAGAAAAATTCTTTAATATGTGTTAATATAACTTGATTTGTTTCGGTATTTTTCCAAATGTTCCCTTTTGCTTTAATTGTCCAAGTGTTTTTACTAAAAATCTTCAAAACCCGGAGGTAATTATAAATCACTGCGTATTAACTTAAGTTTCCTATTTAGAGCCTAAACTGTGTATTACATGTCTATTAAATTACTGGTTTGAAAAATGTTTTGCCATAAAAGCTTATAAAAAGCTTTGTATAACTAGTAAAAAAACTATCGTTTAAATGGTATGAATCCCTTTCGCACATATTATCCTTAAGGGATGCTAAGCAATAATTAAAAATGTAGAAATAAAAAAAATTTCTAACACAATTTGGAAAATGTTTCATGCTCAATTCAGAAACATACTGACAAAGAAATTAATTTTTCAACATAAAATTATCAAAGTTTTTGAGAATGAGAGGTCAAACCAACTAACTATCCAACATAAGCAAACTTCAAAATGGGTCATATTAAATAAATATACAGTTCTTCCTACAGCTTACAAAAAATTACATCAGATTTTATAATTTCTAGGAATAAATAAACGTTACAATTAAACAGGTCAAACAGAAGAGTTGTTTCTCTACAGCTCGGCAAGGGGGTGGGGGTGGGTCCAATTTTTCCAAAATGAATAAGTGTAGAAATCAGAGGATAGTTGAAATTATTTCACAACCTCTCTACAGCTTACAAAAAACTTTCAGCTGGTCCTGTTCGACAGTTTTTTTGTTTTTTTTTCAAAATAATTAATAATAATGCTCACTGACTTGAAATGCTTTTTACACTTTACGCATTTTCATTTAAAATGTAATTTTAAATGAAAGAGAACTAAGAAAATCTACTTGGTAAAATTACTTTTCAGAATCGATGCAAAAGATTTTAAAAAGTCGGAAAAATTCACAAATTTAAACAAAAAGGAAATACTCTCCTTTAAAAAGTGGGAATTATATTCCTCAAGAAAAAGGAAAAAACACATGAGGAATTTAATATCTACGAGCTGTAACGCAATGCAGAACTATGCTAAGAAAGTACCAGATTTCGGGCCAATGAGCGACTTGAGTGGAAACAAATTGCGAAATCTAGAGTGAGACTTCTTTGTTCTAGAGCTTAAGAAACCACACATTTCTTAACCTGAAGCTTGCATATTAACGAGAAAATTTGCATAATTCTAATTTCGTTGAAAATCCACATGAGTTTAGGATGCTTAGTAAAAACTCTTCCTTTTTATTTTTTTGCGTGAAAATAAAAGTTGATGAAAGTTTCCTTTTCTTCATTTTTTTAATTGCATGCAAATGTTTTGAGAATGCCTCGTTGAAGTCAAACAACTTTCCAAACTGCAGTATTATTTTGTGATGTATGAAATTGAACAAGGATCTTTTTTGCATTTTACAGATAAAATGAATAATTACGAATTTTTTAAGAGGTGTTCCTGATGTTTTGGTACACAAAAAAAAGAGAAAACTCAATTTCTTGTTCACCCTTAAAATTTGTCTGGCAGGAACAACCAATCTTGTTAGATAAGATTTTTCTTTGTAATTAAAGTATTAAATGACAACTTAATGTATTCAACATATACTAATGTTTTCCCAAACCAAACAAATACCGGTGACAGTAAAAGATCATCGCAAAAAAGAAAAAAAAACTTTTTAAGAAAACCTAGGTTTTACTGAATACTGACTTTTGCTGATTTATTCTCAGTTAGTACGAAATACAGACATTGTGCATTTCGTAGTAATTTCGTGCAATTCAAACTTTTTACTCGATAGTTAATGTTTGAAAATATTTCAGCTAAATTGTGATATTTTAATGATGAGTCACTGTGGATTTTATTCTTCAAACGTCTGCAGGCACCTATTATGTACATTTTGTACCAGTATTGTTTAAATAAAAAGCATTAATTTCAAATTTTAAGTAAAAAAATACTTTTTTTTCAAATTTTTGAGATGCGTTCAATTGTTGGAATTTTATCCTCTTCTGGCGTTTTCTTTGCTAAAAATACCAGGAATAAATTAAAGAAAACACTGCATAATATTTTTCTCTTTGCGAGAGATAACAAAGCTTCACATAATTAGTCTAGTTAATAAAGAATTACAAATTCATACGATCAATAAACCCTGATTTCGAAAACATGAACATCACTTCATTTGTGTGTTTGTAGGTTTGTTTCGTGGTCTTAATGCCACTCACAACTTGACGAACTCTCAAAAAATAAGATAGTAAGTGAGTAAGAGAACAAGTACAGTAAACTCCCGATTATCGACGGTCGGATTATCCGCAAGTGTCTTCACGTTTTCGTCAACGGCGACAAATTCGTCATAACGTCATTCCGAAGTGCAGTGCTACTGATTTTCGTTTAAAATAAGGGTCTTAATCAGTGTCAGTTAAACTGTTAGCTTGACATGCACGCCTTCGCATGTAAATTGTTTGCAGTAACGAGCAGATTAGATGTTCGATTTTATATAGAATTTTTTGCATTCAATATTATTGTTTTCAGCTATAATTTCAAAGTACGTATCTGTTAGTGTTATTCATATATTTTAGCTAGTGTATACACTCGTATCGTTTTTTACCTATTTTTCGGATTATCCGCAATTTTTGCATATCCGTGGCTTCCGTGCTACCCTATTTTGAGGATAATCGGGAGTTTACTGTGTAAAACCATGTACGTTTATCTTATAAAACACGCTTAATTTTTTAGTGGTTCTTAAATTTGAATCTCGAATCTGATATTGATGATACGTACTTTACTTTTACGTTCCTTTTAAAATACTTAAACAGACAATTTGATCAAGGTAAAGATCCAAGACCAAGGTTATCAAGAAGAAGCTCAAAGGAAAAAAAAAGTTCATGTACTTAAGTTCACATATTAGAAGTTCTGCATCTTAAATTCATAGTTAATTTGATTAATTTTTAATTTGGATTTCTTTTAAGGTAACATTAGACATGTTTTAACATGCAACAGTAGCAGCGAAGGAAATATTTTGAACCATGACATTCATTTTGCAACAACATATTGGAAACGGGAAATTAAAACATTACTTTCGAAAATGTATTAACTGATGTTAAAATGCAAAGAATGTAAAGCAAGCATTCTCATTAGTTAACAAGTGCGTACATTAGGTTAGTTAGGGGCCGCGATCAAAGTTCGGACAACCCATTGTTGGGGCAAATCTAACTTGGCAGCATCGTGAAGGCTACGCAGATCCAAATCATAGCATTAGATGGTGCCAAGTTAGGTTTGCCCTAACTACAGTTTCAAATTCTGGAGTAAGGGTTCAGCGCTTAGCTGCACCTTTTACAGGGAAAACTATAATTCCGAAAGATAGAAAGTCGGGTTTTTGAAATAGCCCATCGGGGTTCAACCCAATTGAACTCAAACCGACCAACTCTGGTTTAAGCCGCACACAAAACAATTTTTAAGCTCAATTTCGTGTATTTATTTTTTTCGTGAAACTTGTAGTTGTTCCCCGTTAGCAGTTTACTAACTTCTAGCCAAAGCTTTAAGTAATGCGTCAAGAACAGCATAATGACACAAGAAAACGATAGCAAGGGAACATTTACGAATAGAAATTAAGGTCATAAACCAGCAAATGGAATCAAAACATTACCTCCAAACTGTTGAATCAAAATAAAGTATAATTAAAAAAATAAACTAAATAATTCAATTAAGCAATAGGCTAACTCTTTTAGCTTTTACTGGAATAATTAAAACACATTCCAGCATCGCCAATTTGTCAGTTGCTTGATTATTCCTTTTCACCGCGCCAAAAGGTTAACTGCAAAAATAAATAAAATATCTGTACAGGGAGAAAGTAAAATACTATAATAAGCAAATATCAAGGAAACAAATTATGTTTAATACGCTGTTTGTTCACTTAAAGTAGGTACCACAAACATAATTTGAGATGTTTGTCTGTTATTATTTTTCAAAATTCACTGAAATTCTAATAAAGAAGTAAAAAAAAAAAAATCTATCTTAGGCTTATTTGTAAAATATTTCTTCGAAAGTTGGGAAGTAATGGAACTAAAACCCTAAAATCGTATAAATTAAGCAGCATAACTATCACTATCTCCTCTAAACTACAAATGAATACTTGTGTTAACTGGAAATAAAATAAATCAGGGTAGTATTCCACAAATTTGCGCTTAAATTACCAATTTGTTGCTTTACTGAACATGTTAACCACCTTGATTTACTTAATTCTATAGTTTTGAGTATAGTACTTTTACGAAAGAAACAATTCTAGTTGCTAAATGAAAAATTATCATATAAGCTTTGGGCTACAATATGATTAAGGTGAAAAAACAACGTAAATAAAGCACAAATATTCGAGAAAATGCAGCATATAGCTATTTCAAGGCTACAATGGAGCCTCTTCATCAGTGCAAAAAGCTCACCAACACAACCAGAAGTTGCGAGAGAACTGACAAAAAACCAGGTGGACACCGGTATTTATACCAAAGAGAGCCAACCAATAAGAATACAGGAACATGACAACAAACAACCAATCAGCGAACAGCGTGTACGCTCCGGGCTCAAAGCAAGGCAAGAGGCAACCAATCAGAAGCCAGGAGACAAAAAGAGTGCGAGACACCAAAGAAACAGGAAAGGCAATTATAGAAATTGCTTCCAAATATCATGAAAAAATGGAGTGCTGGAAAAATCATTGACAAGAGAATGAGAATTTTTCCAAATATGGTAAGCTTCCCAGAAATCGAGGTCATAAACCGAAGAACATTTACAAATAATCTTTGCAGATGAAAAATCAAAACAGTGACCAGAAGTCCAGCAATGCTGAGCGATGGAAGAACGAGCAAGTTCTTTATGCTTAACATAGTTTTCGTGCTCTTTCAGACGGTGCTTGAGAGCACGTTTAGTCTGTCCAACGTAGCCAAGTCCACACTTGCAGGAGATGCTATAAATGCCCCAGTTGCTATGGCAATCAATGGGGTCCTTTAAGTTTGTAAATTTTATCTTATTAACTGGAGAAAAAGCTGTATCGAAACCAAATTTCTTCAAAATCTTTGCAACTTGATGACTAACTTTTGGATAATAAGGCAAAACAATAGTATACGAAGCACTAGAAGCAGAAACCTTTTCAGAATGAGAGGGCTTAATTAACTTATTATAAATTGAATCAATGATGCTAGGAGAATGACCACGATCGAAAGCCACTGCTTTAAGATAAGAAAGCTCAGCATTTAAAGAATTGGAGGAAGAACAGATGTTCAAAGCACGGAACACAAAAAAACTTAAAGGACCCCATTGATTGCCATAGCAACTGGGGCATTTATAGCATCTCCTGCAAGTGTGGACTTGGCTACGTTGGACAGACTAAACGTGCTCTCAAGCACCGTCTGAAAGAGCACGAAAACTATGTTAAGCATAAAGAACTTGCTCGTTCTTCCATCGCTCAGCATTGCTGGACTTCTGGTCACTGTTTTGATTTTTCATCTGCAAAGATTATTTGTAAATGTTCTTCGGTTTATGACCTCGATTTCTGGGAAGCTTACCATATTTGGAAAAATTCTCATTCTCTTGTCAATGATTTTTCCAGCACTCCATTTTTTCATGATATTTGGAAGCAATTTCTATAATTGCCTTTCCTGTTTCTTTGGTGTCTCGCACTCTTTTTGTCTCCTGGCTTCTGATTGGTTGTCTCTTGCCTTAAGCCCGGAGCGTACACGCTGTTCGCTGATTGGTTGTTTGTTGTCATGTTCCTGTATTCTTATTGGTTGGCTCTCTTTGGTATAAATACCGGTGTCCACCTGGTTTTTTGTCAGTTCTCTCGCAACTTCTGGTTGTGTTGGTGAGCTTTTTGCACTGATGAAGAGGCTCCATTGCAGCCTTGAAATAGCTATATGCTGCATTTTCTCGAATATTTGTGCTTTATTTACGTTGTTTTTTCACCTTAATCAATTCTAGTTGCTTTTAAATTTACACATTCAACCTCATATAACAGTTTCAGCAGACCAGAGGTGATTTGATTCAAAACAACTTAAATAAACCTTTGATAGTTAAATAAACTGAATAGTATTCTAAATTAGTTTACAAGAATATGTTTCGAACTATACAAACGAATTAAAATTTAAGCATTGTGAATCAAAGACACAGAGAAAACCCAATCTTTACTTAGGGGAACTCTTAAAAGGAAACAGTTTTAACACTTTCTGCTAAAGATAGGGCTTCTACATTTATTTCGATGAATCATTTAGAATTCTTAAGAGGAATTAATTCATTACTGAAAAGGTCGTTTCTGTCTGTTTAAATTCATTACTCATGTAAATTAATGATGCGAAGATACGGTTTTGACGCTTCCAGCAATTCTTTTTAAATTCTTTAAACGAAAGTCGTGTTGCATTATTTTTTACTTGTTCTCAAACATTATAAAATGCCGTTAAGTAAGTTGTTTTTCAAAAATAAAGTTCATTACTCATATCAATATTAATTTAGCACTGAAAACAAAACAACGGTAGTGAAAAGAGCTTTCAATTACTCATTTTCTGTTAAACAGAAAAAATCCTCTTATCTAAAAGAAAAAAAAAATACTGTGGTATTAGTGTGGTGTAAAGACAACCAACCCAACAAGTGGGGTTGGGTTGGCATTCCATTTTTTTAATCCATACCTGCTAGTCAGATACCCAACGAGTAGCATCCTGTCGCAATTCTTAACTGCGAAAAACAAGACGCCAAAATTCAAAAGATTGCTGGCAGATGGATTTTTTCTTTTTGTAACTATTAGATCTCTGCCTGTGTTGGGTATTATTTTGAATCAATTGAAACAATCTACGAGGGCTGTTCAATAAGTAATAAGACTAAATTTATTTTTAAAAAATACAGAACGTCAGAATTTACATGTCTTTTTTTTTTTTAAGAATAACTTCTACGGGACTAAATGCATTTATTCCAACGTTCTGTCCACGTCTTAAAAACTTGTAAACGTTAAGTTTGTGAGAACTTTTTCAAAACCGCCTCCTCAGAGTTTAGACTTGCTTTGTTGCTTTCAAAATTTTTGCCTCTTAATGGTTTCTTAAGTTAAGGAAAAGACAGAAATCACCGATGTAAAATAACTCTGCGATTACCTTCGATGATAATAGCAGCAGTGTTAATCATTGTCTCGGCGATGGACGTTGAAGGTTGTCCTTCAGGTTCAATATTTTCCATATTTTACCTGTCTTCCTTGAAAGTTTCATGCCAGCGAAAAATACTGACATTGCTTCATAGTTGAAAACTTCACGTATCATATCACAAATCTTCGATGCTGATTTTTGCAGACGAAATCTTGAATCGCGTTACTTTGTTCCAACGACGCTTCCATTTTGACGCGAGTCTGTACGCGCCAACTATTGGTAGCTTTTGTTAATACAGACAGACATTTTTCATGCCACAGAAATTAACATTCCGATGAGCGGTTTCGCGGCAGTAAAATTAGTCTTATTACTTATTGAACAGCATACGTACACTAACGCAAGAGAAAACGCGAGAAAAAGCTCGTGATTAATATAAAAGCAAGTATTAAAAATGAAACCAGTTTTAATTTTATAAGTATTTTAAAATGTTTTAAAAATTCAAAACCTTAAATGGGCAAACGTTTTTTCAAGGAGGGTTTTTGAAAAAGCCCATCGGGTCCAAACCGACCTACTCCGGTTTAAGTCCCACACAAAGCAATTTAAGCCCAATCTGTAGATGCATTTCTGAGTAAATCTTCAAGTTGAACATCGTTAGCAGTTCAGTAACTTCCTGCCATAGCTTTCAGTCATGTGTTAAGAGCAGCATTTTGTAGCAAGAAAATGATGATAAAGAGGAATACACTTTCCAAAAAAAGATTTATAAGCCGTAAAATAGAAGCAGAAAATTATCTTTGAATTGTACAGCCGAAATAAATCATAGGTAAGAAGTAGCCGGATGGAGCTGTGCGATTTGCTTAACTGTCAAGGAAATGTACCCCAAAGCTGGATTTTTCTTCTTCTTTTCTCTTTTTTTGCAATAAAAATTTTAACTCGTAGTTTTTTGTTATGATAGATTTTTACAGAATTTGGACCTAAATTAAGAGATGCAGGAATCATTATCTTTTATTTTTCCTAATAAGAAGAAAAACACGGAGAATTTTTCATATCATAAAAAATCGCAAAATTTGTCGATTTTTGTGTCCCGGATCCCCTTAAATGCTGAAAATTTCTTTAAGTATGAACATTTAAAGCAATTAATTTCTTACTGGCCATGCGCGAAAGATAGCAATTGATATCTTTCACAATCTAAAACACAATTAGTTTCTTAAAGCTCATAATAAAGATCCAGTTCAATATCTTTAAAATTCAGAAAGTTATCTGCGACCTAAAGGCCATATCACACGTAACGAAATTCGCTCAACCTACCCGTTCAACTTCAAGCTTTCATTCAACTTTCTCTTGGAGAAGTTGAACAGGGTTTCGAGGCTCTCAAATGAAGGGTTGATCCTAAACGTGGCTTCTGTCTACCACTTTAGGCGACTTAGCAAAATGTACTCTGAGCGATGTTTTTTGGATTTAATGGGTTTTTTTTTCTCAATTTATTTCAAAACTGTAAATAAATTTCAGTTTTAAAAGTTGCAATCATTCGAAATTATGAAAAAGTGATTTATAAACATGTTAATTTTACTAGCTCAATACAGCGATAACAGCCCTTTTACCTAAAAACAATGAGTAAAAGCAGGCCTGGATCTGTAAGTTTTGATCCCCCCTTCCCCGATAAGAATTGATTAAAACCATGGAAGCTTTTCTTCACTATTTTTTTTTTAAATTCAATATTATTATTTGTTTATGTTTTAAACGGCTATTTTAATTATCAGACAAAGTTTTTTTTTTTTTTTTTTTTGACTTATTTTGTTTTTGAGGGAGTTTGAAATTCTTAACTCCTGATTTTTTTTCCTCTCATTTTACGTATAAGTTCATTACAAAATCAATGGACCATAAGAAACTTTTTACAATAAAAAATTTTGTTTTATCCATCTTTCTGGGTCTTAGCAAGTTTTTTTTTTTTTTTTTTTTTTTGCAAATGTAGGTAACTCTTATGTAACTATTACGTTTTTTACACTTTGATTAGTCTTGCTGCTTTTCATAATATATTTAAAGGTTTTTTTTAATAATTTTATTTGAAACGGACATTTTCGTGGCTCATATTAAGGTAATTCTATGTATTTATTTCACATTTGCTGATTTTCCCAAATAAAATCTTTTAATTATCCTGATACTTTACAGAAATTCCCAAATGTGTTTGCAACGTTGAAGGTTTAAGTGTATTCGTTTATCTAAAAAGTTTTCCAATTTCTTGGGTCGTTGCCCTGACCCCCCAACTGCGGGCATGTAGATCTGGACCTGAGTAAGAGTCGATATTTATAAATAACTTGTCTAATTATGTAAAAGCTGTGATTTTTAAACCAGTAAACTTGTCTACCACTTTAAAATATGTGACAAAATTTAATAACAGCAATTATAAATCAAGTAAATGGACATTTCTGAGTTATTACTTTTAAACACTTATCTGCCCAAAACCTGACTAAAAAATTTGTATTTAGTATGAAATTGCTACAACAAATGATTCTCAGTTTAAAGTATTTTGATTTCATACACTAGAGGAAACTTTTCGACTCTTTTGGATTAAAAAAAATATATGTTTAGTAAAAAATCCCAAACAGAATGTTGATTCAACAAGCTGCTTGTCTGTAGAATGAGAGAGATGAATAAAAGAGCTACTATTAGTATAGGATAACAAGTAATGGAAATAGCAGTATATTGAATAGTAACAATAATAATGACTATTTATTCCTTAATTTTTTTTAAAGCTGAAAGTGAAAGGCAATGCATACATTTGTCTAGTTTAATTTTCAAACTTTAATAAAATTTGGATCTTTAGTCAACATTTACATTTATTCCCACTCTAAATCTTTTCTCCTCAAACCATGCAGTGATTAAATACTAATTTCAAATCCTTTTGCACACCATGTCTATTTCTAAGTTTGGAATGGATCAATTCAAAACTGGAGAATATCCTCTCTATTGATGCTGAACAGGGGTATATTGTTTTGTCTAAAACTTTCCCATCATACTTTTGCTGGGACATCCTGAATTGAGAGATAACCGCTACAAAAGCTATTAGAGTTGGTATTTAAGTTTTTGACATTTATGTCTTTGGTTGTATCAAGCAACTATTAGTTCCTCTATAAACAGAGAATATTTATATTAGAGAAAAAATTAATAACATAAAAAAAAGTAAATATCACCATTCAAAATATTTAGATACTATTATACTTAACTATTGAGTTCTGATCAACTTAGTTTCATTTTTACTCAAAAGAAAAGAGACATTGCATAAATCCTTTCCCAGAAAGCCTTTTTGATTGGTAAAATTAATTGTATCTAATTGTTACAAATGAATTAAGTTATTAAAAAGTTTAAAACAAAACTACTTTGAAAACAAGCTGTAACTGTTATCCATAACTACTTTTACAGTGTAACAAATTTACAAGAAAATTTATCAATTAATTTTAATCAAACTTATTAATTAAACTATTAATTTTAATGATATAATGTGAAATAATTTTTCGGCATCAGGAAACCATATGTGTTTATAAAAACTATCAATGTCAGTATTGGAGTTTTTAACAGGTCATTTCAAAAACAGGTTTTTTTTTTTTTTTTTTTTTTTTTTGTCAAAAACCCAACCTCGTCTAAGTATTATTATTTTGCTATTGAATGTACACCAAGTTTAGTTGTTAAAATAGAAATCTTTTTAGCAATGCACAAAAAGTGGAATAACAAAATTTTCTACTTTTATATATACATGCTACTGTTTTTATATGAAACCTCTGTACATGACCCATTCTATTTTATCTTTCCAACACATGCACATAAAATTTATTACTTTTAAAAAAAATCAAAACTTAAATTTTTAAATAGTGAAGAGTATAAAGTACTTATTGCATAAGATAAATAAATACCTTTGTGCTGAATAGTAAAGTCAGACCAAACAACGTAAGTAGAAGCACAAATTTATAAATTACAGCAGACACGTGTTTCGGCGTTACAGGGAACGCCTTTTTCAATGCAAAAATAATGAGCTTATGGATGAAAAGACATCCGACAAAAGCCAAGAGCAGATAAGCATGCAGCTTAAAAGATAAAAACAGCGGATTAGCCAAACACCAATGACAAAGTTATAAACCTTTCAGGAACCAATAGGAATGCAAGCAAAGGTCAGGAGCTTTCGCTTAGGTACGAACCCAGAAAGAAAGAATTCAATTGGACAAGGATTAAGCCGAAGCTTAAACAAAAAGAAAAGAAATTGTCAGTAACCGTGAACCGCAAGAAAGGAAAAGCAGAATGGAAAACCATGAAAAAAGATAAACAGAAACAAAAAATATTCGAAAAAAGGAAAAATAAAGATAAATAGAAGAAAATAGGGGGGGGGGGGTGTCAATCAAGACAAAAAGGCAAAAATAAACAAATGAGTGGGAAAAAAAAAAAAAAAGAGGGGGGGGGGGAATGGGGAAAGGACAGTATTAAAGATATGGGAGCCAAATGTTAGAAAAATATGGAACTGCACTAAGATCGTTAACTAAGTTAGAACTGTTCCTCAAAATATGAAAGGATTCCCAAAAGTCTAGATCTGATGAATTGGGGCATTTTTGGATTGCTCAACATTGTTGGGATTCGAATCACTCTTTTGATTTTACCTCTTTTCAGATTATCCAAAAATGCCCCAATTCATCAGATCTAGACTTTTGGGAATCCTTTCATATTTTGAGGAACAGTTCTAACTTAGTTAACGATCTTAGTGCAGTTCCATATTTTTCTAACATTTGGCTCCCATATCTTTAATACTGTCCTTTCCCCATTCCCCCCCCCCCCCTCTTTTTTTTTTTTTTTTTCCCACTCATTTGTTTATTTTTGCTTTTTTGTCTTGATTGACACCCCCCCCCCCTATTTTCTTCTATTTATCTTTATTTTTCCTTTTTTCGAATATTTTTTGTTTCTGTTTATCTTTTTTCATGGTTTTCCATTCTGCTTTTCCTTTCTTGCGGTTCACGGTTACTGACAATTTCTTTTCTTTTTGTTTAAGCTTCGGCTTAATCGTTGTCCCGTTGTTGAATTCTTTCTTTCTGGGTTCGTACCTAAGAGAAAGCTCTTGGCCTTTGCTTGCATTCCTATTGGTTCCTGATCGGTTTATAACTTTGTCATTGGTGTTTGGCTAATCCGCTGTTTTTATCTTTTAAGCTGCATGCTTATCTGCTCTTGGCTTTTGTCGGATGTCTTTTCATCCAGAAGCTCATTATTTTTGCATTGAAAAAGGCGTTCCCTGTAACGCCGAAACACGTGTCTGCTGTAATTTATAAATTTGTGCTTCTACTTACGTTGTTTGGTCTGACTTTACTTATTGCATAGTTTACAAGTTACATAGAACGCAAGAATACCAACTTTTCTACTGATTTAGGCAGGTTTGTACTACTTTTCATAGTTTGAAAAATTGGACTTAAAATGGTTCTATTGATTTAATTGAGTCATGCAGGTACATTCAATTAAGTAAGAAATTGTGAGTTGTTTTACTTTTGTTCTCTGAGAAGAAAAATGCTTCATAGATGTTTTTACAAAGCATACTGAAGGAACATTATCTTTTATAATATATACCAAGAAAGAAAAAAAAATTAAAAAAGTTCATTTTTTTCTAGTATTCTTTAGAGAAACTGACACATAAAATTTATACATAAACTTTATTTACAATAAATTCCATACACACACACACACTCATATGTATTAATACATAATTTCAATTACATTTCAAAGTTCAACAATAATTAACTTCGCCCTGGAACAAACAGTTTTTGACTGCAACCTCTATAACTGCATCTGTAAACAATAACTTGAAATTCTTTCTCACATAATCTAAAATTAAGAAAACAAATTAGACAAGTATATATAACATGAATATTATACAGGGAGGAGGACAGGCAAAGTACCCCCTAGCTTTTATGAAATGTAAAATCAATGTATTTCCGTAAAGTATAGGCATGGTGTGTGTGCTGTTTTTAAACAATCCACATGTTATACCAGACAGCCCGATTATCATATCCAGAGACTACAGTTTCGTTTTTATTGGAACTCATCAGTCCGGAAGAGCGAACAACCGAGCTGGAGGCAGATGTCATCTCAGCGATAACATCTGCTTCCAGCCTCTGAATGTGATAACCGGGTGTCTGGTATTTTATATTCAGAAGAAAACTTAAGTAAAAGATGATAAATTGTAGCAAAAAAAAAAAAAAAATGTGTTGTTATTAATAACAATTGATTTATGATGTGTATATACTTAAATGTTTAGGACAAAGGATCTAAACATTTATTTCATTTATTCATTTGCTTATTTTTTGTGCATAATTCTATTGCATGAATTTAATTTGCTAAAGAAGATGAACTTTTGTTTCTATTAAATGTTTGGAAAGTGAAGCTTATCTATGAATTAATATTTAACTTTGTGTATGTGTAATGCAATATTTGGCCAATTTTGATGCACTATAACTCTGACACCAGTTGAATCTCAGTCACCAAATTGTAATCATAGGTTCATATAATAAAACGGTGCTACCTGCTACCTGTATCAATTTCATTGTTTTTCACTCGTTCCCACTTGAAATAATTTGCTTTAAACTTTGCGAAAATGCAATATTTGGCCAACTTTAATGCTCTATAACTCTAGTACCAGTTGAGTCTCAGTCATCAAATTGTAATCATATTTTCATGTCATAAAAAAGGTGTTACCTGTATCAATTTCATAATTTTTCACTAGTCCCTTTTGAGATATTTTACTTTAAACTTAGTCAAAATTCGATTTTTTCCATTTTTGAAAAAGTTTGCAAAAAAAAAAAAAAGGACAAAGTTCTTAAGTTTAAAATTCCTACAACAAGTAGTCCTATATTATATCTACAGAAGAAAAAAAATATAGCTGAGACTCTCCTCCTTTTACTAATTTTGTTGCACTAAAACTCGTATTTTATGCTAATTTTCAGTTTGTAATTGTTATTTTTTTTCTTCACCTTTCTCACCATTTAAATAATATTTTGCAAGCAAATCGTATCTGGGGCATCCTTCTGGTGATGGATTTTGTTTTGTCCTGATAACTGTAAAATTGACCGAGTTAGATGCATTTACGTAAAACTTGTTTTTGGTCCAAAAACGGCAACTAAGCAGACTTAAAGTGGTGGGTTAAAAAAAAGTATGAGCTTAAAAAATTTTCTTTTAACACTTTTGAACTCACCTAGTAGTGAGAATTAACTAGTAAAAAAAATTAGGAAAATCAAAAATGTCGAGCAACACGGCCTGGGTGATTTCTACGGATTGACCCATTACCGTTGCTCTTGCTTCAGATTGTTTATAAACATTCATTGATTTGGCAAGATTGCACACGACGAGATTGGCGAATTTGGCAAGGAAATTCTTACGACGACTTTGAACTAGAAATTAACCTTTTAACACAATAATAAGGTGGAGATTTATAAAATATTGTTTTATATTTGTTTTTGACGAAAATATAGTACTAATAACTCACCTGAAGTTATTCTAGCAGTTTATTCCATTCCTTGCACACGCTGTTGATGTTGTTACAGGCGGCCATGTTGTATTTTGACGTAACAGGTCAGAGGATTGCTTCCTCCTGATTGGCTGAAAGTTGAGGTTGATCCAACTTTTTTGCCGAGAAGATAAAAAGTTGAATGGAATACGTTCAACCTCGGAAAGCATAGCACACGGGGATTTTCCGGTCGGAATTCGCTCTCGCGGTTGAGTCGAACCGAAGTTGATCGTCAGGTTGAACGAATTTCGCTACGTGTGATATGGCCTTAATTGAGTCGAATTTAACAAGTATTGGAAAGGCGATGAATCGTGAATGCTCGTTCGTAAATAATCTGTTTGTATCATGAATCACGATGCAAATAAATGTTGAAAACTTGCGAACGAAAGTGTCCCTAATAATTTGGCCACCCACTGTACAAGGAGTGTCAAAAACCATAGTTTTACATCAAAAAACAAAAATACCTCTACTTAATACATTCATTTGAAAAGCTAATAAAAGCAATACATAACTACAACTGATTAAAACATGAAGTGCAAATTCTAATTTTAACGATGGAGAAATTTAAACGAGCAACGCTTGCCCCGTTAAAGATGAACACTTTTGTGATACGCATAGAAATATCAATTATTAGTATGTTTTCCTTCCAGCAAAGAGACGCACTTCTTTCCAGTCGATAGATTAGATTATTAGTCAAGGTATAATGTGATTAGTTGTATTACGAGCAATTTCTGCTGCAGCAAATTGCATTTGTTGAAGTTACTTCGTGCAGAAATTCACTCCGCTCGAATGATCGTCTTGTAATCAGAAATTCAACGCAAAAGCGAGACATACGAGTTATGTTGCATGAAGTAATAATTATATTTATCACACATTAATTGTCAATAGTTTTAATTTTAGATGAATGAACTATCCAACAACTACGTCCAACAAGACGGAATTTGTTAAAAAGTAGAGGAGGTTATATGAAAAATACGCTAGTTTTTTTTTACAATAAAAATTAAAGGTTACCAAATTTTGTTAATGATGCTTTTGATGCGAAAAATGTGAAATTTAGAAACATTTGTATTCTAAAATAAGAAAATTTTGTGATTACAAGGAACCCCTTTTTCAATGCAAAATCATCCTTCAAAAGCTTGTGTCTCATGTCTTTTCATCCATATGCTCGCCTATTTTGCATTGGAAAAGGGGTTCCTTGTAACCCCGAAACACATGTATTCAATAATCTTCATTTTTTTGTGCAAGTAAACGTTCTTACGGCATTTGTCTCTTTTTTCTTTCTTTTTTTTCCTGCAAAAATGTATTTATTCAACTTGATTTACAGCCCATTAGTGTAAAAGAGTGAACAATCATTAGTTTGCTAGTTTGTTTGTTTTTTTTCAATGAGTTCTTTTTCGAAGCTGTGGAAAAAATGTTTTGTAATTCCACAATTTGCTACAAGAAAAATCCGAATTAGGAATGATTTTAAGTCTATGTTTATAAAACGGTTATACACTTTACATTGAAAATAAATGCAATTTTTTGTTAACTGCTGTAAGAAGCACTAAAAGGTGATGTATTCAATCTTGATATCAGTTGTTGAATGTTTGAACTAAGTCGTTAAATATTATTAGTTTCCTAGCCCTCAGTGAATTTCAATGTTGAAATTGAATGGTTCAAAAAGATACGGCTGCATGTGACACTATGGATGGTATTTGGCTAACAGCTGTCGAAATAACAGACTGGGAGATTAATTATTAAAATTAAAACATTCCGGGCATTTCTTATAACAATGGAAAATTTTCGCCGGTCGTTTTTGACCAGTCAAGCAGATGAAATCACATCCATTGTGCCAACATGTTTTAAAATTTGTAACTTGACCAGTGAAAAACGATTACGATGCTAATCCAATGAGTGTAAGAATCGAGCTGATTGTCACTAGATCCATGTCATCCATATGTGAACATAGCTTTACGCCCTAAATCTTAGCTTAAGTAGCAACATGTCCGCCATCTTGGGGCTAAATGCCGCTTTCTTTCCATGTGTACCTATAATGAAATAGCGTGCTTTGCTTCTTGATTGTGGTTTCTACTAGTTGTGTGCGTCGCCCGGCTTTGCAGGGTCTACTTCGAAAAAATAAAGGTTTTTTCAAGTATCGAGTGTCCAACAATCAGGTTTAAACAAAAAATAAATCAGTAAAATTTTGCGGCAGATTGCGGAAAAATAAACAAAAAGGAACAAAAGCCGAAATTTTATATATTCATATTCGAGAAAAAAAATGGCAACAGATCTTTCTTCTCAATGATTTTCTTCACGCTACAAATTTTAATAATCTCATTGTTACGGAAAGTTGAGATGAAGCACTGAATAATAATTTGAATGGGGGGAAACCTTCGAAAAATAGGGATTTTATGTCGAAATCTAAGTGTCATAAGTAATAGCTTTTTAATTGATATCCCCACTATGATGTTAAATAACCAAACATAAAGACGGGAAAATTACGAATCTATCGATACCTGGTTCGATAGTCAGTTCATTGGCATTCGGGATATGCAACTCGGACATAGATACATATGTACATAGATAGATACATACATAGGTACATACATAGATACATACGCTCAGTTTTTAATCTTCATATATATAATAGCCAGTGATCGAGTAAATCTCTTGACGCCATCAGCAATGAAACTCGCGCAATGGCATGATAATTTGAAAATATGTTTTGGTAATGTTTAAAATGCGGGGAAGGGCTTTATTGCGACAAGGCTGAACTGGATCCGGTAACTTAACTATTTTACTGCTAAGACTGTGTCATTTCAGGGTAATGAAGAAACGAAAACGTGGTCAACAATGAACTTTATCTACTGGTTTAGGGTTAATCCACGTGAGTTAGGGTAACAAATGCTTCGTTTAAATGCAGAAGTAATCTTTACCCGTCATATCTTGACGGGCCATTTTGCAGTTACAGAAGATGTTGATTCGCAACCAAAAGGCTTCGCATTTGAGGCAATTAGATGTAAAGGGATGTAAATGGACTTATAAAAGTTTTAAGTAAAATGCATTAAAAGTACAGACCTTAGGTAGGCTTTAAATTACAAAATTTTTTTAATTATGATGTACAACATCATCTAACTGGGATACAGGTACTATCTAGTACCTTAAAGCATAGGAAATGTTTTATACCATTATTACTATTTATCTCCAAATTTTTAATTTTGGCACTTACATACCTTTGCTTCTCACTGATTTATTTAAGAAACAAAGCAGGCTAGTTCATCATAGCAAACATAGAAAGAAAGCGGCATTTAGCCCTGGAGCGTGCACAGAAATTTTGGGGGCCTCACAAAAGACTTATGGGCCCCCATCCACAATGTTTACCCCTATGTACTTACATATATTCAACCCTGATTTTTTAAAACTGGCCCCATTCAGGCTCAGGCCCGATCCAACAGGTGTTCTTTCTCCCCCCTGCTCACGCCCCTGATCATATGTATAGGGACATTTTAATATGCATAGTAACTTCTGATATGCAAAGTTAAAGTCATTGTATAATAGCTAAGCGTTAGTTTAAACTTTCGTTTTCACCAGATTAATTTTTTTCCCTAATAGAAAAGTTTTTAAATTGAATGTTTATGTTACACATTAAAAGTATTTTTTAGAGAGGGGAGGAGAAGGGAGAGAGACGCAATCCTTCGAATGCTACGGAGTAGTTTCTCAATAATCAGATTCAAATTTCTTAAAAATATTTGGTACTAGCTGCGTTGCCCGGCCTTGCCCGGTCTATTTTGAAAACAAAAATTGTATCAAGTGAAGTATATTCAACAATCAGTCATAAATAAAAGGAAAAAAAAATCAGCATGCAAAATTTCCCCTCCAAACAATGACGACAGATAATAAAATACTTTTAAGAAATTAAAATAAAATAAGAAAGATGGATTTAAAAAGCGTAACCATGGAAACCCAAAATAAAATAAGTTTCAGAATTGAAAATGAGAAAGATGGAAATAATGGATTTAAAAAGCGTTACCGTGGAAACGCAAAATAAAATGGTTAAAAACTTGAATAGAGAACAGATTTTTGATCTTCATTTCATTCGCTTGTAACTTTTTTTCTAATGGAGATAGAGGGTCAAACCTCCGACCTTAGGTCGAGTTAGATCTGAAGTAAAAAAAGCAGCTCTATCCAAGTGTGGGACATTTCCTTCACTTTTTATTGATGGATTTAATGAAGAAAGTAGTGCCTAAATTTTAGCTAAGCCTAAAAAAATTCGAGCTAAAAACGTAAAAAACTCCCTCCGCAATTAAGTTAGAGCATTGGAACAAATTGCGTAGAACGCGAAAAATTTTTCCCTTTCCTACGATAGATAATATTATTTGCGAGTAATTTTTCACCCCCATATTTGGGATTTATGTGAAAATTGGGCCTAAATTGGAATAAAATAAGAACTACTCATCGAATTGTTTTCGAACTGGTCTGCAAACCTTCTCAGGACTTAAAGGAACAAACTGTGAAAATTTCAGCAAAATCGACCCGGTAGTTCTCTAGTTTTGCGAGTTCAAACACACAAACGCTTTTTGGAGACATCATTTTATACTATGTAGAGATAATGAAAAAGTAGGTAAGAAATTCTATAAAATCGTAGTGCTTATCAAAAGCAAAATTAATAACTAAAAAATAGAAAAATGCTACGAAAAAACAATAAAAGTGTCAACCATACTCCTTTATTATCCATCCATACGATTTGCTATTTACTATGAAACGGCATCATTACATAAACAAATCCGTGAGAAAAATGGCGAACTTCATCGATCCCATTCTTTTCACAGACAAAATAAATTCTAACAAAATTGAAAACACATTTTTCAGCGAATAATAGCACACACAGCTAAGTTTCAATTTGTACTGTAGGTAAATTCTTTTCTGAGCTACGCATCTCCCGCTTTAAGGCATATGTTTAGAACTGCTGGCGAAGGGGGAAATTTTCGATCGAATTGTTTTTCCAAAGATTACGGAGATTTCATAGAGTATGCAAACCTTTGATTTATTTTCTATGAAAATAAAGAAGAGGTATTGTGCAATACAGGTTTCTCGGAAATGCTGGTTGAAAAAGAATTTTGAATTTAATTAAAAAGTTTCTTCTTGGGATTTCACTTTCAATGAAGATTAAAATAGAATTTAAATCTTACACCATTTTTCCACAATGTTTTATTATTATTATTATTCTTTTATTTTTGACTGAAGGAATCTACACATTCCACCTGCGTTATAAAAGTTCTTTTAGAAAACCTCTACATTTGTTTTTCTTTCTAAAGGTTTTTTAATAGCAACCTTATAACTTCATAAAATAAAATTCGACAAGATATATAACTTTCTTTTTTGAGATACCTTTAGTGCTTTAACCTTTTTACAATTTATATTTTTCTATAAATAAAAACTATGTATGCAATTAAAAACAAGTTTTATAATTTTATCATGGTTTTTTTTGTCTCTTTCTTTCTATTTTTCTTTCATTAATCTACGGCATTTCCTTTCAACCGGAACATTTTACATATTGTACCTGACGTAGTATAAGTATTGACATAGTTAATAGAGAGATTTCGTTTCGGAAAATTCAGTTAAACGTCAATTTATTCTAATACAAAGAAACAATTATGTTGAAATATTTTGGTCGCAAATCATTTGAACAAAATATGTATATATTGAAAATGGTTTCCTTTAACTTATAATTAGCAAATCGACATCGTCTTTTTTAAAACTGCGAGAGAAAAAACCGGTTTTTGTGGTTGGAAGATATTAATTTTCCGGAATACGTATTTTAAGATTCCGCGGGCTAAGACACAACCACCCAATGATAGATTCTCAAACCACTTTTGCTGTGAAAAAAGCATTCTAAAAACTTTAAAACACGATTATAAAATATTTTCTTGCAATGTAAATCGTACTAACGTTAACTTGCCTATTAAAATAACTGTTGTTCGACGTATTCTTTGTTCCTCGGAAATACATTTGGAAGGAAGATAAGACTTTCGCGCGGGCAAAAAAATTTGACAGGCAGATTAACATCAACAGGCTGAGTGACAGATAGCTTAACAAATGGATACACATTCAAATTCTTTAACTTTTTTCTTTCTAAATTTGTTTTATCTTATTCATTTATTTTATTTTATATTTTATTTTTTTTAGCTTTTAATCTCAGCAATGTTTTTCTGTTTTGCTGAGAATTTAATCTATTTCCCTTTTCATTTTTTAAATTCTTATGTCAAGGCAGCTCGAAATATCTAAATAACGCTAATAATGGCAAAAATTTCCATTTTTAAACGCATTACGGAAAATATGGTGAAATCAATTTAGTAAGAAGATGTTAACCTCTGAAGGAAAAAAAAAACTCACATACAGTTCTACAACTTATGTCTTCATTAAGAGCATTTTATACGAGTATAATTGCTTGGTCCATTGGTTAATTTGGAATGGACAAGTTTTTAATCGTTGTAAAATACTGAAATGAATATCAGCCACTTTAAAGTTAATTGTTAATGATGTTAACAAATTGATCTCAAGGTTGAAACCTAAGAAAGCAAGCATGAAATTATAGATTTTGGTCTTTCGCAACTTTTCAAATATAGTGTATATTTTCGAGACCTTTCTCAGTTAAAGTCATCAGTTGAGATTTTTTGAAAAGCTATTCTTTTTTTGATCCAAACATTTATATAAGTTGTACACTCGCGAATGAGTAGCTATCCGTTTAACTTCCAACCCTAATCCAACTAAAAGTCCATGCAATATAGTCACGTATTTGTAAGAAATGCTTCACTGACAGTTTTCAATAAAGTATTCCAGAACTTTATCGGCATCTGTCATAGATATAAATGTTTCGAAATTATATTTTATGGTAAAAATTTTATTCAAGAGGAGGCCACGGAGAGTTTCGTTTTCAGCCTCATAAATCAATATTTCATAGTGGCATATTTTATTTATGTCCCAATGAATATCACTTTTCCAGAAAGCTTTCATCCCGAAGTGCATTCCAGTGAGTATATTGAGGTGAAGAATGTGTTAGCTAAATGTTACTGCTATTGAGATGACAGTTTTGAATCTTTTAAACACTCGGGGGTCAAGTTTTTTTCTCCCACTCTTAGATTGTTACAAACATATCAAAAATAATTTTGTCTCACATGACGGCATTTTTTTTTTTAAATTTAAGTACCGTTTCATCTGACGCACACGCTGAAAATAAATTGCACTCAAGTCAAATACTGTTTACATATTGAACCCTTATCCAACCTTGCAAGTACCAACCTTATGAAATGATATTGGGTTAAAGCTTCAAGCTTAAAAACGGGAGATTTTAAACGACGTTATTAGTTGGAAAAATGTGGTTTTATCAAGCATTTTTAGTTTAAAACACACTAATTTAATAAATGAACTTTTAACATGTCAGACAGAGTTCTAAAAGATTCTTAGTAAAATAACATGCAAATGGCAGAAGCGTTATCAAAGGAAAAAAAAAAGAACAAATACAATCCTCATATACAATCCTCAACCTGCAAGATCTTTATTTTCGCAACCGTTAGTCCTAGATGTATACTTACAGTTGCAAAAATGTTCAAAATCAGATGCAAAGTTAAGATATTGAAAATGTGAAGTAAAAATAAAAATGAGTCAAAACATACAAAATTGAACTTTTTATGCGGGTCCCAAGTCCCCTAACTTATTTTTAAGAAAATTTTCTCCAGTGAAAAACAATTCCAACACAAAAGTTTGAAATTAGTACGACCAATATTCACCGAGATATGAAATGCAGCGTTTTGTGACCACTTTTTACTCACCGGCAATAACCCCGTTTGGGGGGAAATGTAGCGGTTAACAAATGTTTAAAATGATATGCGTTGCATGAATAGTGGTTTTTCAAATTGTTCGAGGTTTTGTAGCGTGTTTTTGCGTATCACGGAATATCATCAGCATTTGTTTTTAAATAGCAATGAAAAATATAAATAACTTTGTTTTTCTTACTTCGACAACCTGTCATTTTTCTGAAAGGGCGATAAGTTCCAATCTCTTCTGTATGATCCCTTAAAACTTTACACTCGAATATCTTCTTTAGTTTTAGTCGCACAAATGTAAAGTTTGTTTGTGTCAATAATAGTTTGCAATGGAAATTATTTCTCTAAATATTAGTTAGGGGATCTAGGGCCCGTATAAAAAGTTAAATTTTGTACCGGAGGAAAGTCACTGAGCCCATTTCTTCCTCTTACACTACGTAAAATGTCTACAATTGTGTCATTAAGACTAAATTTTGCAAAATACGCAGAGGAAAGCCGCCAAACTCGTCCTTCTAACGTCACCAAAGATCGTTTGAAATACCCCTTTTGATATTTCAATTCTAAAGTGTTTTCGGGAAGGAGATTTGAACCCCATTGCTTTCCTTAATGTTGTCAAAAATGGCTTACACTTGCGTTTCAGAATTTCAGTGTGCCCCCATCGCCCCTCTCTTGTATCCGTCCTTGTGGAAAGGTCGAGAAGCTACGGCAGTGCTTTTTAATCAGGATTAGGAAAAAAGATTTTCCTTTTACGAAAGAAAATCTCCTTTTCCTTTTACAACGAAAAACCTCGATAAATTATGATGAAATGATGAAAAAAAAAAACTAAAAAAAAGTGTGAGGAAAATCGGTACTTAAACGAAACACCGGGATAAATGGGCAAAAAACGGGAGTCTCCCATGAAAAATGGGTGAGTTGGCAGGTATGTTTGACGACAGTTAGATTTTTTGTCCATATTATCATTGGCTCATCATAATATATAAAACACGCCCCTGAGTTGCCTATCACTTAGTGATTGTATGACACTTATTAAAACAGTGAAACTTACCCTCAGCCTGAAGACTATAATTGTTGATTGCGTTATTATGCAATATGAAATAGATAAGTACTCGCTTTTTGCGTAACAATCTATTGCAACGGTAATCTTTTTTTTCGATTGCACTTTATCTTAGCATTTTACTCCAAGACACGAGGTACCGTAAGACCAGATTCAAAGAATCAATGTCAATATCTAAAATAATTTATTCTCACTTCTCCTTCCTTAAGTGAAAATTTATTCAGTTTAAGGCAATGGAACTTTGAAAAGTTTTGAAGAAAGTATTGATTAATGACACCAGAGACATAATGACCATGATTTTCATAATTAAAATAAATTCAATAACGCCAAAATTGCTCTAAAGTTATAATCTTGTATATTAACTGAAATACCTATAAAGGAAAGTAAATGACCAATATTTTTACAGTTCAAAATAACGGTATAAAAAATTAAATTCTCAGCGTACTCATGGTGCCCTTTAAGAAACTGTGATAGTAATTGCAATGCAGAAAAAAAATCATTATTTCTCACCCAAAGTGTTATTTTAATGCCGTTATACAGTGAAATTGACGTTATGTGCAAAAAAAAAAATCGCAAGTATTGAATATGGAGAAATGCTAATTGACATAAAATCATGTTTAATCTTTTGAATAATAAAACTGAAAGTCTCTCTGTCCAGATCTCTGTGACGCGCATAGCACCTAGACCGTTCGGTCGATGTTCACGAAATTTGGCACAGAATTAGTTTGTAGCATGGGGTGTGCACCTCGAAGTGATTTTTTGAAAAGTCAGTTTTGTTCTTTTTCTATTCCAATTTCAAGAACATTTTCCCGAGCAAAATTATCACAACGTGAACGAGTAAATTACCTACTTATCATAACGTGGAACCGTAACATGGGCAAGCGAATTGGCGAGAAATTCATCATACATTATTTGAAAATATACAGGCAAACCAAAACATCCTTTTAATTTTCTACTACGGGCAAAGCCGTGCGTGTACCACTAGTAAAGTATATTTAAAAGAACAAAATTATTCTGTTGCAGTCATTTCGATTGTATTGAACTAAAATTTTACAACGCAGGCGGAATACAGGTAATAGAAGTATATTTGTTAGTTATTGAATGTTATCATTCATGTTTTATTGGATAATAACATTTGAGTTATAGTCTTTTAGAAATGAATAAGGATAATTGTTTCACTCTGACATGCAGTGAATCCTCGGTTTTACGTTTCTCAAGGTCTTGGGTTAAAAAACGTTAAATACGGGAAAACGTTAAATACGTAGAAAGTTAAAATCAAATAGAAAAACGTAAAAATAGTAGAGATCACTCTTTTTAAAGGTATATTTATATTTTATGAAAAAGGACATTATTATGCATACCAGTTTAGATCACTGTAAACATTTAGTCGCTAATCCAGGCGCTTATGATAAACAGAGTCCGTAATAATCCGTGATGTAACCGCGTGCAGCAGCAGCATTTTTGTGTTCATAAATTTGCTTTCAACAGCGAAGATTGGCGTTAAAAAAGAACAAAAGGAAACTTCTTATTATTGAATCTTTGTCTTTTTTTCCCTCCCATGGAAACCGTAAAATGTGGGAAGGTCATAACCGACAAACTTTCCATTTGACTAAAATTAACGTTATTAGTTTACAGAAAAACTGGGACCTAATGGAAGAAAAACGTAGATTCGGGGTACAGAAAATCGGGATTTCACTGTATTTTATATCAGAAAATCCCCATATACTATATAATAGCGAATGAAAGAGTAACGCTCCTGACGTCATCAAGAATGAAACTCGCTCCATGGCATGATAATTTGATAATATTTTTTGGTAATTTCGACATGCAGGGAATAACCTTATTTTGACGAGGTTGCACTGGATCCGATAACTTAGTTGTTTCACTGGTAAGACTCATTTCAGGGGAATGAAAAAACAAAAAGGAGGTCAACAATGAACGCTTTCTACTGGAGTTCATCCACTGGAGTTGTGGTTAAAATTTCAACTATCAAAATATCACCAAGCAGGCAATTGTTTCGTTTACATGTGGAAGCCATTTTCACCCGTCATACTTTGACGGGCGATTTTCTAGTAATGAAAAGTGTTCAAATTCGTTCCTTAACTTACAGTGCTGGCCAAATTATTAGACTAAAGAGTTCTTTTTTTTTTTTTCTTTTTTTTTGTACACTATTTATACTAAAATACTACTTATTTTACCGTTAAAATACAGTACATACTGTACACTGATTATTACGTTATTTTAGCATAATTTAATATTTGCAGGTGGCAGCACTGTCTGCTTTTTTATGTTCTTTGTTTATCTACCTACCAGGAACATAACCTCAATCAGCTTAAACAGTTCACTAGTTCTTTTTCTTAGTGTGTTCTGTTATATTTAGAGTTAGTTTTAGGTAATTAGTAGGTTTTGAGTATAAACAATTTTTTACCTCCTTTTTTAAAAAGTTAAGAAATGGTGTAAACCTTGTGAAAAGTATGCCAAAAAGACAAAATGCTCATCAAGAACAAGGGAATGCATACTAAATATTAGATAATTATTTCGCTGTTTGATAATGTGTCTATACGTTTGTAATCAATAAAAAATTAGCTTTTAAAACAGTCTTAGTCTAATAATTTGGCCAGTACTGTAGGCAAGTATATTTCAATGTCACTAATGGGAAAATGTCTGCGCGTTTAATGTTAGTAGGTTTATCGTATGCATGAGTGTGATTTTAAAATATTTGTATGTTACTCAAAACTATTTTTACAACCTCCGCCAAACAAACTTTTTATTTTCCCAAACATAATAATATGCATGGCCGGTTTTATCTTCACGCATGGTGCCTTTAGTCTAGCTAAAAACAAGAGAATGTCATTTACATAAAACGTAATTACCCAGTAATTACTAACTCATCAAACGTAGATGGGAAAGATGCTACAAAAATATTTTTATACTCTTTTTTTTTTTTTAAGTCAATATTCACTGGTAAAAGGATATACTATCTTTATAAAATGACAGAATACTTTGAAACTTGTTACAACGAGAAAATTATGTTGCGTTTTCTCATTAAAATACATTATCTTATGCTCAGATTTCTAGCAATAAACAGCTAAAATTTTGACAAATTTAAATTTTTCATTTTTGTGGGAATTTATATTTTGAAAATTAACGCATCGTATAAAATTAATAGGATTTGAGACAAGTATTATGTAATATATTATAGAATTTTGTGGATAGAACCTGCAACAAAAGTTGCAGTTTTATTACAAAGTATCACATAAAATTAGTTACTTTCTCCGATAGCAAGACTGCGATTTTTGATTTCTGTACATTTGCGTAGAAAATAAAATAATTTCGCTAATAATTTCAGTAAAAATTTCGCTATTAAATTAAAACTTTCTTTAACTTAAGTAAAATTAAACATTCCTTTAAAATGGCGCAATGTCTGAAAAGCTAAAAACTGAAAAAAATGTCGTCGACTAGTTTCTGGATTATAAAAGAACTGTCTCATCAACATACTTTGATAGGAGTTAACTAAAGTGAAAATCTGCCATAAAATGGTAGTCCTGAAAAAATTTCCGAAATAATGCATTCAACATTACTTACATAAACAGAGTGGGCGGAAAGTAGCTCCATTTTTCAAATTGTCATTAATTGGCAAAATAATTAACATATTGTACAGAAACATACTTTGCTATGTTTGCTATGGATTGCGGTATAGTATAAATGCTACGCAGTGAAACTGAAACTCCACACATGCATCAATATTTTGCACAAGTGTTTTGTAATATTTGAATAATAGCAATAATTATTGCAGCTTGTATAGGTGCGCTGAGGTATGTAGCGAGGATAATGAGTGGAAATCTTCCAGCAATTTCAAAAATTTGGTTTGGTTTCGGAAACCTCGTCCTTTGTCCACTCCAACAAAAATTCGCGAGGTGTGAGGTCAAGACTAATCCGCTGGTTAGTCGTACGAAACCGTTTCAAGGAAACTAAATGGGTACCTCAGCGTCCTGGAAAATGTTCAGCCAATTACGAACGTCGAGTGAACAAAAAACTTTGGATTCAGTGGAGAATTGCATCCACAATGTCCTCACTAATACATCACAGCAGTACCATCTTTCTTTTCGGAGCTTAATGCTCTGGTTTTAGTTCATGAGGACTACAATCTCATTAAATGTTTCACCTTCCTTACATAGGTTATATTTGTATTCTATAGTGCAGAACATGAAAGAATTTACAGAACGAAGAAGGGAAAGTATCTCTGGAGCGAGGGTGGGGGGTCGAACCCACCGCCTCAAATGTGTCAAGCAATCGCTCTGACCACTCGGCCACTGAGGCCCCTATGGCAGTACCTACACAACACAACAGCTATATTCCAAAAGGGACAAACACATGTGCAAAATGCTGGGAGATACGTGTCGTTTCAAGTTTCAGTGTGATGCAGCTCTAGGACACCACATAAATTTTGTGTCGATAAAATAGGCTAATTACTATGAGAGGTATTAACAATTTAAAAAGAGGAATTCCGTGGTGATCTCAAAAAGTAAAGTAACAAGAGTTCTGACCGTAGGGGGAGGCTAGGGGTGACTTAAATTATGCAAATCACCAATATGTAGAATAGAAATAGACTAGGCTTCCGTTAAAAGAATTATATTTCTTGAAAGATTGCCCCGTGTAAGTAGAGTTAAGGAATCCCTGGTTCGTATAAGAGGGTTGAGGGCTAAACTGGATCAAGTCCAACGACTCCATTCACTTTTGCTCCGAACGCCTCATATAAAGGAATTTATTTTGCTTCAGCGTATTTTAGCAGAGTAACGCGTTTGTAATAGTGGACTAACGCCGCTCTTCCTTTTAACGTGAAACATACGTACCAAATTGAAGTTTCTGAACAAATATGACCATGAAAGTAGTCAAAATGTTGAATAATACTTTCAAGGTAAAAAGTTTGATAATCTTTTATTTATTTATTTATTTTTGGCCCATATGATATTTGTAATCGGAAACTAAAATTCCCAATCATAAATTTATACATCGAAGACAGCATAATATTTATAGTTAAATAGGAGCACTTAATCAAATGACTACGCCGGAAAGCAACCTTTACTAGAGCATTAAAAATGACAATGCAGACTACTGCTTAAATACAGGTAGGTTGAATTTTATCGTACGTTATTTAGCGACAAAAAATATGCAAATAAAATGTGCAATTACATTGAAGTCCCGTTACAATGAACTTAAGGTGACAACCAAAAAACTTTTTTGCTTTTAACGAGAACTTCACAGTAAGAGAATTTAAGCAACGTAAAGTAAATGAAATCGATATTGAAAATGCATTTCATTTAAACCAGAGGTTCCTAAGATTTTTTGCCTTGCGAACCCCTTTCAAATCTGTAAGAGTTCGGCGAACCCCTTGTGTACTAAGTAATAAGTGACAAGCCCCCCTCCCCCCACGCGCGCAGTAAATTTGGAAGATTTTTTTTTCTAGTTTGAGAAACAAAAATAACAGTTGCAAAATATAGAAGTACAAGCACTGCTACAAGTTAAAATTAAAGCTAAAAAAAATATTTAAAAACAAATTCAATGGAACAAACGCAGTGATAACTCTGCGTTTTAGCCCATTTTGAAAAAAATCTTAATGGGATGGTTGCGAATTAAAGAATTTCAAAGTTTGGCTCAAATGTCTTGTCTAACAGTTTCCGTCTTACATTAGGTTCAGCGTTTATTTACCTTTCATCTCTGTGTGCAGAAATTCATTTTTTTTTTTAGAAACTTTGTCCAGACGGGGAAATAAAACTTACAATGTCTTTTTCTGATACAACAGTACATTTATTCAGAACGATAAATCAATCTTTTTTTAAAAAAAATCTTTAATAATACCTTTTCGAGAAAATATCTCAGAATAATTAAATGATCTTTTTTCTTCCAGTAAAATTAGAAAGTTTTCTAAATTTACATCTTCATTTAAGGACCGCGAATCTAGTAGTTTTTTGATAAGGATATACTGTGTAGATTAATCGTTTGAGTGCTGAAGAATTTTCTTGTCCTAATGCAAAGTCGTGCGGAATAAAATGCGTAGTTTGTTTTTTTAATCTCATTTTGTTTTTGAAAAATAATAAAAACCTCTGCAATTAACTCTATCACATAAATAGTCAATTTTAACAACAAAAAAAATTTTTAATCTCTCTTATTACAAGAGTTTTTCTGCGCAAATTTATTGAGTTTTTTTTTTTACATGCAGCTAGGGATGTAAAATTTCCGGAAATTTTGAAGTGGTGGAAAAAAAAACGGTTTTTTACCGGGTTTTTTTCGGGAAAATTTGGAAAAAATGGAAAAATTGATTTTTGTATGAATAAAAATAGGGTTTCTCAGTAGCTCTATGTTTCTTGGAACATATGAAGGGTTAAGGATTAAAAAATGCATGCAATCCACAAATCTTCCGCTCTGCTAGACAGAAATACACATAAAAGTAAGTTTAACTAGAAAAAAAAACTTTTTGTTTCATAACTGAGAGTTTTCTTGGTCAAACACCAGAAATAAATCAATGGTCATCGTTCAATCAATGATATTGAGTAATGTGTGTCTAATCATAAAAATTACATTTTCCATTTTAAATCGCCTTTGAAACTTGAAATAATAATTGTAATTTTTGACTTTCAAACATGATTGATATTGTTTAAAAGAAAAATAAGTATTATTCCCCTTTCCTTACAATGCAATTTTACTGTTTGAAAATGAAAGCTATTGAGTTTTGATTTTTTTTCAAATCCAGTCTAAGTCCAAATTAAAATTAAATTGGTTTTTCTTTTAATTTCCACAGAACCCCAAACCAAAACTGCATAATGATTTCTAAAGCTGAACCAGAACTGAAACTGGAGTTTCAGTTTATTCATACGGTCGTGCTAAGCACAGTAGTAAAAAAAGGTCATACCTACTCTGTTCAACAAATCTGAGTTATTGTAACCAAGTTTTTCTCTATTTCGTATTTTACTTAATAAATAAAATGTTTTTGGGTCATTGCATTTATCTTATTCAATTAAAAACTAAACGTATGTACCTATGTATCTAAGTCCAAGCTTCTTCTCCCGAACGACAGTGAACTTACCATCGAACCAGGTATTGATGGATTAGTAATCTTCCCGTCTTTATGTTTGGCTATTTGACATACTCCTCCGACAATAATTAATGGAGATATCAATTAAAAACTTTTAATTATGACACAGAGATTTCAACTTAAAATCCCTATTTTTCGAAGGCTTTTCACCATTCAAATTATTATTCAGTGCTCATCTCAACTTTCCGCAACATTGCTTTTATTAAAATTTAAAGTGTGAAGAAAATCATTGAGACGAAAGATCTGTTGACATTTTTTGTCTCGAATATGAGCAAATAAAATTCTAGGTTTTGTTTTAAAGGTTTCTTCTGTAATCGGGGAATTTAAGATGTTTACATTTTAGTTATCTTTCCGCAATCTGCCGCAAAATTTTACTGTTTTTTTTTTTTTTTTCAAGCCTGAGTGTTGAACACGCGTCACTTGACATAACTTTTATTTTCGAGGTGGACCGTGCAAAGCCGGGCGACGCAGCTAGTTTTTTAATAAATTTTGAAAAAAAAAAAGACATCTGAATCAAGTACAGTAAACTCCCGATTATCGGCGGTCGGATTATCCGCTGCTCGGATTATCCGCGGGTCTCTTCAATTTTTTTTCTTAACGGTGATGATTTACTGAATGTTGCAAAATGCACCTATTTTTACTTTGCAAGTGCATAATTTACTTTTCGAGATTCTTATTTCTTTTTTCTCCTTTCCATCATATCCAAATTCCAAAGTTAGCGAAACCAGACTAGTTGGAACCTGATTTATACACCTGCAGTCCTTAAGCAGTTTACACTCATTGTTCAATAAAAACCCCTTCTCTCCCCTTCACGATTTTTTTTGTTCCGACCTCACTCATTCCAAGAAACTCCCCCCAGAATTCCAGCCCTATTCCAGGCAACCAATCAGTTGCATTCTGTTTTGGATTAACGTCATAACGAATCTCTTATCTCTGCTTGCTGGAGTCCTAATCAGTGTCAGTTAAACTGTTAGTCTGACTTGCTTGCCTTCAGTTGAAAACTGTTTGCAGAAATGAGCGAAAAAAGAAAGAAAGTTGTCTTGTCTATCCAAGATAAGTTGGAAATAATTCAGAACGTCGCAAATGGTTCCACACAAAAACAAATGAGTTTACAGTATGGAATTGAAGAATGGACCGTAAGAGGAATCCTGCAACAAAAAGATAAACTGGCACAATTTGCCTCTGCAACGAACATTTCAACATTCATGAAAAAAAGAAAGACTATGAAAACCAGCACTTATGAAGAATTGGATGCGGCGTTACTCAAATGGGTGAACCAATTAAGAAGCGAAGGTACTCCCATATCCGGACCAATAATTGCTGCTAAAGCTAAGCAATTTTTTGAAAAGCTTCAAATTGAAGGGACATTTGATGCGTCTTCAGGATGGCTGTCAAGATTTAAAAATCGTCACGGTATTAGAGAAATCGGAGTTTACGGAGAAAAACTAAGTTCTGACAAAGAAGCTGCAGAAAACTTCAAGAAGGAATTTAAACAGTTTTTAATGAAAGAAAATCTTTCTTATGAACAGGTGTACAACGCAGACGAGTCTGGTCCTAATTGGAAGTGCCTACCAACTCGAACTTTGGCTTTTGAAAAAGAACGTCAAGCGCCAGGTCATAAATCTAGTAAAGAACGATACACAATTATGACTTGCAGCAATGCAACTGGAAACCAAAAACTGAAACTCTTAGTGGTTGGGAAAGCAAAAAAACCAAGATCATTTAAAGGCACAAGAGCTGAAAATCTGTCCGTTCACTATTTCAATCAACAAAAAGCATGGATGAACCAAGATATATTCCAGAAATGGTTCAAAGAACATTTTATTCCTCAAGTGAGAGAGCATCTCAAGTCCCAAAACTTGCCGGAAAAAGCTGTATTGTTGATTGACAACGCCCCGTCTCATCCAGGGGGAAGTGTTTTAAACTCAGCAGACGAAAAATTTTTCGTAAAGTTTTTGCCACCTAACGTTACGGCACTTATCCAGCCCATGGACCAAGGTGTAATTGCTGCTATGGAAAAAAAACTATCGTACCAACCTTTTGTTAAAGAGGATTGAAGAGGGAAATGATCTTCAGAGTTTCTGGAAAGATTACACGATTCTTGACAGCATTTATGACATTAACAGAGCTTGGGAAGCTGTCAAAAAAACGACTTTAGTAAAATCGTGGAGAAAACTTTTACCAGAAGTTGAAATGCCCACGGAAATTTCACAGAAAGAAGTTACTGCAGCTGATTTGGCAGAATTGGCGAAATCTGTTCCCGGAGGAAGGGATATTGATGAAGAAAACATTATCGAATGGATGAATTGTGATTCTAGCGATCCCGGCTTCGAACATCTCACTGATGACGAGATCCTGGCTGGAGAAATTAGTGCAGTGAACGATGAGGATGAAGAAGACGGAGGAGCAGAGCAGCAGAACAAAGTCAGCCACGAAGCAGCTCTCACTCACGTCGACGGACTGATTAAATATTTAGAGGAGCAGGATGACACATCACTTTGTGATAAGATGCTACTGAAAAAACTTCAATCACAAATTAAAAAGAATAGTTTTAAAATGAAAAAACAGAAACAACTAACCGACTATTTTGTAAAAATTTAAGGTAAATATATACCTATAGTTATTAAATGTTTTTTAAACTGAGAAATGTGTGTTACTGTTCGTTTTTAGCTATAATTTGCATGTATATGTGAGTGTTATTCATATTTTTATAGCTATTATATACACTAGTATGGCTTTTTGCCTATTATTCGGATTATCCGCGGTTTTCGCTTATCCGCGGCTACCGCGCCACCCTATTCCGCGGATAATCGGGAGTTTACTGTATATGGAAGAGCCAAAATTTAAAACACATTCTCCCTGCTTGAGTTCAAATGCAGATTCCACTTTTGTGCTTAGCACGGCAGTATACAGGGTGCGGCAAAAAAAAAAAAAAAAAAACTCGGACAAAGATTGCATCACCGAATGGAAGTAAAGTAATTTCATTTTAATGAACGTCTTATTTATTTTTGTTTATCACTTTATTCGAAAATAATTTACAATATGTATCCTAGTTTATGTATTGTTTTTCGATTTTCTTACAATTTTAAGCAAAAGATCTGCTATTTTAAAGTTATTTAAGCAAGTAGAATGACAGTTCGTTTGCTTGCTGTGCCTCGACAAACAGCATTTGATGCGATATGCCGCTTCAAATGGCTTAGAAATTATAGTCTATGTACGGAAAGTGTGCAAAAACGAACAGTGAGCATTTCAGGAAAACATCGGCAAAATCCGAAGCCAGGCTTTGTCTGTGATAAAATCAGCACAAGCGACAAAACTTTTTTTTTTTTTTTGTAGACTGGACAATTTGACACCACACCAGTTCATACGGACAAAAAGATAAGAGTGGTGCAAGGCGTATTGTTTTTGACTTCATATCTTTAGAGTGGACGCTCTACTCGCTAAACCTCAATCACATTTGTTACACTGTATAACCTGTTTTAGAGTCAAAGGTCTACCCTAAACTACACATACGTTTGGAATCTCTAAACCAATTGCTTTATGGGGAATAGGATTGATTAAAGAACTTGCGACCTTGAATGAAAATTGTCAATCAGTTGTTCTTTTGTTTTACTTTAAAAGGCAGCCAGGTTGAAACCAATTTATTCATTGCTAAAGATCTTCTCATATTATTATTTTTTGTGTTTTGTTAATTTATTTATTTTTAATAAAGTTATATGGAAAATTTCTTGCCCCTTTTTTTGCCCCCCCCCCCCTCCGTACATTTGGTTCACACAGTCAACAGAAACATAGTTCTGTGATTAAAGTTATGATTGTTTATTTTATGAAGTAGAAAAATAAGTTCTTCAATAAGGATATTGGTTTAATTTTTTTTTTGCGAAAAGTATAAAATGTTTTTTGATCTATATGCAAATTATATTATTATACAAAAACTTGCATTATCATAGTTCGACAGTATTTTAACATATAAAGAGAGGCGGGGGGAGGAAATTGCATCAGAATTTAAGTATGAGAAATTTCTAATTTCCAATCACTTTTTGCTGAAAATTTCAATTAAAACTTCCTGAAAAATTGAAAAAATTTATTTTTTCAATTTTTCCGAAGTGGAAATTAACTTCTTCGGAAATTTTCCGGTTTTTTTCCGATTGTTTTCATCTCTACATACAGCATAAATTAAGTTAATTTTTTAATTCCATAAAATATTTTACGAAGTACCTCACACTGTTGCAAGCTTCACCCAGGAACTTTTCTTAACATATTTTCTTTTTTTTTTCTTTTTCACACTTCCGATAGTTTTTTTTTTTTTTTGGTTGCGAACTTTCACTTTTTCATAAGTAAAGCTCAAAGTACATTGCTCTCATATACATTGTAGTCTTAGGTAATGTGGAAATTATAGCAACAAACAGCAGCGCCATTGCACTTATTGTGTCAATCCTATTTTTCGAGAAGCACAAGAGAAGCGCGATAGCTCTTCGTCGCACTCAAATGGTAAAGAAATTAAACAGATAAGTAAATTTTAAAAAATAAAACTTAATTTCAAACGATCTCATATGTTTCACACAATGCTTTCATCAAACTCAATCGAATTTTCCAATCAAACGGAGAAAATTGAAGTATTCATATTCTGTCATCTAAATACATTGCGTGCAAAAGTTTTACTTTTTCAACGCGTGCTTAATTCTATCATGCTCAACGAAAACGGTAAAAACCGTGCCTTGTAATGACAAACTTAATTCTTTAAATTTGCAAAATAGAATGGCAGCAAGTGTGCTAACATTTGTATCCAAAAAGTATCGAATGTGCGAGAGACAAATGAATAAAAGATGAACTAAAAGCGCTTAAACTTGAGACTTGATCGCAAAGTAACATGTTAAATTTCTGCCATTACAATATTATTTTACCGAACCCCCTTTGTACACCTCGCGAACCACCGGTTGGGAAACGAAGCTTTAAACGGATATGCCATTGTGATGATATTCATAGTAAGCGATTTTCACTACGCTCTTCAACATTACTTAACATATTCATGTGAACATATGAGCCAACTTTAAGTGAGACAATCATAAAAAAGAAACTTTAAATAAAATAAAGGGTTTCCACTATATTTATCAACATAACTTTACCTATGCAACAGTCCAGTGAACTTTTAAGACAACTGTAAGTCATGCACTTATAAACTCAAGCTTGAAATGAATAATTTTATTTTTAATTAAAGCATTAATAAAAATACTTTTCGATTAAAAAAAAAAGAAAGAAAGAAATCGGGGTTAAGTGTCATTTAAAGCTTGAAATATGCGCTGTTGCTTAACTATTCATGGGTACTGAACTTATTAAAAGTAACTTAATTTGTATCAACATACCATGGGTAATTTAATTTTCAACCCACTGTCGTGAAGGTACTGTATGAATTCCATTATGAATTCGATTTAATTGTCCTCTGGGCAGAAAACGAATAAATGAGTCGATCAAAATTTAATCAAATGCTTATCCACAGGCTAATCAAATTTACGTTATTCTGTATCGTAGAAATTTGTCAGTTTAAATCAAACTTTTGTAGATCTTTTCACAAGTCATTCAGTCAAAATCGAATGTGTTCATTATTCCATAAATGAATCCATCAAAACAATAGTAACGACAAATTTGTAGAGGAAGAATCTTATACATATAAAATCTGAGTATCTATCTATCTATCTATGTCCAAGCTTCTTCTCCCGAACGACAGTGAACTGACCATCGAACCAGGTATCGATGGATTCGTAATCCTCCCGTCTTCATGTTTGGCCATTTAACATAATTCTCCGATAATAATTAGCGGAGATATCAATTAAAAACTTTTAATTATGACTCTTAGATTTCAGAATCAAATCCCTATTTTTCGAAGGCTTTCCTCCATTCAAATTATTATTCAGTGCTTCATCTCAACTTTCCGCAACAACGCTTTTATTAAAATTCACAGCGTGAAGAAAATCATTGAGATGAAAGATCTGTTGCCATTTCTTTTTCTCGAATATGAACAGGTAAAATTCTTGTTTTTGTTTTGAGGCTTTTCCTGTAATCAGGGGATTTAAAATGTTTACTTTTTGGGGATTTTCCGCAATCTGCCGCAAAATTTCACTGATTTTTTTTTGTTTTGGTTCAAGCCTGAGTGTTGAACTCGCGTCACTTGACATAACTTTTATTTTCGAGGTGGACCGTGCAAAGCCGGGCGACGCAGCTAGGATATCAATTAAAATATTATTCAGTGCTTCAACTCAACTTTCCGGATGAACGCTTTTATTAAAATTTACAGCATGAAGAAAATCATTGAATATGCAAAAACATAATTGGACATCTCTTTCATTTTTTAAGTAGCCCGTGCAACGCCGGACACGCAGCTAGTCTTATACATATAAAATCTGAGTATCTATCTATCTATGTGCAAGCTTCTTCTCCCGAACGACAGTGAACTGACCATCGAACCAGGTATCGATGGATTCGTCATCTTCCCGTCTTCATGTTTGGCTATTTAACATAATCCTCCGATAATAATTAGCGGAGATATCAATTCGGAACTCCAGCGCTCGAATACGCTACCTTGCGGTGATTTATAAAACTGCGTCTGCACCTAAAACATTGCCACGTTGCGCATCACGTGTGTCTGTTGACGTAAACACAGGCAGTTTGTTCTGAGTATTTATTAACGCAATCGATGTGTCTTAGTTTGCTTTCAGCTACAGAAATTAATTCGTCCCTTAGTAGTATTCTCGAGCTTCTCAAAATAATGTTAGTTTTTCTTATTTCTTTCAAAAAAGTATTAAATGGTGGAAGCGTAAACAAGAAAACTCTGGATTAACAAAATTGGATAACGTTATACCAGGTAAAAATTTTTATTGTTTTGTATGAATTTGTAAGAATATGAGTTTTTTTTAATCTTAAAATAATTTAACTAATCATATTTTACAGCAGCATTTAGTTGGAATGGACAGTATGCAAAATATTTTCTTGAATATATTATCGTAGAACAAAATGAATAACCGAGAAAGAATTTACTTTATTCCTTTTATTCTCAGCTGAAAGGTTTCGCCAAATTTGTTTAGGGTTATAGTAGTTTTAGTATTGTGCAAGCAAAGTAGCCTTGGCGAGTTTTCGCGTTTTTAGTTAAACCATTTTTAATTTTTATCATGAGTGGAATAAAATGATAGTAAGATTACAGAATTCGATAAGTAAAAAGAAATAATGGTCAATCAACTGAAAAGAAAACTACCACCATATATAAACTGTGAGTACACATTTTATTTATTTTGTTCTGAGTGAATTTGAATAAATATCAGTTTTTCAATTCGATGAAAAAAAAAACGAACTTAACAACATTGACTGGACACTTTTCTTTAACCTAATTCCACATAAATGATTTAAATAAAATTTGTTACTACAGTATCCTACTGAAATAGACAGTATGCAAATAAATTTTCTTGAAAATATTTATCGCAGAACAGATTGAAAAATCCAGAAAGAACGTTAAGAATTTGAACAATAAAAAATAAAAGTTCGCCAAAAATCTGTTTATAGTGTTATGGTTTTAAAATTATGTGAAAGAATAATGTATCTTGACAAGATTTCGCATATCAGGTAAATTATTTCCATGACGAATGAATTAAATGCATGATTTCTTTGGATATCCAATCATATAGTCATAGAAATAAATTATCTAGTGTTAAACGTTACTCTTGACAGTCTGCCACGTATGTGCACTATGTGACAAAAATGTCAACAAATGCTGGAAATGTCACGAAACTGAACTTAATATGTACTAATGTATAGAAAAAACGGTACAAAATGAAAATGCCGTTCGAAGCGAACCAAAAATTTATGAATTCCGAATTCAACATCGCGAAAATGGCTGCTTCAGAACAACTTACTGTGTGTTCTACATTAATTGTTTACTTTCGTAATACTTTTTGGTTTCTAATCTCTTTCTATATGGGTCAGAATATCCACAAGACTTTGAAAAATCTTTTCAAACGAATAAAGCGAAAAAATCATACATACGAACAAAAATCACAACACTTTTAGCATTTTCTTCGCTACCACATGCGTTTGTTTTAGTTTTCAATTCCGCCATTAGACAGTGACTGCAGTGCCCCCTATAGTTCGTTGGAGTTGCGAATTAAAAATTATTAATTATGACTCTTAGATTTCAAAATAAAATCCATATTTTTCGAAGGCTTTCCTCCATTCAAATTATTATTCAGTGCTTCAACTCAACTTTCCGGATGAACGCTTTTATTAAAATTTACAGCGTGAAGAAAATCATTGAGATGAAAGATCTGTTGCCATTTCTTTTTCTCGAATATGAACAGGTAAAATTCTTGTTTTTGTTTTGAGGCTTTTCCTGTAATCAGGGGATTTAAATTGTTTACTTTTTTGGGGGGTTTTCCGCAATCTGCCGCAAAACTACACTGACTTTTTTTTTTGGTTCAAGCCTGAGTGTTGAACTCGCGTCACTTGACATAACTTTTATTTTTGAGGTGGACCGTGCAAAGCCGGGCGACGCAGCTAGTCTTATACATATAAAATCTGAGTATCTATCTATCTATCTATCTATGTCCAAGCTTCTTCTCCCGAACGACAGTGAACTGACCATCGAACCAGGTATCGATGGATTCGTCATCTTCCCGTCTTCATGTTTGGCTATTTAACATAATCCTCCCATAATAATTAGCGGAGATATCAATTAAAAATTATTAATTATGACTCTTAGATTTCAAAATAAAATCCATATTTTTCGAAGGCTTTCCTCCATTTAAATTATTATTCAGTGCTTCAACTCAACTTTCCGGATGAACGCTTTTATTAAAATTTACAGCGTGAAGAAAATCATTGAAAAGAAACATCAGTTGCAATTTTTTTTTTTTCTCGAATATAAAGAAATAAAATTAGGCTTTTGTTTTAAGGCTTTTCCTGTAATCAGGGTGTTTAAGTTGTTTACTTTTCGATTATTTTGCCGTAATCTGCAGCAAAATTTTGGGGTTTTTTTTTTTTTTTTTGTTCAAGCCTGATTGTTAAATACGCGTCACATGCAAGTCATAAATATTCAATTAAAACATCATATTTTGTGTTTTAAGGTAAAATAAAAAGGCTTTCCTCCATTCAAATTATTATTGAATGCTCCATCTCAACTTTCCGTAACAACACTTTTATTAAAATTTGTAGCGTGAAGAAAATCACTGAGAAAAAATATCTGTTGCCGTTTTTTCCTCGAATATGAACAAATAAAATTTTGAGCTTTGTTTTGAGGCTTTTCCTGAAATCGAAGAATTCAAAATGTTTACTTTTTGGTTATTTTTCCGCAATCTGATTTTTTTTTTTTTTTTTTTTTTTTGTTTTATTAACGTTGATGAGGTGTTTTGGCAAAAATATGTTTTACTGGTGTTTTGCAAACCTTGCTTTACGCGCATTTATTTATTCCTTAACGCGTTAGAAACTAGTGTCAGTGTACTACAAAAGCATCAACTGGACTGCTCTTACATTTTTTAGGTAGCCCGTGCAACGCCGGGCACGCAGCTAGTTATGAATTAAATAATGGTTTTACACTACACCTAGTGGTCACTACGGGGGGCGGTCCGCCCCAGGTGTAACCCATCTGGGGGGTTACACCATAAGTGGAATTGCAAGTTTTTGAAAAATGTGAAGCTAAAATGCATCTTTAAGACTACAAATTTGAAAATTTTCGGGAGGTAAACCCCCGACTCCCCCCCCCCCCACTTTTATTTGTTTTTTCCACATTAAATCACTTAAAACTTTGTTACAACACAAATGTAGTTATTTCTGAAAATTGTACAAATTTCATGTCCACATTTTTTTTTCATCTGTAGGGAGGGGGAGGGGGTAGACACCACAAATTACAGCCCGGGTGTCACTCATGCTAGGTACGCCACTGACTACACTACCAAAAACATTTGGACACTTTCAAAAACTCAAATTTTTACGGATTTCTCGAGAAACAAGAAATTAATTGCTCTGTAAGTTTTTTACGGAGAAGGTATACTCAAGCTGTCATTTTCCTATTTTCCAGTAAATATTAAATCTACTATTCATTTAAAGAGCCAGCAACAAATTGAAAAGAGGCAAAGAAAGGTTTTTGATTATCCTTCATCGTAAAAAATGGGAATAAGCTATAAAGTTCCGAAATAAGTTAACGAACTATGTAGAATTTTTATATTTTCGTGAAAAATCTCTTATACCCACGGAAATATAAGCATCTCTTTCAAAAATACAAATTTTACTTTAAGATTTTAGGCTCATAATACTCAGAGCTTGCCATCAACCGTTACTCAACTTTCAGAGTATTTGAGAGTATACAACAAAAATATAATAATCAAATTTAAAATTAAAAGACTGAAAATTTGATGAAATATGAACGTTTAAAACAATTAAATATTCACTGCGCATGTGCGAAAGATAGCAATTTTAGACCTTCATAATTCGTTAATGACCTCCGTTAATTCGTTTATCTCGACCGAAGTGGTCTTGAATAGTTAGGCCATGACCATTGAAACGAAACTTTAACAAACGGTACATAAAACTAAAAGAGCAGTTTAGAAATTAATTTTACCTCGCAACAATGGAAGTAAAAAACACCAAAAAGATTCGCAATCAAAGCCCGTCTAAAATATAAATTGGCATTAAAACTAAAGGCACATTTTTGCAAACAAACTGGAGTAAGATGAATTATGTAGGTAAATTGAAATTGAGCGATGGGGGATGTCATAAAGATAATGTTACAGCTTTTAACAAGAATGTTAGTAAACACTGAATAAACTTAAACTTCAATAAAATTTCTAAATACGCAATATAATTTTGAAAGCATGTAATTTTGAAATAAATTCAGCATAATTTTAAACAAGATTTTTTTTTCATAGGGAAGAAACCCCAAGGAGTTATATATTTTATCAAAAACAGTAATCAGAACTGGTTCCAACACTAGTTCCTTTGGAATAATTAGCCTAAATAGAATACAGGCTTCTTGAACCTTTGGCGAACTAAATACTTCAGCATAAGGAGCAATAGAAAGAATAGCCACAGGTTAGACTCTCATTGAAATACTTTGAGTTAACGTAAATATTGAAGTATTACATCTTATTTTTTTACAGTTGGAATGTTCATTAATTGCTTTTTAAATACCAATTAAAGCAAATAGTTTGTTTTACTAATTTCATCAAGGTAGGATCATTTGACAAGAAAAACTCTTAATTACCATTTGGTACAAGTTGAAAATTAGAACGTATATTCATTCTAAAGGCAGAGACTGACTGAATTAACAAAACCTGCTTTCGAGAATACGAAATTGAAATCAACATTAGAAACGATAAAATTTCAAAATGACTCTTTTCGTCAAAAAAAAAGGGGGGGGGGCAAGGTACTAAATTTGAACAAGATTTTTTTTCGAAGAAATAACGTTAAAATGGAATTAGTACTCAAAACAGCTAAAATGTCGCTGTATTTCAATTATTTAGTTTAATTACTGTTAGATGAGCATTAGAAAATCCATATCAAGAACGTGGCGGTGTACTTGGATAAATCAACCAGTGGTTGACCGACTATTGGAAATGCAAAATGACTGTATATCCAGTGGTCAGTCAGTACATCCACCCCTTTGAAAACAATTGATTCTAAGAATTAGTTTTTTTTTCAACCCAATGAAACATTATATTGTACTTCATTAAAACAAAAGTAAAAACAAATTTATAGTAGAATGAAAAAATAAGGGTACTTATTATTTAAACAACATGTTTATACTTAACAGAAAAATAAGCAGAATCGCAAACGAGGATGATGGGCGTACCATTTAAAATAAAATGACTCATTACTACTCAAGAAAATGTACCCACAACTTAACTGTTATTGGATGATGATTGGGGACTACTACATATGAATGTAAGAGTGCGTCATATCCGATTTTAAGTTTTACATATACTATTTATAAACATTTTTTTGTCCTTGTGGCGACTACTGGTGCCACTTACCCTTTTTCGATATAGGATCATACCCTAACTACATTTCAACAAAACAGTCTAATCTTTTCCACCCCGAATAATGGGATTCCTACTGAATTTCTTTTTCTGAAGATTAAATGTCTCGCAAGATAAAATATGTTAATACCTTACTCTCAACATGAATATCCATCGGTATTATTTAGTTAAAACTTACATTGCAATCGCTTCTAAAACGTTCCCAAATCAAGATAAGCAAAAGTGAACTTTAAAAGGCTATATTCGGAAACAGGCACCAGTCGCACTGGTGCCACCACAAGCGTTCGGAAATGATCGAGTCCCAATACGTTTTCAATTAGGGATTCAACCGTTTCGACCGCTTGCGTACGTGTAAAATGATAATTATCAAGTACACATGTGGGAAGTTATAACTCTTAAAATTCAAAGCTTTTTCAGGTACTTCTAATTTAGATGAATCTTGTACAAAGATATAAGAAGAAATTAGTAACTGAAAAGAGCAAGTCCAATCATTTGCTTAGGAGATACTAAGGTAAAGATCCCAAGTTACATGGTTCAACTACGACAAATGGAAGAAACGTTTTACGTGAAAAGAGTGAAATAAATCTGATTTCTTTCAATACCTTACAGTAAAATGTGTAACGTGAGATCCTTGTTTCAAGCTATGGAAGATTCTTTCCACCTTTATAATATCTCTTCCCACCTTTTATTCCTTCTCGACGGATTTAAGTATCATTTCAGAAGGCAACAGAAGAGAAATGCGCAAAGAACGAATAATGTTGATTTTAACCAGATTTTTGAAAAAATAATAATTGACGGGAACATCTGTCACTATCCTTCATTCCTTCCGAATCATGTGATGAACTAAAAGACACATTAATAAAATTCTAATTGCATTTCATTTTAGTAGTAGTGCTGCACAGATATCCGTTCTCGAGTTATTGAAAGCTTTTAAAAAATATTTAGAACAATCACAACTGATTTAATTGAACCGCTGGATAGTGCCAATAATCAGCGAGCAGGAAAGTGCAGGACCAATAGAGTGGCTCAAAAAAAGTTTTTCTCAACTGGAGTCCAGGACACCTGCTTCAACTCGAGTCCAGGACACCTGCTTCAACTCGAGTCCAGGACACCTGCTTTTTTATTTTTTTTTAACTTACTAATTGCATTATGCTATAAAAGTTTTAGAAATTTTAAGAGGGTGCTCAATGACCTCTTGTTTCAACATTAGCCGTACCATAGAAAATGCCACAAATTTAAAAACATTTAATTTCCCCAACTTTTTTTTTGTATATAATTATTTTATTGCAATATATATGCATATTGCTAGTGTACGACGGGGGACCCAAAAGAAAGCGGACTAATGGCGCGATGCCATTCCTAGATGTAGTAGAGTGTTCTCCAGCTAGATGGCTCAAGTAGAGGCCTTCACAAACCAGCTGTGCAAGTGGCGTCAGTTTAGTTTATAACGTGCGATCACAGTGTTGCTTTTCTCAGTTGTTGCTTTCCACCTGCGAACTAATTATGGCAGATTTTAAAGAACAAACTGTAAGCTTGAAATTTTGCTTCCTGCTTGAAAAGTCGGAAACGGAATAGCTTACCAAATGATTCAACAAGCTTTCAAGAACGATGCTATGAACCGTACACAAGTTTTCGAGTGGTTTGGGAGCTTTAAACGTAATAGCATGAATGTTGAAGATCATGATCGCTCTGAGCGCTTTTCAACGTCTCGAAATGATGAAAATGTTGAAAAAATCCGCCAAAAAATCAACGAAAGTCGTCGTTTCACAATTGACGAAACTTTAGAGAAAACAAGAGTGAGTTTGAGCTCGCGCGGTCAAATGGAAGAATGGTTCCTTCACCATGATAACACTACCGTACACACAGCCTTCACTATTAACCGCTATTTGACCTTTCAGGGGTGGCCAGTCGTTCCTCGACCCCCGTGTTTGCCATACCTAGCCCCCTGTGACCTTTATCTGTTCCCGAGAATGAAAAAAATTCTGAAAGTGAAGTGTTTTGATGATGTAGAGGCTGTAAAAACTGCTTCGCAACGGGCACTGAACATGGTGTAAGTTAAGGCCCCTATATATATATATATATATATATATATATATATATATATATATATATATATATATATATATATATATATATATATATATATATATATACGAGCCGGCGCATCAGCTTAAGATTAACCATTTTGAATCGGAGCACGTGTTTGAGTATTTGTCTTTTCTGGTAAGTTACTGCGTTTTGTGATTTTCCAATGCGAACAATTATTAGCGGCACAAGTGAATTGTTTATTAAATAAAAGCTTATTTTCGGCAAATTCGGTGAAACTCGAAACTTTGCTGTGGTAACCCTAGCAAAGCAATAATGAAAAATCCGATCCAAAATGGCTTAAACTTAAACTGATGCGTCAGCCTATCTATTTAGTGGCTCTAGTCAAAGTTCAAGAGTTCCAGGGAGGCTTTTAACAGTGGGAAAAAAAGAATTAACAAGTGTATTGCATCTAAGGGTGAACATTTTGAAGGAGACTAAAGAAATTTTGTGAATAAACTAATATATAAATATTTTAGAACCAAAATCAATGTATTTTTAAATCCCCTCCCCAAGCTTACGAAGTTTGGGGGAGGGGGTTGAGTTGAAATAGGAAGCTGAAATTCGTCCGGTATATTACTATATAAAAGTTTTAAAATATTGAGGGGTTTCCTGTTATATAGGAGAAACTTTTTTTTTAACATGTATTTTTGAACAACCCTAAGGACCAAGTTACGTAAAAAAATAAAAAAATTAAAAAATAAGAACAAGAAAACAATATCAAATTTATTACCCGATTACTGTTTAAGGTTATATATCAATGAAGTTTGACTATTTGAAGATCAAACTTGGAACAATCACCATTGATTTAATTGAGCCGCTGTATTGTGCCAGTAACTAGCGAGCCGGGAGGTGCAGGACCAAGTTACATAAAAATTTATATGTAACATGAAAACCATATAAAATTCATTACCTAATTACTGTTTTGAGTAATATTTCAATAAAAATAAACTATTTTACTATTTTTGTTTCCTAGAGAAAAACTACGCAAGCGCATTTTTTTTTTTTTTTTAATATGTACGAACACGCACTAAGACAAGAAAAATAACTGTGGGAAAATAGGATCCTTTTATAAAAGTAAAAAAAAAAATAGTATTAAAAAAAATGTAAAAACTGAACACATTTTACATCAGTCATGACAAAAGGCAGTTAAATTAGTGCATTAATGTTGCTATTGTTAACTTCATTTTTTTTTTTTTTAGTTTTTACTCTCGGTAAAAAAATTGTTGTTTAAAAAATAAAAAAACAGCGAAGTTTAAGGACTTATATCGGAACAACCAATTTATATGTAAATTAAAAATTGCTTGCGGCTCTTTCTTTTGTGGGTAAAACAAAGCATTTTAAATTTTCAGCTTTGTAAGAAAACTAGTGTGTCCAATTAATTATTTACATTAGTCCATCTCCCGGAAGAAGTATGCTTTGCTTTTACTCGTCTTCTATTCCTTCAAAAAAGAAAATTAATAGTTTATTTACCATCGTTTGTGTACTTAGGTTTAAATCTATTATTTATTTATTTATTTATTTATTGTAAAAATATTATTTTGAGTGCAATTTGTGTTTTCTAGAAAATGATTAGAATACGCCGGAAGAAATATGGGAACCGTTGTTAACGCTAACTTAGAAAATTTACGTTGTCCCGTACTCACTGTTATTATTAAACGAGCTTATTTAGTTCTCTTCCCCCCCCCCTGCTTCGTAGATTTTTTTCGTCAGCAGAATTGCGTTTGCCCGTTATGCGCTTGGAAAAAGGTATTTTTCACCCTCTCCTCCCCCCCCCCCCCAAAAAACATTCTTATTATTCATGCATACGCGTCTATACTAAATTGGGAGCCATTACAAAAGTGGTAAACCTTTTATTGCAGATAAATAATTAGTAATTTATCTCGTATCTCTAACTTTTCTTTTATAGATTATATCTATCTCAACATATTCCAACTGATTTACGCATAACTATAATGTATGCATAATCATACCTTGAAAACAGCAAAGTATTGTATAGTTCAGGGGTTCTCAACTGGGTGCCGTGGTAAGAGCCGAGGGGTTCCGCTAAGTGTCCATAATATCAATGGTATGTTAGTTTGGTTTGCCAAATAAGGTCATATAGACCAATAAGGCAATTCCCCCGTTTTTTGGTGTAACGTACTAAAAATTCACTGCATCATGACTTGGGCGTCATCAGAAAGCCTATTTTATGTTATAATTTAATAAACGAGCATTTTTTAATAACCATGCTATAGTTATTACCAGGGTTCACCGATATATATCAGTCGATGTATATCATGATATATATCACGATATATATCCGATATTTATTTTGAAAATATCGTGATTTTTTGATTTTTTCGATATTAATTTTTTCAACTACGGTATTTTCAACATAAAAAGTATATTCATCATAATAATATTGTTCATTTATTATTAAAAATAACCAAAAAGTTATTCACTATATTTTTATGATGTATTAATACATCATTAATACAACAAAGTTTTATAATATTCCTTTTTTACTTGTATTTTATATTCATAAAATTATTAGTAGTGTAAAAATATTAATTCTTATTAAAAGTGCCTAATTAAATATTAAACATTGCTTAGAAAAAAGAAAATGTCTAAGACTGTGCACAGACTAATGCATATCATTTATTTCTGAATTATAACTGTAATAGTAGCTAACAGAAGAAAAACGAGTAAAACAGCTAATGCTAAATTAACTCCATTAAAATAGATAGAAATGCAAAATAAAATATTAGATAAAAATAATGAAAGAAACCTTTGTTTCTAAAGCCCATATATTGTAATAACAATGTAAGAAAATAAAGAATGATTTGAGGATGCTTGTTCTATTTTGAAGACTTTAGTTTGTGCTAATTGAAAATATCGGATATATATATATATCAAAATATGCGATATATATATCAAAATATCGGATATTTTCGGAAATATCATGATATTTTCGAACCCTGGTTATTACAGAAAACTGATGTAAAAAATGCCTGATCTTATTTTCCTGTAAGTTTTGTTTCAACATGGTTCAAGTGTAGGTTACTAGTTTAAAAAAAGTTGCATATTATTTTTGTAGCCAAATTCGTGTAGTCGGAAAATTCACAAAGATAAATGTCGCTGTGTACCATCATTTTTTTCCTGTGATTTGATAACCTATAAAAGTAGATTATTTGCCCTTTAGCTAGCAGCACTCCAGTGTCTTTATAAATTGACCCCGGTGTATCGAGTATTGGATATGATTATTATGTGCTACATATGCTACACATACATGTATACTGAAGAGTTGTGCGCATGAGAAGCAAAAAAAAAAAAAAAAACGATTTATCAGCTGCGTCAAATATGATGATCGATATTTCTCCTTTTCAAGAAAGTAAACATGGAACTTTTGATAATGTTTTTTAAGGGCTATCATCAAATGTGGTTTAATGCAATTAAGGGTATTTCAATTCGTTTTAGTTTGATTATACTTTTTGGCGTTTTCGCCTTCATTTGTGACGTTATCTTGCCTAGAGTTTTCCTTATAACGGCCCATTTTCTTAAAGAAACCAAATCGCTTTTCGTTGCTAAAATTGCTGAAAAACACAAGTGAAACTTAAATTTTCACTTGGATTTATTTTTCTTAGTTTCTATGAATCAACTAATGCGTATGCAAAAACTGGAGAAATTCAATTATAAGGGAACGAGATATTAGGTTTTGAACCACAGGGTAGCCTTGCACTTACGTACTTCAAGTAATAGAAGTTGACTAGGGTGCCGTGAGAAAATTCTAATTCTTCAAAGCGTAACACGAGTCGAAAAAGTTTGAGAACCCTTGGTATAGTTTATAAGGAAGAAAAATAGAGTTTAAAATGCTTAAAAACAATTTGTCATAAAAAATTTTATGACATTGTTTTTAAGCAAAAAGCTAACGATTTTTTTTTATTTTTTTTTATTTGATCACGATGAACTTTGGAATAAATCGAAACAAAATCACAGAATAAAAACTTATCAAATGCGTTCACGTATCTCATTTCCCAACAAAATTTATTTATAGACTGATTATATTAGTATTTCTGATTTCAACAGATAATAAAATATTATATTACAAATGGATTTAAAGAGTAGTTAGTGCCCAAAAACCTTTTACTAAACAATATTTTAGTTTTTTTTATATGCAGAATGTTCAAATCAAATGCTTCCAAGCGACACTAAACTCATGGTTTAATCTAAATTAAAAGTTACGCAAGTTAGATAATAATAGGGCAGAAATGTGTTAAAATGTGTGGGTACAATTTTACTTTCAAGGGTGATTTTCTCATAACATCAATTTTAAAAACTTGTGGTCATTTTTCTGGAAAACTAATTTTAAGATTGAAATTTTCACCACATGAAATTTATAAGTTCATAATTACCCCGAAGCGAAAATTTTGCTTTTGGTCTCACATTCTTTTTCTAAGCAGCTGTTTTATGGTTAAAAACGATCTTTTGTTTTTTTTTTTTTTTTTTTAATGGCCAATTGGTTAAAATTTGATAATTTATCAAATAAACAGAAATGCTTTAAAATTTCACTTCCGTAGACATTGGGATGTCTCATGAAAACACTGAAAGTTGTAAGTTCCTGTCATTAAAACATTTTGAGAAAAGATACATGACGTTTGACAGTTTAACATAATCCGTTTACAGGGAACCGACTCCATTTAAACTCGTAAATTTACCTGCGTTGTGTTAAAAGTGAAGGAAAAAGAGCGAGTCAAGTAATAACAGTTTGATTTTAAAATATCTTTTGCGTTCTCATAAAAAGTTTAAATTCCTTTCATTACTATAGGTCTTGCTTGAAAAATCATCCTTAAAATTAAAATAACTTATAAAATAAAGAATCTAAAATTCTCCATTCATTTAAATTAAATGATCGAAAAGACTAGAATTCTGCCGTGTGCAGGTAAAGGGCAGTAACTGCAATTTTTTTCATTTCTCATTTGCATTTTTGTCATCTATTCTACGTTATCTTTAATTTACAGGTTTGCTTGTTTGGCTTCCTCTGAAACAACTCCAACTTTTACCTATTGTTAACATGGAATCCTAAATAGATTTTTTCAAGTGGCTCGAAAATTAATTTCTGCAGATAGTGCAGTTTACCTTCCCACGACAGCATAGCTTTCCATATAAACTTGCAACATTCTAAATGTTTTCCTTGGTAAAATAAAATACAAATAATTTTCTGCAAAAGGCAAACATCAATTTGGGCTATATACAGGGCACCAGCTTGAAGTTTACATCTTCCAAATGTCGACAGGGCCGTCCGAAGAGGGGGTGAGCCGCGCGATCGCCCCGGGCGCCAATATATTAAGGTGCGACATAAACTAAATTTTTTCTGCATTTCAAACTTTTTTTGTGTTTTTTAAAAATAGTTTTTAAAATCTAACACATTTGATTTTAGTTTACAAGTGTTCCTTGTATTCTGAAACCTGAAAACGGAACACCCTTAATTCATACTATGATTTGTCGAAACCGTGCTGTGCGAGACTTTTACATTTACTTATTTAAACTGTAATTTCAATTTTTTTTTCTTGTATTTACATAGCATAAATCAGGGCAACATCTACCGTGGTATCGAAACCGTATTTCGTGTTGCATCAAAACTGTGCAATACGAAACTTTGAAATAATTTAAATGCAATGTGTACTGTGTTATATCAAAATCAAGTCTTTCAGCATTAAATTTGATGATAATTGATATTTCGTCTTAATAAAACCTACAAAACACGCTATTAACTTTCATGAAAATTAATATGTATAAAAATAAAAATAAAGAAAAACTAGAGAAAGTAAAAAAATTATTTACAAACTTCATTTACGAAGAACAAAACGCATACTATCAAAAAGGAAATAAGAGAATTTCTGCATCAATAAAGTTTTTTTTGAGCAAAAACAACAAAGAAGTAAAATGAATTGAATTATTATATTGCTACATTACCTTTATTTATCGTTTGACAAATTTCTTTCTTTCTTTCTTTTTTTTTTTTTTTATCGCGATGCACCAAAACCGTTTAATATTACAATTTCATCTTTTATACCGTGTATTATCGAATTTATGTTATGATAACCGCAAACTTCGTTTCATGTAATATCGAAACCACGTACCACAAGAACCGTGTCATACAAGAGCGCTTGTATATGTTTATTTATGTAATAATTGATAGAAAAACGTTCCGTACTTTTGCAATATACACTCGCTATTCTGGGGGCGGGGACGTCAAAAAATATTCGCCCCGGGCGCCGTCCTCTCTTGGGACGGCTCTGGCGGTAGATTATTTTTCTTAGATCTCTTTAAAGCTCGCTATACTTTTGAAATTATTTTGAGCCATAATCCGACTGCAATGTAGCATAATGTTTATATCAGTTTGTAAAATATATGCTTAGAAATATTTCCGAAACATTAATTAGCACAAACTTTCGTTTAATAATTTTTTTATGTATATTTTAAAATATTTAAAATGAACAAATAAATTACATAGAAATATTCTTTAAAACTTTTAAAATAATCATTTACATTTTACCAGACGTTTAGTTATACTCATATGCAACTATCCAAAACTTTTTGAAAAGTTTAATGACCACTTACCCGACATCAATGTCCAAAGGCACAATCCGCTTCTATCAGAAATTCAACAAACAAATCAACTACTAACGCAGCAGGCAGCCTTAAAATGTTTCAAAAAGCAACTGAATCCGGTAAAAATAAACACATTCCCAACAACAATCCACTCCGAAAGCTAGCGGACGGCAGTATAGAGAATTCCGGGCGAACACCTGTTCGCTCACCCGGGAGAGCGGAGAATAGGACTGATGAAGTGGCCGACTGTTAGAGATTTAGTCCTGCGAAGCAAGCGCCGCGTGTGCTTCTTCGGATCGCGCTTGAGGAGCCTGCGCTTGTGTTGCATATAACTTGGAGGAGGCGGAGTTGCTTCCTGAGGAGCAAAAATAAATCGAGGGTCATCTCAGGAGTAGGGTAACGACACCAGTAACAGACATGCTTAAGACATCGCTCTCAGATCAACTCAATTTTCTGATCCATTTTGATGTATTTAGACTTTTTAAATTATTTTTCGCTCGTGCAACTACCTTTCATCTAACGTTTGGCTGCTTCTGAATCCTCTGAATGAGTTAATTCTATTTTTATTTGCTCAATTTCGAAAAATGATCCAATCCCTAGTAACAGGCACCAAAAAATCTGATGATACCCAGTAACAGATAGTTTGAGGAAAGGATGAGTAATGAATAAAATTCCCCTTTTCTCTTCAAAATTTGAAAAAGCACTTTATTTTTAGAACTTAAGCCTTATTAAATTTAAAGAAAATTTAAATGAACATAAAACACCAGTTGACCTCGTAGCGGCTGTTTAACATAAACTTCCACTACTAACTTGTAAATACCAACTGGCTTACAAAATTCAATCTGATAACACTAGATGGTTGCACAGTATTCATGGGTCGCAGCAATATCAGTTTTACCCGCCTAAAATTCTTATTATTTAATTTCAAACTTACGGCTGTCTGTTACTGGACCCTTGTCTGTTACTGGTGCCGTTACCCTACTGGTTGCCCGACTAGGGTCACGTCCTGTGCTTTGTGAAATACTGGTCGAGGACTTATAAGAGGATCCGGAGCGATCAAGCCCACAAGTTTGATTTGAATTGATAACACACATTGAGGTCTTTAGCTATTCTCAGCGGAGAAGATTTATACCTCCAATAATCCACAAGGTTTTTCCAAGTTTTATTCTCAGGACAATACAAGTGAAAGATTCAAAATACATGAGAATGGGAGAACAGCCAGGGCGAGGTGGGAATCGAACCCACACATCTACCTTAGAAGACACAGCTTCTACCACAGCGCCACCGAGGCCCCACACAATTGTGATTGTGATTGATGGATGTTTTTGCCTACCCTACGAGAGGAGGCTTGTACCCCAGAAGATGACCCCACGCAAGTTTTGGGGTATACGGGTATCAGAAACAACCAACAAAACCGGTCACTGCTCGATCTTCTTCTTCTTTGTGCTCATTGCACAGTTTTGTTTTGATGAGGACTACAATGTTAAGTGTTTCGCCTACCTTACATTTGACATATTTTATTCCATATAATACAGAATATATATATAAACGACACGTGAAAGAATTTACTGCACAAAGAAGGAAAAGTACAATAAGAGCGTGAGTGGCAGTCGAACCCACCACCTCAGGTGAGGAAAGAAATCGCTTAGAGCACTCGGTCACTGTTCGATCTACACTTTGAATTTCGGTTAAAGCCTTGGTGGCCTGATCGGTAAGGCATCGGACTTGGGGCCGGAGAGTCTCGGGTTCGATCCTCGCTGGTCGAAGATCCGACGTCGTCATTAATGGTGACTGAGCGACGTTAAATATGCTCGTGGTCACAATGTCCTCCAAGTGAAACGATATCTCTGGGGGTGTGAGACCAGAAAGTTATTAGGCTCCTGGCCTCGTTCTAAATTCTCGATCTGTCCATAGATGGCACCACCATCTACTGTGTTGTCTTCTGAAGGCAAGGCGCCTGACACGCAGCCCTTCATAGTTTGAGGGCCAGAGGTCCCTTTGATAGTTGAAAGTTGAATTTCGGTTAGGCTGGTTGCCAGCATCACACATGTTTTCACTTACTTTTACATAGTAAAGGAAGTATTGTGCTCGCAAAAAAAAATTTCACTCAAATTTCGGCCTAAATTTATATTTTACTCAACCCCGAAATAATCATGTTTTTCGGCCCATCCGCTCATTGATATGTTTACCTAAAAACATATGGTTAGTCGAAAAATCTCTTTGACCAAATCAGAATACATCACGAGTGTTTTCTTGACATCTGTATGTGTGTTTATAAAATCCATGTATGTGTCTGAAAGAACTCCAAAAGGTACACCAATAGGAGGTTGAAATTTTGTATGTAGGCTCTGAGTGAGATCTAGCTTTCAAGCTCTGCTAACACGCTCTCTCCCTCTCTCTACTTTCAAATGGCCCAAAAGGGATCGTTCACAGGTTTTTAGGAACAAATCGGTGTTTATTTCAATCTGACGACCACAGGTGATACATTGCGAAGTTTTTGTCGTCATTAGCGAAATAATGCCAAGTTGGCAACACATTTGATAAAAAAAATAATAAATTTTGGATATACTATCTTTCAATTTGGCTCGCTTGGCGAATTTTAGCGGTATAAGGATTGAATCTTTTTCAAACCGTCAATGTTTAGAAAATTGATCTCTGTAAAACTATTTGCCTCGGATTGTGGAAAGCTCGAGATGAAATTGATTAAAGGGTGTTTTGGCTCACGATCAGGCACTAATATATTGTATTTTCGTTCTTTATACGCGTTCCATGCAGTTTCTGTTCAAATTTAGAGTTCTCAGACACTAATAAAAACATCCACTTTTGAAAGTATAATTCTCTATGTTCACCATACTCCGTTTGTAAAGGAAAATGGCGAAAAAGTTTTTCATTTAAAAAGTAATGTTCCTCATGCGCACATGACTTTAAAAACCCATTCTTTTGAGCAATTAAAAAGACATCATATATACGTTATTTCATGGACATAAAAGGAAAAAGTGTGGGGTCTACATCAGATTTCTTTAAGCGTCTCTGCAAGTACAGGGTAGTTACGATTAAGTGTAGTCCGCCAGACTAAGGAGTGCTAATTAGAACGAAACTGCAGTCTCTGGATGTGATAAACGGGTTGTCTGTATATTGCATGTAGTTTTGCCTTCATCCTGGTATAGGGGTGGCAACTCACTGCTAAATACCCAAGTTTTGCCTTCAATTCACAAGTCGAACAGCACCATGCTGCGGACAGAGAGATAAATTCACTTTATCAAGCAATTTGTTGGCACTCTCAGCTTCAATGAGATGACATCGGCCTCCAGCTCCGTTATTCACTATTCCTGACTGAGAAGTTCTAATGAGAACGAAACTGCAGTCTCTGGATGGGAGTGCTGGCCAAATTATTAGACTAAAGAGTTTTTTTTTGTTTTTTGTACACTATTTGTACTAAAGTACTATTTATTTTACTGTTAAAGTACAGTACATACTGTACACTGATTATTATGTTATTTTAGCATAATTTAATGTTTGCAGGTGGCAGCACTGTCTGCTTTGTTTATGTTCTTTGTTTATCTACTTACAAGGAACGTAACCTCAATCAGCTTAAACAGTTCACTAGTTCTTTTTATTAGTGTGTTCTGTTATATTTAAAGTTAGTTTTAGGTAATTAGTTAGTATGTGAGTATACATAACAGTGACAATAAACAATTTTTTACCTCCTTTTTTAAAAGTTAAGAAATGGTGTAAACCTTGTGAAAAGTATGCCAAAAAGACTTAAAATGCTCATCAAGAACAAGGGAATGCATACTAAATATTAGATAATTATTTCGCTGTTTGATAATATGTCTATAGTTATGTAATCAATATAGAATTTGCTTTTAAAACAGTCTTAGTCTAATAATTTGGCCAGCACTGTAGATCAATTTCTTTGATCCAGCGAAAGGTGAGCTGTGCGGATTCTTTTGCGATAGCACTTTTCATCACAAGTTGATGACACAGAGAATGAGAAAGTTGATTTGTTAGGTAACCATTCGCATGTACTGTTGAATACGATATAGCACGCTTTCATCGCGTGATTGAAGTGAACAAAAAACACGTTGAAAAAAAATTATACATTTAAACAAGTAGTTTTATGACAGTAATAAGTTTTCTGTTTTTTAGCTATTTTTTTTTAAACTCCCCCCCCCCCCCGCACCCTTAAAATAAAAGTTTTGACACCTGTTTTCTTAGTAGGAATTTCTTTTCATAATGAGACAACTAATACTTAAAATACACCGCCAGCTTAGTTATTCCATCCGAGGACTGCAGTTTCGTGCTTTTTAGCACTCATCAGCCCGGAATAGGAATGACCTGAGCTGGAGGTGGAAAACCTCTTAAGGAGCCAAGAGAGCCAAACAAACTGGTAGCTAATGTAGAATTAGCACACCAGATGAGTGTCCGCAGCAGTTGAGTTGAACCGCATCATTGCTGTGGTTTGTGAGATTTAACTGTCAATTCAAGCTGTAGATAGATCATGGACAATTCCGGTTAAGCTGATGACTAACATTTAACTTTTTTTTCTACTTTTTACAAGTCTAAAGTATGTATCTAAGGATAGTTTGTGAACATTTTTTTTTTACTTACTGAAAAACTTAATTTTATAAAAAGTAGTGCCAACTGGTTCGGTTTCTGCGCAAAGATTATGCTTTTTATAAACACCTAAAATATAGAAAGAGAAAATAGGGAGGGAAAAAGGTAGTACCCCCCCCCCAACAACATCCCCAGTTGTTGTTAGAAAAAGGACCGATGGAAGCAAATATCATTAAATAAAATAATATGTACCTCTAGAGTCTCCGGGACCCTGTAGCAAAAGCTTTACTTCATATGCGGGAGGTCATGGGTTCGATTCCCACAAGTGCCCTGGGTGTTGTTTCCGCTCTTTGTGCTGTTAATCTTTCTTGTGTTGTCTTATTTGTAAATAGACAAAGAAGTTCAATCTGTCAATACAATGTCACCCAGTCTTTCCGTAGTAATTATTAACTGTGGATACGTAAATAACAACAGTATTTACCACAAAAAAAAAAAGAAAATTGTAAGTACGAGTAAATGATCGACTAAAAAGCACGTAAAAGGAAAATACAAGTGAAATTCCACTTTATTTTATGTCAAAGTAACATAAAAAGCAAAAAACTGGAAGAAAAAGTTTACTTACTAAGCCAGTTAAATTTCAATTCTAATAAAATATTCGACTTTTATGCATGGAATGTTTCAAACCGAATTCCTTTCATTAACATTTTAAAGTTACGTAAGAAAAGTCTGTCTGAACATACAAACTTGCGTATCGTTATAGGCTAATTTTCAATCTCGCAGATATCAAAAACGAAGAATTTGCGGAAAATCCAACCCACAGCACTTGATTTCACAGTCTCAATGTATAAAAACCCATGTTGCATTTTTTTTCTGGAAAAACAAACCCACACCGTTCTTTATAAAAAATAAACATCCATAAACATCCATCCATCCACTATAATATTAAAATCTGTTCGCGTCTGTATGTCTGTCTGTCTGAAGATCTATCTTCTCTAGAACCACTGCGAATCAGGAGTCAAACGAGATACCGATCAATTCGAAATTTTCCAAAGAAAACAATAGGACCAATCTCGTAATTGTGCGACTTTAATTAGCAGAGATATTAATTAAAACGTTAATTAACATAACGTTATTAAGGAATTTTCATTTCTTTCCTGTTGTCATTTTGCATATGCGCGAGCAAGTAAAATTCTAATAATTGTTTTAAAAGAGATTTTTTGGCTGCTGTCCAAATCTTAAAACAACGTTTCCATCTAGAATTTCATTTTAAATAATTTAAAAAATTGGTTGCTCTATTTGGACATAGCCTTTATTTTATCGTCTGTCCTTTTTTTATTTTTTACATTCAGCGTTCTTAACTCTTTTCAGCATATGAAAGTTGTTTCTTTAGCTATGTTTATTGATTGTAGTGTAAGTTTATCATTCACTGGCCTCATATTTTGGTACATTTAGGATGTGCGACTAATTATGTTTATTTTGTTGGACCTTTTCCCGTCACATGGATGAGTTTTCGAATTGTAATAACTCTCTTTTTCCTTCCTGTTTCTATTTTGAAATACAGTTTGTATCGTTAAAAGAACATGTTAAATTAAGATTGTTTGAATTTCTTTTAGTGAAACAGAGCTGAACAAAAATATTGTTTTTAAGGATTTTAACTAAAGCTTAATTCGAATCTGATGACTTGGTATTAAATTAATGCTAATTGGTATTTATTAAGTCTTGGTGCTTTAGTTTCACGTAAGCAACCAAAAAGTGTGTGTCATTTTATGTAAAAAGCTGATCGTAATTGTACATACAAATGTTTCAGATATAGTCTATCAGATTTAATTCAGTTTAAAGTGAGCACAGATTATAATTGATAATGCATGTATTTTTATCTTTTGTGCTAATTGAAAATACGCATAACTTGCATTATCGATAACTATGATTAACTTTAAAGAGATTTTTGCCAAAAATATGCTCTACTGTTGTTTTGCAAACCTTGCATTACGCGTATTTATTTACTCCTTAGCGCTTTAGAAACTGATGTCAGAGTAATGCAAAAACATCAATTGGACATCTCTTTCGTTTTTACGTAGCCCGTGGAACGCCGGGCAAGCAGCTATCCACTATAATATTAAAATCTGTTCGCGTCTGTCTGTCTGAAGATCTATCTTCTCTAGAACCACTGCGAATCGGGAGTCAAACGAGATACCGATCAATTCGAAATTTTCCAAAGAAAACAATAGGACCAATCTCGTAATTGTGCGACTTTAATTAGCAGAGATATTAATTAAAACGTTAATTAACATAACGTTATTAAGGAATTTTTATTTCTTTCCTGTTGCCATTTTGCATATGCGCGAGCAAGTAAAATTCTAATAATTGTTTTAAAAAAGATTTTTGGCTGCTGTCCAAATCTTAAAACAACGTTTTCATCTAGAATTTCATTTTAAATTATTTTAAAAATTGGTTGCTCTATTCGGACATAGCCTTTATTTTATCGTCTGTCCTTTTTTTATTTTTTATATTCAGCGTTCTTAACTCTTTTCAGCATATGAAAATTGTTTCTTTAGCTATGTTTATTGATTGTAGTGTAAATTTATCATTCACTGGCCTCATATTTTGATACATTTAGGATGTGCGACTAATTATGTTTATTTTGTTGGACCTTTTCCCGTCACATGGGTGAGTTTTCGAATTGTAATAACTCTCTTTTTCCTTCCTGTTTCTATTTTGAAATACAGTTTGTATCGTTAAAAGAACATGTTAAATTAAGATTGTTTGGATTTTTTTAAGTGAAAGGGAATTAAACAAAACAGATTGTTTTTAAGGATTTTAACTAAAGCTTAATTCGAATCTGATGACTTGGTATTAAATTAATGCTAATTGGTATTTATTAAGTCTTGGTGCTTTAGTTTCACGTAAGCAACCAAAAAGTGTGTGTCATTTTATGTAAAAAGCTGATCGTAATTGTACATACAAATGTTTCAGATATAGTCTATCAGATTTAATTCAGTTTAAAGTGAGCACAGATTATAATTGATAATGCATGTATTTTTATCTTTTGTGCTAATTGAAAATACGCATAACTTGCATTATCGATAACTATGATTAACTTTAAAGAGATTTTTGCCAAAAATATGCTCTACTGTTGTTTTGCAAACCTTGCATTACGCGTATTTATTTACTCCTTAGCGCTTTAGAAACTGATGTCAGAGTAATGCAAAAACATCAATTGGACATCTCTTTCGTTTTTACGTAGCCCGTGGAACGCCGGGCAAGCAGCTATCCACTATAATATTAAAATCTGTTCGCGTCTGTCTGTCTGAAGATCTATCTTCTCTAGAACCACTGCGAATCGGGAGTCAAACGAGATACCGATCAATTCGAAATTTTCCAAAGAAAACAATAGGACCAATCTCGTAATTGTGCGACTTTAATTAGCAGAGATATTAATTAAAACGTTAATTAACATAACGTTATTAAGGAATTTTTATTTCTTTCCTGTTGCCATTTTGCATATGCGCGAGCAAGTAAAATTCTAATAATTGTTTTAAAAAAGATTTTTGGCTGCTGTCCAAATCTTAAAACAACGTTTTCATCTAGAATTTCATTTTAAATTATTTTAAAAATTGGTTGCTCTATTCGGACATAGCCTTTATTTTATCGTCTGTCCTTTTTTTATTTTTTATATTCAGCGTTCTTAACTCTTTTCAGCATATGAAAATTGTTTCTTTAGCTATGTTTATTGATTGTAGTGTAAATTTATCATTCACTGGCCTCATATTTTGATACATTTAGGATGTGCGACTAATTATGTTTATTTTGTTGGACCTTTTCCCGTCACATGGGTGAGTTTTCGAATTGTAATAACTCTCTTTTTCCTTCCTGTTTCTATTTTGAAATACAGTTTGTATCGTTAAAAGAACATGTTAAATTAAGATTGTTTGGATTTTTTTAAGTGAAAGGGAATTAAACAAAACAGATTGTTTTTAAGGATTTTAACTAAAGCTTAATTCGAATCTGATGACTTGGTATTAAATTAATGCTAATTGGTATTTATTAAGTCTTGGTGCTTTAGTTTCACGTAAGCAACCAAAAAGTATGTGTCATTTTATGTAAAACGCTGATCGTAATTGTACATGCACAAAGTTAGTTTATAGGATAGGGTGTGCACCTCGAAGCGATTTTTCGGAAATTCAACGTGGTTCTTTTTCTATTCCAATTTTAAGAACAGAATTATCTTTTAATTAACCAATTTTAAGAATAAAATTATCATAAGATGGACGAGTTTTTTTTTTTTCGAAATTATCATAACGTCAAACCGTAACATAGGCACAAACCAATTGGCGAGATACGAAAGTATCATAACGTTTAACCGTAACATGAGTACAAGCCAATTCACCATTATTTGTTAATATACAGGCGAACCAAAGACCTTTTAATTTTTCTATTACAGGCAAAGCCGTGCAGGTACCACTAGTCTCAACTAACTTTTCTCAAGCAGTTTTGTGCTACGTCAACAATCAAACTTACACAGAATAAATCATAACAATTAACTGGGTTTTTTGCATTGTCTTGCAGCCCAAAAATTTAAATATATTTTTCTCAGAAGTAGTAAAATCTATTTGAACTTCAAAATAAGCAACAGTTGTTATTGCGTGCAAACACTAAACACTTTTCGATCCACACACGTAGAACATTTATCACCAGTAAATGAATTGCGAAAATGGCTTCCGTTCAGAAAGTTTTTATTTGCATATTTTTTTGTAAAAGAGAGTTTAGAAAAGTCATTACTTTCAAAAATTGAAAAAGAAAACATGCTGTATGTTTCAGAACATTGTTTCTAAGTTGTAATTAATTACTTATGAGTCGCATAACTCGTACTTTCTTCAGTTAACTCTTTGGAAGTAGTTAAGTAGTTTATTGCGTGGTTTAAACTTAGAAGAGAAAAATGTACTAAACACTTGTGGAAGAAAGTTGAAATCAATTACCAAAGAGCTACATCATTAATTAAGTGCATACAGACATATTGTTGAGAAAATTGAATATATTGGTTGGGAGATGGTTTGTTGTTTGGTAGTATCGCTTAAAAGGAACTGAAATTTCGAGAAAAACATTTGTATAGAAATAAATCTGTGGGTGTATTTTTTACCAGTTTGACTTAAATAAACGAGCTGATGTGTGCATCACATGACTTCCTTTTACTCCAATTTAAGGATAAAAAAGCCTCGGAGTAAGCAAAGAAACACTTTAAATATTTTCACCATCCAGTTTGTTGCGAACTGAAGCAAAGAAAACGTTTTTTCAGATTATTTTTTCAAATATTGGCAATTTTAATGTAATTCAATGGTTAACTCTCTAAATATCACGTATAGTGGCCAAATTAGAACCAGATTTTAAAAAAAAATGTATTAAAAAAACCTCCAAATTTGTCACCAAGTTAACGACAAAGCTTGGCGATATATTGCCAAGTGTTTGCTCATTTGAGTTTGCATTGCAATTAACAATGATTGTACCACAAAAAGGTGTAAAATACCCCCTTTGGAACATCCGAATGCAACCAAAAAGAGAGGTGCACAACTAGACCCCACTAAGAGTCTATGTTCCAAATTTTAACTTTCTAGGACATACCGTTTTTGAGTAATGCGAGATACATACGCACATACACACATACGGACGTCACGAGGTAACTCTTTGTAATTAACTCGGGGACCGTCAAAATAGATACTTCGTGTACCAAAATGGACACCCGAATGGACACATCATTTCACACACCATTTCCAAAAGGAAAATTAAGGCCGATTTTTGAGTGAAAATTTTTTTGCGAATACAATTCTTCTTTTTTTGTAACAGGAAGTAAAAACGATATCGATGTACCTTTTTTTTTTCCAATTTCTTTTATCGAAATACGAATGTGTAGAGTATGCATTTTTATTTTAAAACAGAGTGCAGTATGTACTTGAATATACAAGTACGTTGCTGGAGATAATATTTAGTTTTGTTTTTCTTAGTTTTGTACTAAAAATATTCCAAATGTGTGCATAGTGGTCCATGTCTAATGTTCAAGTAAGTTTTCAAACTGTAAGTTCAAATAATGCGAACTTTGATTCGGAAAACAGCTGAGCGAAACACTTTTTCTTTTAACGTTTCCCATAGTATTAAACATCTGATTGGGTAAGATCTAGGACTATGGGTGGTTATATATGCCTCTAAAAAATAAGAACAGCAGCAGACTAGTTTTCAGTAAGTGTTGCACATTGGGGAGCTGGAATAAACAACTTTTAAATTACAGAACATTCACATTGTGAAGGATATGGAGCCAGCAGAGTGTCTTATTGGTTCGCCTCACGAAATGCGTGTTCAAGCCGTGTTCCAGTCAGGGGTTTTTGTAAATGCAGAAAATCGTCAGCTTAAAAATCCTTTCAGCGCCGGTTTAGCTTAAGGGGGGGGGGCACTTTCAGCTGAATGCACTCCTATCGAAATCTTGTATTGCGAAAGCTCATACGTCTCTATTTAATGGGAACATTAATATAGCAAAGTAATATAATACTCCTATTTTATTTTATATTCATAAAATTATTAATAATGTGACAGTTTTAATTGATGTTAAAAGTGCCTGATTAAATATTAAACATTGGTCAGAAAAAAAGTCTTATGACTGTGCACCGACAAAAGCATATTTTTTATTTCTGAATCATATAACTGTAAAAGTAGCTAACAGAAGAAAAAAATGAGTAAAACAGCTAATGTTAAATTAACACTATTAAAATTGATAAAAATGTTAAATGAAATATTATATAAATAATGAAAGAAACCTTAATTTTAAGTATACATAGTGTAGTAAAAATATATAAGAAAATAAATAATGATTTGAGGATGCAATTACTATTTTGAAGACTTTAGTTTGTGTTGTGAAAATATCGGATATATATCAAAATATCCGATAAATAACAAAATATCGGATATTTTCGATGTTATCGAAAATATCATGACATTTTCGAACCTTGATCTTAATATTGCTCCGATATGAGAAGAAATATGATAGTCACACCCTACTAGATTTTAACATGTATTTGTGTAAATCCTTCAAAACTAGTATTAAGTAAAAGATATAATTATGTTACTTGGTTTTGTCAGAAAAACGGGGATTTTTTTTAGTTTTGTAGCAGATATATTAAGTGCATTTTGCCCCAAAATTTGTATAAATCATGTCAAAAAATATTTTTTTCAATCAAATAAAATTCGATAAAGCCATATTTCCCTCAGAAACCCATTTTTCTAAAGACAATAAAAAAACAAAATGTAAAATCCATCATACACTATCTGGGCCTTGTCTAAAATCTGAGGTCTTGATGTTACCTAAAATATGAAATGATGTGATTTTTAAGTTTCATTCCTGTCGTTTTCTTTCGAAGTTTTTTTCCTTCGAAAGTAAACTTTTTAAGTATATTCAAAAAAAAAAAAGAAAAAATCTACTATTTAATCATTTTTACTTCCTTTTACAAAAAAGGAAGTATTGTATTCGCAAAAAGAAATTCACTCAAAATTCGGCCCTAATTTCCATTTTGCTCACCCTCGAATGAATGTTGAGTTTTTTTTCAACCCGACGACAGTGGATAAGTGCCTAAGAATGTATAGGCACCAGAAATATCCATTTTGACATTCCACGAGTTAATTACAACGACCTTTCTCGTGACGCCCTTATGTACGTATGTATGTGCGAATGTGCGTATGTATGTCGCATAACTCAAGAACGGTAAGTCCTAGAAAGTTGAAATTTGGTACGTAGACTCCTAGTGGGGTCTAGTTGTGCACTTCCCTTTTTGGTTGCATTCGAATGTTCGAAAAAGGGTCTTTTACACCTTTTTGGGGGGAAATCAATGTTAATTTCAATGCAAACTCAAGTGGTGTTATAAGTTATGCAAACACTTGGCAAAATATCGCCAAGCTTTTGGTCGCCAAGTTTTGTCGCCAATTTTGCGAGAAATTTGGCGATTTTTTTTAAAATCTTGTTTTTATTTGGCCATTAATGATTATATTCAAAGAGCTTTAACTATTGAATCACATTAAAATTTCCAATAATGGGGAAATAACTTTAAATTGGTGTAAAAGGAAGTCATGTGTTGCACACATCAGCTCGTTTAAGATGCGATTCAATGTATGTTTAATTTAATCAAACAGTTTATCACAAGTGAGGCATAAATGTAAAATGAGCAGTTCAATGCGTAACTTATAACTTAAATTGTGTTCTTTATTCAAAAACTAAAATAAGTAAAAACGCTTAACTGCAACACTTCTTTTAGAAAATAATAAAACAGAAGTTTTATTATGCAGAATTCTAACACCTAATTAATTTATCAGTATACAATGCTCAAAGAGGGGAGACTAGTGATACTTGATCCTTGCGAATGCATAATCCCTCAGCAAAAAAATTACCAAAATCATTACGTAAAATTTTAAAATTTGATAACAACAGCGCTAACAAAAGACAAAAACTCGCAACTAGAGATTGCAATACCGGTATACTGAATACCGGTATTTCGAGAAATTCTGCAATTTTGATATACCAGTATTTGCTGTGGTAAAATTCCGGTATTTTCGGTATTAGCTAAAAATAATATATGGTTTTGATTTAAAAAAATTCAATTTAACTAATTACATATCTACTTGTATTTTAAGTGTACATTTCTTTTTCAATGATACAGAACCATGAAAAAAAAAACAATCTATTGATGTACAAATTCGGCTTCAAAATCTCGATTTAATAGAATATCTTTACTAATACATAACGTGGAACCGTAACATGCTCGAACAAATTAACATAGCAAATTGGCGAGGAATTCATCATCCACTATTTCTAAATATACAGACGAACTAAATAAACTTTTATTTTGCTACAACGAGCAAAGCAGTGCGGGTATCGATAGTTAGTAAATAAAAGTAGCAGAAAGATTGCAAAATGATTTTTTCAATACTAGATGACGAGATGAATCGCATTTTTGTGCATCATGTTTTTATTTTTTGTTTAACTGATCACTCATTTTTCCTTTTTTCCTTACGTGAAATTTAGTTTTGAGTGCATTTGTTCCATGAATAATTTATTCCAACCATCAATTGCAGAAAAACGTTATGATATTTTCTTTATTTGACTCAACTGTACTGAATTTTGGCAAAAAGAACTTTCTCTTGTTAGTAAAACAAATGGTAATGGTTGTTACCGGTGTTGGTATGTTGTCATGTCTCGCTTTATACTTGGTAAGATAATATTTAGAAATTATATAGTGCCTTGAAAGTTTGCATAGAGGTTAAACGCAATCATTTGAAACATATTTTCAGATATTTACATAGTTGTAATTGTAAAGAATTTTGAAAATAACGCGAAAATGAACAAGAGAAACAAATAAGATTAAATTTAGTCAAGTTTATCGTAAATTTCAAACCAAAGAAAATCAAGCACAAACATCTTCTGCTCAAGTGCAAATGATCTTAATATTGGAAAAGTGTCGTGTCTCGGAAACAAAAGTTGTAATTTCTTTCCGAGTAGAAAGTTCCGAGTAGTTTAGTTATATATATATATATATATATATATATATATATATATATATATATATATATATATATATATATATATATATAATACACACAATACACTAACACACACTCACACATAAAAGGATCTTTTCAAAAATAACACGCAAGAGACCGAATTATTCGAAGATGAAAGACTTCTAGACAATTAGAGGGGGATATCGCACATTGTTAACAGTACCATCGACCTGAGTGAAATAAGAAAGAGTTCTTTTAACTGTTGGAAAATTGAGCACTAAAAGAGTTGTAGGCTTAGAGACAATCCAATATATTAATTGTGGTTTTTAATATTATTGGTTTTTTATTACGACATCAGTTCCTTCATTTTGCATTTGTTCACAATACGTTATCGTAAATAATACAATTTTTGTACAAAATTATGAAATGTGGCGACAAAACAATATGTTTTTAAGCATTTTTTGAAAACATTCACATACCGGTATTCCGGTATCACGGTTTAAAAATCCCGAATATCGGTATTGAATTTTTGGTCCGGTATTGCAATTCCTACTGGCAACACTTTGTCTTTTTAAACCATTTTGCTTTAGCCCAAGAAATGATTGTCTAAATAAGTCAAGGGAAACTTTTCTTAAGAAAAGCATTCGGAAGTTTACATTATCTGTTACGTACATTTTTCAAAAAATGAGAAGTTTAAATTCAAAATTACATACAGTCGTTGGTAATTAAGACATATTTTTCGTAAACTGCCACTGGTTGTTAATAATAGAACACGTATGTTTGTAAAAATCTCATATTGGTGATACTTGATCCCTTTGGTTTCAGGGATACATGGATCCCAATAATCAAGTATCCCTATTCAATATAAACACAATGAAGACAATATAACTCTGGTTTATTTAGTTGACTTTAATTTTAAACATTCAAAACCATGTTAACGTAGTAAAATTTATCATAGTATAAATGAAAGATATAAAAAATCACTGCAGTTAATCTGCTAAATAATTGAAATATCAGTTCGCACTATTAACCGAATTCAAGGCTCTTATTTACACATAACACTTCAAACATATAAACATAAACAAAATCTATAGATAATGCTCTGATCAGCCAAATGAGCTTGAACAATCTGAAATTGATTTTCCTTGCTCACATTTAAAAAAAAATGATTAGGCTATAGTTTGATTTACAACGAAAAAGAGAGTTGCCCATTACGTAAATTGAATAGAATGAAAAGTTGGATTTCCAGAGTTTGAAATAAACTTTTTTTTAGCAAAAAGTAATATGCTTAATCAATCTATTTTTTCTAAAAAAATGATAAAAGTGTAACAGATGAGAATGAATGTGTTAAGATGCCACATACAGTTAGGCTGAGCGGAACTTTAAGAACTACAACTGCTGTAATGCTTGCATTTGAGCTTTCAGGTTTTGAAAATATAAAAAAGAAAAGAAATCCTAGCATATAACTATACAGATACCTACATTTTTTTCTTTAAAAAAAATCAATATAAAAACTCCTAATTTTATTATGGCAATACAAGAAGCAAAGAAGTTGATTTTTGTATTTATCGTCGTAATTTTTTTATTAGTTGTTTTAATTTTATCTTCATTTCCCTATTTTTAAAATAATTCTTAGTTTTTGTTATAAACTATATTGTTCACAACTGTATTGGAGAATAAATTAAATTAAATAAATAATTTATCAAAAGCATCCTAGTTCATTAAAGTTGTGTACATTTTTCTACAAATTTCCTAGTTGAATTTAAAACAATGTTATTTTTATTAGATGTATTGTTTTTTTAGAAACATTATGTAGAAAACTAAAATCCATAGGTAAATTGCTGATCAAGTGAAAAGTCTACGTATTTTCTTAGTGGGATCAAGTGTCCCACATGAAGGGATCAAGTATCCCTTCATATGGGGATAAATGATTCCTTTTATAAAAATATTAAAAAAAATTATTTTACCAAAACTATTTGTTTAGTTTCAACTGAAAAAAAAACTGTCAGAAAGAAGAAACAATTACGATTGCTCACTTATTTCTTTTTTTTTCACTGATAATTTGCACCAGAAAAAAAAATGAAAACTAAAGTGGGGATCAAGTATCCTCAGTCTCCCCTATATGATGATCTTGTCATGATTCAAGATTAAAGAGTCGTTATATTACTATAAACGTGAAATAGAAAATATGAGTAAAAGACAATTATTTATTTTACAAAAAAAAGGAATTTTTTCAATGTATCAAATTATTTGAAATTAATAATATTCTAAAACATTTAGGGAGATTGATAAAAGATATTTAAATATATAGACATATATGTGTCTAGAATATTTGAATGACCTCATTCATCTAACGAAAAAGCAAAATATCATCATTATATTTGGTTAACAATTATTTTTACAATAGGGAATCCATTGGGTTACTTATTTTATATTATACTTCATCTGACTCTTTTTAATGCCGTGGGGAGGTAAAACGCAGTATGCCTTTTTTTTTTTGAGAAATAACGATTGCTAATTGTTTTCACTTGACCGTCCTTGATATTTGGTTCCTTTTTCAACCCTACCGTTCTCCGCAGGCGCGACTGTCCTCGGTAAGCCGCTTCTCCTGGTCGCTTACGTCCATGTCCTACACACACGCACGCTCACACACACGTCTTTACACACATACACGCCAACGTCCATTCACACAGGTCTACGTACACACACGACCTTACACGTACACAACTATACACACGTAACCCGCAGCTCGTGATTGCGAAAAACATAACTTGAATTCAAAATTTTAGAATTCAAATTTTTTTTTCTTTTCTCTTTTATTGTACTTCAGCTTTATTTTACTAGCTTGCCTATTTGGCTTCCGCTAAAAATAACACACGAAATAAAGCGTCCAACTCCGACGTTTTCCTATTTTGAGTAGGAGATCATAAAAGCGTTTCTTAAAATACCTCAAAAACTTATTTATGCAGATACTGAGCTTTGCCTTCCCACGGTCGCATAGATTTCACCTAACTCATAAATACAGGGTGTATCAGTACAGCGTTTACAAACTTTCGTGGCAGATAAGAGTACACCTAGACGATGGGAAATCACATAGCAATGCATGGTCGGAATCGCTTTCCTGACGCGATAGTGACGACACAAAGCACAAGAAAAACAGGACACGAATAAGAGGAGAAAACATTTTTTTACGTAGCAAAAATGCTGATAAGTTTTTGTCAGGCGTACACGATAGATGTCGTTACTTGAACCGAAGCATCTGATGACGTTGCATGCGTACACGCGGTTTTTGTTGCCGCGCTCGCTTTGACGTTCGATTTTCAATGCGCCGGAGATGTGAGGCATGCATCACGGCCCGGGATCGTAATTTCAAACACCTACTTTGATGACGATCGTTGGATTCTTCATGTTTTTTTTCTTAGTTTTTTGCTGTACTAAGGATGATAAACATGTTTTCTTCTCTTATTCGTGTCTTGTCTTTTTGGTGATTTGAGTCATCACCACCACGCCGGAAAAAGCGTTTCCGACCATACATTGCCATGTGGTTCTCCATCGTCTATGTGTACTTTATCTGCCTTGAAAGTCTGTAAACGCTGTACTGATGCACCCTGTATATCCCCTTCTTGAGAGAGAAACCTTGTCAAGTTCAATACCACTAAGAATAGCCCGCAGAATTGTCCGAGAAAAACTGGCTTTTTTGTTTTTTTCAATTTTGGTCAGAGCTCAAATCTCTGGAAGAGTAAGTACGAAATTGGTCTGATTAATGTCTCATGTAATAAAAATTTCAGTACTTCCAGCTATGCATAGTATTCTAATATTTATATCTTTTCTGTAGACGTGACATAAAAAAAAATGCTGCAGTTTTAAAATATTTTTTTCTGTGCACGCAATGAATGGAAATTCAAAACTAAATAAAAACTTTTTCTGCTTTTTGTTGCGATTAAAATAATAATAATAATAAAAAAGTCATACTTATTCTCGAAAGAACTCCAGTTAGGAAATATGATTTAATTTTGCATTTTCCATCACCATAATGCGGATAAAAGATGATAATTCATGTTTTAATCTAATTTTACATTAAAATCTAAGAACTTAGCAAACTTTTCTTAACTGATGATGACACATTTACACGATAGTAGTCCAGGAAATGCTTAAAACAATTTGAAATAGCTTCATCATGAATAAGCTCAATACAGATTAGTTTTTCTTTACATGTTGCAAGAATTTCACCTTACTTACTGATTCAAAATGGGATTTATAGTCGCAGGATTGAAAAATAAAACTTCATTAATCACTCATAAAATATTGCTAGTAAAATGTAAGGGCGGGCGGCAACAAAACGTGATCACAAGTATAAAGTATACTTTGTAGAATAATTGGAAATATCATAATGATGTTAAATTGGACTAATAACAATTAGGTTTACTGTAACGTACTTCCAGATTTAAAAAAAAAAGAAGAAAGAAAGAAATTTTTCAGTTGAAAAATGCAATAGAGGAAAAAATTCATCTGATAAAATGGATATGGATATATGTTTAGAATATATGGGTATGGATATATGTTTAGAATGTATGTTCTATGGATATATGTTTTTTATCAAAAGAACTCATTTTGGAGTAAGATGTTTCTTAAAACTGTAAAACAGGTGTCTGTTCTTACCTGCTATATGAGCAATTTGAATGTTGTTTTGCTTTCGTATAGCGAATGGTTTTTAGCACAAATAACTGTATTTAAACCTTTCATTAAATTGTTTACTCTTAAACATTAAAAAATTTTTGTCTGATTGTGTTTTTTCTGTGACAAAAAAAAACTTGATTTATAATGTGCGTTAAAAAAAAAATAGCCTCATGTATCGAGTATTTTTGCTATATACCAATGGTCCAACCAAATTAAAAGCAGGTGCTCTTAAATTCGGAAAAAACATCTGCGCATGGCCTGCTCCTTACTAGGGAGTCACACTAATTGTGCACCAATGAAAAAATGATGATAAAGGGCTATCAAGAAGCAGTTTGCTATAAACAAGTAAAAGTAGCTACAGTTAACAGAAGAGTCTTAAATGAACTGCCTGCTCTTATACAGTGAATTTTATACAGTCGAGCCAAATTTGGTGACATATATGATTCCGTCACCATACTTGGCGAGAGTTTCCCACTTCAGTCACTGAATTTTGCGAAATATCGTCAAATCCCTAGCAGCAAGGTGGGGAGGGGGCGGAGACGGCGAGGTACATCGCCGAAGACAAGGTTGTTGGCGAGGTACGGGGCTGAAGTCAAGGTTGTTGGCTAAATGTAGCAAACAGGAGCCCCTTTGTTATAATAATTATTGTTAATAGTAATAATAATAATAGTGATAAAATCAATAAAATAGGTATTCTAGTCATTAAAAAATCCTTTAGTGTTTTTTCCCTCTAAGTATACCAATGAAATATGATTTTGAACCTAATCAGCAACTGAATTAAATATTTTTAAAGATTTGAAGGAAACAAAAAGCTATAAATTTCACTTAGCTTAAATTAAATAACTCTATTTCATCACCACTATTGATTTTTTGATGAAAAAAGTGTTGATAAGTGAAAAAGATCCGCTTTCATTATTGGAATTCTGGAAGTATATTACAAAAAAGGCTAAAGCTTCAATCTGATCGTTTAGAAAAGCACATAATCATTTATAAAATCGATCATTTTAAACTCGAAGAAAAGAAGAAAAACCAATGGTATCAAACTTTTTCTGATGCTACGAATAAGAAGGAATTAACTATTATTTTAAAGGGAAAATGTTCATATTCAAGTTAAGACTCAATTTCAAATGAGCTTGGAATGAAAATATGAACCAATTACTATACTTCTGAAAAAATTTTCAAACTTTTTTTGCGAATTAATTTTTGAAACATTTCGTTTCTGTTTAGTATGATTTGCATTTGTAATTGTTCTAAGTTTAATAAACGTAAATGACCTATGATAAATAAAAAAATAAGCAAAGTAAATAAACAACAATTTTAAAAACACTGCCAAAAATTTATAACAGGTACTTCATGTGCCTTGGTATTGAAAATATCCATGAGAAAATCATGCAATAAAACAAACCTTTTCTGCAATGCGCAATATACATAGTTAAATCATTTTTATGTCGTCATAGCACCAACGAGTAACTCTGAACGTTGATAAACAAAGATGCATTAATACTGAGGCGTGAAAATTATTAGAATAATTGTGAAATGTATAGTAAATCCTTGTTATATTCAGTAAATTACCGCCCAATTAGCCAGGGCTGAGGCAGAAATACATGAAATACACCGCCAGCTCAGTCATTCCAGTCGAGGACTGCAGTTTCGTGCTTATTAGCACCCATCAGCCCGGCATGGGAAAGTGACTGAGCTGGAGATAGAAAACCCCTTAAGGAAGCCAAGAGTGCCGAAAAAACTAGTAGCTAATATAGAATTAGCAGACCAGACGAATGACCGAAGCAATGTTTCGGTTCACTGGTGAACCGCCGCACAGTGGGGCGAAACCGACAAAAACCGCTTAAAAGGGTAATTTTTTTTCTATACTCAACCAATTGCGGATAAATATATTTGCACAGGCCTATATCTTAGGCAATCAGAACTGAAATTTTAGAGCCCTTCGTCCACTACAAAGCTAAAGATAGCCTTTAGAAGGTGAAGAACCATGAACGAAGGGGATTTAAAAAAATTGCTTTGAAGCAATCTATGTATTTTTTTTCTTATTAATGGCGGGTATATTTAATTTCTCTCGTGTCCGACGATAGTAAAAGAACGAAAAGAAAGAATAATCGAATATTCAAACAGTTAACTGGTTTTGATCAGTACCGAAAACTGGGGAATTCAAAGTTATTTTTTTCAAAACGCTCTACAAAAAAATGTCCTCTTATGTCCTCTTAGAAATTAATATTAATTAGTCACCAATGGTCTGTAGAAATACCCTGAAAAGGAATTAGCTGCGTAAACCTGCGAACTTTGGACTTAGAGCCCAAACAAATCGAGAAAAATCCATTATAACATGCCTGAGTAAACAAACAAGCGAGAGAGGTTTAAAAACACTTTTAAGCGCTTTTTGGCGTTTTCGCCCCACTGTGCGCCGGGCTGATGAGTGCTACGCCGGGCTGATGAGTGCTAATAAGCACGAAACTGCAGTCCTCGACTTGAATGACTGAGCTGGCGGTGTATTTTATGTAAATCCTTGTTATGTTAAAGAAATAATAATTTATTTTAGAAATATTGATACATTTACTATTGAGGGTGCAATCCTTTGTTTTTCTGCTGAAGATTCGATACGTCTTGGCATACTTTGTGTAAATTTTTGCCAAGTAAATCTGTATATCCTCGTCCTAGTGCCAAATTTGGATGAGTCCTTCTGTCAGACAATTCATGCTTGTAAAGTTTTATTTCTTTCATTTTTTCTTTACAATGGCTCAAACATTCTCTATGGGTCCATGCCTGGACTGTTTTAATTCCGTGGAAGTGTTTATATATATATATATATATATTTTCATTCAAAGCTTTGGTCACAGATAAAGCTTCAAGAAAAAAAAAGCTCTATGATACGTGAATACGAATTTTCACAATTTAGAAACCAATCTTTTAATTGTGGAAACTTTGCTCAAGCACTTTTCCACGCTGATACTGGGTCATAATACGTTCTACAAGGTATAAACGTCCAGCACCCTAAGCGGAAATCACGTTCCAACCCATAACTTGGTTAGGACATATAACTGTTTGTGCTGTGACATTTTAAACATTGATTAATCAGAAAACTATACCTAAATGGTAAGGAATGCCTTAACACATGTAATTTGTAAAGAGATATTCTCATAAAGAAAATATCAGCCTCATTTATAAACAGTTCTCAGTCTTTAGTCAGTAAGCAAAAAACATGATTTCAGGAAAAGGAATGAACAACTTGAATTCAACTGAATATTAAAAGGAAAATTAATGTTTCTCACCTCGCTTCAATAACTTATTAGACATTTTTCAGGCACAATGTTTGTCCACGCCCGTCTTTTTTCCACAGTAAATTTGATTTTAGTCCTTTGTTGAGGACAACGAGGATCGAGTTCAACTAAGATGAGCTTTCTACGAATTGAAGAATCATACATTTACTTCATACACTTTTAGGGAGGTTTTTTGATCGTAATCAGTTGTTTTCTCTTAGATTTAGCATTTTTAATCAATTTCCTTTCTGTAATTGCAGTAAATTTACTTTTTCTACTGCGTTTCCCTGCTCTGGAATTTAGATTTTTACATTTGAAGTTCAAAGATCTTTATTCTACACACAGATGATTGCGAAATTTTAGATATTTTTTTTACGATTGTTTTGTAGTGTATAGTGATTTTCTTGGATGAGACACTTCAAAATATTTTATTTTCTAGAAAAAATATCACTTGTTTCACTCATGATCGCGCAGTAATCCTTTGATAGAAAAAAAAAAAAGCTACCGATTAAAAACTAAGTAAAGCTGAGAAAAGAATTGCTTTGAGAATAAAATAATACTGATGTTCATTCGAGGAAAGAAAATAAAATATTAGGAGAGTAATAAAACAGTTTTTAAATTTCATTTTAAATTCTATTACTAAGTAAACAAATTCTTTATGCAGTGAAATCCGTGTCATTACTTTGAATCAAATATTTCTCTTTTTAAAAATGCCAACTTTTAACAAAATAATGTCCGAAAACTATTCTAAAGTAGTGAAAAATTGATTAGAACAACATCATAAATTGAACTTCTTGAATTATTGGAAATATATACCAAATTATTCAAGAAAAACTGAAAAAAAAATCACAATTATTCGAATAATGTTTACACCTGTTTAGTGTAATAACTATTTGCTAAAACACTTCAAACTTCTTTTCATCAATGAATGATTACTACATTAACTATTAAGTTCTAAGTAATTTTTCTAAAGTTCTAATCTAATACTAACAGTAGCACGGAGCGAATTTACTTTGAACAAAGGCACAGGAAGTCACAATAATCACACCTCAAGCTTAACTAACCTCAACTGAACCTACAGCTGACCCGGCGCAATTTTCATAATGTATTTCAAAGATAATAATAAGTAAACAATACAAAAAATTCAGGCATACCATGACTGATAAATATAATAGTACTAAAGACTTAAATCATACTTAAAACAACAAGATTTTCATTTTAAAAATTAAAGAGTTGGTGATATACTACATATGGTGGTGGCGGGGGGGGGGGGGGGCTCATCACAAAAGCATTGTAAACAATAGTTATATAATGAGTAGGCCTGGCTTCTTTGTCGCCTTTGGGAGATTTAGTGGGCAATTCAGGGTTGCTTTCAGGCTAAAAAGTCCAGCGACACTTATTCTAGAGTCTTACAAATGAAGACTGGAATATTATTCATAGCAACATTTTCTTCACTATTTTTCGACTTAGTGACATTTTTCATCTGGGTGTCTCTGATTTACTGTACCCCCCCCCCTTTTTTTTTGCACATAGTGTAACGGCACCAGTAACAGACAAGGGTCAAAATGATAGAATTAAGAAACCAGTTTCGCAATTTAAATAGTTGGTGTAAGAACTCTAGATTAAAGTAAAAGGAGCGAAAAAAAATTTTACAAGGCCGATGGCTGTTTTAAGAATGTAAAACAAACAATGGCAAAAAAAGTAAACGAACATTCAAAAACATGGGGAATTCACTGTTATAAATTTAAAAAACAATATTTCCTTTTCAAAAAAAAAAATGTACTTCAGGTACAGTTCTATTAGTAGAAAATCGTTACAATAAAGGAAGAAAATAATTGCTTATATTGCCCCTTTATGTTATTTAAAAGATGATTTGAGTAAAAGCTTTTTAAATTTTGTTTTGAAAGAAATACGCTTATTAAGCCAAGGTTATAGAACATATTTACTTCTTAAAAGATCGAATGAAGCAGAACTTTAAAATAGAAATGCAGTAAAATAGCTTTGTAGTTTGGCACAAATGACGAAATAAGTTTGCATTTATAAAACTTACAGCAACAAAAGTTTATATGTATATGTAAGATTCCATTTTAAGCAAAAAAAAAAAACATTTCTCAAGCTCTTCAATTTAAACTGCTCACGATACATAATAATTCTTACTATTCATATTTTTCCAATAACGTAGAGATGAATTAGAGTCAGAGATGAATATCTTTTACGAGTTATTTTCAGATCTTAGTAGCTAAATCCCGAAGTTGTTATTTCCTTATCTTCCTCAAACTCTGTAAGGGGCAAACCTACCAAAGTGCAGAACAACAGACTGTTTTTACTCTTATTTACATCAGATTTAGTAATGGTTGCCATAAAAAGTGCTTACTTCAGAGAGCAATTTCAAAAAGTTTTCAGCCACAAAACACTTTCATTTTTTTCGAAGGAATTCGAATACTTCAGTTTTTATCACGTTCCTAAAATGGTTATGTTTCTAGCCTTAAAAGAAAAAGATGTAAATGTCGTGGTCTAACTAATCCGAAGACAAAAAATAGTTTAGTTTTAAACGATGTCAGAAAGTGCTTTCTTGAACCATGTTCGAAGAGGCGACATATTTTGGCTCTGTAAGAGCTACTAGGTGTGACTTCATAAAAATGCATTTATAATCCATCAAAGTCCTTTGAAATGGATTTCTGATGACTGTTGGAAAGTATCAATTCAAATTTGATGCAAACTCCTAAGAAGTTCTTGAGACACTTTCTTATGATTGGCGTCATGCTTCAAACTTTATTCTTATTTTTTTTTAAAGTTACGTCAATGAGAAACATGTGACAACCCCTCCCCCCTCTCGGTTTTCTGAAGTGATGCAGTTTTGTCATTCTTCTGTTTCTCTAATAAATATGCTGAAATTCGTAATTGTTAAATAAAAACTGAGATAATATTCATCGAAGCGGAATAAAACGGATAGCATTTCACCCCTTAACAAACAAGGTGCTCTAAAAATAGATAGTTTTCTGGAATTTAGCTCATCTACACATGAGGTAGTGAAAAGTAAATGGATGCAAGTGGCAAAAGTAAAAATTTGGAAATAACCAGTACGAATGGTAGGAGAACCTCTCCTCTGTCTTGGGGTAATAGATGGCACTAATAACTTCGGCAGTTGCTTCTATACAGCAAAATTTTAAAAAAATTTATATTAATTTGAATTTTTGGCATCTTGAATTCAAATTATGTTTTTCGCAATCACGAGCGTGTGTGTGTATGAATGCACGTGTGTGTTTGTGTAGGTGCATGTGTGTGGGTGCGCGCGTGTGTGTGTATGTATGTGTGTGCGTGTTGTGTATGCAGTGCTGTGTGTGTGTAGGCGTTCGTGTGTGTGTGTGTGTGTGTGTGTGTATGTAGGCATATGTGTTTGTGTCTGTGTGCAGGCATGAGTGTGTATATGTGTGTGTGTAGGAGTTTGTGTTTGTGCGCAGGCATGAGTGTGTGTATGTGAGTAGGCATGTGTGTGTATGGTGTGTGTGTAGGATATGGACGCAACCTGGAGACGGTTTTCGCAAGAGGAGCAGCATCATGAGGCCGGCCGACGCGACGGTGGTGCTGGCAGAAGGTGCTATTGGGAAAATAAAATGATAGCACGCCAAAACAGTCAAATGAAAGCAATAAGCAATCGTGATTGCTCAAAAAAATCAATAAAAGCCTACCTAGGAGCTAATCTTTAAACGCGTTTTACTAAAAACTTGAAAATGTCCGCTTGCATTCCTTTGCTTCTCATTGCCTCACATATAGCTTAATATAATCTATGCAGCGACATACCACCTAATTGGTTGTAAAAGTGAAATTCCAAATTAAGTCAAAATTTCGATTCATACTTCAAAAGCGATTAAACTGAGGACCCTGGAGTGAAAAGGTGGAACCTTGAAATAGCTTTGAAATTAATTGAAAATTAATTATTGTCGTCACTGGATCCAAACATGGGTACCCAATTCCGAGGAACATTGACATATTTGTTTTTCAACTTTTAGCCACCAGGGCAGTAACTCAACTATGTTTCATTGTGTAAGGTAATGAATAAAATAATTTTGTATAGGTTGATTCTCCTGTAAAAGTACACTCTTTGCAGTTACATCAATTTTACACCGGAAAAACGATATGACATTAGGGTAAAATATATCTCGAAGTTTGCCTTAAATAATGACAGCCGGGACAGTTTATCCAAGTGGGACATCTTTGCTGGTTTTTGAAAGATACTGCTGCGTCTGTGTGCTGGTTTTGGAATAGGTAGAAATCCAAATATCATAGTTTTCATAAACAAGCAAAATCTTTCACTTGGCGAAGTTGTCTCGGTTGACATTATATATTAGTTTGTGAGAATCTTCGCGTTTAAATTGTGCTGTTTTATTATTCTCGTTCAAGAGTACACACTTTTCCATAATGTATAAAAATTTCTTCCAAAATGTATGACACGTAATATTTTCAATGTATTTTTAACTGCGTGCATCTGTAAATGCTAAATATTTCAAAATCTATAAATAGAGCACCAATCGTATAATGAAGTGAAAAAAAGGAAGTGGGTTATCAAAAGAAAAATACAAATCTCCAACTTTCAGCAGTTTTGAAATTGGCACTTTTGCAAAACAAGCGATCAACAAAGTCACTTATTCTTATCAGCCAGTTTAGATGCTGTTTAGAAGACGTAGGAAGTGAAGTAGTTGAGGTGTGATACACTACTTAGCCCTCATCGAGTTTTAAAGAAGTAATGTTATACGTTTTATGTGCCAATCCGGAAATATCCACTTTTGCACGTCCTCTAAATATCTCTCAAGGTGATGAGCACCAGAAAAAAATCACGAAAAAAGGAGAAAAAAAATCCTCTGTTGCAGTTTAGTCGGTAAAAATTCTTGTGGTACTTAAAGTGAAAAAAAAAAGTGTTTCTAGTCGAATTATTTACGAAAATATGCGGATTCCAAATTTTTTTCTAGACGGATTCCTGACTGATCGAATGTAACGCATATTTACAAAATTACTTTCCTAGTCGGATACCTGAGGGATATCAAATTTAATGGGTATTTTCAAAATCATGCGTATTACAAAAATTGTTTCCTAATCGGATCCCTGACTGTGATCAAATTTAATGCGTATTTACGGAATTATGCGTATTACGAAAATTGCTTCCTGGTCAGATTCCTGACTGTGATCGAATTTAATGCATATTTGCGAAATTTTAGAAAAAAAAATAGTTGACTTGATGCCCCACTGTTCTTATGTCTACAATAATGAGCTTTGTCGGTTAGATGAGAATCTAGAGATTGCTCAATCTTTTTTGATCTGGACCAGGACATAACCATCTTCTATTCCATTTGCCCCATCAAGATTGATTTGCGAAGAAACTTAGATAAAAAAAAAAAAAAAAAGCAGTGCGCAATTACACAAGTCCGCGACGGTTCTTTGTGGTTGTCGCTCATTGTCTAAAGGCGTAATTAAATAAACTTGCTTAGAATTTGTTCACATGTTCCAGAAAAAAAAGAATTTGTGATCCAAAGCAATGAGGTATAATTTGATTGTGTAATAAATGCTTATCAGTTGTTTCCAAAATTAAATGTTTTAATGAAGAACTGTAATTAATTATCTTCTTGCAATATTTATGATCAAATTCTTTGTTAACAATTAATTATTACAGAAAGATTATCCTTGTCAGAACTTTTTTTTCCCAATTGTATGAAATTTCTTATGAATCTTAGTTTTTATGAAAGAAGGGTAATTAAATATATTGTCTTATAATTTTTATGAACATGTTTTGTAACATGCTCTTACTAAAATATAACGTCAGTTAAATCAATTATTCAGCTTTATCTCAGAAGCATAGCTATTTTTTCATGATGCGTCTAATGATCTGAACTTGGTGTTTTATGCAGATTTTTTTCTCAAAATACTTTATCTTTAATATTTATAATGACTAAGCTATCTTTTCTGTTATTTTGTTTACGTAATAAAAAAATTAGATCCTCAGTTATACAAGTTATGCTACTATACTTAATTAAATAATAATTAATTAATTAAATAGCTGTAAACCATCTGTAATCAATATACTCGATAGCTCTTATTGCTATAGAAACTTTGGTTGTCTATAAACGATTTCAAATCATAGATTGTGCAGATTTAAAATTAAATCAAACAAAGCTAAAAAATTGTTTTTTTTCCTTAGAATTTAGTTGAACTTTCATTGAACTTATCATCACTTACCCAGTTTTAAAAAATACTAAAAATCAATCTCTTGTACAATATATTCAAGGAAAGAGTTACACCAATTATTGAATTATCATTTAGAAACACTTTTGGAAAAGAAAATTGTCAGATTATTGGATTGTCATTGTAACAAAGGAGTTTTAAATAACTTGGAGAATTTTGTCAATGCTGTAAAATATATTGAAGCACAGACAATAACAGTTTTTGTTGATAAACAAAAGTATTTAAGATTAAATTTTCGTAAAAAAAAAAAAAAAAAAAAAACCTTTGTTAGTTATCTGAAATGTTTTTTTAAAATATGGCGTTTTCAAAGTAAACAACACGTTATTTTTACAAAATCCTAGCTCAAAAACCACAGAAATATTAAAAACAAATATGATATGGTTTAAAATTTTCTTGTTTTTGCGCCAAAAATAATGTTATTTTACTTAGTGTTATTGACTACTTCAATCAAATGCGGTCTTTCTGAAATGTAGTAGCTCAAAAAGAACTGTTTATGTGAATCTTAAAAAACAAAGATTTTTTGTTTGACTAAATGTAACTTCAAGAGAAACGTCTGGTAAAGTGTAGCTCTAATAAGTAGAGGCATGGTCTTCACAATGTGTACTTCTTTTTGGGGAGTACAGTGAGAAATGGATGTGCTCCTGACGTGGATTTGAATTGGAATACAGTAGAACTTCGATTTAACGAAATCCGATTTAACGATTTCCTCAATTTGATGACAAATTTCACTGTTCCGGATTTGACAGCATTGAATGTCTATGTTTCTTAATTTAACGATATCCTTGATTTAACGGTAACTTATTCCAGTCCCTTACAATCGTTAAATCAGGGTTATACTGTTCGTTTGAAAACCGCCACCGGTAGGGGTCAATCTGAACTGTGGTGAACACCTAAAAAAAATTTAAATATTGGTAAAAACACCCAGTTTCTTATTCAATATGCACATTTGACTAAATTTGGTTAAGATACTGCATTTTGTTAATCGACAGGAGCGTAAAATTGCGAAATGGGAGAATGTAAACTTTTCGGAAAGTTTACGAAAACAACATCTATAAAGCTTTTAGCAGCAGATATTAATTTTAGATTATAATGAAAATAAATAAAAACTTTAATTCCTGCGAAAGTTATTGTTCACTTTCCAGGCACTAACGACAATTGAAAGCAAAATAAAACTTTCACATTTCTTGCCAAGAATAAAATAAAGAAAATACAAGAACGCTGGAAAAGTCATATTTATGCGCAATAAGATCTTGCTTTGTTGACGTGAAGATTTTGTTTTCGCTCGGCTAAGCGTTTTTCCCTGGATGCACAGAAAATGCTTCAAAATGAGAATTCATGGAAGAACTTCTTTTTTGAATAATGTAAATATATTCAGTCTTTTTATTGATTTTTTTAAGCGGAGTGTAATATAAATGTTGTTGTAATACATTTTATGTGATAACTTTATAGACAACTTTATGAAAATGGTTATCCGCTTGCAGCAGTGTAAAAGAAACTTTATACTGTGTCATAGATACCGTCAAAAAAGTGTGCTTTGAAGATTTCTTTATAAATTTCGAGTTTAGACTCTTTTTTTTTTTCAAATATATATTTTCCACATTCTCCAACACATTCGTTGATGAGAATATTTAAAATGACTCAAGGTTTAAAGTGTTAAAGTTTTAAATCTTACGAGAACTTAAAAAAATAATGTTTTAACACTTGTACGAAAGAACATCGGTGCTGTAAAACCCAGGGTTGCTCAGATACTGCATTAAAGTATTGTTATTTTCACAGAAAACTAAAATACCATGTGTTTTTAGTGCTATTAGTCTTTCAAATGTATATAGGGGAATGAAGGGCAAAGTGAAATAGTTAAGAAAAGTTACCTTTTTCAAAATGGAAAAATAAAAAATTTGCTTTGAAAATTACGGTACATAAAGTAGAACAATGTATTTTATAATAAAACTTGCTTCGAAACACTATTTTTAACTTTTGGAACTAAATTTGTACCTTCAAAAAACAAATTTCTTTTTTCCCGGTTTTTTTTTTTTTTTTTTTTTTTTTTTTTTTTCATGGGGGCAAAGTGAAAAATAAAATATTCTTCTTATAAAATCTTTTATATTTTTTATTTCAAAATGTTTTTAGTAGAATGGAAGAATAAATAAAACAATGAATAAAGAAATAAATAAATAAGGGCAGGAAAAAAGGAGTAAAGTAATTAATATATGATTAAAAAAATCAATTAATAAAATAGAGATGAAAGTGAAAATAAGCTAAGTATTAAATGAAGAAATGTAAATTAATTAAAAAATTAATCAGTAAGTGATTTATTAAATGATAGGATAAGTAAGCGAAATCTCATCAAAAACAACCCTGTTGTAAAAATTTCCCCGCCAAGAAAACCTTCAAACTTTTCCGCACAAAAAAGAAAACCTGCATCCTAAACCCAAAAACCCTCAGCCATAAAAAGTTATGATATCTAGTTTGCCCGCCAAGTATCTGCCAAACTATCATCCTCCCTCTTCTCCTTTTTCATCACAGCTACTTCCATTAGAACCTCCTCCCACCTTCAACTCCTCAGAAATATGGATCGATCTTTTAAATTGTTTATCTTGTTTGGCGGGAAGCTTTTTGCTCAAAAAGCAACCACTTCACTTTGAAAAGCTTCCCGCCAAACCAGATAAACAATTTAAAAGATCTATCCATATTTCTGAGGAGTTGAAGGTGGGAGGAGGATCTAATGGAAGTAGCTGTGATGAAAAAGGAGAAGAGGGAGGATGATAGTTTGGCAGATACTTGGCGGGCAAACTAGATATCATAACTTTTTATGGCTGAGGGTTTTTGGGTTTAGGATGCAGGTTTTCTTTTTTGTGCGGAAAAGTTAAAGTTTTCTTGGCGGGGAAATTTTTATAACAGGGTTGTTTTTGATGAGATATCACATCTTTTTGCATTGATATTATTACTTTGTCTGTATTTTTAGAATTGAGATCTTAAAGTCAGAAAATTTTCAATTGAAACAACGCTGTTTAGTGTTTTTAAGGAACAGTAATGGCTAGGCTAATTTTACGTCAAGTTATTTTCTGACTATTAAGATTCTATGTTCAGTTTGCGAGAATTGGGCAGTTTAAATTTTATTGCAATCCTTATAATCCTCTCTGTTGCAAAGAAAACTTCTTGGATAATAAAATACTATATTTTAAATTATATTGTTTTCAAGTATTTTACAACTTCGCCATAAATTCTATTACAGTTTCTTTATTTGACAGATTATTCAACATTTTCATGAAGGTTTCTTTAAATGTTTTACAGCTTGAGGGCTATTTTAATCTAGCTTTTCACTTTTTGTTTAATTACATTTTTTCTTAAATCGTGGATTATTTTACGTTTTATGGAGAATTTTAATTGTTTGGTGATTTATCTTTTTCTTGATAGAAGTCTTTGTCTTGTTTAATACATAGTTTTGTTTAAAAATTCACTTAAAAAACGAAATAACGCATGTTATCACCCACCAAGCAAAAAAAAAAAACTAAGTCATTAAATATTTTAAATTTGAATGTGTCAGAAGATCTATACAACTTTACTCGATGTCAAATCGCAGATATCCCAAATTTGCCATAGCGAATGCGCATGTTGCGCGCGGATTAAGCTCATTAAAAGTCGTGCTTAAATTAATTGCAAAAATTTTTTCAGCTCACAAATTACTGCAAAGCACGGATATCCACACACGTATTTCATATATTTTCAATTCATTATGTGTTGTTTGTGAAAAATATATTAATTTAGAAAATAAGCAAACCAATAAAAAAAGTGCTATTTTTCGCTTTCAATTCAAAAGTTGTATGTGCCGTATTCATATGCGTACAGTTTCATATAATTTGTCACGTAAAATATTGTAATGGTTCATCCCCAGTTTCGCACCGACATTTAAAATTTCTTCCCTCCATAAATATATCAAAACTAAAAAACAGGGGGAAGGAAATTTCGTATCGGCAAAACTGTTTTGGGGGGGGGGAGGACAGCATTCTAATCTCATTCATTAATTTGCTTCTTTGCTTAAGTATAAACAACCAACATAGAATCTGAAAACAGAAAGAAAGCCCAATGAGCTAATTCTGCGCGCATGCGCAGTCGCTGTGGCAAATTTGTGATATCCGCGATTGCGCGATTTAACGTCTAGTTGCAACTGTTGGATATGTTTTAGTCTTGATTGAATTTCATTTCCTAAGACAACTTCAGAATAACTGTTAGATCTGTTCTAACCTTGCAATTGCAATCCGAGATAAACAAACCCTATGAGCAGAGAGTAAGTACGTAAGAATTTAGGGAAAATTAGTGATTTTCAAACTTTAATTACTCCGGCCCATGATGCTCCTGGGGGTTGAATTTTTGTATATGTGCTCAATGGCCCCCCATGAATTGGTATACAAAATATCATTACCGTAGCTCCCCGGGGGGCTGTGATAGAACCCCGGGAAGGTACAATTTTGGGGGTAAAAGCGAGGGGGAAGGGGAGGAGGGGTCAAATGGCACAAAAGGCACATCAGTAGGGCACAAGGAATGTGTGTGCGAAATTTCAGCTTGATTCCTTTTTTTCGTCTGGGCTGTAGCCCTGTCAAAGAAAGCGAAAACTTTTTTGGACAGAGATTTTATGACTTTAATACCTCCTCCCCCTGATGGTCCAGGGGATTGTATTTTGGTTTGCGGCGTCAGGGGCCACTAGAGATTGATTGTACCAAAAATCAACTCTGGGGGTCTTCATGGGGCTGAGATACAGAGGGGTAAAAAACCCAAAAAACCTCAACTTGTTCTGTCGTGTAATCTTGTTCTTGGTCGCTTTTATTTCCTTTCGTCTTTGGCGGTGGATTTGCTTCTGTTGGCTGCTGACGTTTGGTTTCCTTGGCGGGGCGGGACGCTCCCGCGTCCCGTGATGAACTATTTCACTTTGCCCCGTCCACTTTGCCCGCATGAACTTGACTAATTCTAAAAAATATTTAAAATAAAAATACCTTTAATGCTAAATAAATAAATACTGCAACAAGTATCAGTGAGTTTCATTTAATATTTAAAATGTTCATTACAAGAACTTTATCACTTTAAAGCAACAAATTTATTTTCGACTTACTGCAAAACATTGCAAAATGAGTCAGTTTTTGAAAATGGCTTGTGCTTTAATCTTCAGAATTAACTATTTCCTGACTATAATAGGCCACAGAAGGTAGCGCATGTTTGAAATGTTACCGTACAGGTAACGCTAAAAACAAAGTAAATATTCCACCATTTCACTTTGGCCAACATTCCCCTACATATTAAAAAAAGTAAAACATGTTTTTAAATAGCATTCAAGAATATAGTTGAAGTAAGATTTTTTTTTTCAAAATACTTCCTTTAAATAATCGTTTTTGACATTTTTTTTTTTTTTTTTTGTTTGCGCAATAAGTAGAGCTTGAAAATAGCTGAAGTGAAAAACAGCAATTTTGCAGGAACTTTTCCGTTTTGTAAATAACCTTTTAACTTCATAAGACTTAATAACTATGATAGCATGTAAGGTAACTCGCTACATTTGATGTAAACTTGTAAACTGATCAATGAACATGATCCGTTACTAAATTAAGACTAATTTAGCAATGCACAGTTTGTTTCAATGATAGACAAATATAACAATATATTGAATTAAGTAAAATATTGCAGAATTCGATGTATTATTTCGACATTCTTTACAGATAATACAGTTGAAAGTCTCGCTGTCCGGATCTCTCTCTGTCTGTCTGTCAGGATCTGGGTGACGCGCATAGCACCTAGACCGTTTGGCCGATTTTTATGAAATTTGGCACAAAATAAGTTCATAGCATGTGGTGTGCACCTCGAAGCGATTTTTCGAAATTTCGATGTGGTTCTTTTTCTATTCCAATTTTACGAACGTTTTCCCGAGCAGAACTACCATAAGATGGACGAGTAAGTTACGAAATTATCATAACGTGGAACCGTAAAATGGGCACAAGCCAATTGGCGAGAAAATTCACCATACATTATTTGTAAATATACAGGCGAAACGAAATACCTTTTTATTTTTCTATTACGGGCAAAGCCGTGCGGGTACCACTAGTAAATAAATAAAACAAAAACAACTAGAGTTTATTTGCAATTTTTCGACAAAAAATAGCCATTGGTATTTGCTTTATACTGCGAAAATACATCCTCCTGATTGTACCTTTTACTTTTCTATAACAGGCAAAGCCGTGCGGGTACCACTATTTGAATATAAAAAAGAAAAGTTTTTTTTATCGAAAGAAATTTCATTTATTTTTTAAAGACAAAACTTTAAGTACAGCTGTGATATAGAAAGTATTCAAAATAGTGTAAAAGAAATAGTTGACTCCACAAGTAAATACATGTTCTTTTTAAAAGCTCCTTTTTTTTTTATGTTGAAAAATGGTTAGGCATTAGGCATTTTTTGCTCAAATTTTTGAACAAATACTTTTAGCATGTGCACTGGTATTAATAGCGTCGTTTCCAAAATTTTAAAAGTTTTTTTTTTTTTTTTTTTTTTTTTTCTGAAAGAGCATGCTTAAAAAATAGTATCTGATCATTTTTTAAATAATTTGATTACGTTTCATACTTTTAAAAAAATACTTTAATCGGTGCGATTTCATTGATTAACGTTTCTGCCAATGACATCACAAATGATTCAATGCCATTCACTGTTGCAATTCAGAAGAGCACAAAATTTAATTCGCATCTTTACTCACGTGTACTGGCAACGATATGGTTGACAGCAAGCGTAAAGGCAATTTTTAATTCGCCGCTTGATTATCATAACGTGGAAACGCAGTGAAAAATGCGCCAAAGAACATCATTTGTAACGTCATAAAGACCACGCCTTGTTTGAAAAATTTTACATTTTAAAAATTAATTTTAAAAAAAAATTGAAAAAAAATAGAACCGACTTCAAAATTGCTCTAAAAAGTGAAAAATAATTTTATTCTATAAACACCATCGATAATGCTTTTAAACATAATTTTTGAAGTTGGTGCAAAAACAAAACGTAAAATCCAGTGTAACCATGCTTCGTTTATATATTTTTTTTAGAAAAGCATCCAAAGTTACGAACGAAACATTTATATCTCTATTCAAATATGCTGTCATCAATGCATAATGTATGTATCAATGCATAATGTATGTGATAGTGAGGAAACTGGGCCAGGTTAAATTTATAGTTGTATTTGAGTTATGGCTGTGAATGATTTTATCTATCGTTTTTGCGCCAACTTCAAAAATTATGTTTAAAAGCATTATCGATGGTGTTTAAAGAATAAAATTATTTTTCACTTTTTAGAGCAATTTTGAAGTTGGTTCTATTTTTTTTTTTTTTTTCAAAATTTTTTAATTTCATTCTTTTTAGTGCAAATGTAAGTATTTCAGAAATAACAAGAAGTTAATATCACGAAACTTCACATTTTTTTCTTAAAAATGCTCCATACTAAAACAAAACTATTGACACGCGTTAAACTTTAAGCGATTGGCACTAAAAACTTATCTTTGTTCCTCTCTGGAAATCATGCGTAGTTAATTTAATTATAACCATTTAAGTATTACGTTTTTCCTAACTAATTTTCATTCCACAGCATCTAAGTTGCTCATGATGCAATCCTGTATTTTCTTACTTAGCCCCCATCATCTGTTATCGGCATAGATGATAACGATAAAAATACTACAGAGTAGTTGAGTCAAACCTAATGGTAGCATTGTGAAGGCTAAGCAGATCCTAATCACTGCATCACCTCGCTTCCAGGTTAGGTTTACCCCTACTATGGAGCAATAGCACTGAAGAAAGGAAGATTTTGATAATTCACATAGGGTTACTATAAATCAGCAGGGTTACTAAAATAAAATTATTTATGCCAAAAATGAGACGACAGCGCCAGATTCCCCATTATCGAAATATCCCTTGAAGAAATTTGATGCTTGCTTCAGAGATGTCTTCATTCAAAATTATCATTACAATTACTATTAATGTTACAGCTATATGGTACCAAACTTTTATAACAATGAGTTTCCTATTGTCGCGTAGACGAAGATAGCGAAGACAATGTGAAAGCCAAATGAAGCAAATACTCGTTAGTCTCAACTCGAGATCTTTATTCAGAACCACGAATGAACGTTACATCTCCTTATATACAACTTGAGAAAGTGCTGGAACTTTCCAAACTTGGAAAGATACAGAAATTAATAGAAGATTCGAGAAAATACGGGAAACAGTAGAAATGAAATTTTAGTAAAATTCACTTTCTCCTAGTCGGGATTTGAACCCTGGTCGCTCGTGTGGGAGGCGAGAATTCTACCACTGAGCCACCATTATCCACGGATGAAAAGTGCGAACTTCGTTACAGTATCACTTTAATCATTTAATAGGGAAATTGCATAAAATGTACTGTTTTTTGCCCATAACTTTTTTTCTAAAGAACAAATATGGTCAAACGAAGTAATGGGACCTAAGTTGAGCCATCCCCTATCCATTAAAAAAAGAATCATCGGTTCACTAGGTGAGACGCTATGAGTGGACAAACAAAAAAAAAACATACATACGGTATGAATTGATAACCGCCTCCTTTTTGAAGTCGGTTAAAAATATTGTTGAAAATGAAAATATTTTCCGTTTCCATGTTTTTTTTTTTTTTTTTTTTTTGCTTATTCTATCAATTTCTGTGACCAAAAGTAGTACTTTTGACTAAAGGAAACTACCCCACTGCACTTGATGGTAAAAAGTACTTTTTTCGACCTTGATATAAAGAATTGGCATTTTAATTCATCTTTTAATGAGATTAGCATCTATATCACGCTTGTATTACACGATGTCAAACAAAAGAAAATTAATATCGATATGCGAAGGTACACAATTTCGTAATTGAAGGCCTCGGGGCGAGAATGTGATATGCCACCTGATGTGAATTTTTCAGTAGGAATATATATACAATCGCATTTGTAGAAATATATTTGCAGAATTTTTTAAAGATATTATTAATTCCAAGTTCTCTCTTCAATACTAAAAACAGATATGTTTTCTCTAAATGACCTTATCCATTGTCTTGCTTATTTCGAATTTTAGTTATGAAAAACAAAAATTTTGAACGAAAAGTCACGATGTGGGGCTTTTCACATTTCTGCTCCAAGTCCTTCAATGGGGTTGTTTCCGTCAGTCAAAAGTATTACTTTTAGTCACTGAAATTGATAGAAGAAGCAAAAAAATAACATGTACCCAGAAAATATTTTTATTTTCCCAACAGTTGTTTTTCAATTAATTAATTTAAATGTCCGATTTTTCAAACAAAGCGTGGTCTTGATGACGTCACAAATAATAGATTTTGGCGCATCTTTCTACCACGGTTCTACGTTATGAGAATCAACAAGCGAATTAAAATTGCGCTCTACGCTTGCTGTCAACCATATCGTTGCCAATACACGTGAGTAGAGATGCGAATTAAATAATTTGGTCTGTGAATGGCAACACTGAATGGCATTTCATCATTTGATATGTCATCCGGCAGAAACAAACAATGAAAGCGCGATGATTTAAGTAATATTTTAAAAATATTAAACTTAAATTATTTAAAAAAAATAGTCATATCCCATGTTTTTAAGCATGCTCTTTCAGAAAAAAATACTTTTAACATTTCGGAAACGACCATATTCTCAAAACACTTTATGTCCTTAGCTTATATAAGTAATGCTACCTTAAAAGCAAAACTATCCTTTCTACCACAAAGCATTGTGTTCCCGGTTTATTCGCATCAGTTAACGCAAACTTATAATGGATGGAAATCCCTAACCGTTTTAATGTTATCTAAAGCGTGCAATCCTGGCAGTTTAAGAAATAAAATGTCACCGAGCTATTTCAGCAGCCATGGAGACAGAACAGCAACAATATGGGGTAGCAGCTACTTCTTCAGAGATGCAGAAGCCCTTTGTTTCCCTTCTAATGACAAATACAATTCTTTGGAAGCCCCGTGAGCTCAGAAAGCTTCTCTTTTGCATTTGCATGGAAAAGATGCCGCATACACGCTATGTGTGAGGAAATAGTAACATTGCGTGAGAAGAAAATGTTTTTTTGTTTTAGATCTCTTTCTTATATGTTTGTTCTGGAAGATGAGAAAGACGGAAAAGGAAGAGTGAACAAAAGAATTTTTCGATTTTTTTTTCGGGTATTGATTCTTTGGTCATGTTTATTTTCCTTCCCAGCATTCATGAAAAAGAAACGCTCAATTTTTCAGTGAATTCAGTTCAACAAAATTCAATAAGCTGAAAAATTATTTAAGAGATAAATGATACACGTCTCGTAAATTTAAGCAATTTTAACTAACATTCAGGGGTGCCCGTCCCCCCTCCCCCAAGTTCTATGGCACAAAGACCCCTCCCTCCCCCCCCCCCCAAAAAAAAAAATCCCAACCCTCTTTCCTTATTTTTAGTTCTCTCTTATTTATTTTTTTTAATATTTTTTTATTTATTTGTTTTTATTACTTTATTGGAAAAGTTCTATGCTACGCCAATGACATACCAGACCACATGCACACACACACACAAACTTATAATAAATAAATGAAATATATAAACAGAAGAAATAACGTAAAATAAAACTAAATCAATTAAAAAATAATTAATAAAAAAGAATTGAAAAATCCCCCCTCCAAATTTTGATGACGCAACTTGCCCCATAATCCCCCCCCCCCCTTGGCTATTGTGTTTCTATTTTTAGCATTGATAACATATGCTAAAAATAGAAACACACACACACAAAACAAATCCTCCCTTAAAAATTTATTTTTTAAGAAGTTTCATTATTTCTTAACGGCTAAGAATTAGAGAAATAGGAATTTTCTCTTCTGGAGAAATGTTGAAGAATTTCTCTTTTTCTTTTCACTGCTTATTCGGGAGTAATTTAAATAGTCAAAAGTGTCATAATTTAATTGGTTAATAATAGTATTTTATTTACTTAAAATATAGTTATTCGTTAAGAATTTAGTTCTCTAGTTTTTCATACACGGTTAAAAAAAACTGGAAATTCAGGTGGTTTTCTGACTGATATTAACAGAATATTTCCGTAATGCTTCAAAACGTATTTTTTTCATACAATAACAGAAACATCACGAAAGGAAGTAACGAAAATAGAATTTTTCCATTTCTAGGGTTGCCGCTGTGCTGTACTTCGCTCTGATTACCCTTCAAGTCATGATAAACATCACTTTTGATAGTGCTTATAATACGCACTGTTACATTTTGCTAATTAAAAGCATATTTAGAATAACAACTCAGATGCTGTAGACAAAATAGATAGCTTGCTATTTCATGTCTGGAGAGTAATAGTACTCGTATGTCGAAATTGTTTATACGCCTTTGAGCTTTGTAGGTTTGGAAAAATGTTAGCGCCATTTTTAGACTGGCAGATGTGTTTTGATCGCCCTGGTGATTTGATGTGGGTTTTACTGAGTCAGTATTAGAATATTCTTGTGGTTTTAATATTTTGCTCAATACTTTGAACAATTCTAATCGTTAGTCATATAGTGTGCTCTATCAGTGAGAATAGTTTTAGGTTCTCGTGTTACAGGGGTCGAAGTAGTCCTATATATCCTATATTTCCTATATTTTCAAAAAAGCATCAAAATCGTCCTATATTTCCTATATTTTTCAAAAATGTCGTATATTTCCTATATTCCCTTTTTTTACCCAATATATCTTTTAAAAGGAACAGTAAATAAACTTTCTGACATCGGAATTTTCGTTGAAAATATGTGCCCAAGCGAATTTCAAATTAAAAAACTCAACTGACTGAATCCTACGACAGGCATCTTCACTAGGGTGGAACGAAAAAAACAAAGTTTTTATTTTCGAATTGTAATAGTGCAGAAAAATTGCGATTGGTGAAGACTTACAAAACAAAACAAAAATTTTTAAAATCGGATAATATCTTCCGATCCCGCAACGAGCCTAAAAATTTGAAAAAATGGAAAATTTCATGTGTTTTTAGAGATTTTTTAAAAAAATTTCTCCAACTTTTCTTTTTAATACTCTAAGACGAAAAAGTTACGATTGGTGAAGCCTTCAGAAATTTAAAAAAAACATATTGAAATCAAATAATACCTTCTGATCCAGGAACAAGCATGAAAAGTAAAAAAAGGGAGAATTTCATCTTTTCTTAGTGATTAAAAATAAAATTGTTCTTGTTGTTTTTTTCCCCGGTGTTACAGGGAAAAGCCTTTTAAAAAACCCTATATTACACATAAACATTAATTTATTTCTTGTCTATGCAAAACTACCATTCTTTACAACAATGAAACATTTTCAAATAATAAAATGTTATAAAATATTTACCAAATTTACAATCCAGTATACAAGTCTTATTGTTTTAAGTGTTAGTTGTTGAAGCTAATTTATAATCAGATTTTTTGGAAAATTTCGGGCATAATTGATCTGGATTTCAATGTTGCTCTTAAGTAGCCATCTCTTGATTTAAATCCACACACTTTGAACACATCTTTCGACAGCTTGCGTATGGCAGGGGAATAGTTTCATATCCCAGTCGGATATAGTGCCTGTTGCAATAAGATTTTCAATGTCTTTGTTAGGAACTTTTCGAAGAAAAGGTGGAGAAGATAGCTTTGTCGTGTTCTAATTAATAATCTCTGTGTAACCTTCTGCTTCAAAATTTAGAGATGGAATGACAAAGTTTCTAATGCTTTTGCCTTTAGAAACAGATTCTCTGACCTTTAAGACGTTTTTAAAGTTCTCTTATGTGCCTCCTTTCATCAAACACCAGTATTTTATACATGAATATGTGTGATGGTCTTTTTGCTTTATTCAGCACGATATTGTCCTGCACCTCAGAAATAGAATTAATTTCGAATTTTCCGTTGCAGCACCATTTAAAAAACTGATCAACTTCGATTGGAACGGCATCTACTATCTGATTCTGTTCAAGAGATCCTGTAAATGTCTATTTCTGATCAGATGAAACTGCTTTGCGTAATATGTTTGCAGCTTCAAAGATAGTTCTCATGTTTTTTTCCAATGTCTATAAAATAATCTTCTGCATTAGATAGGGTAATATCTGCAGTTTCCTTTAAAGATACGCGTTGCGACTCATTTACACTTTTTGCATTATTATAAATAAAGCGTCATCAATTTCTTCTTGAATGAGATTTTTAATTTCTTTTTGAGTTTTATTTTTTCCTAAATTTTTATTTGCAATTGACTGATAATTCATTTCAAGGTCTGCTATTGTAGTAACATTTCCCTGAACAAGAAAATCATTTAATGCACACAGGAATTCTACGTCTGTTGCTTTATTAGAAATAATGTCTTGAGACTTTGTTACTACATCAGGATCGCATTATTTCGGAAAACATTAAATATATGTTTTGCGCAGCAATATTTATGGTGTAAAATGTTCTTTGCATGAGGGTCTCCTAAATCTGTACAGTCACTGAGTTTCATTTTGAAAGTTTCATTTTTGGAAATTTCAATGACCTTTTTTAATTGCTGACCAGCAGAATCTGTTTTTATCGCCACCAATGGTTTTCTTACACCGCCTTTTCCGAGGCAGAAAAACCACTTATTTTTGTCACCAACGACACTTTTGGATCTCGTTGTGTGTAGCCTACAACATTGTCTTCATGAACGGAAGTAGAACAATATAGTTTATTCTTATCCATTTCGTGAAATCTCTTACTTCTGTCCATGCTTGCTTTATGAGTGCACTTCTCTTAGCATCCTGCATGCCTTGCTTTTTTCAAAGATGGAGGCAAAAAAACTTGTAAATGAGTTTCTGGGAGAGAAGACATCGTGAATAAAATAGCAGTGATAAGTTAAGGAAAAAATAACCGTACTTAAAGATTTACAGACTATTTACCAACGAACCGAGAAACAATACTTTCTCTACGCAGAAGCTTTCTCTTCTACTCTTCCTACAAATTCCTTAAGAGCACCCCCAATGTACGATATTCATATCCGGTCAAAGAGTTTAGGGGGTATACAGGTTATTAGAATTCTGTCAAACGATTATACAGTCAAACCTCGTTAAAACGAATTCAAAGGGACCTTCAAAGTGAATTTGTCTCTACAGTAGCTCGTTTTATCCGAAAAACAATAGTGTTAGGTGTGTTAAGTGATTTTCAACAGAAGGACGGGGATTGCAAATGTAGTTCGCTTTAGCAGTAGTTCGTTATAATCGTGTTCGAATTAACGAGGCTCGACTGTACTAATGTTTAGTGATCTTAGCCTGAAAATTAAAAGTATTTTTAACTGCGAAAGTTTACCCGAGGTACTTTTAAAACAGCTAATTCTGAGAGCCAAAGTGAAAAAAGAAAATTTATCAGAATTTTTTTAAAAATGAGTTAATAAACAAAAAAATTAAATATTTTGTTTTTAATTTATAATAAGAAGATGAATAGAGTATTAATCAAGTGAATTCACCAGAAAATTATCACAAAATACCCAAAAATTAACTCATAATTACAAAAACTTATTAAAGCCGCCATCTTGGATTGATGACGTCATACAGGCCGTCTGACACAAATTCAAGCAAAACACCCGGTGAGGCGTAGTTACACGGACCATAAGGAATACATTAAAGTTGGTCTCACAATTTCCTCACGAAATTTCCCACGGAATGTAGTATGCCCCCCTACTAATGCGCAAAGAAGGAGTTTCTTTCAATGACAGGGTAAATAACTTGTTTTAGATTGTCAGGTAAGTATCGACAGGTTTAAGTTTTCTGTAAACATGAATGGCACCGTATGTGAAATTTTTTCGGTTCTTTATTTCGCTAATGGGGCGTATTAGATGTATATACTGTACTAAGGGGCATAAACAAATATGAGTATCGGGATTAAAGGGCCATGTGGACAATTTACAGGCAGGCTCTAGTACTAAAATATCACATTTGTTTTATAAAAAAAACGTTCTTCCATTAGTATTTCATACCGAACTTATGAGGATGGTTAAACTAAAAGGAAAAAAAGCTGAAAAAGGGCTTAAAGTTTACATTTTTTCAAACATGTAGGTTCGTTGCGCGATCGGAAGATATTGTTTTATTTCAAAAAGATATTTTTTTTTCGCTTTGAAGTCTTCACTAAACGTAACTTCTCCGTTCTGTAGTCTAAAAAAGTACATTGATCAAAAAATGTTAAAAATTCGGAAAAATCCTGAAATTCTCAACTTTTTCGATTTTTTAGGCTTGGTTCTGGATCAGAAGGTATTATTCGATCTCAATTTTTTTTTTCTTTCTGATTTTAAATGTCTTTGTTTTGTTCTGTAAGTCTTCACCAATCGCAACTTTTCCGTACTATTACGATTCGAAAATAAAAACTTTGTTTTTTTCGTTCCACCCTAATCTTCACTCATTGGCTACAGCAATGTGACGTCACTCTATAGTGGGTGGAGTTTCGAAAACTAAATCTGAAGTTGGGTTTAGAATTTTGCGCTTTGGGGGGGGGGGGCAACAGCCATTTGTTTTGTTTTCCATCATGGTTTTCGTTGGTATATTGGCATGTGTTGTGTTCAATGCATTTTCTGATCGGAATGTTCTAATCTTCTTTTTGCAATCTTTTTTTTTTTTTTTTGTGGAATTTTGGGATTGCGGAATGTTAGTTTCTTATGATGTTAAAACGTAGTTTGTGGTAATAAGTGGAATTATAATGGCGAAATTGCATCGCTCAACAAAATTGCGTGTGGAGTGGTTGAATCAGGAGGACATTAATTGTATAAATTTTGGTGCATGGTGCACTAAAGGAAAAGATGATTTTACCGCTTTTTGCCATTTTTTCAACTGTTCAGTGCCCATAAGCAATAGTGGATTTTCGCAATTAAGGCTGCATGCTATAACATTTAAGCATAAAGAAAACTCTGAAAAACGTCAGAAGGACCCTTCTCAAGCTCTGTTTGTTCTTAATACAAGGGGTAAAGGGTTCAGTTTAGATATAAAATCAAAGAGCAGTGGAATTAGTACTTGGGTCATAAGTGGGAAAGAAAAAATAAAAATTTATCTTTGTTCAAATTTTGTTTAGTTATTTAGTCTGTAAAGTACACTTTTTACAAAAGTATTTCAACTACAGGAAAGTCATTTCAGATGTAAGTTATAATTTTGTTTGAATTTTTTTTAAATAAAATCATTGATAAGAATAACTAAATAATATCTGATATGTATTTCTTTTTTCATAGCAAAATTATTCATATAATGTGTCCTATATTTGTCCTATATTTTTTGTGGAAAATGTCCACTGAGTGTGGAAATAACACTGAGTGTTATCAATTTAAAATAAAGCCTATTGGACTAGTTGTATCCAGATGCAATGGAGATACATTAGCAGCGCTGGTCACATGTAAGTGTTGTTGAATATCTTTGTCCATGTTAATATACAAATGTATTTTCCTTATTAATATGCATTTGATAGAATTCCGGTGTTAGTTTATTTAGAATTTATAGAACTATTATAAAGTTATTTTTTATTGCACTAACGCATTGCATTCTTGAAAGTCATTAACGCTAAATGCCAACATTTCGTATCTACCGGGGAGGTGTGCGAGCAAGATAGGAAAAATCACTTAGTTTTCTTTGTTTTTTTTTTTTTTTCGCTTCACAGTTTGGAGTACTGAAAGTAACAATTTTAAATCTCTAAATAAAGGTGTATTAATGATCTTTGAAAATACAATGAAACTTTTGGCAACAATAAGTACTTAATTTAATTTGTTAGGCTCTTATCCAACAACTTATTTGAGATTATTGCAAGTTTCTTGGAAAAAAAGTTCGGGTAAAACGAACTGATTGATATTGATATGCTTAAGTATGATGATTATGTACTAAAAATCTATGTCGCGATTCCAATGAGTGAAAAATTGGGGGGGGGGGGTAGGCATGCAGCATCTGAATCAAAAATTCTTCACGTGCATGTCAATGATTCTGTTTTTAAAACAATATATATGCGGTACTCTCTATCAGGCATATTATTAAATAATAACGTCAACCTGTTTTTAATAGTATTTTATTTGACATATTCTGCAAATAAAAATATATTTTTCATGTATGTTTTTCCATGCCGCCCCAGACACTGTACGACGAAAGGAATATCGAACAGTATCAGCAGGGATAATTGGTGTCATATTCAAATCCATCAATTTTTCTGCTGGTACTATTTGATTAATTTGATTCATGTGAAGTTGATATAAAAAGTTTTGGTCAGTAATGGATGCTCGAAGTAGAGATTATGTTAGGTAAGTTCTCTCTCCAGTTGTTAATTTAAAAAATCTTTGAGTAACAAATGCAAATAAAAAAAGTAATAATTTTAGAACAGTTAACTATATCTGTATTATATATCATTTTAAAGAACTAAATTTTTAATGAAACGAAAAGTCAATACTTGACATAACTTTTTAATTATTTTTTGAAAATAAAATCTTTTTACTTAAATACGGGAAAGTGAGAAATGGAAAAAATATCGCAATGAAAAAATAAGGAACGTCAATTCTGTTAAAACACAGAAAGATCGTAAATGAACGGAAAAATAAGAAATGGAATTTTCGTTCAGTCACGGGAAATTTATAAACGGAAAACTACAACTACTGAGAAATAAGAAATGGAACTTCTGTTAAGTCACGGAAAGTCATTGAACGTAAACGTAATATTTACGGCAACTTTGCTGCCGGTACTTTCTTCGTTATTTTCAGGAAATTTTTTTAACAGTATATCATGAAACTAACCAGTTTAGTTTAATCGTTTTAATTTAACTTAATATGCTTATTGTACCATTTTAGTTGATGCTTCACATTATAAACTTTTATTAGATACCTTAAGAATCCTCTCAGACTCTATAAACTCAATTATAACATAATATACGTAAACATTTTCAAGATTTTAGCTTCACAATAAACTCATGGCAGCTGTTTTCAGTTTCGTAAAAATGAAAAAAAAAAATGCATAGGTCGAGCATATTTGTTGTTGAATATCGAATGTAGGAAAAACTACGAAAGTGCTTGAAACTAGAAGCGAATGGTCAAATAATTTGCTTAAAGTTTGTAATAAACATAACGTTGCGTTCGTATGTTTTTAAAATTTTATATCAGAAATGATCTAAAATATCAGAAATGATCTAAGTTGGTATTGATTACAGGTGATAGTTAATTTCGTAGTCGAGTTAACAAAAAGTTGGCTGACTCAGTTCAAATACTTTGCTTAAATCATTAACCAGAGTTATTTTTCTGCGAAAGTAAAAGCAATTTTGTAAGAGTAGTTTGCATTTCCTACGCTGTTCCCGTTCCCATATAGGGTAACATCCCCAGTAATTGGCAGGTCACCAGTGATTGGAACTTCCAACAAAAATGTCCTAAAACGAGGATTCCTATCCAATCTTTTAAAGGAAGAACGCTATGTACCAACTGAATGTACATTTACCTCAAAGATTATAACTTCAATTCATGTAACTAAATGGTAGCAGTGCATAGGAAAGAAACAGTTTTCGCTTGCGTCATATCAGACATGTTTGTTGCAAAAGGTTCTTCTCTAGCTTAACGGAAGCATGCACTTCAATCCATTAAAATCTGACTTTAAAAATGTTTTAAATTTTGGTTGTCAAAAGTTTTGTTTACTTAAAAGGTGTTACTTTAAGTGGGAAGAAGTATATTTTTTTCTTTTTTAGATTTTTGAAGTAATGATGGATGTCATTTAGTGGTGCTTCAGTTTTGCTAGTCCCCAGTAATTGGCACATGTGCCAATAATAGTCACTATTGTGTTGTATTTAATTTGTGATACTTCTGCCGCAATAATATTATATAGGGTGTACTATTGATTTGAATCCTGCAGATTCTACTGTTAAACTTTAAAGAGAAACAACTAAAAAAAAAACAATATGTGCTGGCATCACAGTAACTTTGCGACTTTAGAGAACCGTTTAATTTTCATGGCCCTTTAGAATCATCAGGTAATGTTTCTTTTTCTGCGGAAACAGCTATAATTGGTGAAATCAAAACTGCATACCAACTGATTGAACAGCATTCATCTCAACATTTTTTCCATGTAATACTCCAACTTTATTTTTATTTCTCTAAAATACTTTTTCAACTTCAAAATGTGTGATTTACCATTAATTTATGTAAAATTACCATCTTTAAACTAACATTAATTACGTTTCTGATGATGATAAAAATGCAATGCAATCTAAAATTAAAAAATAAAGTTTTTTTCCCAATTCTATTAATATCCGCCAATCATTGAATCACAAAGTGTCATACGCCGGGTTATCAAGTGCCAATTACTGATGATTTTGGTAACTTTTTGTACATATATTTTAATAAAAATATCTATTCAAAAATTTTTGCTTTTAATTAACTAAATAGATGCATAGATGTGCATTTTTTGATTAAAAAAAATAATTGCAAGCAACTATTTGTTTTCTAAGTGATGAAAACAGAGGTAAGCTGAAAGACAAACTCTTAAATTGCCAATTACTGGGGTTGTTACCCTAGTTATAGAAGCTAAATTAATTAGAAGTGGAATAACGTTTAATAATTTTGGGAAAGACCCGTAATGATCAACAACTCTCCTTGGTTTAAAACGAATTTGGAATAGTCATAAAAAAAAGTTAAACTAGAGAAAACTGAGAAAACAATGTAAAAGTACGTAAATAAAAAAAATATATTGTAATGTTTCCGAGGTATTTCTTAGAAAAATAAAGTACAAAAACGTCAAATTTAAAATTCTTATTTATTGGAAAATTTTATTTTTACCATGGAATAGAATTAAATTGTTCCTTCTTATTTTATTTTTTACTAGTTGCATTGCCCGGCTTTGCACGGTCTACCTCGAAAATAAAAATTATGTCAAGTGAGGCATGTTCAACAATCGGGCTTCAATCAGAGAAAAAAAATACTGTAAAATTTCCCGCCAAAATAATCATTTTTAAAGAAAAAAAACGGCAAATCAAAAATTCCCGAATAAATTAAACGCAACTCTCCGTAAATGCAACTAAAATCATAGAAAAAAAAAGAAAGAAGATAAATTACCAAATAATAATCAAAAGGGGAAATTTTTACCTCAAAACAAAAACAAAATTTTATTTAGTCACAGCCGAGAAAAAAAAAGGTGGCAACTTTCTGAACGCTATTTCAAAGTGAGATCGCGCAAACGATAGTTTTCCGATATGAAAATAGAGTTCCATTTGGCTTAAAAGAGCTTTTTTATTTTTTTCCGGTGATTTTACAGACTTTTTTTCCTTCAAATTTGAAGAAAGTGAATGAACTCTATGAGTATTTTTCTCGGGTCTTCGAATGGCGTTAAAATTGAGTCGAACTGATCGGATAATTATTTCGGGTAGAAGGAGCCATTTAATGCCCTTTTCTTGTCCTAAAATTAAAATTCAAACGGTTGTGTTCTTTTTTGGCGCTTGAATCCCCCCTCCCCCCGTTTTTTCTTGGGTGTCCAAGTACCTCTCTGCCAAATTTGGCCCAGATCCGACAAAAACTGGATTTGTATAGGGAACATATATACACACACACATATATACACACATATTCTCTGTTATTTATATGGGTTTAAAAAACACTCTAGTTTGACGAACATCAATTTTTTATTCTTTATTTCTGCTCAGTTTTTCTCTCTACCTTTCATTTCGTGTATTAAAACTGTGTTGCGTTACTACATAATACTTGCAGACTCTCTTAAATAATTTTAAACATTTATATAACATTTCATCAAGAGCAAATTATTTCTGCCATTACTCCAAATCAACACTTCGACGTTAAATTTTTAGAAAAACATCAAAAGTTTAAAATCATTGAAATACGGTAATATTGAGAAAATATCAAAATGTATGCGAGTGAGTCGAAGTGCGTATTACTGATACTCTTAGGAATAAGGAAGAGGACGGTATAGGGCACAGATTTTAGGTAAAATTCAACTTGAAAGGAAATCTTTTAATGAGAAACATTAACTTATTTCTTTCATTTATTAAATAATAATTTGTGAATAAATTAAAAGATATTTCTAAATTTTAAGAATAGTTGGCGTCTTACCCTACTTGAAACAACATACATCTTTTTACACAAATGCATTTATTCATTTTTCAAGTTCAATTTCCAATTAACCAATTTTTTATCCTAAAGAAAGCATAGTAAAAAGATTTATCGTAAGAAGATCAAATGCTTTTAAAAATGCAATGGCAGTTGAAATCGTCATAATGCTTTAACGTAACATAATAAAAAGAAAAGGAAAGAACTTTCTGTTTTAAATCTTTTAGTTTTTCTAAGAATTCAAGGTAAATTATAATGAAATGATGTGCGGAAATTTGACATTAGAGATTATAAAGAAAATATTTGAATGAAATACATAAAAAGCTGTGAGTTAAACTCCCTGTTTTAAATGGGGATTATTCTTTTGTAATGTTTTCTTTTAAAAGAAAAATATGAAGTTATTGGAAAAGACTTTAATAACGTGCTTAGGAAAACACTAGAAGCAGTATTAATATTCTATTTAAAGTTTTAACATAAGAAAATATCAAGTAAAAGCTCAGCGTTAAAACTTTTCAGCTAAAACAACATCAAGGAGTTTCTTTTACCTAATACTTTGAATATTTCGATTTGACAATATGGCGGTTTAAAAAATTAACAATACAATCACAGTTGTTTCAGAAAATTACGTTTCAAAAATTAATAATCTTCTAAAATTAATTACATCATGCTAATTTATTAAATTTAAAATTGCAAAGGAAATTACATCAACCATTTCTTTTACGTAAAGGCAAAATTTAAGTAAAATATTTTGTAAAAATATTAATGATCATTTTTACAAATTGTTTCATTTTGATACTACAAATTAGATCCTTTATATATTTTTAATCATTACCAATATTGCATTGAGTAGATAGTTTAAGTTCTGTAGAATTAAAACTGTTATAAAATACAAAAAAAAAAAAGATAAATCTTCGTAAACCCGCCCTATATTTTACTTGATCTTTCTAATCATTTTGCTCTTTTTACATGTAACGTGCGAAAAATGTATTTTGAAATATATTTTGCAAATGAAGCTCGTGTAGCGAAAATTGATTATAAAAACATATTGTCTTTTAACGATTGAGTGGCGCATAAAAGGGGTTCCGGACCACTCTGTCCCCTTTTCACTTCTATATCTTTTTTTTTTTTTTTTTTGATCCATTGTATGCATTTTATACGCCAAAAACTCCAAAAAAAAAGGTAACAATTTCAATTCAAATAAATGAAAAAGAAAATTTATTTTCTCTTTTTCTTCGCCTTCAAAAAAGAATTGCATACGAACATAAAACACCCCCTTATTCTCAGAACTGACCTATTTATTTGCTGCTCCGTAGTGCAAGTCTTGTAATTCGTATTTTGTTCACAGACAAGGTCGAAAGTGAACTCACGTTTTAATGCCGAGCTCTGATTCCTCACCATCCCCATATGATTATTATTTTTCTTACAATGATTAAAATTTTATTATAGATGAAAAATGTTTTAAAAGTTTGTACAGTCTCCCTACAACGAATTGCACAAGTGAAAGATCTCTCTCAGCTTAGAAAAGAATAAAAACATGTAAGGATAAGTAACGTCAAGATCCCACTTGCGAAATTTGGAAATAAAATCACCAAAAAAAGAAAAAGGAAACTAGATTTGTTAACTGTCTCATAGTAAGCCTATAGGAGCAGACTGATAACTGTAAATGAAATAACTCTAAACATCATGCTTTTAGTTTTGTAATTACAGGTTAGAATGAGGTTTTCCTTCTCCCATGACGTTTTGCTTCTACACTGCGATGCAAAAGTTTAGACAATGACGTTCTTCAGCTGTAGAATTTAGAATTGCGATAGTAGAAATACAAAAGCCTGCAAACATATTCAAAAACTCTTTTGAAATACTATAACCAAAATACAATTGTTTGATATGCTTTAACAATACTGTTTTGGATAAAAATAGAAATTTGCTTGTTGCAAAAGTTTAGACACTATTACGAGTTTCTGTGAATTTCTTTTCGTATATGCAAATTTAAAAGAGATGACATCACAGACCTCTTGTACTTAAGGTCTGCCAACGATAACACTTGGTAGTCGAGATGCCGCGAGCTGAGCAGATTGAAGCGGATGAGGTAACCAAGATTTGGCAGTTGAAAGCTGAAGGTAAGCTTGTTCCTGAAATTTCGGCTATTATTAATAGATCAAAGAAATCTATTTATCGAGTTTTATCAAGTCACTGCAATTATAAAGCAAAACACAGATCTGGGAAGCAAGTACCCAACAAATGACTGTTCGAAAAGTTCAAAGTTCCTTGGGGCTTTCCGTATCAAAGGATACGATTCGTAGACGAATTTTGGAAACAGGGACAATGGTTCACTGCAAAATGAAAAAGAAACCAGCTCTAAAGCCACATCATAAATCACAACGAATGTTGTGGGCTCGAAATCATATGTCATATGGATTGAAATGAATATCAGTAATATTTAGCGACGTAAAAATGTGGAATCTGGATGGTCCAGAAGGCTGGACATCGTACTGGCATGACTTACGGAAGGAACCCCGATGTTTTTTTAGTCTCCGACAAGGTGGTGGCTCTGTGATGGTTTGGGCAGAGTTTTACTACAATGGACAAGTGTCTTTGACCTTTACCAGCGGTCGCCAAACATCACAGCATTCCATTAAGACACTACAGGATAATCTCCTATACCATTTGCTGAGCTTATAGGGGGACTTCAGTGGGAATTTCAGCAAGACAATGTTTCGATTCACACTGCAGGAAACACAAAATCTTGGTTAAATTCAAATAATATAAAAGTTCTCAATTGGCCAGCGTGTACCCAGACCTCAACCCTATAGAGAATCTTTGAGGTATCATGTGCCGCAAAGTTTACAGCAATGGTAGACAAATACACTTCTGTATCGGAACTTAAGAGATCTACTGAGGAAGTATGGTACGAAATTGAGCCCCAAACCATGCAAGATTTAGTTTCTTCGATGGAAACTCGTATTTATGAACTAATAAAGAAGAATGGATGCACAAGCAGGTTTTAAAACTGTTTTATTTAATTTTTATTTCGTTTGTGTTTAAACTTTTGAGACAACGTTAATTTTTTGCTACAATGTAAAAACTTGTAAAATGCACAAGTTAACTTTTCATTGCTATAAATATTATATAGTATGCATAGCACCTTAGACTAAAGTAGTCTTAGGAAAACTGAATAAATAGATTTCGAAATCTGTGTGAATTTGCTCATTGTCTAAAATTTTGCGTCGCAATGTATGATGGTGAATTCGTTTTGCTGTTTTCTTTTTTTAAATCATGAGATAAGCAAATTTATAAATACTAGTGTTTTCTGGAAATTAAATTAAGTAATAGTGATAAATAACTTATTTCGTTAGTTAATAATAATTACATAACCCCTTTTTTTACTGGAGTATGCTCCCAATATTCTCTAAAATCAAAAGCTTGGAGGCGTGTTCGGAATTTTTACTCTATGAAAAATTTTTTTGTGCACCACTAAGACTTGAGACAATAAGCGAAGACGAAGTAAATCTCATGGTTTATTTTTAAAGGAAAAAACAACTAACACTGAAATATAATCTTCAAACAACCTAGTTGAACTCATGTCATTATGGAGCTGATTTAAGAAAAACTTTGACAGCTCTCTTTTTTTTTTAAATTATAATTTTAATTGAAACAACGTATCAAATCCGTTTCCTAGTAAGAAAACACAAGTTACAAAATATTACATTGGCATTGAAAATGACTTACTAATATGCCAGGTAAAAAGTCTGGTAGTTAATCCATATTACTGCTACGTTACTTAAATATAATCCTTAATTAAGAAGCACAATTAGATGAAAGTTGAGACTTAAAAGTAGGAACTTCCACTTGCAGACTAATTAAAGGAAAACAAAATATAAACTTTTTATTTTACGCATTCATCCTAAACGTAAAACGAAAATCTTCAGAAAATTTGGATTGGGTATGTTACTGCAAAAAGAATTATTTTAGCGAGGCTTTAATTTTTGCGGTTTTTCTGAGCTCATTGTAATTGCGAAAAATGATTCCTCGCAATATTTTAAGCTACGTATTTTTCACTTTCGCTTCTGCTCACATAAAATTCGTAAAATTTTCAAAGCGCGAAAATCACCAATATCTTTATTTTTGCAAAAATTACAGTTCGCGAAAAAGAGTGCTTTTACGGTATGTAAAATCATGTGATCTTCTTTTGTTTCCCAAGTTCTACACCAGGTTTACATTGAAAAGTTTTGGTGCCAAAATTTGCGGATTTTAATCACAAATAATTTTTTACTGTCCTTTATCCGATGACTCGATTTTATTCGAATATTCTAGGTTTTAAAATCATTGATGTAATAACCTTTTTCTATTTCAACTGTACCGTAAAACCTTAAAATAATTGCTAAAATTAAAGAAAGTTACAATCAACTCGCGATAAGGGGAAAACCTAATAACTCGAATGTTATTTTGACTAGAAATTTCATTGGGTGCCAAATTCTTGAGAAAACTAAGGGAACTTCTCATACCTCGAGATACGAACAACTCGAAGGTTACGCTTCACTGAATTTGGAATTTTTAGTTAACGAGAGTTGAGTTAACTAAGAGTTGAGTTAACGTGGCTTAAAATCGGAGTTACTCTTGGCAAAGATGCAGCATAATGACATCGGGGATTACTGAACTCTGAAAAAAATGCAATACCATATAAGACCGTTGCACGATGGTTTCAGCGTTTTCAACCCCAAGATTCCCTGAGATTAATCAAATGTTCAAATAAACTTGTATTTATTCCTCGTTTCACCCTAAAGCAGAGGCGGCATATAGGGAGGTCAACAGGGGCGGTCGCACCCCCAAATTTTTTACCAAGAATAATAAAACAAGGGTAAATTCAATTTAGAAAATCATTTGCCTGCATTTTAAGAACAGAAAAAACTTTTGGAGAATAATGGTTTGCCTTAACTAAAGAAGTAATCTCTTCATATGGATTACATATTTGAAAACTGTGTAATCTATTTTATGATGGTGAATCTTGTATGAGATGCCCGTACAGTGTTGAGACTGCGCAATTTTTTCGTGTAAACTCCATGTCATTTTACATAAATTTAATGCTCATATTATAACTTAATGTTTAGAAAGTAAGTGTTCATTGCTTTCCTGTACTTGAAACACATTTTAGCAACTCGATATATTATATGCTTTCATAGAAACTTTTGTAAAGATATGCTCTTTTTTAAAAACTTCCCACATCAAAAGATACTTTCACGTCAACATATATCTTCAGGCTCTTTACTTGACAATCTCTGAGTGTTAATGGTATTGCCTATGGTAACTTACCTATCAACAAAAACAAAATATCACCGCAGACTTAGTGCTGAACCTAATCTGAAAATGCAACTTTCATCCCTAAAGCCTGATATTAAAGATTTATGTATCATAGTAAAAATATTTAACACTCATATCTTTAAAATTAAAACTTCAAAATTGTGTTTGAAACGAGTTGTAGGCGTTTTGTGAAATTTGTGTTGAGTTTGAGTTTTTTTTTCCAAGTAGAACTAGTCAACTCTCGATTACTCGAAGTCCCAAGGGACCAGCTAAAACGTTCAAGATATTGGTAGTTAGAGTTACGGGAAGTTTCCACAATAGTGTCAAGAGTTTGAGACCCGATGAAAATTTCGAAATAAAGGAATACTCGAGTTATAAGCTCCGAGTTATCGATATTCGATTGTATATCTATTGTTTTTAAAAAAAAATGCTTTAATTGAAAATAAACCACGCCTAGAATGTTTCATGCAAACTATACTTAATGAGGAGAAAACAGGGGTTTCACGAAAAAAAAATTGACATTCAAAGGGATTCCACAAATCAAACAAATTAAGAAAAGCTGGTTTAAAGCGTTCCGTTGAGATCGAGGTCGGAATGAAACTGCGATTTTGCAAAGCAGTAAGTATCAGTTCTCTTTTCCTTAAGATTAGATTGACATCCTGAACGGTTTCCTTTCCATAGACCGTTGATGGAAGAGCCTGGGAATTACCCTTACTGACTGGTCTCAATCATCATTTCCTTTGAGATTTAGGGCTCTCCGTTGTTGGCATCAACAATCGACACTTTTTGTCAGTGGTCTAAAGCTACAAGATTAAAAGGTTTTAAGCTTTTTCGTTGCTTACATAGAAAGAATGTACGCAATTGTACTCGTGAGTTCTACACTGTTAAAATTTCAGGAAACTTTTATAGTAAATATTATTGTAAAACGGAATGTTTACCGTACAGAAAAAAAATTACAAAAATTTTATCGATAAAAATAAACAACTGCAGCGCCAATTGATGCACCACGGGACTTACAGTGCGAAGCAGATATTGTCCGTTTTCTACGAGAAGGCACTTGACTCCTCCTCGTCACGTGGTATCCGATGATTCTATTTCGCTGTTTTCAATATAAGGTGCATTTGGATCATAGCATTTTGTTATAAAAGCAGCAGTTTTTAAAATGTAAGAATAACTAAAATGACAACAGACAAGTGAAGCAAGTGATGTGAAGGACACTAAGACTTTTTTGCACATTAAAATGCACGCCCAAGTTAAAGATGTCTGGTTGTGCCTCCTTTAGAAGCGCATGGATTGCTTACCGATCACCCGCCGATCAAATGGATCTCAGCGATCGAGGAGTCGTGGCGAAATGCCTTCTCGTGAAAAACGGACAGTAACACCGTATTTCTCCTCACTCAAAGTATTTCAACTGGATCGGCAAAGCCGCCTGCCAATACGAAGGTCAAGAGATCGAATCTGCTGCTCGCATTTTGTTTTTTTAACTCGCGTTAATTCAACCGTAAAATTTTACAATAAAGTAGGATTTTACGGTAAAAGTTACTGGCAATATGGATGCCAGTAACTTTCCCCTTAAAATTTCAGAATTTTTTTAACAGTGTATAAAATTCGATTTATATCCATGTTGCCCTTACTAAATTTAAACCCTCGTATGTAAAGAAAAACTGATACTAAGCAAAGAAATATTTCACCTTTTTACATGATATTCTGTCCCAGGCTTTTAAAACGTTAAATTTAAGAAAAATAAGAGAAAAAACCCTATTGTTCATACCAACCAAGCTGCAGCGGTGATCGGAGCAATGATTCGAAACAGTATTGATTAAGAGTTTGCTTTGCTGGATAGCGGCTTGCGACTTGTCGTTATTCTCGGTTGGTGGATTATTAGTTGCCTTTTTCTTATTAGTAAAATATTTCATATTAAGGAAGTTTTAAAAACAAATGATAATTAGTCTTACTTCTCGTACAAAATTCAAATAAGCAATTTAAAAAAAAAAAAAAAAAACTTATAAACTTCTTAAATAATGGAAAAGTTACGCTTCATAAATTATAATCGTTTTCGACGCACCTAAGTAACATATAGTTTATGGTAAGAATACGAAAATAATTAACTACTCTACTAGTTTTAATTCAGTTTTAAAGCTGTATACGTACTTACGAAAAATTACTTTCTGCTTTTCTTTTCATTGGAAAATTTGATTCGTAATTTATTACGTTTTATTAAAAAACACCATGCTCAAAAAATCAATTCATCCTAAATGCAAATAGCAACACTGAGAAAAGCGGAAATCGCACATTCAACGTAGCGTGTACTAACTTTGGCGCAAAACGGGGTCAATTGCAAAGGGTCTATTACTAACGACGATTATCCTGAGTGTGTTGATGACATGGAATGTCAGAAGATGGGAGCAGGATTTACGTAGCGAAGAGCAAATCGTGTTACTCATAATAACCCATTATCACGTCAGTAGCACATTTGTTCGGGGCACATAATTTTTAGTCGGTTAAGTAAATTTGAGTCTTTACAGGAAAGATTCCGGAGATTATGCTTTCATTTGGATTTCTTCGAAGAGTACACCTTTGATTAAAAGTATTTATTGATATTTTAACTAGTAGTAGTAGTATAAGAATGTTTTTTTCTTCGTGAAAATAATTAGTCGTGGAAAACTTGCGGCATACTATGCACTAAAAAAATTGTGTAACCTTACTCCATAAAATCGATAGCTGCTTCCGCTACTCTGGAGTAACTTAACTAATATACGGGGTGTCCTGAAAAAGAACGACTGTTTTCAAAAATTTATAACAGGAGAACGGTTAGTGATAAAAAAGTAATTCTTGCACAAAATTCATGTGGTGGGCGCTATTTTTTCCCTTCAGCGTTCCAATTCTTAATTCAAAAATGTTTCAATAGATGGCGTTGCACATAGTAAGCTGGTAAGTCAAAAAAAAAAAAAAAAATTGAAATTCACCGATTTTTCCTCCGATTGCGACATGGGATTACAGCCGACGATTATTTGAAAATATTGTTTTGTTCTTTTGTTCATTATTTCGAAAAATTATGATGTAATTTTCTATATATTTTTTAATGTATGGGCTTACTATCAGCAGCGCCATCTATTGGAAAAATTTTCAGCTAAAATTTGGAACTCAGGGGAAAAAATTTATGGCCCGCCACATGAATTTTCTGCAAGAATTTTTTTTTTTTTATCATTTACCGTTTTCCTGTTATAAATTTTCGAAAACGGTCAGTCTTTTCTAGGACACATTGTAACTGGTGTAAAGTTACGCATCGCTTGTGAAAGGTTACACCATGGTAATGTAACTATAACGCAATGTCTCACTTATTTCTGAATAAGGGTACACGAGAATTTTCTGCACGCTTACATAGAAACTGCTTGAAAGGTTACACATTACCAAAAACTAAGCTTTCATCTTTCTTGAACGATTAAACAAGTTCATGCTTTTTAACAACTAATATACACCATTTTTTTACTATACAATATTTATTTATTTTCAACTAAGACACTTCTATTGCAGTAAGAGAAGAAATTAACTTAGTGGTGTCAGAACCCATAGCGCGAATTTCACTTAATCGCAAAGCAATAGATTCTACCGCTCGGCTACTAAGGATGATTTACCTTCCGCTAATAAGAATTTACCTGCTCTACGCCGATTCTGATCTTCCCGCATGCTCTTTGAATTCTACTGAAACCGTAGTGCAAGGTTCCTGGAACAAGTTGCGTGTAACGTTACACCCATTTTTACTGGTAACGATACGAATTTTTTTACATAGTGCTCAAATGTACACTGTGAAGCAAATGATGTAACTGTTACAGCAACTTAGCCTTATTTTTTATATACCGCAATCGTGACCTAATTTTGAAAGCAATCCATGATTAAAGTATTACGTTATGATATGAGAGCTCAAAAATTTTAACCGTCGCAATTCCTTATTATATTTTAGTATTTCTATGAATAAAAAACGTTAATAATGCACCTCAACATTTCCAGAATGAAAATTGATTACTTTTCTGTTTCCGATTTTAGAATTCTTTTTACTCCACATTTTTCCATAAAACTGGAAGTGCTACGGATCAGAAAACATACATTGAATTTGTGAGCTGAAAACAAGAAAATGTAAGTGAAAAGTTTTGTTCAGTCTCAAAATATAAAGATGCTTTAGGACAAGTCTCATGTTTTGGGATAAAATCACGTGTTTGTTTTTTATTTCCAATCCACAAATCTTCCTTTTTGCCATTATTTTCTCCTAAACTGATTTCAGATATATCTAAGGAAGAAACGTGAACACTTTCTATAATTTATTATAAAACCACCTCTATTTTTGATGTTTAAACCTTGATAAAATTTTAAAAAGAGCATTTGAATTTTTACGTCCTAAATTCAAATTATGTTTCTCGCAATCACGAATAGCGATAGGACCCTACTCGTTGGATTTCTTGTTTCTACAAATGGAATGGAACGGAAATGGGCAAGAAATTTGCACCGTCATTCTATGACTGGTGAATGAAACAAGAAATGGGGATTAGGATGTGGTAATAAAGATAAAGATTTTATGGTCGATATCGACCAGTATAATTAAGATTATTTACAGCGTATAGCATTATGTATTTCTATTTCTTATCAATCTTTAATGATGGAAATAAGTAATCTGGAAATTTTCTTGACGAAAGTTCATCTATATGGGTGTTTTTTTTCCCTGGAAAAAACGTAATTTTACGCAACCAAAAAAAAAATCATTTTTTGTATGTACTACAGTCTGCTTGCGTTAAACCCTGAAAATAGCATGAAAACGCAGACAATTTGTAACTAACGATTTGTAACTATGACGACGAAAATTTTGTTCTCTAAATTAATATTAAAAACAACCGTTGTCTTGGTAATCAGAAAAATAAGAATAACACATATACTTTGGTCAAGTGATAATAATAACCATTCATGATTCCTCAAATTAAAAAAAAAAAAACATTCTATAGTGTATACAATACACGTTCTCTGTAAAGTAGGGCTACTTGGACCCGAAATTTCATATTTTTTGCTAGTTTTACATTAGCTTTGTTAAACCCATATTGTGAAATGATAACTTTATTTTTACCACTTTCCAGACGTTCTGCTACCACCTAAAGCCTTTTTTAAGCAACAATTTTAACTCTTTATACTTTTTTCTATTTTTAAAAATTGGGTTCAAGCAGCCCCGCGCCGGGGCTACTTGGTCCCACTCAGCAAATCCATTAGAAAAAGCTGTAAAACAGGTAGTGTATTAAGAAGGACCAATGATTTTGAAAAATAAACTCAAAACGTACATTCTACTGAGAAAACTATTTATATAAATTGCAAATCATTTATGTAAATTAATATAAAATCAACGTATACATAAAAACATATTTTTAGGCCAACATAATTTCTCAAATAGAAACAGAATCTAACTACAGCTAAAACCAATTGAAATGCTCATTATTTAAAAATTAGAAAGAATGAAAACCCCTCAATTTAATGACTTGGGTGGATTTTTTTTTCTCTGATATTATTTAATACCTTCTCTTCCTAGCTACTAAATACTACAGGATGCCCAGGCTTGTTTTGTGAACGATCTTTTAATTTCCTTTTTAGAGTTCATCTAATTAAATCAAAATGGGTAGATGCCACTCTCTAAGACATTTCTCCGCAATTAGTTGAATGTAGACACAAGTGTGATTTTACTTCTTAATATTTCGCATAATTTCCTACTTCAAGGGGTTCTCTTTTACTTTCGGACCCTTTTTATCTCCAGATCTGCAAAAAACGGTTATAAATAGTAACTAACATAAATGATTAGAGTGATGAAATGTGGTGTGGAGCTGTTTGAACGCTGTGTTCAAGTAGCCCCGTTTTAAGACAACCAGTGCCCTATTACTAACTTATATTAGTTACTGTGTTAATTATATAACCTTAAAACACTTATTTTATTAAGAAATGGAATGCAAACATAAAACTGTCTCGACCTTAATGATATCAGATGTTTACAGGAACTTACATGCGAAAGTTTGCAGACACAAAAAACATTTGTTTAGACAACTTGCAATCGTAACCTCAATTCGAGAAAGGCGGGAATAGCAGAAACTTTGTTTCATGCTCCAGCCTCTACCTAGTAGGGGAGACCGGGGTTAGTTGTTACACGGGGTAAGTTGTTACATTCGAATTTAAAATTAACCGCCAGGCGAAACTGACTTTCCTTGCAGTAGATGATAGCACTTACCCATCTGCATTCCCTGACAATCATTGGAGGGCTTGCAGTCAGTAGCATGGAGAGCGCTCAAGGAAAACGACTTTTTGAGTCTGGAAGTAATTTTTCTTTCAGCTGTTTTTTTTTCTATTTGTGACGAAGCCGTTACAGATAACGAATTTATTTCTATACCACGTGAAAGCCTACATGTTTAAGTAAGTGCTAATATATTTAAAAGTTTTGTACAAAAATATAATACCAGTAATATGTGCCAAGAACTAAAGTGGCGTCGTATGGGGTAAGTTGTTACAAATTTGTTGGGGTTAGTTGTTACAAGTAACAACTTGCCCCATGCAAGTTTTAATTTAATATTATGGTTTCTTTTTAAATGTGATATGGCGGGGGACTATAAAAACAAGACAGACAGGGGCAAAATACCTAAAGAAACAAACCTGGATGTTGTTAAAGCAGTAATTGCAGGCAGTTCATTATGAAAGGCAGCCGATAAATTTCATGACACTAGAGAGATTCTGCAGTAAGGTGAAAAATGCTAGTAGTGGTAAGTAATATTTCTGATCTGTTTTATTGCATGATTTAATTCATATAAAATGCTGTAGTTGGATGACGATAGTAGTAGTAATTATAATAATAATAATAATAATTCTGATATCCTTCATTCTATGATTTAATTTATTGTTAATATGTATGGCTGAATAAATAATAATAATAATTACAAAAATGATAATAATAATAATAATAATAAATAATGTATTATTCGAATGTAGGTCTTTCTCCAACGCTGCAGGCAGGGCAGAAGTGAAGACGGTTCGAAAGCGGAAACCATAGGTCAGCGCCATTTAACAGATACAGCAGTAAAAAATGTTTTGCAAGCCGAAGCTGGGAAACAAAAATCTGTGAAAAGGAAATTGTGTCTAACAGAAAAGAAATCAACAGACACAAAGGCAAAAAAAAAAAAAAAAAAAAAAAAATGCAAAAAGGTGCGTCCAAACAGTGCGTCCTTCGGATGAAGATGATGAAGACTGGTTCTGCATAGAGTGCTCTAAACCGTACTTAGAATCCAAAAAAAAAAACAACTAAATGGCTTAAATGTCGTAATTGTGATAAATGGGCTCGTGACCCATGGTCTAAGTTTGATAAATTATATACTTGTAAAAATTGTAATTCGCGGACAATGATAATGATGATGATAGATTATTAGAATAAGTCATTAATGAAGTAAATCTGTAAAGTCAAAACGTTTTTGATTTTTAATGTGGTTAAGAATTTTAAAATTTAACAGAATAAACCAGAAAATGTAAAATTCATTTCATTACTAAAATATATCTCATGTAACAACTAACCCCATATACTGTAACAACACGCCCCGTGGTGGGGTAAGTTGTTACAATCTACATCTATTCAAAAAACTTGAAATATTTTGAAGTAGCAGCTTCTAATCATTTTTTAAAAAAAATATGTTATGAATGTTAAACAATGTAAATGCGTTTTAAAGTTTTACGCGTGTAAATAATTGAAATAGTTTAGCGTAAAAAAATATTGAAAAAAATTGTAACAACTAACCCTGGTCTCTCCTACTTCTACCTGTCATGGAGAAAGTTTTTTAAGTCTATACATTGCGTTATATAGAACCAGGACGAATTTTAAACACTTTTTTTCTCATGGGTTCAAGTAGCCCCTGGAGGCTCAAGTAGCACCAATTTACAGTATCTATTTATTTAAAATATTCTTGAAGGAGGAAAATAAAGTGGTAGCGTCAAGGAAATTGAACTTTTATGCTTCTATTAACGGAAACTTTCAAAGTTTCTGAAACTAATGGAGTAACGAAATTGAATCATCATAAAATCATTGAACGCTTAGTAGCTAAGTAATATCTCGAATGAAGGCTTTGGTCTGGCTTTATTTGATCACATGACTGTGAGCAGAAATATTTCTATCATTAATCTATTTATCTTAAAATGTTTGAGAAGAGGCGCAATTTAATTAAAACTCGTATAGATTATGATCAAAATTCGATCAATCTTGTTTAGGAGCATTCCTCGAAAAAATCAACCATTTGTATCGCATGTAAAGGTTTATATATTTCATTAAAAAGTAATAATTTTAAAGGGTAATGATGAAATCTTTTGCTTAAGAAATCACACATAAGTTTCTAATTTTTTAAACAGAAAAAGTTTTTTAATTAATATTTTAAAGTATTATTTTAATGAAAAATACGAGGCGTCACGTATGAGATAAATGACCATTTTCCGTGTTACCTCCTCTATCTCTTAGCATTTCAATTCGTTCCGATAGTGTTCTTCTTCGAAGAATAACACATAATTTCTGTTTAGTTTTATGCCTCTTTTTTTTTTGAAATTCAATTTAAAAGCTATACATTTCACTTTCTAAAAAATTTGAAATGTACGATGATTTTTTTTTTTGTCCTCAAACAGAGAAATTTCTGAGAAAAATTTCACTTATCAAATCCTTTTTTAAAAAACAATTGCAGTGAGATGAACACCCAATGATCTTAATGAATCTTTTGCCAAGCTTTAGGACTAATAGTGAAGTAGAGAACGTGCACCAAAATAGTCAAAAAGTAAAATATGAAAGAATGTCAGAAGTTATGATAAAAAATGCAGCAAAATTCCTTTAGAAGGAAAAGAAAGAAAAGGGGAAAACATTAAAAACGGGTAGGAAGAACCGAAAAAAAAACTCCATTTCTGCTTCAAAAACTAAACAAAAAAAAAACGTTTCTATAAAGATTTCTATTTTGTTCAACTGGAAAAAAAATATTTAAAGTGATGCTAATAAACGAAAAGAGAGAGTTTTTTGTTAATTGTTTAAACGTTAATAATAAACCCTTAATTGATTTTAAAAAATCCTACAATATTCATCGTAAACAAAAAAAAGAAATTAAATTGTCTTTTACATGACAAATTTTAAGCACCCAAGGCTTTTTGTCTCTAAGTAAGAACAATTATGGGAACATTACACTCAAAAAGAGAATAGAAAAAAAAATCATTTTTTAAAAAACCTTCTTTTGAGCATGCTATACTAGAGCACAGTGTAATTCGAATGATATAGTTTATTTCATTTCCTCCTGAATTTAGAACGAAAAAAGAGAAAGGAATGCTTTTGAAGTTCACGTTATTAATATAACAATCTAAAGCAACTTATATTTTTGTTACCATTATTCTAGTTTGAAAAAAATCTGTTGTAGTAACGCAAAAGATGAAAAGAACTTTCAGTACATTTTCTTTGGAATTATACCAACCATTTTAAAGTGAACAGAAAAGCCATTTTTACAAAAATAGCAACTTTATCTTCAAAAGGCTTTTTTTTTTACTTGGAACAAAAGTGAATTGTAATTCTGAAGCACGTTTCCGTAGTTTGAATCTTAAATCATTAAGGGTTGAATTCTTCGGTTCAGAATTCAATGTTGGGATTAAACCACCAAATATAGTGAAACAAACAAGGGGTACCTATGTTTTTTTGTTTGTTTGTTTTTTTTTTTTTTTTTTTTTTGAATATACATGTCGCAATTAGTTGTCTAAGAGTTGATGATTTGCATTGTGTCCATAAACAGCTGGCTGAGTTGCAGTTGTTGAGATGATAGGGATTTGGTTTTGTTTTTCCCCCCTTCTTCGGGGGAAGTTTTAACGTTCTGCGGTATTTACATTCCAACCTTCTTATTAGTTAGGTATTGTAATTTCATATTTTACTATTACATTTATCATATTGTTAAGTACGGACATTTTCAATATTTATTTGATTTCCAGCGTAATTAATGCATGTGATTAGAAAAGAAATTCAGGTTCAGGAGGAGCGTAATACAAGGTAGGGTGCTGTATCGCACAAAATACGCGCCATAGAATTTTTTTTTTTTTTTTTCAAGTTTTAGAATTTTTTTTTTTTTTTTTGTGTGTGTGTGTGCTATGCAGAGTTCTATTTAAATAAACAGGATGGGCGGGGTCAAAGATGTCGCAAATGAGCTCAATAATTCTTTGTGTCAGCGGTTTTCAACCGGTGGAGTGTAGAAGAATTTAAAGGGAATATATTTTAAGTCAGATTTTAATGGATTGATACGCATGCTTCCCTTAAGCCAGAGAAGAAGCTTTTGCAACAAAAATGGCTGTTTTGACGCAAGCCACAATTGTTTCTCTTTCCTATGCACTGGTACCATTTAGTAACATGAATTGAAGTTATAATCTTTAAAGTAAATGTACATTCAGTTGGTATATAGCCTTCTACTTTTAACTTACCTTAAAGGGAGACGTAAATGTCAGGAATGTGGAAGGCGTGGCAAACAATCCTTATCACAGAACCAATTCCATTTTACGCTCATTATATCCATTTTTCCGAATTTCATTACTGGTGACGTCAGGAGCGTTACTCGATCAGTGAATTCGCTATTATATAAAGGAGGATATGACATCCAAGAATCAGAGAAATAAATACTTTTCTTTTTTAATTGGAGTAATCGAGGATCTTCGAAAGTGTACCGAGGTTTCATAAAAAAGATTTATTTGCAAACCATGACATCGTGATAATGCTCGATGAATTTCACATTTCCATGCGTTAAAAATAACTACAATTTCAGAAAGAGATGTGAAAATTTGTTTACTATCATCTTCCAAGTTTTGAATAGTTAGTTCCTCATATGGAATATAAATTTATCAGTTTTGTCTTAAATTAAAAGCAACTTCTGTGAACTTAAATTTATTTAATTAGTATATCAGCCACTTTTGGTACAACGTAGATAACGTTTATTTTTCTTCTTCTGATAAAAAAAATCATTAGATAAAAATAAAGTTTAAAATTTAACTGATGCAGTGAAACCTGTATAACTTGACCACTTGCAGTGCTCTACTTTGGTGGTCAACTTATAGAGGTTGAATTCTATGATATAGATCTAATTCTGTGCCTGAAAATAGCGGTCAACTTAGACAGGTGGTCAACTTACAAGGGTGGTAAACTTTACAGGTTTTACTGCATTATATTTGATAACTGTAATTTTGCTCACATTTTACTTTAAGGGGAGCAGACCCGTGTACGTTTAATGTTAGTTGTTAAAAAGTTTTAAGAGTAGAAACTTACAAATTCAGTGTTTTCAAGAGATATCGAATAGTCTACTGACGTGAAATTTTAAAGCAATTCTGTTTACAGTAAAACCTGTAAAGTTGTCCACCCTTGTAAGTTGACCACCTGTCTAAGTTGACCCCTTTTTTCAGGTACAGAATTGGTCCTTTTTTATATAAATCTACCTCTATAAGTTGGCCACTAAAGTAGTACACCGCAAGTGGTCAACTTACTCAGGTTTCACTGTATTTCATATTTTATTAAATTAAAACAATTCCTGTTCCATTAATATTTAAATTGAGTTACTTATCCATTATATGGAAATATGAATTATCCTTTGAAATCTCTTGAATTGAATATTTTGAATATATAAAAAGTAAAAAATAATGTTTTTAAGATTTTAGGATACAATCCATTAAAAAATAAAAAAGTGGAAGTATTTGAAGTCTAATTTCTAGTTAATTGCCTTGCTTAAACTTCAGTTTACTGATAAGCTAACTATTTAGAAGTTAAACTACGAAAGCATATCCATATTTCTGTTTAACGTAATACACATCAAAATCCTCGTACTTACCATATTTATTTTATCAATAAAAATTACGAAGTTTCTTGAAGCGCATGAATACATTTTACATGCAAAGCAGAAAAAGGAGCCCTTAAGGAAGAAAGTGGGCGCATAATAAAGAAAATGGGTTTCAGACGCCTATAAACGACGCCTTTGATGGGTTTAGTTTGACGCAAAAGGTTATTAATGATGCGTTTCTGTAACGGATTCTCAAAAATTAAATAAAGAAAACTCCCACTAATATGTCAGGGGTTTATAGATTTGATACATCTTTTTTACGATATTTTGAAAAAATTGCATAAGCTTAGTAATGGCCGCTGAAGATTAGACATTATTTTATGATGTATGAGCGAAATTTTAACGTAAGTATTTGTTTGCATTAAATTTTCTTTGATTACGTTTAAGTGAACTCTGTTTATTAAAAACATTTTAAATTGAAAATTGGGTTGCTGTTATGATTGATGAATGAACCAATTTTCAGAAAATATTCAACGAAAACAGTTTGACTGCTTCATTTAAAAAGTGATTTAAAACTGTTAGCAAAAATAGTTATTCGCTTAATGAAGTGCTTATGTTTAATACGCTAACCACTTACATAACAAAGCTCACAAGAATTACACTTTCTCTCTTCCTCTGTACTTTTTTCTCTATTTTAACACGCTTTTATTAAATTCACTTGTATGACTGTGAGTAACTCTCCTTTGGACTAAGAGCTAGTGGCTTATTACTGTTAGTACATTCCACCACTATATAAGCGTTCGTAGCCGAGCGGCCTAAGGCGCGGATCTTCGCTGACGTCCACCTCCAGGAATCATTGGGCGTGCGTTCTAATCCCGATCTACACCGAAATTAAATTTATAATCTTGCAACTCAATTTTCGTCCTTTTTTTGTGATCGGATTCTTTTAAAATTTGGAATTCAACCTCAGACCCGATGACAATGCAATATTCTATAATCAAATTAATTTATTAACGATAAGTTATTAGTTTATTCTAAATAACACGCTTTTATTAGCTTAACTTGTATGTTTCTGTGTATGCTTGTGGGTCCAACTTTCCTTTGGACAAATAGCCAATGGCTTATTAGAATTACTTACAACGTACAAATCAGAGCTGCGGAGTGTAACAATGCACATGAATTTATAGAAAGCATTCAAAATGTCTGATGCAAATGATGCAATAGAATACTAAGATACATTCCATTATAAATAAAATAATAGTTTAAAAAACTAAAAACTCGCTTTTGTGAGAGAATGAACTAAAAAGTTCAAAATAATCTTTAGATAACAAGTACAGTAAAACCTGTAAAGTTGACCACCTTTGTAAGTTGACCACCTGTCTATGTTGACCGCTTTTGTCAGGAACGGAATTAGTCCTATCTTATATAATGAAGGAAAACCTCTGTAACTTGACCACCTCTCTATCTTGACCACCTGTCTATCTTGACAACTAATGAACACCAAGTTTGGTTCAGAATATTGTAAAAAACCCTTTGTAAGTTGACCACTTAGTTTTTTTTTAAATTTTATTTAGCAAATTATTATTATTTTTTTATTGTTATTATTTTAAGCTTTCCAAGAATATTTCTGATGCCAGACCAGCATTTTACCAACTAAATGAAACAGCAGCATAACTAAGCCTGCTTTTGAGTTTAACCGCATGGGAAAACTACTAAGAACCCTTATATTCCCCAAACTTGTTTTTCTTCTGTTGTTAAGCGAAAAATTTGTAATTTTTGATTAGCTATAAATTTTTAGGAACTATTAATATAAAATGAGTAACTTTTCATAAACAATAAGGCTTTTTTTGGTCAATTTATTGAAATTTTAAATTTGCATGACACATTATACGTCATTCTGGGAAAATAATCTCTAAAAATATTTGAATAATATCTTAAATTATTGTTTCAAAGTAATGCTAAACAATAAAGTGAGTTGAACAGAAAGAGTAGGTGTCAATTAGTCAAAAAATGAATACATGGTGCAAGAATTACAAAAAAAAAAAAAAAAAATCATTACCCCCTTTATAAGTTGACCACCTGTCTGAGTTGACCACCAAAGTACTGCACCGCAAGTGGTCAACTTACGCAGGTTTCACTGTATATGAAGTAATTGACCAAACACTTAATTTTACCGTAATAGAAAAAAAGCGTGGGGGCTTCTTATCAGTTGTCTTAAATTTCTTCCACTTGTTATCCATGCAAAAATGTAAATAGGCAGCCCTCCACGCTTTTTTTCTATTACAGTAAAATTAAGTGTTTGGTCAATTACTTTATATTCTTGTCATCCAAAGATTATTTTTAACTTGTTAGTACATTTTGCTACTAAAGCATGTTCTTTTAGTTTTTTAAACTATTATTTTATTTTTTCATATTTAGTAAATTATAGCTAACAGTTTCTGCTAAAATTATAAATATAACGCTAAACATCTTAATGTAAAAGATTTCATTTAAAAGGATTAGGTTTGGACAAAAATAATAAATGAACAAAACAAAATTATAAAACGTATTTAAAAGGAAAAAATAAAAACTCTGCTTGCCTAGAATATACTGCCGCGGGCAGGTAAATGGCAATATTCCTCAGATATGAGTTTTCGAGATATTTGAAAAAATGTGTGTTTGTTTCAATACTAACAATAGGGAAATGTTGGAATTAGACGCTTTTTGCAGCGGAAACCAAATAAGAAAGCTTTGTACAATAAAGCTAACCTACAATAGATGACAAAAATGCAAAAAAAGGAAAAAACAAAAATTTGCAGTTCGCGCCCTTTACCTGCAAACGGCAGTATGGCGAATTTTTCTTGCTTTCTGTTTCTTCAAGACATACAGTAGCTCCCAAAAGTGTTCGTACACCTTAAAATTTTGAGTGAAACCAAAAATAACGCAAAACAGAATTCGACTATGAACTCGAATTTTTTTTTTTTCACATCATTCCTGTGCCATTCTAAATAAAACTCTAAATTCTATAACTATTCTAAATATTAAACTAATTCTAAAAAAAATTTTTTTTCAAAACATTGCCTGATTTTATTTCTGAAATTTGTCAAAAAACGAAGAGACAGAGAAAACATACGCCACAAAAGTCATCGCATACTGAAATATTTTTGTATAAATTCATGGTTAAAATTGTCACATGTCGTTTTTTTTTATTATTATTATTTTTGCATTGTAATGACACTGTAATGTCATTTGGCTTTAATTTTTTGTTTATATTCCTCAATATTCTGCCTATTATTTTTAAAGGACTGTCATTCGTAAAAAACAACAAACATCATTCGAAATTTGATTTTTTTTCCTCGCAGTAGCGGTACATTAGTTTGAAATGTCTCTATATTAGTGAATTCAAACCATTCTATAGTGAAGTGCTTGATAAAATGCTTTAAAAAGAAGAATCGGGTCGAAAACAAGATAAGGAAAGGTCAACCGGATAAGTTAACAAAGCGTGATCGGGGATTTACAGTTAAATAATTTATGAAAAATACATATTTGAGTGCTGCTCAAGTTTCTGCAAAATTCAATGAAACATTTTGCATTTAATTTTCACCTAAAACTGTTCTCTAAGTTCTCTGATTAGCTGCATTAAATGGAACCTCCTCCCGAAGAAATTTTCTTGTTCGTGCGAAAGTCAGAGAGCTTGCGCTTTTCGTCGCAAATTAAATGATAAATAAGCTCAAAACGTTTTGGAATAAAGTCTTACTTATCCACGAAAATAAATTTAACATTTTTGATTAAATTGTTGTATAATTGTAAACAGAAGAAAAAATGAGGAACTTAATCATAAGAACTTAGTTGGATCAGTTAATTGGGACGGTGAAGGTGTTCTTGTTTGAGCGTGCATATTAGCATCAGCACTTGGTAGTTTGGAATTTTTTCGATAAAAGAATGAAAAACGCTGTTCATTCAAATATTTTGAAAAAAAATTTAAACTATTAGCCCAAAATTTGATTAGCGGTAGCAACTTTGTTTTTTTTTTATCAAGATAACGATAAGAAGCACACGGTTTTCAACGTTTGTGTCTGTCACCCCAAAAATTTTCCTTAAGCTTAGAAACATGTCCTCAATCGCCAGATTTAAACTTAATGTAACATATTTAGAGATATCTGGAGGCTAGATTACGAAAATACGGCTTTAAAACGAAAAGAGAGCTGGAAACAGTAAGACTCGAAGTGTGGTTGAACACTTACTCAAAAATTGCACAAAAAAAAAGAGAAAAAAAACGTTGAAATCTACTTGCAGACGTTCAAATGTTGTTGTAGATGTTGAATTATATTCTATTAAATAATAACTTAATAAAAAGTTAGATTATTCAATAAAAATAGATATTTTTTAAAGTGTACTAAGACTTTTGTGAGATAAAATTTCCCGCACTTTTTGGTTTTTGATTCTTAAAAATTAAGTTTTAATACGTTATTAAAATTGTTCACGTAGTTTTGTTAGAAATAGATCATAGGTCTTATAATTAAATGCCGATTCCGAATTATTGATTTTATCCAATGGACAGGGGCCTATTCCATTGAAAGTCGTAGGTGTACGAACACTTTTGGGAGCCACTGTAGTGCCAAATTTTGATATCTATTCTAAAGGTGAAAGCAAAGATGTCTCGTTACAACACATTAACAATTCTAAAAAACACACTAACGCTTCCAAAGAATTTTAAACCGTGAATGAAAAAGTGATAATTTGTTTAAACTATTATATGTGGGATACATATAAACGCGTCTAGTCATAAAAGAGCACACATGATACTTCTGCCGGAAAAAAAAGTAGAAAACTGCAAGAATAATACTCCACAGAAAATTTCAATTTAATATTCTATGATAGTTTGAAACTCATATTAAAGTTCGCTTACTTGAATTTCTTAACTATTTAATGCATGCATTTATTATCAAATTGCATTTTTTGAAGTAGCCCAAAAACTTTTACTGGCAAAGTTTCAGCCAAGAAAAAATACAAATGAAAAACTGTTTAATGATACAAATCTGTTTTTAAAAAAATAAGTCAATTCTTTTCGTAAAATGTTGTGAAACAAGCTGTTTTATGTATTTTTATTTTTTTTTTTATAAATCTGAATATGAGAAATGTTATGATTTCGGTAAGAAAAAACTTTTATTCAAGCAGTAAAGATTTAAGTATAGAACTTCACAGCTTTCCAACATAGCAAACTTCTCTCTAAATTCTCAGATTTAAAAAGAACTTTATGTCTGAAATTTCTGTTTATGCTCTTGGATTACACAAATTGGATGTGAAATTATTTAGCACTACACGAGTAAACTACTTTAATCCTGAACATACGCTTCTTTATAAGACGGAAATAATTTCTGGAGTATGTTGAGCTCACTATCAGATTGTTTTGTGTGCCTATAAGCATTTTGTTTTTCTTAATCTTGTTATAGAATATGAAGCGTAGCTTAACTTAAAATCAAAATCAGCCAAGAGTCTCTTGTTTTGAAGAAGAAAAAAACTGAAAATAAGACTCTAAAACTGTTTTTTTTATTTTTTATTACACACAACTGCGGCAGAAAAAATATTTCTAATTTATATATTTGCTTTAATCTATTTAATCTAAATACTTTCAGGCAAATAATCCCGAAAAAGTATTTAAAGAGCATAACTGTGAAACGACCTACATTGTAGGGGAAAAGGGGGCTAGTGGGGACAAGGGGTTAGTGTGGACATCTGGAATAATTCTGTTATTGGTTTTTTCAAAATTTCTCTGTTAATTTATGCATAATGACAACACCAACATGCACTTTCGTCTGTAATTTCATGACAACACACTTGATAGTTCAGTAGCAAATTACAATAGAAGGTTTTCATAGTGGAAAAAAAATTTTTGGATTCTCTTTTAATTATTAGATTAGACTATTTTAATTTATTTTTTCAAGTAAAAGGAGATAATACATTATAAATAAATGTATTAAATATATATTTTGATATTCAGTTCTGCTGTGCATAGTTTTAAATAATAATTAAAAGGTTTCAAAGAAAAAATTATCCAATGGGGTTAGAGTGGACACACGGTGAATGGGCTACCATCGACACATGCTAATGAGGTTTCTGTGGACTCTTGCTCACGCTAATTTCTTGCAGCTTTGAATTAGGAAAAAAAATAAGGAGTTCATTATAATATATTTTACGTTGTTTGCCTGATTAGATTAATTTTTACAAGTATGCATTTAATTACAAAGGATTTTATGTCCCGTTTTTTCATATTTTAGGTTTCATTTACAAAATAAATATGATTTTTGTATAGTGATGAATTCTTTTACAAATTATTTTATTTATTTATTTATCATATTAAATTTTGGGATTTTATTCTTTACCAATCGCTTCATAAAATGATTTATTGAAAATAATAAAATGATGACATTTAAAAAGGATTCTGTGTTTTTTGCATATTTTTAAGCCTTCTTTGTACTAAATAAAATTGCTTATTGAAGGGTGATAAATCAATTTACCAAGGAATTCTGTAATTTTCACATATTTTTTATTATTATTTTTTATAATTCAAATTACCAATGACATAGGCCTAAATGACTTTGGGTTGGTCAAGTTCACTTAAAAAAATAGCATTTTGCACTATATTAAACACCGTATGGAGGCCGTATAAAAATCAACTGATTTCATTATGCATTTCTTCTGGCAAAAAGGTGAACAAAATCGTTCTTTGAAACACCAAAAATTATTCTTTTTCCACGATGGAAAAGATATGTCCCGAACATCGTGAAATGGAATTGCAAGGAAACTACCATCGGCAGATCTTGCTAGTAGCACACTGAAAAAAAATCCGAAACGTTACTGATTATTTTCGTGGAACGTTGCAGGATTTCACAGGTTTTCACTAATTTCCCCGTAACATCAAGTATCTTTGGAAAAACGTTTCTGTATTGCTTCAAGTTGTATAAATGTAGATTCCTCATTGGAGTGAAAAATATTTTTAGCTACCAGTTTAAAGATGAACTGAGTATTTATTAAGTGTATCATCTTATGCTTAATTACGGTCCGTCCACGTTGATTAAGCTCTCTCAATGAGAGATCTCCACATTCTTCAAAAATATTAAAGGATAGTTTTACGAAGTTTTTTTACGAAGGTTTTACGAAGCATTTTTTCATCTAAATAAAAGTGAATAGCTTTTAAACATTTTAATTTGTCTTTTAAGTAGCTTTTTTACTTTTAGACAGTTCATAGCTACGATTTAATATCTTAAACTTTTATTATTAATTAAAATATGCTTTGTTAAGGTTAACACTGGCTAAGGAATATGCTAATAAGGTTAAAACGTATTTATTTATGTTTATAAATCCACCGTTTACATTGCTTTATTAGCATTCTAGCTTGTCTACACTTTCCCCTTAGCTTGTCCACACTAACCCCATGACATGGGGCTAGTGTGGACAAAAACAACCTTGTTTGAAAAAATTTTATTAAATAACTGTTCGGCCAAATGTTTTAATACATCAGTTAAATTATTAAAAAAGTGCAAATTTTTGTTAAAAAGATATCAGGTGTATATAAAACAGTATTTAGTATATGTTTTCTCCAAAATTGCGAAATTTGTCCACATTAGCCCCCTTCGCCCCTACACCCTTTTACTTGCCTACTATGCTTCTTTAAAGCAAGTAGGGGAAGCTGAGGCAAAGTGCACGTTAAGGTAACTTACTGTTTTCAAAATGTACAAGTTAGAAATTTCTTCTGAAAATTACGGTTCATAAAGAAAGAACAATATATCGACGCCCCAGAGTAACAGTAAGCCATCTTAGTGTTAATCCCGAAATTAATACGTCTTACTGATGCTCTGAGGCGACGATATTTTGTAATAAAATTTACATTGAAAAATCATTTAATTTTGGCTGCAAATGGCAGTTTGAAATGTTTTCCGAATATGTTAAAGGTGGGTGGGTTTCTCATCATTAATTATTCAAAACTCCTAAAATAATTTTAGAAGAACTTTTATGATGTTGAGAGGGGGAGTTTTAGGACGCTCCCCGCTTTTTCTTTTTTTTTTTTTTTTTTGAAATTGAAGGCTTATAAACGCAATTGTATGTCATCTTTTGGTAGGCATTTAGCAAAAATACGACGTTTATAGCAACTCTCCCACGCCAGTTTATAGAAATTAAAGATTCAACAAGACAGTTGAAAGCAAATTAACCAACTTCTTTGTTACAGTACAATACTTTCAAAGTTGTTATACATGAGTTTTCATAGGAGGGGGGGGGGGGTCACGAACCCGTTTTTTAAAAGCACTCGTTTATGACGTGCAAATTTTGCGATTCCTTCATGCTCCTTATAAGCGAGTTCACCTGTTTGCAGGGTGTTCCCTTTTAACCTGTAAGATCTTTATTTCCGCAACCGTTAGTCCTAAATGTATACTTCCAATAGCAAAAATGTTCAAAATCAGATGCAGAGTTAAGACATTGAAAGTTTGAAGCGAAAATAAAAATGAGTCAACAAATACAACATTTTACTTTTTATAAGGACCCTAGGTCCCCTAGCCAATATTTAGAGAAATAACCTCCATTGAAAGCTATTACTAACACACGCAAAAAAAAAAAAAAAAAAAAAATTGACATTTTTGCGACGGAACGTCAAGGAGATATTCCAGTTTAAACTTTTAAGGGACCACACAGAAGATGATATTGGAACTTATCGCTCTCTCAAAAGAATGACAAGTCGTCAAAGTAAGAAAAACAAGGTACAGTAGACACTCGTTTTACGCGAGTTTATTTTAAGCGGTTTCGATTATACGCGGTTTAAGATTTGACACCTTTATTTCATTTTACGCGGATGAGTTTCGGTTTTACGTGGATGCGGCTATGCAAACAGATAAAATTTTACCCTCTTTCAAAATTTAAACTCCTAAAGATTGCAGATTACGCTTAATTAACTGCATTCTGGAGTGCTAATAATCGAGCTTGGGCCACTGGAGACATTTTATGCGATTGGATCTATAAGTAAAATTATTAAACTCACAAAGCTCAGAACACAATGGAAGAAGAGGTTTTAGGGTGACAGAGGCCAAAACCAACGAGGGTACTGATGTCGGTGACGCACAACAAAAACGTTCACATTCAAAATTTTAGGCCATTACTTGACAATAGAGATGATCTTTCTGATTTGTTAGTGCAGGAAGATTCTATCATGGAAATGACATAAGTGATCATGGATGCGTTAATGCTATTCAAAGAATGACAGAGAAAAATTCTTAATGACTGCGAAAAGATTATCATAGACAACTCCTCTTTATAAACAGAACACGAAATTAATTTATATTTTCTTTGTACATGTTGGGCATAAAAGTCGATATAATAACATTAAACTTAATTTACAATTAGTCATCACTAGAATGAAGTATTTTGTTATCTACGGAGCCAAAGCCTTATTCTAACACTAGTATTAGGTCTCAATTTACGCGGTTTCGATTTACGCGGCATTTCCGTGGAATGTAACCTCCACGTAAAACGAGAGTCTACTGTATTTATGTTTTTCATTGCTATTCAAAAATTAATGCAAATGTTATGCCGTCATAAGCAAAAACACACTACAAAACCTCGAATAATTTGAAAACTCAAGCTCTATGCACACATGTAACTGTACACACATGTTAACCGCTATATTTTCCCCTAAAAGGTGTTACTGACGGCGAATGAAAAGTGGTGTAAGTCACAAAACGCTGCGTTTCATATATCGACGAGTATTGATCGTACTTATTTCAAACTCTTTGTGTTGGAATTATTTTTCAATAGAGGTTATTTCCCTAAATATAAAATAAGGAACCTGGGACCCGCATAAAAAGTTTTCTTTTTTTTTTTTTTTGACTCTAATATTTTTGCAATTGGAAGTATAGATCTAGATTTAACAGTTATGAAAATAACGGAAGGTTAAAACGGAACACCATGTATAAATGAGCAAGTGCAAGAAGAGTATAAGAGGCAGCTCATAATACTATACTTATTTCAAATCGTATGATGCGTTACTCAAAAACTACAATTATTTCTAAGAAAACCCACCGCACTAGTGAATAAAAATATTAACGAATTTTCATTTTTAATACAGGCTTTAAATACATAATTTTAAAAATATATTCTAATATTAAAATTAGGAACAACACATTTTAAAGCTCAGTAAAAATACAAAATAAGAAATTACTTCAATACATTTTTGGAATGTTTTCTCAAAAGCAAAAAGCTGAGATTCATTCCGCTAAATCTGTTTGAACAACTGAAGTATTTTTCATTCTAACATTTGAAAAAAATAAAGCAGCTTTTGAAGATATTAGATCAACAAACATTTCAGTAAAAATGGCCTTTTAAAAAGAAAGTTTCGGGAAGTAAAAGTTTTCGAAGCGTAATACAAAAAGACACAAACCTCAGTGGACAAAGAAAATAAATCAAGGGTCTTGAAAATCACATAAAGGAAAAGAAAGAGTAATTTAATACTGGTCCAAAAGGTACATAAAAATAAACTAACCGATTGCTTCTGTGTGTTGAACAAATAGCTTTAATAAGATTAATGAAATTTATTACGTGTGGTAAAAATATTTGATTAATACAAAAAAGAGCTGAAAGAAATATCAATCCTTCGGTTGATATTTTACAGGAATTGATTGTAAAGCAGAAACGACAAAAACATGTCTGCTACAAACATAGGGGACTAAAACTTTTAACTTTACTTGAAAAATGAACCGTCTTGTAGTTTTAAGCTAAATTTACAATTAAATACGATGAATGTGCAATTTTTTATTTTGTCACTTTAATAACAAAAAAAAATGAAGTGACTCTTTTTAAAAAACTTTTTACTTATCTTTTGCACACTGTGCCAAGAATTCTTCAAATTCAATTTCATTGAGGATAAAATATCCACTTCCTCAGCAGCCGTAAGAAGGTATTTGTTAGATGTAAAAAAATATACAGAAATATTTGGTGTTTTTACAATATTTGGCAAAGGCCAATGAATTACCAAACATTTAAAAAATAAAATTTTTATAATGATGAAAGAATCTACAATATTTTTTCAAACTATAGAAATATGTTGATACGCTTCTCAAAAGCATTTTTCAGCTTATATTCTTATACATACATAATGTTTTCTTATGATATTTAACAGATTGTCACTTTAGGAATATTTAATAAGCAGTGACGCTGGAACCTACTTCAGAATAATTAGGTTATAGTTTATTAAATAGCCTTTGAATTCTGTAGCAAGCCGATGATGCTCCGATTTCATGAACTCGAGTTAAAACATTTTGTTACTTTGAAAACTACATTGAGGACTAACTTCAACACTTTCACAGGAGGCAGGGGGGGGGGGGAGCTCTTTATGCGTTTAGATTCGATTGCAAATCAGGAGGGACAGTGTCAAAATGTTGTCTGGTTTACTTCATTTTTATGATACGCTTGATTTCGGATTTCCAATTGCAACCTTTTATGGAATGGATGGATAAATATACAGGGTGTTCCGTTTTAACCTGCCATACCTTTATTTTCGCAACCGTTAGTCCTAGATGTATACTTCCAATTGCAAAAGTGTTCAAAATCAGATGCAGAGTTTAAGATAGTGAAAGTTTGAAGTGAAAATAAAAATACAGTGAAACCTGTATAAGGTGACCACTTGTGGTGCTTTACTTTGGTGGTCAACCTAAACAGGTGGTTAACTTATAGAGGTTGAATTCTATGACATAGAACTAATTCTGTGCCTGAGAATAGCGGTCAACTTAGACAGGTAGTCAACTTACAAGGGTGGTCAACTTTACAATTTTTACTGTAAGTCAAAAAATGCTAAATTTAACCTTTTTTACGGGCCCGAGGTTCCCTGACTTATATTTAGGGAGATTATCTTCATGGAAAAATAATTCCAACCCAAAACGTTTGACCATTAGTACGACCAATATTCATCGAGATACAAAACGCAGCGTGTTGTGACTTACACCACTTTACACTCGCAGTCAAAAACACCTTTTAGGGGAAAATATAGCGGTTGACAAGTGTTTAAAATTATATGTCTGCGTAGAGTGTGGTTTTTCAAATTGTTCGAGGTTTTGTAGTGTGTTTTTGCGTATCACGGCATAACATTTGTATAAATTTTTGAACCGCACTGAAAAATATAAATACCTTGTTTTTTTAATTTGACAACCTCTCATTCTTCTGAAAAGGTGGTAAGTTCCAATCTCATCTTATGTATGGTCCCTAAAAACTTTGAATTGAAATATCTCCATGAGTTTTTGTTGCAAAAATATCAATTTTTTGTGTCAGTAATAGCTTTAAATAGAGATTATTTCTCTAAATATAAGTTAGGGGACCTAAGGCCCGCATAAAAAGTTAAATTTTGTATTTTTTGAATCATTTTTATTTTCTCTTCAAACTTTTATATGTTAACTCTGCATCTGATTTTGAACCTTCTTGCAATTGGAAGTATACATCTAGGACTAACGGTTCCTAAAATAAAGGTCTTGCAAGTGAAAACGGAACACCCTGTACAGGTACATAGGTTTAGGTAGATAGGTATATCGTATTATCCGGCGTGCCGCAAAATTCCGGGATCACCAGATTTTCAAAAATACTTGTCTGGTCCTCTCCGGCATGCCGGAAAAATCGAGGCAACCTTTTTTTTAACAACGCGAAAACATTCAGCGTGCCAAAGTACGTCACTTATGACGTCATAAAGCCCACGCCTTTTTTCGAAAATCAGACATGACAAAAAATAAAATAAAAAAAATAACTATTAGAAAAATAAGTTTTTCTTGCTCCATGTTTTTTTTTTTAGTTTGTTGGTTTTTGTTTATTCTATTAATTTCAGTGACTAAAAGTAGTACTTCTGACTGAACTAAACAACCCCATTTCAGAGAATAGGCGCGACACCAAGCAGGTGACGATAGACTCATTGTAAGAAATAATAATATAAATATGAATTTTGTATACTCCGTCGTCAGAAAAATCGACCACTGCAGATAGCTATTTTTCGTTACTAGCCAGATTTTTTCAAAAATAATAAAACATATATTTTTATTTAATGTTTTATCTTGTAACTACGTTTATGAAATTTATGGCCCTTTTTAAGACTAATAAAATAGTAACCAAGAGTGCTATTCACTTTTTATTGATCAATATACTGAGTAAGAAATTCACTAATGCAAGAACTAAATAAATAGATATCATAGAAGCTAAAATTAGGATGCATTTGAATTTTTAAAGTATACATTGCAAAAATCATGTTTTTATAGATTGATTTTGGTTCTGTATCCATGGAAAAAAAAATTTACTCAGAAAATAAAGGTAGATATATAAGTTAAATTGAAAATTCTTTAATTGAAACTATTTACTTAATTTCAGATAATACCGAAAATACCGGTATTTCACCTTAGCAAATACCGGTATTACAAAATTGCAAAATTGTTTCAAATACCGGTATTCGGTTTACCGGTATTGCAGTCGCTGACTACAAGCCATAAAAGATTCTGTAGTTTTTAGCTTAACTTTCCGTAAAAGTAAAAGAAATGGGGAAATTAATAAACGCCTGCTTCGTCATGCTGTATTTTTTATCCGAAGAAGCACTTAGAACAAAAAAAGTTCGAATATAGCGTAATTTAATCGTTGGCTAAAATAAAATAATTTTAAAAGGCTTGTGTAATGGGAAGTAGTAACGTGATAGAATTGGTGGCAAGATGTCAAAACATGAAGAAGGAAAATTCTAATTATATCAATAGATATACGTATATACCGGGTGGTTATAATTAAACTTTCCTGAAACCCCTAAGAAGACATCTTTATTACATCTGGGAATGTAAGCTTTTTTTTTTTTTTTTTTTTTTTTTTTTTAAGATATGCGATGTGATTCGTATTCTATGTGTGACAAGTCCAAGTTTTTTCTCTTTTTTTTAATTTTTTTACTAGTTATTTTTTTTTTTTTTTTTGGAATCGGAGTTTATATAATGTAAGTTGATGCTCCGGTTTTACATCGAAAACTAAGTGGAAAACATTGTCCACCGCCCCCTCCCAAAAAAAAGAACATTACTCCGGATTTTTTAAATATTTTAGGAGAAAATGCACCATTAAATATATCTTCTTGCAGCAAATGTTTATGCTTTTGAATTTTTTGTTAATTGAGCAAACAATGAGCTATTTTAATGATTGGGGAGAATCTAACATTAATCTCTCTTAATTAAAGTACGGCTTAAATTCTAGTTACCCTTTTTGTTCAATTGTGTGTTAAAAATAGTAAAATATTAACACATTCCCAAATTAGTAAATTTTAGAATATACTGGCAAATTATAATTTTGGTAGGATGCCCAAAATTAATGTATTTCCCCTCCATCATTTATTTTCACCTCAGAAATAATGACATTGATAAGGTCTGTCACGGAACTGAGATTCACGGAGGTGAGGAATTTTCCATTAATATAGACCTAATGGATACATTTTTCAGGGAACTATGTTTTTTTTCTTCTTTGCTACAACCTGTGTATGTTAGGCATATGAAAACATTTTCACTTTTCTTTTACATTAATTTACATCCCTGAAATTCAAGTTCACGTAGGTGAGAAGACACAATAACCATACTAAGTTTTTGAAGTCTATCTTTTTTGTTTTTTGACAAAAATCTCACAACTTTTTTATGGATAAAAATAAACAACGGAGCTAGCTTCCTTGTATCATGGAAAGTAAAATTTGATGTCATTACTGCCATGTGTTAATGAGGAATGGCTTTTTGTGTTTAGGTAACGGAGGTGATAATGTATTGTGTGGCAAGATTCCTTATCCTACTAAAACGAAGTAAAACACATTAAAAAGTTAAATATACTTAAACAATTAGTATTTGAGACATTTGTGAAAGGAATAATAAATAAATAAGTATATACTATTAATTAAACAAGTTATTAAGCAACATAAACAGTCACACAAGGTGTGTGACATGCCACGGAGGTGAGAATTCACATGTTGTGAACCAAAAATATACTAAAATAAAAATGATAATTAAAAATTGTTGGGAGGTTTAAATCGATATCTTCTTGATGAAATTACAAGAAGTTCCGTCTAGAACTAAACGAGCCTACTTTCCCGTATACCCATACTACTTTCTAGTACCTGATCAATACTCAAAAATAGCTAAAATTGCAAATTTTTCCAAACATATTTTTTAAATATTTTAAGTTGATTTCTAGGAATAAAATATTTCTTACTCATTTTAAAAAAGAACAAAAAAATAGCAGCACCTTTTAAACAAAGCAGCTAATACACTTTTTTCCATTAAAAAAAATTCTTTAACAGCTTTCAAAACGAAAAAATAATAATTAAAAATAATAAGCTCAATAAAATAAATACATCATACAAAAAAAAATCGTTTCCTTCTCCCCAGTTGCCAAAAATAATTTTTTAAATGAATTAATGCACTTACCAAAATAAATAAAAACAATAAAATGTCAATTTAAAGAAATAATTTTCATTGTCAAAAAAAAAAAAAAAACGTCTGCGCATATCTTTATGTAGAAACATAAATGACTTCGAGTTTATTCGCCGAAAACTGAATACCTATTTTAAAATTTTAGCGTGAAAATAAAAACAAGTCATATCAACAATAAATATTTCACAGTTAAAACCATAGCTGCGGAATCGGAGTCAATCTCATTTTGAGATAAAGGAGTCGGAGTCGAATATTAAAGAATCGGAGTCAGTCATTTGTCCTCCGTGTGTAAATTTTTGCCAAAGCTAAGAAGTCAGAGTCGAAGTCGGGGAGTCGGAGTCCGATAAATTGTCGGGCACAGGAGTCGGAGTCTGGAGTTTGGCGTCAAGAGCTATTTCCAACAAAATTTGTTTGAAGTAAATCCGCCTTCAAGTACTAATGTTAAGTTTTTTTGAACTGTTCAAAAGTGAACAAAAAAATAGTTCAAATCAAAAAGTGAAATGTGGGAATGAAATGTCCTCGCTGAGATCTTTCGAACAAAAAAAAGTTTGTTCGAATCGGACTATTCATTCAAAAGCTATTAGGGGGGGGACAGACAAACAGACCGACAGACAAACAGACCGACAGACAAACAGACCGACAGACACACAGACCGACAGACATTTTCCCCTATCTCAATACCCTACTTTCCAATTTTTCGATATTCATTTAATTATTTTATTTATTCTTGACTTTTTTTTGTTTTTCGCGATATTTTTAAGCTGCATTAAGCCTTCTTTCCTGCTTTTTTCTTCTTTTTCTGACTTTTACTGGGAAAGTAGGCTAAAAGCATTGTTAAATGAATTGTTCCTTAAAGTTTTTACCGTAAAAGGCGTGTGGCAGAAGAGTTACACTTTTTGATATGCTTTAACATTTTATTGGAGTTGCATAATTTGCCTTTCTTTTTTTACTATGAAATAGTCCAAAACTTCAAATAAAAATGTTTCTTCCAAAAGTCGATCCATATTGTTTTTAAACAATTATTTTTATTCTTAACTTCTTTCTTTTTAGCATAAAAAACACTAAACGCACTCTGTTAAATTTAATGAAATTCCAGATTCAAATGCTGTAAAAAGTACTAATGCTCTCCCCCCCCCCCTCCAGCCTAAGAAATGTTTCATTGCAAAAACAATTTTTGTAGAGAAAAGTATGCGGCTTGGAATGGCGCAAAGTTAAAATTAGTTTTGTTTGTTAACGTTAAGCAGTGTTCTTCCTTCAGGTTTCTTAAAATATTAATATTCATTCATAAAAAATACTTGTAAGACTTTTTAATCGTTCATTTTTGTCTTTGTTTGTATATAATTCTAATTTCACTGCTCGACTTACTTTTCAACTTGCTTTTAACAAAAAATAGTCTTTCAAATGGCATATAGTTTTAGATTAAACTGATCCATAGTTAGAACAGTAAGTACATCTACACCTCAAGCAATCTATTAATCTTTACTTTATTTTATCAGAACGTTAAATACTTGGTTATTAGATGAACAACTAATGTCTTGAAGCAATGAGTTATGTTACATCGTTTAATTTAATAACCTTATTTACATTTGTAATTTTTTGAGCACACAAAATGCTAGGATGTCGTTGATCACGTTTCACAGCGCGCATTCATAAGAAATTCCATCAGGCCACATGAGCAGTGCGAAGGGTGTTTCAGTTAACCATTTCAGAACTCCTATGAGGGTTAGGATCGTGAGGACTCGAAATCATATGAGGCAATGAGAAGCAAAGGGATGCAAGTGGACATTTTCAAGTTTTAAGTAAAACGCGTTTAAAGATTAGCTCCTAGGTAAGCTTTCATTAAAATTTTTATTCTAAATCATGCTGTATAGCAGCAACTACAGGGCTACTGGTACCATTTTTGCCCCAAGACGGAGGAGAAGTTCACCTATCATTTGTACTGGTTATCTCCAAATTTTTAATTTTGCTGCTCACTCCCTCATATAGCAATGCGAGGTCGGAAATGCTTTAAAGAAGCGGTGTTGTACACAGAAGTACCATAAAGAAACGAGACAGTAAGTGAAAAATCTCAACGATAATACATGAAAACTAGCTGATGCGTGCATCACATGACTTCCTTTCACACCAATTTAATGTCATTTCCCCATTATTGGCATTTTTAATATGATTCAATAGTTTACTCTCTAAATATCACCAACAGTGGCCAAATTGAAACCAGATTAAAAAAAAATTTATCGCCAAATTTGTCGCCAAGTTGGCGACGAAACTTAGTGACCAAAATACTGACGATATATTTCCAAGTGTTCCCCAAATTATAACATCAGTTGAGTTTACATCAAAATTAAAATGATTTCCCCCAAAAAAGGGGCAAAAGACCCCTTTAGAAACACCCAAATGCAACCAAAAGGAGAGGTGCACAAACAGACCCCACTAGGAGTCTACATACCAAATTTCAAGTTTCTAGGACATACCGTTCTTGAGTTATGCGACTTACAGACGTACATACATACGTCACGAGAAAACTCCTTGTAATTAACTCGGAAATCGTCAAAATGGATATTTCGGGTGTCTATACGTTCTTAGGTATATATGCACGTGTGGTCGGGTCGAAAATAAAACTCAACATTTATTCGGGAGTGAGTAAATTGGAAATTAAGGTCGATTTTTTTTTTTTTTTTTTTTGCGAAAACAATATTTTCTTCTTTGTAATAGGAAGTAAAAAGCAAAAAGTACATGCGTCAAAGAAAGTTTTTTTTTCCACCGGGTAAAAATGCAGACCTCACACCTTCTGCGCATGGAACTCCGAACAGTCTGGAATACTCCTGGCATATCTGAAATTTCTCGGGTTGCAAAAGCATCGTGTCGCAAGGATGCATCCTGCACCTATTAAGAGTTCTGAAAGAGGTAATTGAAACACCTTGTAGAAAGTCAACAAGTCAACTGTTTTTTTCTCTCTAACGAATTCCAAATTTATCATTCAAAGTTCTTAATAAGTAATATTTACTTATATAATTTACAGTTATTTTATTTTTTTTATTTATTTATTTATTTTTGCACAAAGTTTTTTCTAAGGGTACTAAGAAGCAGCACTAAGGGTACTCAGAAAATTTTTGGTTTTCACCAAGGCAAATTGTTATCAAAGTTGAATGAAGTCGACTATAGCAAACTAGAAATTGAGACCAGATTTGTTAGAAAATGAAAGAATTTAAATTTTCTCCTCGCCAATTTCTCTGGAAAACAAAAAAGCTGTTAAATATCTTTAAAAAGTAAAGATAGTATATCATGGAAGAGGTAAGCAAGGGATGAGCATCAGAAAGGTAAGAAGCAAGTATTTTTTGATACACTACAACAGTGTTTCTCAACCTTTTTTACTTTGCGGCACAATTAAGAAATTTCTAGATCAACGGGGCACACTGAACTTAATTTCCCAATCGTAATACAGAAATGTTTTTATTATTCACTGGTAAAAAGACCGGGGGGGGGGGGCTTTTTTTATATGAATAAATTAATTATAACAAACATAGTGTATTTAAATTTATTTAGAAAGCAGAAATATTTCGAATGTATTCAGGTTGATAATGAACAGCAAAACTATAGCTATTTACAGAAAATTAAGCTTCATATGTTTCAAAGCATTTCTGGCAAACATGTCATAAAAGTGCACACTGCAATTAAACGATTTATCAAACAATGTTTCAAGAAAGAAGCAAGCAAGAAATTGAAATCAAGCTCCTAACTTCCGTTTAACACTAATTTTCGCAAAGACGTTTGATGTTCGGCTCTATGCTGGAAAGAGCTACACGAAGTTCTTGATCCAGGCTCTTTAGAGATGATCTCTTACTGTTTTTTTTATAAGTGCGAGGGCTGAGAGGCTGAGGCGTAGTTGAAAATGGTAGCAGCACATCAACAGCAAGACGAGATAGTGGGATACTCATTTTTAACCAGCAACCAAAATTTGTCCAGACGCACTTCGCTCAACTTAAGTTTAAGAGTACGGTCGCTCTTGAGGTCCATAAGTTATTCTCGCGCCTCAAAGAAAGGTCTTTAACTGATGCATCCGCTGATGAAGAGAATGGATCGCGAATCCAGCCATACTGTTTCATGTTACTATTCTTGAAATAGTGCTTAACCGTGTCCTGAAGTATGACTAAATGTTCTGCCACCACATTCAGCAGCTTTTCTTCCATGCCGTTTTCTTCATATACCATGTTGATGATCCGTTTGAACATATCCAATGAGCCACGAACTATTTCTTCTCTCCACAGCTGAATTTTTGATTTGAACCCGTTTTGCCCCCCGTCCATACATGTAACCCAAATTATCTCCTTGTCCTTGCATCTTCCGATTCAATTCGTTAAGGTTTTCAAAAATGTCAGCCATGTACGCTAGTTTTGCCAGCCAATATTTGTCTTGCAACAAACTGGCGTACTGCATTTCGTTTTTTAAAATCAAAACGTACCTCGTCCCTCAATTCAAAAATTCTTGATAGTACCTCACCTCATAAAAGCCAGTGAATCTCTGTATGAAGAAGTTGGGAGTGGTGATCTGCCCATATTTTTCTTCACAAAGTACGGAGAAAAGGCGAGAATTACGCGACCACGATTTTATGAAATGAACGATTTTCACGACTTCAGCCAAAGCTGACTTCAACTCATCTGGTAAGTTCTTTGCTATGAGAGCTTCACGATGGAGGTAACAGTGTATGGTTCTAATTTTCATTTTGCTAAGTCTCAGAACCGAACTTTGAGAAACTACGATAAAATGAAATTAGTATCGGAACTGGTAAAGAGGAAAACAAAAGCTAAAGCTGGGGCTAAAACTCCTGGGGGAGGGCACAATACTCCCGTTTGCGAAAGATTTAGAAAAAAATCTATATAATTAGTTGATTTCCTGGAAATCCGTTTTCAAAAACTGAAAGTTATAAGATCACAGGAAGTTTAAAAGAAGGGGGCAACAAATCCCGCCTCTCCCCTTGTTGGGTATATCTTATTGCACATGATCGACAGGGTGAATTGTGAAGTTACAGAACGATACAAACATTATTCGGTCGTAACATTAAAATAAAATACGTTCAAGGCTCTTTCTTTTTATATAACTACGAAAATACTGCGGCACACCGGGTTCCTTGTCGCGGCGCACCAGTGTGCCGCGGCACAACGGTTGCGAAGACCTGCACTAGAGAGCTCTGCCCCCTGCCAGTTGACGCTCACCGACCCCCGAAAATTGCTTCGCAATCTTATTCGATTCGCAAAGATTTAAATCGTCAATTAAAATGAAACAGATTAAAAGCGCATTATGAGTTCCTTTTGCACCCCTTCCCGGGTTTCAAAACAACTTGTACCAACTTGCATAGCCGCAAGGGCTAAGGGGCTCCTGAGAATTGCATAACTGCAGTTTTGTACATTTGAAAAGTTGCTTTCATTTTCGTGGTCTCTAGTAATATATTTTGCTCTTTAGCTCGGGGTTTGAATTGAATTGAGCCTAAGTTCTTCCGTTTAAATCGAAACCCTTAAAATTTGTGAATAATAAAGAAGAAGCAAACGAATCTAAAAGACGTAACTATAGCAACGCCAAATAAAACATCAAAAATTTGAATGGAGATGAGATTTTTCGAACTAGAGTAAAGCGGCTTGTAACTTTTTTTTCTTTTGGAGATTTGGAGACAGAAGCTTAGGCTTTTCGACTATAGGTAGAGTTAGATCAGGAGCTAAAAAGCTGTTCTTTCCAGTGGTGTCAAAAAGAAAACTAGGACAATTTTTTCACTTTTTACTGATAGATTTAACGAAGAATGTAGTGTCTAAATTTCATGTAAGCTTAAAAAATTTCGAGGTAAAAACGCAAAAAACTCCCGCCGCAATTAAGTTAGAGCATTGAAATGAATTGCGTAGAACGCGGAAAATTCCACCCTTTCCAACGATATATAATATTAATACGTGCAAGTAATTTTCACCCATTTAATAGGCAATTTACGCGAAATTTGAGCTTAAAAAATTAATTACAAAAAAAACTAATTCGGAATTCGAAAAACAAAACCCCAGGTGCACACCACCGGGGCTCGAAGTAATTTTGTAAAAAATTCAAGGCTGTAGGATATAGGTGCTATGGGGTCTCCTGGGCGCAGACCCGCCACAGACTTCCTTTCAGAATTTCTTCGGCCTTACTTTTTTTAATATAAAGAAATAAATGAGTATTGAGTTTAAATAAAAATACGTTGCTTCATAGAAGCTTAACTCAAAGGTTCTCAAACTGGGTGCCGCGGCACCCTGGGCTGCCGTAAGAAGAAGTGTGCCGCGAAGTGTCAATGTTATCAATACATATGTTAGGTGGGTATTGCCAAATTAGGTCATATATAAACCAGCAAGGTCATCCCTCCATTTTTTGATGTACCATTGGAAAAATTCGTTGGATCGTGAGTCGTGAACTTATTGTCGTCAGAAAGCCTAACTGATAATAAAGCGTTATCAACAAGCTGTTTTTAATAACTAGGCAAAAGGTATTACAGAATAATGATGTAAAAACTACCATATGTTCTTTTGCTGTAAGTTTGCTTCTAGATGTTTCACTTTAGGTTATTGGTATAAAAGAAGTTTTTTATTACTTGTGTAGCGTAATTTAAGTAGTTGATGAATACACAAAGATAAATTGCTTCTCTTTGCGAAAACAAAAAAAAAAGGTGAAAAACAAAGTAACTTAAATTTTCTTTTGGTTATTTTTTTTTCTTATTTTTATGAGTCATCAGCTTAATATGCAAAAGCTAGAGTAAATTAATCATAAAGGAGCGAGGTATTAATTTTTTAACCTTTAAGGGTAGCCTTATTTGGCACATTTAAGCACTTACCTCAAATAACAGAGATGGACTGGGGTGCCGTGAGAAAATTTTATTTCTTCAAAGGGTGCCGCAAGTTAAAGTTTGAGAGCCCCTGGCTTATTTCATTTATTTAACCAAGACAATATTAAAAAGGGAGTTCATGTACGTTTGCTTAGAAAAAGCAACACATTTTTCAAAATGAAAATGCTCTTTTTTTCATCATCATCATCATTTTCAGCCTTCATAATCCAATGCAGGAAGAAGGCCTCTTATTAAAAAATGTCTCGAAATGCCCTCCATCCTGCAATCTTCTCCTTTTTGCTCCTAAAACAGCTCGAATTACAACAAAGGTTTCCCGTATTAATTAACTAAGTAAGCAGTTTTCAAAGTTTTATTTCACAAAAACATGTCTAATAATAACTGCTAAGAAATTCTTTTTAACGAACAACTTATTTTTTAAAGAGCGCAGACAATATAAATTGCTGCTAAGTCAATATTTCATTGTAATCTTTTCGAAAATGATTTTAAGTTATAAGTGATGAAAAAATATTAAGCTACTTGGGTACATTAATTTCATATTAGCTTTGTGAACAAACCGGTTTTGGGGCTTTACTTACGAAACAAAGGAAATATTTCCCATAATATTTTTAATCTTTATGCAAGAAAAGAAGTTTAATAAGGAAGTTTTTACCAAGTTTGTTTAATACGAGCCTTTATTTTTCATTAAAAAAATAATGAATTGCTTTAAAGTGCAAATATTTATTTTGCATTCGCACAACTCACTAAAAATCATTTAATATTTTTTTTCCTGAATGCATATGATTACTTCGAATTCAAAAAAGGAGAAAAGTCAAAAACAGTTCTTTCTGACAGTTCAAGAACAAAATGACACTTAAAAGTCGAGATTTTAAGAAACTCAAGAACAAAAGAATAAATTCTGCTGTAAGAGCTTTAAGTTAACATGTTACTTTATTTTTCTGCTTATCTTACATTTTTTTATGTATTTTTAATAGCTTTAAGAAACACCAAAGAAAGCTCGTGGCGGCATAAAATTCTTACTTAGAGAGATAACTTCGTGTTATGTGTGTCAATCATGCATGAAATACGTTTCACTGATAAAAAATAAAATCTGTTTTTTTTTTTTTTTTTAATCTTTTTTTTTCTTTTTTCTGGTGAATTTTATGCCAGGGCTGCAGAAATATCGGAACCTCCAAACTTAAATGAGATTATGGAAGAATTAGGTACGGAAAGAAGAGTGATGCAAAAAATGTCACTTTTTCCCTCTAGACCATGAATATATTTTGCATATTTTTTGCCCCTCGTTTCTTTCTTATCCATACTATGGAATTTTTCTCGCATATCATAGTAATCGCTGTTGATAGACTGGGCTCTTTTTCTAACATTCGTGCACATTGCGATCCAAGGAAGAATATTTTTATTAAATTAACTAGTTAAAAGTATTTGATGTTTTTCTTTCTTCAGATAGCTAAATAAAATATAGTTATCTAGCTTGTGAAGATAGATTTCCCTCAAAAGGAGATTAGTAAGCCTGCTAAAATTATTTATTTCCTTTCGCAAGTAAATTACTTACGAAATAACCCATTCAAGGGGATACAGTACCTCAAAAATGAACAAACGATCCAAATTTCTTTTATTGCTCATTTCAAAACTAAAAATTACTCTTAACACAGGGGAAAATTTTCATCGCTTTAGTTCAAATATTTAAAAAATTAAGAGTGGTTTTAGGTCATGCTCGTTATGTGTTCTTATGAAAAATAAAAACTTTAAATTGCATTTTCTCATTGGTAGTTTTTTTTTTTTTTTTTTTTTTTTTTGTATGTGTGTGTGTGTTTTCATGTCATTAGAACAGATTTTTTTTCATTAAAGATACAGCTTTGAAGTAATACTTTTTGCAGTCAGGAAAATATATTTAACAAAACTGTGCTTCGGATAAGCATTTTATAAATTACTCAAATTTTTACAGCATGTTATATCTTTAGAAACAATTTTTTTTAATTACTATTTTTTACATTATTAATCACAGAAAATTTTCTAATAAATATGTTATCAAATGAATGCACAGATTTAAGAGAAGAGTATTGCGATCGTTTAGCAGAAAGTTTTTTTAAATAAGTGCAAAAACAAAAAAAAAAGCCTTAAAGATTTTTAAAAATTAAAATTTTCAATTTTATTTTAATTTTTAAAGAACGATGGCAATATTTTAAAATTTTGAGAAATAATTATTGATTACGAAATAAGTTTGTATGTAATGGTTTCAAAGAAAAACAAAATTTAGTCATTGTTTTAAAAAATGCGTTGAAGGTAGGGTAGACTGGGGCACGTTTACGCAGTGTTCTTTTCTCAAAACGAGTTATAAATGGAGAGACAACAGTCATACCAGATTGAAGCTACTCCTTAGCAAGTTTCTCACAAGTTTTTGAACATCAGTCGAGCTTTGATTTAGCATGCAGATAGAAAAATCGGTTTTCTACCGAGCAGAGTAAGTTTTGTGTTAAGCGTTTTGAAGTTTATTGTGATAAATAATACTTTGTTAAAACCAAATAAATATATAAAAAATTGCAGAATTTATCCTTTTTTTTTTTTTTTTGAGAATTGTATACATATGCACCGAAAAGTGATAAAATTTTGTTGCACATTAAAAATAAATCCAAACTTGCCGACGGGGCACGCTTACGCATTTTCATCGGGGCACATTTACGCACGTTCTTACTGTGTCTTACTACTCTTTGTTACTTCTAAACGAATCCCGGATGCTTTTTTTGCTCTGTACTGTCTCAAACCTTTAGTATTTTCAGGTTATTTAGTTTTGAAAATCACCATTCATTTTTAATTAAGTAACAGATTCGCATCTTATAGCTTACAATCATATAGTGTTGTCTTCATGCCTGTTCAACTTTAACTTTATACACCATTCAGCCTGGAATACATTTTCTTTGGTTTAAGCATGGTAAGACATTACGAACAAAAGACTAAAAGAACCACGTTAGATTTCAAAATAATTAAAAGGCTTATCGATAATCCAGTATTTTTCCCACTATGCCTTCCACTTTGTCACATATTGACTACCCCAATTCAGATCATTTGAAAAAGTAGCACACAGCCAATTGAAAAAAAAGGACAATACAGGGTTCAATGTCTTAGATGTCAAAACGCAGTCCCATGACAAGTATGCGAAAAGACATACAGTCGAGTCCGCTTATTAGAATATCGGTTAAAAGAATATCCCGTTTAATATAATACAATTTCAATGTACCAAACCAATGTAATGTGTTATATTGATCCCGGTTAATGGAATATCCCGCTTATTAGAATATTTTTTCGCAGCAAAATGGCTATTCTACTAAGCGGGTTCGACTGTACTTTATTTTTGTGAGTAAAATCTAACAGTGATGAAGAAGATGACTAAATAGTTTCTGTTTTTAATTAGCAATAACCCCAATGACTTCAGTTTAGCCTATAAAATGTTCTTCAAAAATAAGAAATTCACGAATAATTAATTAAAGTGTTTTAAGAGAAATAAAACATTCAAATTTGATTAAATATCTATAGCGCTTACTCCTTAGTATCATTTTTATTAGGCGTAAACATGCCCCACTCGATGCGTAAACTTGCCCCGTGTTCGGGGCAAGTTTACGCAACCGACTTGGACTCATAAAACATTTTTTTTTACGGTTAAAAACACAAACTGAGCAACAACTGAATGTACAAAGTTTGACTTCATTAACTGTTTTATAAAGCCACAATGTCTAAAATTTCTTAGGTTCAAACATAAAAATTAGAAAATTCGTCGAAAAAATCCTCATAAATGTGCCCCGATCTACTCTACTGTGGCCCCTTAAGGAATAAATTAGTAAAGTAAAACTTTATACACAGTTATAAAAAAACTACAGTTGAACTCGGTTAATACGAAATCCACGAGTTTATTCGTATTAGCCATTATTCGTCATAACTGTGAATGAGTCATACTGTGAAAAAACAAAGAAATGCTTACCTATATATTTAGAAAAAAATATTGCATACACACATTGTAATATATTAATACACGCAGAAAAAATCACTTATTTCTTTTAATGAATGTTTTCAGAAAATAGTGAAAAAGGAAGATGATAATCAACAATCGCGGAATAGGTTATAATCCTCAATGGAAGATGAACTGTTTTATCTCCGAGTGAATTGAAATGTCCACGGGTAAACAAATGTATGTGCTTTATTTTCTATGCAAAATATTTAATATTTTCTTCACGATAGTTGGACTTCTACTACCTAACAAAATGATGAATAATTTCCAAAGAAGAAAACTGGTATTCATCCACGAACATTTTAAGTAAAGATGTCATGATTTTTTTTTCGTCTTAGCCGAGACTTACAATTTACTGTACCTATTATGCGTGAAATCTTTAATTTAATTAGATAGCCAACCAAATTAAACAAACAAAATGTTCGTTTTAGCCTTGATTTTGTGTTAAACGTGATCGTTTTAAAAGAGATCAACTGTATATACTTTATGTAAATAAAGAAAAATTGAATTACGACATGTTACCATATTGATTCGAATTAAAAATAACTCTGATTTAGGATTGGCATAATTTAGATCATTTGGGATCAAAAACAAAATATTCTTGCTTAATCAAACTCGGGTTAAGTATTAAAAATTATTATTTGATATTAATACGTTCTCTTTGTCAGTTGTTTTCATTAAAGAGCATATCGGCTCGGATGTGGTACGGAAACACTAATTTCAATGTTCTAAAGTTAGAACTTCCCTTTTCTTTAGATGAACTGAGTGATAAAATTTTGTGCACTGCAGTGAACATTATACTCCCTGAAAGCAACTGGGTATGAAACGTTTGACCTAATAACCATTTTTTAGTGAAAGAAATCCTATTTCTTTTCACCGAGCGGGGGGGGGGGGGTTACCACTCACTCGAGAAAGCAGGGAGTAAATGTATATGTTCATATGAAACTGATACAGGAAGATATGAACTATATGCACATTCAATTTAAATGATTTAGAAGCTCAACAGCAACGATGCTCAAAATGCGGCCCATGAGTTGCACAAGATACGCTGGATCAAATTTAATATATGCTCTAAGTTTATGAACAACACAAGTATAAGTATACAGAGGTGGTTAGAATTATAAGCACAGCATATTAATTGCACAGTAAAAAAAAACTGTATTTCTAAAATAATTCCGTGAAATTTATACACAAAATGCCTTTTTGTGATAGAAATCATTGTGGAATGCAGAAAATTTGAAAATACAAAAGATAAATGTTTTGCTGTGATTAATAAAACAATGTCATTGTTGAAACTGGACAAAATTATAAGGACAACAAGCGTTGTCATGAAAAACCCTAACAATCAATAGTGTCCCCCTTTTTTCAATAACTTTTATCAGTCTTAATGTCATGGAGGTTGAAGAACGTTCTACACTGTAAAAAAAATCCGGAAACGTTTCTGAGTATATCGTGCAGCTGTGGTTCATGAAAGTTTCAAAAACGTTTCTGAGTATTTCGGAATCCTCTTTCTGTAATGTCCAGAAACGTGTCTGAGTATTTCGGAATCCTCTTTCTGTAATTTTCAGAAACGTTTCTGAGTATTTCGGAATTCTCTTTCTGTAATGTCCAGAAACGTGTCGGAGTATTTCGGAATCCTCCTTCTGTAATTTTCAGAAACGTTTCTGAGTATTTCGGAATCCTCTTTCCGTAATTTCCAGAAATGTTTCTGAGTATTCTGTGCAGTTGTGGTTCATGAAAGTTTCGAAAACGTTTCCGAGTATTTCGGAATTCTCCAAACAATTTTTAAAAACGTTTCCGAGAATTTCGGAATCCTTTTTCCGTGATTTTTTCTAAAATATAATTCTTTATTATAGTATTGCATACCATATCAGTTTCAATTCTTTCATATCTAAGAGCAATAATACAAGCAATTTTAGAATCATTCGTGGATTTTTTTTTTTTTTTTTTGAATTTCTAATGACAAATAGCATGGTTAACAGCATAACATATGCACAGTTATAAATTTTTGAAAAATTATAAAATAATCTAGTAGTTTCATTCCTAATCACGAAATCGTCGGGGAATTGGAGGGGGGGGGTACCTTCTGAAAAGTGGGGATTCATTGTTAAACAATCTTAAACTTCAGTTTTTCTCTCAATATTTTCAAGACAAAATTATCAACATATTGTATTTTTAATGCAGAACTTAAAAACATATCTTGTATCAAACTTGATAGCTTTTATCTTCGGATAAAATTTGACAGGACTTACCTACCCTTCGCGTTCCGGAATTCGTTCACCTCAAGTCATTTTCTCTGACGAACAAAGTGTACCGAAAAGTACCAACAGAGAAATTGATGAATTTAAATATGACACCAAGTCCCCCTGCTGGAACCATTCGGGTAGATTCTTCTGTTCTTGCCCTTTTCCAGCTCATCATAAATATAAATACTTATTCAAAATAGGTTACTGATTTTATTTTTACAGTGTGCGCAAAATGCAATATATATTTTTTTATTAAAATATTGAACTCTATTACATGATTATTCCATTTCATATATACGAGAATCCCCCCCCCCCCACCATAAGAGTGATGGTGCACCCATAAAATGCTATAAAGCGCCCCCCCCCCCTAAAAAAGCAACCCCCTGAAAATGTCAATGGCACAGTCTGCGTGGTGAACGCCCCTCGTCTTCTCCCCATATGTACATTGTATATTAATAACATAGTTTTTTAAAAATGATCACTTTTAAAACAATGACATGAAATAATATTACTTTTTATTTTGGCATGTAAATGCAGCTGTTCCATTTTTGCCACTGACTCATTCCTCCTGACTGTCCTACATTAAACTAGTATGCATGCAGTAGATACTATCCTGAGGAAGACAAATTATAGGGACTTGTTTCTTAATTTAGCCGAGGTAAAAAAAACCCTACTTTTATTTTTAGGTTTAAGCTCTTGTTTATTGCATATAGTTTAGCATATGGTGCGTTTGGCCCAATGTAATGCATATATTAAAGCTTAAACACTCTCTATTTAGTAAGTAGTTTAATATCTTTTGGTCTTTTGACCATATTTATCGAATCTTCCACGGCTGATGAGCTCCGAACCTTTCAACTTTATTCTAATAATTGCTACTTTTAATTTTCTTTTTCTCATTGCTATTCATTGCTTGTGTATTTCATACATATACAAAAATATATTATTGAGAAATAATTCTTGTTTGTTATATTTGCAGCTTCTTTCCCTTAAGGGCAGGCACATTGCAACTAAAATAAATCGTACTAATGAAGCTCTGCTGAGATAAATAATAATTCATGTATAATATAAATTATAAATCAAAGTATCATACACATTATAAATCAAAGTATCATATAAATTATAAGTCAAATACTTTAATATGGTGTAAAAATACAAAATTATTTATTTTATTAAGTCTTTTTTTTTTTTTTTTTTTTTTTGCTTTTGGTAAAATTGAGGTTCGTAAAACGAAAAAAATGAAGACACTTTTAAATACATATATAAATCTATTTGTTAAAGAAATTAATACACATTTAACTGATTTAAAGCGTTTCGCTAATGCAAATATTTAAAGAGATATCGTCATTTAGATAATACTGAAGCACTATGTTCCTAATTACAAGAGATAGTTTTTTTTTTTTACTTCATACAATCTAGCTACACTGTTAACAAAAGAATGAAAACATGAAACCTTAAAGACGAACTATCAAACCTGACAATTTGCATATTATAACATTTAATTCATAATGCTTGATACATAAATGTTCAGCCAAATATTAACTGAGATTGACACATAAAAACAAAGAACACAATAACACTTATTTATTTAAAGTTTTTTATAATCTTCAATTCATAAATTTTACAGAATAAAACTAGACACACTTGCACTTTAAATATGTGTTCTATGTAATGTAAAATATTTTCAAATTGCAATAGTTCACAACGAAAAAATGATACTGAGGAAAATAGTTTTTTTAACGAGATTTATATGAACTTAATCACTTTAAAGTAATAGAGTTGCAAAGCGACTTACCTATTCGTCGGTGGTGGTCTTTTGCAGGCTTTGGTCACCAAAAAGGTGATTTTTATGACAGAATAAAATTCTGCCGACAAAAATTACCCATTTGGTAGAAAGAAGAAAAGTATCCAAGAAAAAAGTAAATTACCTACACAAGTTATGCGACGCAACGAATTTACATGGCGTCCTCTCGGCAGTTATTTGGTTTTTAATTTCAGCTTGTATTCCTTCCGCGAGCATGCGTCGAGAAGTTGCACTTCGTACTTAAAAATAAGTGTCATAGCTTCAAATTCAATCTCATGACGATACATTAGCAAGAAAATATAAGACTTTAAAATTATCTTCAGTGAATTCATGCGAGGAACAAAACTTCTACTAATCCCCTTGATGAGTGTTACTTCGCACGTGAGTCAGCACTTGCGTGCTTTCACGAGTTTCAGTTTGGATTTGGTGCTGGACTATAAAATTGCCGTGTGAGCTGCGCAGGCGTCGACTCTTACTTTCTTGTTAAACGGGAAAGGTATTTGATAAGAGCAGAAAACTGCTGAGGGCGTACGAATCTATTTATTACGGAAAGCTTTTTTTTTATATTCAGAGAGTTTTCCGAGATTTTTTACAGTGTAGGAATGTTTTATCCTTACTTTTTTGATGGAAAAAACGAGTTCTTTCTTGTTTGGATATTGAATACCATTTTTTCTTACTTCGGTTCCCAGAGTGCCTCACTATGTTTCCATTAAACTTAGATTGAGCCTGTTGTCCAGCCAGTACAGTAATTTCACAAAATAAGCATTAAGCAATGAATTTGAGGTTTGAGGAACATGCAATTAGGCTTTATTTTGCTGGAACAAATAGCTTAAACTCGCAGTTAACGGTGATTTTGCTTTTAAAATAAAGCTCAGTACATCAACATTACTCTCAGAATTCTTTCTTCCCTGCAGAAAAATATTGGTGTAGTTTCCGTCCGTTACAAAACTTTCTCAGACCATTAAGAGCAGTTCACTTATCGGCCGTTCGTCCCGTCCATTCCTTTTTTGACGTGACGGACTGCCGACGAAAGCTGAGTAGCATTCACATACGGTCGCCGTACATCAGTCACGTGACTGAATTCACCCGCCAGAGAGAAGAGCGCGCTGATTGGCGGAAACCAATGAAATGACGTTCTACTGTTGACGGCCGTCAGATATCAAGGTTCTTCTGATCGAAACTGGTACCGTTCAAGATGGTTTGCTTTCATGGCAACCAGCAAAGAAAGCCTGTTCCGGGAGTTAAAAAACGTGATGACGGAACGGACGGCCGTTATGTGAACAATGAGCCGCTTCCAAATGTGCGCTTTGAGATTTTCTTTCCCTTCATAGACATCGTAACAGAAGCAGCAAAAACCATGTACTCCATCTTAGTTAAACTTTTTCTCATCGGAAAAGATTGTATTATTCTACTTTTAATGCATAACAATGAATTTTTTCACGCTCAATCTCTCTTTGGACTCTTATGAACTTTTATAAGAGAGTAAGTCAAAACATTAGCTTCACATTATGAAACATTTTCTCTTTTTGTAAAATATGTTGAACAGTTCGAGCACTGTATCGTAATGAATTCCCCATCTAAAACCTCTTGGTGTTTGTTTTTTGGAGCAAACTCGTTTTATCATCATTAGTTTAACACACACAGAAACAAGATTTCCTACCTTTTCGTCTTTGTCGACCGTGTTTGCCGTAATTTTTGAAAAAGCTCTAAATAACCTAGCTCTATTAATTCAAATATGTTGCGATTTGACGTACAGTAGTTCGTTAAATTTTATAAAGGAACCATTTTCCTTTTCTCAAATTCTTTCAAGTTTCATACCTCGAGAGATGACAGTAAAAATTGAATGTGACTTCCTCAACCATTTACTAAGCATTTATATAGTTATGCAGCGCAGTTTGCAGAACAAAAAAGAATGCAAATCTTGCTTTTAAGAACACACAAATCGTATTGTCCTTATAATTATGTCCGTGTCAGACGGATGTCTAAACTCAAACTTCCTTCTACGAATAAGACATTTTTTTTATATAAAAAGTTATATAAAAAATGTTTTATTTACTATCAGTTACTAGTCATAAAATTTGAATAGCTTTCCGACCAAATGCGCGAAGATGTGATGGTTTTTCCCTTTGTTTTAATAATATTGCCCACCATTGTAATTTACATCAAAGTTTAAACTTAAAAATTAGGAAAAAAGATCAGCGTAATTGCTTCCATTTACCCCAGAGTATAACGTGCATAGGGTAAATGAAACCCCAACATTTCACATCTTTCGCACAGAAGGTGAAATCTATAGCTAAATGTTTTATTAATACAGGGTGTCCTTCACATTTTACAAATTCAAAGAAAAGCAAAAAATTGTCGTGTGAATATGCAGTTTGCGCTATAATACTTCACAGGCTCAAGAATTTTTTATGAAATCAAAAAGAGGGGAAAGGAAGAAAATGTAATTTTAAGTAATTTAAATTGACGGCTGTATCGTCACAGAATAAAAAAATCAAACGTCATCTGAGGTTTTTTAATAATTTTATTAAACAGAAAGCAATACTTTTCACTACCAGAATTCAATGTGTGCACCTTTGTTGATCCATGGCCCCACTAGATTGCGCTGACACTCTACGGGCCTTGACAATTTATGACTTTTCTGTGTTAAACCGATGCAACTATGTCCTGCTCTTGAAATTCTCGAAACATTCGAAACTTCATATGTTGCCCATTTTGACCGCAAGAGGCACTGAAGGGAACCCAATGCATACACCAATCAATGTCAACGGTTTAAGTTTGTAATTTTTCGATTGGACTTCGAAAATTTTGACCGCAACAGGCACTGAAGCCAGCCTGTGCACCCACTAATCAGTGGCAACGTTAATGGAAAACAGGAATTCCCTGTAGCGCCCTCTTTGTTGCCATGAGTTTCTGCCATTGTCACAGCCTATAAACTTAAGCGAATTTTAATGGGGCCATGTTTGACGCAACGAAAATTAAACGGTACTTAAGTTCATCCCATGTCCATAAACGGTGCACATATTAAGTTCTGGTAGTGTGAAAGGTATCGCTTCCTGTTTAATAAAATGATTAAACACCTCACGCTGCGTTTGTTTTTCGAACTGTGACGATACAGCCGTCGATGTAAATTACTTTTAATTACATTAGTTTTTCTTTTTTTTAAGATGACATAAAATTCTTAAACCCATTGAAGCATTTGGCACAAACCACAAGAAAATTTGAGATCACTAAACTTTGGTCAATATTTTTTCGCTGTGTCATATTCAAATCTTTATAACGATACACTATTTTTAAGTCTCAGAATACTTATGTTTACCTAATGTTTATTCACAAATAGTTTTGTTTAAAAATCACTACAAGGAAGGTGATTTAGTTTGTTTTCATTCAACCCATGTTTCCAACTGACCCCAATTAAACCTTTGCACACAATTTTATAATTATTAATTTTCGCACATTAAATACTTATTTGAGAATATTTATTTTGCATTTGATTTCTTCATTAGCCTGCTATGGTACTTGCTATGTGATCTTCATCGGTTTTTGTTCCTATCTTCATATAAATTCAAATACAAACTCTCGCCACGGCATGATAATTTGATAATTCGCAACTCCAGAGTTCGAATACGCTACCTTGCAATGATTAACAATACTAAAGAAAAAAACAAAACATTCCATTCCACGTGTTTTCTTTGGGGTAAATTACAGGCTTCAGACATTTTATGGTGTAATGTAATTTCAGAAGAATAGAAAATAAAGCTTCCCACAAACACGATGAAAAATTACTGTCATTCACAAAGCGTCAAAGCAAGTTATAAATTACGACGTGTGTTTGTTTTACCTTTTTCATCCGCCATTAGACAGTGGCTGCAGCGTCCTCCCTAGTTTATTGGATTTGCGAATATGTTTTGGTAATGTTTAACATTCAAGGAAAGGCGTTATTGTGACAAGGCTGAACTCGATCCGGTAACTTAACAGTTTTACCTGTAAGACTGTGCCATTTCAGGGGAATGAAGAAACTAAAAAATGGTCAACAATAAACGCTACCAACCGGAGTTTAGGGTTAATCCACTGGAGTTAGGGTTACATTTCAACTATCAAAATCTTTATATATTAATAGGCAAGCCGTTTTCTTTTGGTACCGATTTCGCCACTGTTTGTGAGCCGATTTCCTACATTCTTTTTTTGTTCGGTAGCTATTGCCGATTTTAGAGTCATAAATAAAAATTTTTGAAATCGAAGGCTAATTAACGGAGATATTTATAAAAAGCGCATTTTCGTCCTAAATGGCTCTTTCTACGAAAACGGATGGTCCAATTTTATCAAATTTGATATGGTTGGAAAGGTCTTTAAAAAACACTCCTAACGAAAAAATTGCCAGGGCGCCCAAGGTCCAATAACCTAAATCCACTAGAAAAAAAAGTTATAAGCGTTTTTTAGTTAGCGAAACTAAAAATTTTTAATATTATCTCTTTTCCATTGTTGAAATTCATTGTTGGAAGCGTGAAACATTAAGTTTAATTTCATTTTTTAAACCGCTTTTCTACACGAAAAATGCATTTTAATGGTTCGAGCTTAATATGGTTTGAAAGCTCGCGAAAAATGTTTTGAAACACATTTTACCTGGTTTTACCGCGCGAAAATCGTAACCGCTATATTGGCTAGAAACAGCGCTTTCACGCGACATAAATTGCTGAATAATATTGTGGTGTTGCCAATTCTCACTTGAGCATAAAGAAATGAAATACTTGCATTTGTTTTTATTATTGAGGCTTTTTGGGTAGCTAGGAGGCATTTAAAATATTTTTATTATGTTTTCACGATTTTAATATTTAAATAAATTATTTTACGGAGTGAGGAACGACTTTCAGTTAAAGCTTTCAATAATACCTGCATTTACATGAAATACACCGCCAGCTCAGTCATTTCCAGCCGAGGACTGCAGTTTCGTGCTTTTTAGCACTCATCAGCCCGGCATAGGAAAGTGACTGAGCTGGAGATGGAAAACATCTTAAGGAAGCCAAGAGTGCCAAACAAACTGGTAGCTAATATAGAATTAGCGCAGACCAGACGAGTGACCGAAGCAATGGTTCGGTTCAACTCGAGGATTGAAGTCAGCATGGTATATTCAATAAATTACAATTTACTGAAAATACCTGCATTTGCTATCACCTGAAACAGATTTCAAGGAGAAATTTTTCATGAAATTGGCGTATTATTTTGACGTTCAGTGCTTTCGCATGGACATATTATATGTTGTCGTGAGTCGAGTTCGTTTATTTGACTGTTGGAAATTTTATATTTAACGGCAAGATCATGCCTATTGTTACAAAAAATATTGTTTGTACGAAGTTCTACGTATTAAGGGTGTTTTGCGGCATTATTTCATTCAGAATGACTTCTATATTGTGAAATTGGCGAATTTTATCCATTTTGGCACCAATGCCAGGACGTGAAATATTTTTCTTTTGCATTCGTAGAAAACGAGCACAGAAATGTCTATTTGCAAGGAACTGAGTACGAATGAAGTCCCTCTTTAAGGTGGGGTTCATCAAATTGTAACCGTTCGTAACAAGGCGCAGGAAATAAATGACAAGAGGAACATACAATGGGGAGAAAAGGACATCAAGCTTTTTTTGATAAGAAAGTTTATGAAAAACAGTGTGATATGTGGGAAAGGGAATAGGTGTTATGGTGAAATGTGAAACTTTGCGACAAAAGGGAAAGAGATCAAAAATTTTGAAAAGTGCATTTGTCAGTTTTCTCCTAAACAGTAAATAAATCACAAATACGATTTTTTAAAAAATACACTATTATTGTCCAGTGTTTTTGAATGGACAATTTTTAATGTAGCAATTAGGATTCGTTCATTTCATTGTTTGGAATTTAATAATTCTAACGTCAGAGGCCAAGGCAATTTACTCAATAATGTTAAACTTATTAAAAAAAGCATTGTTCATGCAGAAGTTTTACGTACAATCTGAGTTTTGCAGGATCATTTCATTTGGGAAGATTTTGACCATTATTAAATTGGCGGGCGCTCTATTAGCGTCAAATTTTTGGCACCAATTGCAGCTCGAGAAATGTTTTTACTTTGCATACGAAAACAAAGAGTAGGGAAATGTATATTTGCATACGGTTGCTACAAAATAAGGGCTGTCCACGAATGAAGTCCCGGTTTAAGGTGGGATTCACGAAATAGCAACAGTTTGTGACAAAGGAGAGGAAAGACATGACGAGGGGACATACAATGGAGTGAACGTGACAACAAGCCTTTTTTAAATAGGAACGTTTATGAAAAACAGCGTGACATGTGACAAAAGGAAGAGGGGGTATAGTGAAGTGCAAAACATTGTGACAAAGGAGGGAGAGGGTCGAAAATGTTGAAAAGTATGACATCAGTTATGCACCGCCCTTAACCATAAACAAATCATAAAGTCGACCTTTTTTAAAAATTGTACTATTATTACGACGCCCAGTGTTTTTGAATGGGCAGTTATATGTTGACACGAGAAGAGTTCGTTCATTTGATACTTGGAAATTTATATTTCTAATGACGAAGAAGCAACTTACTCAGTAATAGTAGACGTTTTATAAGTAACATTGTTAACACAGAAGTTTTAAGTATAAATTGAGTTTTGATGCTTCATTTCATACGGGGAAATTTTGATAATTGGAGATTTTTATCCATTGCAATATTTTTGTTTCCAATGCCAGTGCGAAAAATGTTTTTCCTTTGCATAAGTAAACAAAGAGTAGGGAATATTTATTTGCATAGGGTTAGCACAAAGCAACATTGTAGTCAAAATAAAATTATTCAAGCCAGCAATTTGATGACCACACCAATTTCTCAATGGGGTTGTTTCCTTCAATCTAAAGTACTACTTTTAGTCACTTCTATTTTCTCAACAGTTGAATTTTAAAACTTTTTTGACTGTCCGATTTTGGAAATGAGGCGTGGTCTTTATGTCGTTACAAGTGATGTAGTTTGGCGCGCGACTCCACTGCCAAGTTGAATATTTACGCTTTGCTGTCAACCGTGTTTTCCGGTTATGATAATTAGCGCTGTGCACTGATAGCATCAGTGAATGGCATTTCATCGTTTTTGATGAAGCGCCATTCACGTTCAGAAGCGTAAAAAAATAAATTTCAATCTGTGCACCAATTAAAATAATTGTTAAAAAAAATAGATTTTTTTCATATTATTTAGAAAATGATTAAAACCTATGTTTTTAAACATTCTCTTTCAGAAAAAAATACTTTTAAAATTTTGGAAACGACCCCATTACCTAAATATCCCTTTTCATCCATTTATTTTGAGAATAAGAGACAAAAAGCAAAATTGGAATCAATTATTACTGTTTGGTATTATTTGCACATATAAAAATCGTATGTTTCCAGATATGCAGTAAACATGAGTAAGAGTAGAAATAAAAACGTTGGAATTAGTTAAATTCCTACAAGTTTTCTCAAATATTCATTTATGAATATGGTCGAATTTCGACCACTGGGGGAAACTAGCATCAACAAACAGGCAATGGCTTCGTTCAAATGCAGAAGCAATTTTCACCCGTCATACCTTGACGGGCGACTTTCTAGTTTATGAGAATACTTAGACTAAATCTTGGAATATTTTTTAATTATTAAATAGGATCTTATTCTGATATTAGATTCACTAATTTTAGATTTTTGTTCTTGAAACATTCCAATGCACGTTAAAATATTATTTCAATGAAATATTATTTCAGTCTAAGAAACATAGCTTAAATGTGAGATTAGAGCTCAATTTATACCCAAAAACTGTTTTTATGTCATCCATCAGTGAAGCGTCAGAAAAAATACTCTCTAACTTATAAACAGTAATCCTTAGTAGAAATAGTCGGATAGTTGGACAAAATGTATCTGAAGTTGGAAGAGGTTAACGAGCCAGAAGCAGCTCCTTCCTGTTTTACAAGTAAACCAGAAGAAATACTTCGTTGCTACACTTCACTTCACTTCGAAACTTCTTTTCCCCAAAAGAGGAACGAAAAGTTTTTGAAAAGAATTCGTAGAGATGTTCATTCGACACAAGCATAAAGCACCCTAACATTTCACTTATTTATATTTCGGTTTTGATCCATTTTGAATAAATAAATATACGTTTATTGCATACATGAGGAATATTCTTAAATTCAAAACTATACAGTATAGATTTTAACCGTTATAATACATTTGGTAAATTGTAGGGTCTGGTGGGGTAAAGTGGTCATAAAATCGTAGGTTTTCAACTTAGGTGGATAATAAATACAATAATTTCTTTAAACATTTCAACTTTTTTTGTTGTTATTTTACATTGCATTATTAAAGAACATGGTACATTGAATTTCAGGGGAAAAAATATTGATTTAAGTAGTTTTATAACACTTTCATTTCCCTATGTATTTATGACCACTTTACCCCATGGGGTGGGGGAAAGTGGTCATAGCATGGGGTAAAGTGGTCATAGTTAAAAATAGATGCAAAACCGTTACAAATAACCGTAATATTTGTATATTTTGGTTATTTTTATAGTTACAAGTATATGGCACGAGTATATGCGGGTATACATAAACATGTACACGTGATTACCTACAGTACACGTGTCTACACGAGTATATACGCGTATAAACGAACATCATATGCGTGTATGCACTTGTATCTCGTGTATATACATGCATACCTGAGTATATGTGTGTATAGTAGAGATATATACACATATATAGGTATATAATACATACATATAAGAGTATACACGAGTTAATTCGAGGATTCATCCAGTGCGTGTTTGGTACATGCCTACTCACGTACATACATATGGAAGTTACGAGTATTACACGTATGTGTACGTGTAAACACGATTATGTACCAGTATAGACGTATATGCGTACATTTACTTGTATATCAGTACATGTATGTATACACGGGTATATCTCCTAATACACATGTATGCTTACAGAGTGAGTCCAAGCTCTGAGGCAAAAATCAAAGCGATGTGAGAAGAGAGGATACGAAACAAAGAATCATTATGGTCGCTGACGCGCTACATGCACACTAAGCCAGAAACTGATGGATACAAAACAGGCCACAAATTTGTTACACAAAGATGATTTTACCTGACTGGCTGGTGGCATGATGGTTAGGCGCTGGCCTTGTACGTCTGTGGACCCGGCTTCTGACCTGGGGATGCCGGTCAGTGGATTTTCGAGACGCAGAAAATATCAGCGCCCATGTCGTGTGATTATGCGGCATGTAAAAGATCCCTAGGGTATTCGTTTGGCTTAGAATTCCCTAGGCAAAAAAGTCCTAGTGCATTTTTGCATCAAAGAGAGCTTAGGTGCCTCTCCCTGGTGGATACTGGGCGTCAAAAAAACTACTGTGTCATGCACCAGCACCTTGATGGTGACACACGAAAGACTGATGCATTGTAGGGGAGCGCACTAGGTCTGGTTATGTACCAGACGCCTCTTCAGGTGGGACTCTTATACACCCCCATTGAAAAAAAAAGAGATGATTTGAAATAAACATTTTAGTTTTTAAGAAATACTTAGAGCAGATGTTAAAGTTACAGCCTGTAGTAGCTCTAAGACACGCATCGCAACAAAGGCAGAGCGGTTGATGAAAGTTTTTCAAAAGTCTCATTATTGCAACATAGAGTGAATTATGATTGCGACGCATATATTACAGCAGCCGGCCACAAATTTCATCAATCACTTTAACTATTTCATAAGACCTAAAATGTTGCGTAAAATTGTCTTTGTGTAATAAATTTGTGACCTGTTTTTCATCCCTCAGGTTCTGACTTTGTGTGCATGTACCGCGTCAGCGTTGTGTTTGTGACCATATGTTTCTTATGATTCTTGCTTTTTCTACTCCCCTCTTACATCTTTTAAGAATTTTCCCAAGAGTTTAAACTCGCCCTGTATACATGTATATCAAATGCTTGTGTGTAAGTGTCTACTCGAGTTTGTGTACGTACGCGTATATACGTGTCTACCTGGAGTATATAAGTGTTTGTATATATACGAGTATAAGCGGGTATATACGTGTATAGTCGAATGTATATCTTTATAGAAAAAAATACTTGCAGATACCGATATACTACGCGTTTATTGATGCATTTATGTGAATGTGTATATATATGTGACTACACGAGTATATGCGTATGCATACGCATACACTGGTATATTTAACCCTGTTTACTGTAAAAACAATGCATATTAAGTGAAGTTGATATTTCATTTATGTCTGCCTCATACTTAAAGATTAAGTGACATTAGAAGGACAATATTCGTTAAACCTAATATTATGACCACTTTACCCCATCTTACTTAAATTGTTCTAAAAAATTAACCAAAATAGATTCAGCTAACTAATAATGAGTAAGAGTTCTTGAGACATGTAGGAAGCTTCCTGTGCAGTCAATATGTTCATAATTCGAACAAACAAAATTTTCCAAGAAAGTTAAAAGAGGTGTTTAGATTTTGAAATTTTTCATATTCGAACAAAATATTTTATTTTACCAAATAAAATTTTGCCAGTAGTGAAAATTTGTATTCAAAATGTAGTTTCTAACTGCCCTATCGTAATTTAAAATTTTCACATTCATTCGAATATTTATTTCCAAGCTATAGCCATTTATTTGACGTATGACCACTTTACCCCATTGACCACTTTCCCCCACCAGACCCTAAAATTTTTATTTTTAAGACTGGATTTGTGAAATAATATTTATTACTTGTATTTGTTAAATAATTGGTGATTAAAATCTCAATACTGAAATGGTTTAAAGCAAAAAAAGCCGTCTTTTTTGCAAAAAAAAAACACATTTTATTGTAATACTGTCAATGTGGGACATTTTTATAAAATATGTGCTGCGTTAATAGTGTAATCTGACCAAAACAATTAGGCAAAAGTTCATTTTTAGAAATTTCTAACATTGTTGAAAAGTAACATTTTCCACAGGGCGGAAGACAAATTTCGTCCATATATATTAGAATCAAAAATTGCAAGAAATTTTATGGTTCTGCTTCAGTTTTTTTTTTTTTTTTTTTACTTTGCGGAGGGGGGGGGGGGGGGAGAGGTTGAAAAGTGGTGCTGCAGCACAATAAATGAACACGTCTAACTGGAGGGGGAAAAGCACTAAAATGTCTAGTCGTTTCTATTTTGAAATTATTAAGTCTGTAATTGAAAAATTGGCAAATGGAAATATGATAAAAAAAGAAAATTATCTTGTCCTGTCTGATGTATCAGTCTGCTTCCAGAACAGGATATTTTTCTGTTTCTGCCATCTTTAATTTATAAAAAGCTTTTTAAAAGATAACTAAAAAACTATCTCTGACTAATAACAGTAGCGAACGGTTTTCACGGCATTCACCCTCCTTTATATACTGTAGAACGCGATTTTCACGTTAATGACAAACAGTATTTCAAGCTCGTTTTCTTACGCTTATTTGAAATAAGACCACCAGAAAGAAAAAAACAGTTTTATAGGAAAAAAATGTATTTTTTTTCTAACGGTGCCAACGAAAAGAAGTTGCAAGGTGACAAACTTGAGCTATAGCGCATCAAAAATAAGTTAGTTTTCATGTGAACAATTTTAACATCACTTTGAATGCTAAAATCTTTTAACATTAGCGCCTAAGGGATAACTGAAAGTCAATATAGATTCCGAACTTAAAGGCGGATTTACTTCAAACAAACTTTGTTGAAAATAGCTCTTGACGACCTACTCCCGATTCCGACTCCGAGAATTTAGGGGCACCTGACTCCGACTCTGACTCCTGTTCCCGACAATTAATCAGACTCCGACTCCCCGACTTCGACTATGACTTCGTAGCTTTGGCAAACATTTATACACGGAAGACAGATGACTGATTCCGATTCTTGGATATTCAACTCAGACTCTTACATCCCAAAATGAGATTCACTCCGACTCCGCTGCTGTGGTTTTAACTGTGAAATAATTATTGTTGATATGACTTGTTTTTATTTTCACGCTAAAGTTTTAATTTAGGTATTCAGTTTTCGGCGAATAAACTCGAAGTCATTTATGTTAAAGATAAGATATGAGCAGACGGTTTTTTTTTTTTTTTTTTTTTTTTGACAATGAAAATTATTTCTTTAAGTTGACATTTTATTGTTTTTATGTATTTATTTTTTTTTATTTATTTCGGTAAGTGCATTAATTCGTTTAAAAAATTATTCTTGACAACAGGGGAAAAAGAAACGATTTTTTTTACATGATGTATTTATTTTAATGAACTTATTATTATTATTTTTTCGTTTTGAAAGCTGTTAAAGGTTTTTTTTTAATGAAAAGAAGTGTATTAGCTGCTTTGTTTAAAAGGTGCTGCTATTTTATTTGTTCGTTTTTTTTTAAAGAAAAGTAAGGAATATTTTATTTCGAGAAATCAGCTTAAAATATTAAAAAAATATGTTTGAAAAAATTTGTGATTTTAGCTATTTTTGAGAATATTGATCAGGTGCTAAAAAGTAGTATGGGTATACGGGAAAGTAGGCTCGTCTAGTTTTAGACAGAACTTCTTGTTGAATCAGGACAAGAAAATTCTTTAGCAGTCAAACGATTAATGCAGGCAGTATATTATTTTCTTCTATATTTAATTAGAAAAAGTATTGCTTTGTCAAAATTTTTAAATTTCGAATTTTGACGGATTTTGGGGTGTGCTGAGTCTATGTCGACCATTTTTGGAAAATGTCTGCTGTCTGTCGGTCCATATGTGTATAACCAAAAACTTCTGCATGAAATCGAACGAAATTTAGTACACACATCGCTCATTTGGAAGAAGAGAGCCACACTACGAAGAAATGAAATTTTTCAAGAGAAGCGTTTGAAGTTGAACTCTTCACGCAATTTGCATTAAGAAAAGTAAGTTTGCTGTGCTCTCCAGTGGTTAATATTCAAATAAAAAATCTGTCATTATTTTCCAAAAAAGATAACGTCCGTTAAAGGCTTTTATGCAAAAAAAAAAAGGAAAATTAAAATTTTTTATTGTAGCCACTCTCTTTCCAAACGAGCGATATGTGCTCTCGTGTGAACTTATGCCAATTAGTTTTTGGCGCGAATTCCTCCAAGGGAAGTGGAGCAATCAAACGTTTCTTCAGTTATGCGCGCCTACTATTTCTCAGAAAGTTACTGACGGAATCAAACAAAATTTGGTCCATATCGTCGCCTCAGGGTAACAGTAGGATATATTACTGCTATTCCTGGGATTAGATGTCTTACTACTGCTCTAAAAGGGGCAGGTGCTGACTCAGTTTCGGTGCCAATAGCTCAAAAGGGGGTTGAGCTGTCGAAATTTTTTCTCGATTCTTGTGACTGCTATATATCTGGAAAAGTTACGAACGAAATGGAACAAAAATTAATCTTCAGGTAGACCTGAAAGGGTACAAAAGCTAATTCTATTTTGGCGCCAATAGGTACAATCAAACGTTCTTTCTTGTTACCTGCAAGTGCTTTATATTAAGATATAATGCTACGTTTGAGATGAAATCTTTATCTTTACTAATAATAAAGCTGAAAATCTCTCTGTCCGGAGGATGTCTGTAGGATGTCTGGATCTCTGTGACGCGCATAGCGCGTAGACCGTTCGGCCGATTTTCATGAAATTTGGCACAAAAATAGTTTGTAGCATGGGGGTGTGCACCTTGAAGCGATTTTTCAAAAATTCGATGTGGTTCTTTTTCTATTCCAATTTTAAGAACAAAAATATCATAAGATGGACGAGTAAATTACGAAATTATCATAACGTGGAACCGTAACATGGGTACAAGCCAATTGGCGAGAAAATTCACCATACATTTGTAAATACACAGGCGAACCAAAATACCTTTTAATTTTTCTATTACGGGCAAAGTCGTGCGGGTACCACTAGTTAATAAGAAAGCTGAAAGTGTGTTTGGATCTCTGTCTGTCGGATGTCTGAATTTTTTCATTCCAATTTTAAGAACATTTTACCCAGCAAATTATCATAACGAGGAATAGTAAATTACCGAATTATCATAACGTGGAATCGTGACATGGGCGAGCAAATAAACATAGCCAATTGGCGAGAAATTCATAATTCATTATTTATAAACGTACAGGCGAACCAAATGACCTTTTAATTTTCTACTCCGAGCAAAGCCGTGCGGGTACCACTAGTTTGGAATAAATGTAAACCTACAGGGAAATTAGCGATGATTTAATCTGTGCGCCAATCGCTCCAAAGGGCAGCTGATTTTTTCGAATAACAATAGTGCAACGATAAGAAAGATAAATCATAATAAACTGTTGTCTGCACGTTTCTCGTAATTTAATGCTTGGCAAATAATTGGAAAAATCCATAAAGTAAAGAAATTACATAGAGAGCTATACTAAGAAACTGAAGCCGGAAGTTGCACCGCTATATCCCAAGATCCTTAGCTTTTTGCCAAATATATTGAGATACATTTTGATTCAAAACATTCCATTACTGAATCTCAATTTGTTGTTAATTTAAACTTATATTGTTGCAAGTTAATGAGGCACGTTTTTGAAATTGCATTACAACATGAATTAAAATGTAAACCAATCCACCAGCTACTTGATTTGGTTGTTATTATAACCTCACCCTTAATTGCACCGCTGTATCCCATAACTCTGACTTCAATATCATCTCCTTTTTACCATAGACGGAGCCTCTATATTTAAATTTCTTTATTCAAAGGAAAAATCTCAATGATTCAAAAAATTTCTCGGTTGCTATGTTGTTTCTTACAAATAAAATACTTGTAAGAATTTTAAACAACGCTTTTTCAAATATTTTTCAGCTCTTTGCTTTTCCTAGGATATTTCTAAAGCTCGGAACGGTCGTCAAGTTTTTGTATGTGGAATTTTATTTTGGTAACCCTGTTGTTGGGACTATTGCTTCCTTGTTTAAACAGGCGAAGGAAGTTATCCTCTTTTTCTGATCTAGTATTTTTAGCGGTTACAGGGTTTATCCGTTCATTATCAGCATGGAAATACTATTGTTACATGTTAACGTTCGAAATGTTGCGAAATGTCGCCTAACTTGGCGACATTTAGCAATATCTCACTAAATTTGGCGCTAAAAAATAAGTCGCCATAAATGGTGCCAGTTTAGCGATATCGCTTAAATTTCTCGTCACACCCATAAGTATAATATGTTAATTAATGCACAGCATACAGGTAAAGTTTCAAGAACTACGGCAGTTTTAAGCAAAATTTAATGGATTGAAGACCAAATTTTACAAGATCACAGCAAATAAAGTATATATAAACCAGAAAATATTTATTATTTATTAAGTTTTTAATAATACGTTATATCTAAGAATTCATAATACGGATATAGAAGAAAGTTTCGTGATGCCACAACATAATGGTTTAGTTTTGTTTTAGCACTGAGGCTGTGCTAAATAATTCTTGCAAACAGTATAATTTTTAAGGAAATGATCTGTAATTTTAATCACTTTCATATTGCTAAATTTACTTTTCTTGAGCTTTGACACTTCAATTGTGTAAGAAATGTCATAAAAATAGCAAAACTACAGAGACGACTATAAAAGTTTTATATCCTGCTGTAAAACTCAGGTTTAAAGTGTAATTTTGAGAGAAACTAGTAACAGACCTAGGTTCGTGTCTTTCTTGTTATTTTTCAACGTAAATGTGCAATCTGAAATTTTTTGTATACCTTAGTATAAAACTTTACGACTAACCCTTCCTTCACATGATTTTTTTAAAACGAAATATTTAGTTCAAGATGGTATTTTTGTCCAAGTTTATTATGTAAAAAAAATTTGGAAATAGTTACTTGGAAATTAAAGTAATTTTCACTTTTTATCGTTTTAATAAATATCATTGCGCTTGATTTTGTCCACCTTTTGTTCGGTGCTTAATTATGTGTCTCTTATTATCTTTACTAATATTATAAAAAGAGAGGGTGGATTTTTGTGTGTTTATATGTTCGAGGTTATCTCCGGAACCACTGCACCTATTTGAAAAATTCTTTCATTATATGAAAGGTGCTTTCCTACTGAGTAACATGGGCTATAATTCGAAAAAATCCAATGAATAGTTCTTTTTTTTTTATTCAAATTTAGGCCCAAATTTTACGTAAATTGCCTATTATTGGCTATTAAAGGGGTGAAAAATTACTTGCACATATTAATATTATATATCGTTAAAAAGGGTAGAATTTTTTGCGTTCCAAACAATTTATTTCAATGCTCTAACTTAATTACGGCGGGAGTAATTTGCGTTTTTAGCTCGAACTTTTTTAGGCTTAGCTGAAATTTAGGCACTATTTTCTTCATTTAAATCTATAAATAAAAAGTGAAGGAATTGTCCCACAGTTTTCTTTTTGACAGCATTGGAAAAAGCGAGATTTTTTACTCTAGATACCTCTCGACCTATGGTCGGAAAAATTAACTTCTATGTTCAAAGGAAAAAAAGTTACAAGCGTTTTTAAATCAATTTCGAAATATGTCATTTTGATTCAGGTTGTCAACCATTTTATTTTCGCGTTTCCATGGTTACGCTTTTTGAATCTATTGTGTATTTCCTTATTTTGCATCTGATTTCTTAAACGTATTTTATTTCATGTTTCCATGGTTGCGCTTTTAAAATCCATTTTTCGCATTTTAATTTCTTAAAAGTATTTTAATATCTGTCGTCATTGTTTGGAAGGGTAATTTTGCATGGTGTATTTTTTTCTTTTATTTAATTTATTCTTTAAGTTATTAAGTTATTCTTTTAATTAATAGTTGAATATATGTCACTTGACACAATTTTTGTTCTGAAGGTAGACCGGGCAAAGCCGGGCAACGCAGCTCTTAATATATAAAGATTTGAAAGTTACTGTTAATGTGATTTTATACCTTTTTGTTTGTTTGGCGAAACATTTATTTTTGCCAAAGAAAAAATATCCGCTTCACTCGCAAAAGGGCTGGGTTCCTGTAGCTTGGTCGCTTGGCACGTTAGGCGCTGCGCAGGGGGGGGGGGGGTTCAGTCTAGAATTATTGTTTTAAGGCAACCGTTAGGGTAATTCATTGTTTTGGTGATTTGTTTTGAAAGAAAAGAAACTTTCGATTTGTTTTCATCCGAGTGAAATGTACGATATTTTCTTCTTTTTTTCTGACGATGGTTTTTGAATGTTCCACGGGATGTATTTTTTTCCATTAGACGGATGGATTATGATAGCGTGGTTGCTAGGCAAGTTTGTCGATAAACAATAAAGCTACGGAATTATTTTTACATTTGAAAGATATTATTTGATGTTTTTTTTTTTTTTTTTTTGTTTATTTGGCCAAATATTTCAAATTGCAATAAAAACCGCTTCACTGGCTAAATAGAGTTTTAAAGCAACTGTAAATCTAATTTAATGAATTGACAAAAAGTTTTAAATTCCAAAAAAACTTAAATAGGTTTTTTTTTTTTTTTTGAAAAGGCGTGTACGCATTTTATACGAAGAAAAATGATCATTTCACATCAGAGGGGGAGGGGGCGTCAGTTTTTTTTTATTCAACGAACTTCCATTAAATTTTTAGCACGGGCATCGCTGTGCGGGTACTGCTAGTTCTTAATAATTTCAAACGTTTATGTAGTTTCATTGTAACACAATTCCTTCTCTGAAAATTGCATTGGTCAGTTTTTTTTTATTTATTTATTTATTTATTATTGTATGATACATAAGATCTTCAAGATCTTTACCATTATTCTCAATATATCAATATTTTATTTCGGAATATTTACGATTTACCTTAATAATCTATGTCATTGATAATAATTTCATTTCTAATATGTCATTTACAATATCTATGTCATTGATACTGATGGTTGGTTGGTTGGTTGGTTGGTTGGTTGGTTGGTTGGTTGGTTGGTTGGTTGGTTGGTTGGTTGGTTGGTTGGTTGGTTGGTTGGTTGGTTGGTTGGTTGGTGTCGTGTCCAACAAGAAGTCAAACGGGTCCGTGGGCTTGGATAACTGCTCTAGCCAGCTTCATTATATTTTCTCTGTGCAGATCTCCGCCAAATGGGTATGTTCCGAAGTTCTGGAGAAGTACCAATATTGCTGGATAGTTGAAAATGTGACCTGGAGAAAGTTCTTCATCATTGTCTGCATTTATTTTCATGCCACCAAAGTTCCGCCTGTTTTCAGTCTGGTAATTGACGTTGGGATCTCTCTGTTGGCATCGTTTTCGCCTATTTGGTGATCTACTTTGATGGTTTTCTCTTTAAAACGTCATCTAATTTGACCAAATTTTTGGTTTCATTGTTTAGATCCCTTGCCCCTTTAGCCAGTTTATCAGCTCATCAGTTGCCTTATTGCCATCGGTTCACACATGTGCAGGCATGGTGCATGTTTTCCATCCAACCACTCCAGAGAAACTTCTGGGATGCATAAAGCTTTCAAAGGTGTATTTAACAACCGATTCTCTACAAGTAGTCAACAGTTTATTGGATTTGAACATAAGCAACAACATGTTGTCCCCTTTTGATCTCTTTTTCCAAGTAATCAGTGGATTTCCTGCGTGAGCCTCGAGTTAACATGCGTAAATACCTCCAGAGCAGATTGGAATCACAGTCGATTTCCATTTTTAAAACCATTCAAATTAGTATATTAACTTAAGACTCATGAATAGCCTTTAACTCGCACGTGAAATTACAAGCTACTGTCCAACCACGGATTTTATGGAATTTTCAATCGTCCAAATGAGACGAAACTATATGAATGACGGGGAAAAGTAAAAATTTGATGCGTGTATTCCGTTCATTTGAATGAGACTCTGCTTCTGCAAAAGCTGACATCGCTAAAAATAATAGATTTGTCCATTTCCGGCTGTAAAACGGATATTCGTCTTTCCATACAATCTGTGGTCAGACAGTATGTTACCTGCTCCATTTCTTAGTCGGTTGGTCAAGTTGTTTGGTAGTATAATGTATTCTCCGATTCTTCCTCTAATCACTGAATCAATGCTTAGGTCTTTCCAGAAAGGAATACTATGTTTTCTTTCACTTCTCGCTTGGTACAAAACTTTTTGCCGCTTTAGTAATGTTTTGAATGAGGGCTGATCTTTTAGCCTCGAGGATTTTATTTTTACTACACAGATTTTAGTACGAGGATTTTATTTTTTATAAAGATCTTCTAGGTAATTTGCAAAGTCAGTCCAATCAACCTTTCTAAAGTTCTCTGATCTCAATCTGATCTTTCTCTTCTATCTCTGCTTGTTAGTTGCAGTAATAATAGATCGATGGTCACTCATTGAACATTCCAAAATAATTTCAATTATAGAGGTTCTAAAAGCTAGTTTGTAGTTGTGCGAGTCAGATCTAAAGCTGAATTGGCGCCTAATGATTTATTAACCCATTCCATGACCCCGAAACCCCTTAACGCGCATGCCGCAGATAACGAACGGAGTTGCTTTTTGCTACGTTGTAATAGCACTTTTTTCCCCATTTTGCTATCGGGATTTTAATGTTGTTTTTGCTGTTCAGCTTGTATTCGAAAATCGCTCCGCTTTATTAGTTTTTTGGCCCTGAATTAAATAGTGCAATAAAATATAAGGTTGCTAATATGTGCTGAAATATTCCTTAAATTTACACAGTACATAACGGGAAAATAAACAATAGAGGATAGGACAAAAAGCAATTATTTTTATAACACTAATTATTTTATTCAATTATTATTATTATTATTTTTTTTTTTTTTTTTTTTGCTTTTACCTCAGTATATCATTTTTTTTTTCTTTTTATACACTTAAGAAATCTTAAGAACTGTTAAATGTAAGATGATCTATCTTTCAAAATGGCGCAACAAAGCATTCTTCAAACAATTGACTGATCGGTACAACCTGTGAGTTGGACCTGTTGAATGGACAAAACGCTTTAATAACTGTGGGAATGATTTTCTAAGAGGATAAAAAGTATTCTTCGGTGCCTTTTGATACATTGTGACCCTTCAAAACGACCTATACACACAGAGACTGGTCGGTTCTTTTATTCTAATTCCGATGACTTTTAAATCCCTTCTGAGTGTCCAGATATCAGTTGCTCAAGCGTGGGAAGTATTTTAAAGATAAATGCTTACAAAAGATCAAAACTTGCGGCTAATCCCCTATTTCCCTAAAGGATACCTTTGTGCATGCAGCTAAAAGCCCCCAGCTGAGAGAGGAATCGGCCTGGGCGGATTCCCTAAGGAGGTGCCCCCCTTGGTGTCTTGTGGTCAACCCTTCCGCATTATTTTCGTACAACAAAACAGTTTGAATCAGAAAGGAATTTCAAAGCAAGCTTTACTGCTTGTACTTGGGAACATGTCTTCAGAAGAAAAAAAAAAGAAAATTTTGCTTGAAATCGAGTCGGATTGTTTTTTCTTTTTTTAAAACATACTTGGATAAATTTTAGTTAGTTTTTATAGGATTATTTACTAATTAAGGCAATTTGATTATTGAAAAGAAATCAAATGTTTTATTTCTATTTTTAAAATCTCATAAAAGAAGGTGCAATTAAAACATTGGAGCTATTTTAAAACAATAAATAAAATCTGAAAAAGAAAGGGAAGAAAGGAATGTTTCGTTTCGTATGAGTAAAGCAAAAAGAACTCAAGATATTATCATTTCATTTGTACTGTAGTATATATTTTATGTTTTGCATGGTCAACTATTACGTATAATCAATGCGGTCGTCATAATTTTTGTTTGTGAAATTAAAAATATTCAAAATTGTATCACTAAAAATCCATCAAAGGATGGCGCGAATATAAAAAGCTAAAATTTAAGTTTGAAAATATCACGATTTAAAAATAAATAAATAATAAAAAATAATAAGAGTATACAAATAAATAAAAAGCGTAGTAAAACACATTATAATTTAAAAAAAAAACATACTCGTTAAAAATTAAGATGTGTAAGATTATTTTTAAAAAAATGTTGTGTAAAATAAATTATAAAATTTGAGGATTATGAAAAATTTAGTGAAGGTTGCTTGTGTAAGAAGGTGGATTTATGATAACAAGAAAAAAATATTTCTGTTTCTTTGCTTTATTCAGGCATAGAAATATTGGTAAATGTGTAAGGAAATATTTTCACACTTGTTCATCAGGAGTTCGAATGCCAGAATGCTAAGAAACAAAGCTTCCACGAAAAGATAAAAATATAATGCCTGATTATTTGAAGCATTATTCGTGTCCCATCTAAGAGTAATTGAAAGGTTAATATCTTAGTAAAATAAAATAATTTACAACAAATTTCGTGAAATACTGTAAGTTACATCCCTTTTGCCTAAGGAAAGGAGCTTGATTAGCGCTCCCCTAAAAGCACCAGAACCCAACAGAGAAGCGCAATAACAGGGTTCTGCCCCTGGAAGGATCGCCGACACATATTCGGCCGAAGCAAAAACTGCTAAAAACGCCGTGACGACACAGGATCGTCGAAGGCAGTTAGGAACCACTTTCTTGCGACGAGCCTGAATCGGCCGGGGCAGTTTTAACACAAACTGCGCGGCCGATCCTGTATCGGCCGGGGCAAAGAATGGGTTAATATTGACACCGTCCGTATTAACTATATAGCATCAAATATCGCATTATACCGGCGTCCCTCGTATAACACGGTATTCGTACAACACGGTACGAAACTTGAATTTTTAACTTCATGGTTTTGATATAACACGACAGTTATGTTTAAAAAAGATGGAATTTTATTTTTGTTAAAACATTCTGTTAACGATTGATATAACTCTTATAAGTTTTTATTCTGTTTTATAAAACTTAGTTTCGATATAACACGGTACATAACCCTTGATTCACATTATTTCTAAGTCTCGTATAACACAGTTTCGATACTACACGATACATATTGACATGACATGTACATTATTAATCTCTTTATCTTAATATATAAAAATCTTCTGTGCGGACGTTTGTCACCATAAGGCTTTTAAACGGCTGGACCGATTTTGATCAAATTTTTTGTGTGTAATTAAGTTGTGGCAAGCATGGTTTCGTAGCGCGATGGATCGAATCGGAAACGTTTTTGTTATTTAATTAATTAATTTAAACATTGGATGGTTATATCTCTCAAATGATTAATATTTTTTTAACCTATTGTTGGGCGAGAATTGAAATAAATATTTAACCCGTTGCCAAAAGACTAAGAAAGCCAACTCTGCTTTTTGTAATGAAATTTCCTACAATGATATGTCAGTTAATAATAGATAAAACGTAGAGAGAGAGAGAGAGTGAAGCCTTCATTTCTTGAAAGCAACTATTTTAAAGTAAAGTACTGGAATGTTCACGCAAAACGCATGTTCTGTCTTCGTAGTTGAACCATGTGACTGGATCGGTGCTTCAGGTTTTCCTAACCAAATGATCAGAAAGTACCGTACCTAGAAACATTTGTTTCTCGGCTCAAATCCATCTGAGTTTTGACACCGATCATGGGCGCTTAAATGCAAAATTGTAAGGAGGGGCACAGATATTTTAACTATGGTTTAGCAGGATATTTTCCCCATGGAAGCAGATTTCAGGACAGATTGGAGTCATTAAATATTGACATTTAAAATTATTTATTCATTAATGGCTGGGGAACAAATGTTTTTACATTTTTGCAAAGAAAATACTACTAAAAGTAAGGAAGTTCTAATTTCTAAGGGGGAGCTCGAGCCCCCCCCCCCTTGCTCCCTTATATGGGCGCCCTTGCCGGAAGATTTTGATATTTAGTGGAAAGAACAAATTAGGCAATATATGAAGTTTTAAAAGTTTTCGTTCAAAAGATCGGACTGCTAATCGGTCGTAGTTGGCTTCGCTCACTGATCGGCTGGATTACAGTAACGTGGTGGCTTAGACTTTGGCCATAAAGAACGGAGTTGCATGATCGTTTGTTTACATTTTAAAGCTACTGTTAATGTAATTTATTGTATTTTTGTTTATTTGGCGAAATATTTCAAATTGCAAAGAATTGCTTTTCGTTTTTAAAGGGTTTTTATTTTAGTTGAAGAAAGTGTTTATTTTACAACGGGAGGGGAGAGGGATGAGTTATTTTTGCTCTTATTCAGAGAACTGTTTTTACCTTTATAATTTTTTTAAACGATATCCTTTTGATTGTTTTATTCTTTTTCATATGGGGGATGTTGCAGCGGGATTTCCCGTTTGTTCTAGATGGGTAGTGTTTTTTACACTTAATATCTGAGGACGCTTTTTATCCTTTGCGTATGGCTGAAGAGAATAAACCATCAAGTACGGGGGTAAAATAGTTAATAAAACAACTGCTCAGTGAGCATTAGATAAATCAAGTTGTAATAAATATACGCATTCTGACACCAAGCAGCTGAAATTATATTTTTTTTATTTTTTTTTTCAAAAAAACAACGGTTGAAACACTTGATGGTTTATTAAATTTTTTTAAATTTTCAATTTACAAAGTTTGAACAGAATAACGTCTGTCGGGTCCTCTAGTTTTCATATAAATAATAGCCGATTATAAAGTAACCCGCATGTTTCAACAATGAAACTCGTACCACGGCATAATATTTTGATAATATGATTTGGTAGAGTTTTAACATGCAGGGAGAGACTTTATTGTGACAAGGCTGAACTCGATCCGGTGACTTAACTGTTTTACTAGTAAGGCTGTCCTTTTAGGAGTATGAAGAAACGTAAAAATGGTCAACAATGACCGCTATCTACTGGAGTTAAGGATTAATCCACTGGAAGTTAGGAATAAAACTTAAACTACCAAAATATCACCAAACAGGCAATGGCTGCATTCAAATGTAGAAGCAAATTTTCACCCGTCATACCATGACGAGCGACATTCTAGTGGTAAATAAGAGTAAGGTTTCAAAGAAACTCTGGAAGGAAGTCTGGCAGATCTGCGTCCAGTGGACCCCATGCCACCTACAGCCTTGAACTTTTGTATAAATTAAATTCGAACCCCGGGGGAGTGCATCTGGGGTTTTATTCTTTTTAATTCAAATTAGTTTCTTTGTAATTAACTTTTTAAGCTCAAATTTCTGGTAAATTGCCTATTATTGCCTATTAAAGGTTTGAAAAATTACTTTCACATAATAGTATTATGTATCGTTGGAAAGGATAGAATTTTCTGCGGTTTACGCAATTTGTTTCAATGCTGTAACTTAAATACGGCGAGAGTTATTTGCGTTTTTTTGCGTTTTTAGCTCGAACTTTTTTAGGCTTAGCAAAAATTTAGGCACTACTTTCTTCAGTAAATCTATCAGTAAAAGCGAAGGAATTATCTCACAGTTTTCTTTTTGACACCACTGGAAAGATCTGCTTTTTTACTCCAGATCTAATTCGACTTATGATCGAAAAACTAAATTTCTATCTCCAAAGGAAGAAAAGTTGCAAGCCGTTAAAAATAAAGTTCGAATAATATCATCTCCATTAAAATTATTGATATTTTATTTGGCGTTGCCATAGTTACGTCTTTCTGATTCGCATGTTTCTTATTCACAAACTTTTAGGGTTTCGATTTTAACGGAAAATCTTAGACTCAACTCAATTCAAGCCTCGAGCTAGAGGGCAAACTATATTACTAGAGACCACGAATATGAAATGCGACTTTTCAAACGTGCAAAACTGCAGTTTTGCACCTTCGGGTTTTGGTGAACGTTAGCGAGCAGGGGGCAGGTCCCCTAGTTAGTGTAAAAAATAAGTTAAAAATTCATTTTTAAAATCGTCTCATATTAAACGGTTTCGATACTACATGGAACGAATTAACCGTGTTATACAATGGACGTCTATATTGTTGTACTCTAATCATATATTCAAATAGGTAAATCATTTCTGCACAGCGATACAATCTCGAAAGGCCAAGGCCACTCTGACGTCATACTTATCCTTCCCACAATTCCCTTCTTCCCCCTTCAATAGTTTGTTTGTTATTCTTTGTTCTCTTGATATAGTGTATGTGTATCTGTTTTTGTGCCGTATGGAATATATTTTATAATATATGTACATTTTTAGTTTTTAGTCATTCCTAATTAAATCTTTACGTGTTGTTCGTCTACTCGTCTATTGACTGTTCTTCATGCGTTCAGGGAACTCAACTATCACACCGCTGCCTATCGAGATAAGAAAAGGTAAGCCAACCTTTCCTTACAACATTGATTATGAGACTGATATTCTCTAACAGTGTATATGTTGAAGTTCTGAACAAAGTTAGGTCTGTATATATAATTTTCTATTGAACTGTGTTTAATAAGAAAAAACTAAATATGGCTCAAGCAAATTTAAAGATTCCCCTCAAATAACGAAACTGAATTCCGACAACTATGCCACTTGGAAATTCAAGATTCAAATGCTCTTAATGCGTGACGGGCTGGATGATCTTCTTGATACGCCCCCGCCCGCTGAACCTAATGCGGAATTTTTAAAGAAAGATAAACAAGCGCGAGCTATAATTAATTTATGTATAGACGACTCACAAATTATTCACGTAAAAGATGAAACAACAACTGCCGGCACATGGCAAAAATTAAAAACGAAACACGAGCGATCCAATTTAAGCAGAAAACTATATCTGTTGCGAAAATTATATTCTATAAAGATGCCTGAACATGTCGATATGATCGAACACATAACTCACATGACAGATTTAGTCGAAAGACTAAAAGCTATCGGTGAAAATATCCCAGATCAACATGTAGCAGCTCTTTTATTAGTTTCGATTCCCGAATGTTATAACAATATCATCACTGCTTTAGAAGCAAGAGATGAAGCACTTATAACATCGGATTTAGTAGAAACGAAACTAACAGATGAATATAATCGAAGAATGGAGCAACAAGCGGATAGAAATCCTGACACTTCAACTGCTTTTAAAACTGCAATGAATGCAAGAAATTATAATAATAAGAATTCGAATACGTTATGTAGCTTTTGCAAGCGGTACGGTCACACACGCGATCGATGTTTTAAATTGCAAAACAAAAATAAAGCCGATTCCAATAATAAGAAATCGGAGGAAAACCTGCTCGACATTGCATGATCGCCGACTCTACAAAATCTCGTAAATCACACGAAGATCTTCCCTCCCCTCCCGCGGCGCCAGTTGATCAAAACGTCTCAAGGTTAACCGAAAGAAACTTTATTGCGAATCCGATTCATTTTTCCGAACAAAAAACAAATGAAATTGTTCTTAATTTGGGATTCTGGTTCTAGATCCCATATGTTTTCTGATGAGGTGTTATTTTCGGAATTAAAGTATAACAAATCCTTAGCTAATATAGTTTTAGCGGATGGAAGAATTTTGAAGTCAAAGGCCATTGGAACTGTAAATCTTGATTTGAATGATGAATACGGTCTGCAAAATATCAGTTTGACCAATGTTTATTTTGTTCCAGAATTGAAAAGTAATTTAATATCCGTGAAGAAGATAACAAGCAAAGGATTCTCTGTACTTTTCGAAAAAGAACATTGTTTCGTGAAAAAGAATAATGAGATAATTATGCATGCACATTCCGATAATGACAGTTTATACAAAATTGTTTTAAATAGACACTCAGAAAACGCTAATATTGCAGTTGAATGCAAAAATAAAAACTGTATCCGAATATGGCATTCAAGATTAGGTCATAGGAGTTACGACGCAATCAAGCAACTCGTACGCGAAGATCTTGCTGATGGAATTAAATTGGATAATTGTTGTCATAGTAATAATTGTCCGGAATGTATTAAAAATAAAATGCAGCAACTTCCATATCCAAAAGTTTCTGATGCGCGCGCAAGTAAAGCACTGGAACTCAAACACAGTGACGTTTGCTCTATGCCCACTCCCAGTATTGGTGGAAAGCATCATTTTGTCACATTTATCGATGATTATACTAGATACACCGTCATATATTTACTTGCTAAAAAGAGTGAAGTTCTTTGTAAATTAAAGAACTATGTAGGCATGAAAAAAATAAATTTGGAAGAACTATACAAACTCTCCGAACTGATAACGGCAGTGAATGCATAAATAGTGAAATGGAAGATTTTTTATCTAGTAACGGTATCAAACATCAACTCAGCGTTCCGTTTTCACCAGCACAAAACGGAGTTAGTGAGCGAAAGAACAGAAGTCTTACAGAGATGACTAGATGCCTGCTGTCCCAGTGCAAACTACCAAATCAATTTTTGGGTGAAGCTATTATTACTGCAAATTACATTCAGAACAGACTTCCAACTAGAGCTTGCGAGAAGACGCCATATGAACTTTGGAGCGGAAGAAGACCTAATTTAGCTCATATGAAACAATTCGGTTGCACAGCCTATGCTTACGTACATAAGGAAAACAGAAGAAAGTTGGATGAGAAAGCAATTGAAGGAACTTTCATTGGTTATGATCAACGTTCTAAAGGATACAGAATATACACCGGTGGAAATCGTATAATTGTCTGTAGAAGCGTAAAATTTGTCGAAGACTTCTCGGTAACTGATAGCGTTAAACTTTCATCTCCTCCACCAGTCGAAGATTCAGTCGAAGATGAAGAATGTGATGATAAATCTGTGGATGAATCCGAAATGACATCTGAAGAAGAGCAAATACCCGAAGAGCCTAGACGATCAAAAAGAAAAACCAAAGGGAAACCACCAGATCGCTTAGGATTTCTTGCCGATGAACTTAAAAATGTTCCTGAAAATTTCGAAGATGTAGTTAAAATGAATCCAGCAGAAAAAGAAAATTGGCTTCAAGCAATAAATGAAGAAATCGAATCCTTGTCCCGGAATAAAACTTGGGAGTTGGTTGATCTTCCACCTGGAAAGAAAGGCATTGAAAATCGATGGGTATTTAAGCTGAAGAAGAATGAAAACGGTACAGTAACACGTTGCAAAGCGCGCCTTGTTGTAAAAGGTTATAGTGAGAAATTTGAAATTGATTATGAACACACTTTTGCCCCAACAGTGAAATATACAACAATCAGAACCTTTCTAGCAATCGCAGCATGCGAAAAAATGCAAGTGAGACACGCTGACGTTACCACTGTGTTACAAATCCTGTAAATAGTAATTATTGTAGCAACGTAACCTGTAAATAATTTCCCGTAATGAATATACAACCCCTTTTTCATTCGGCTAAAGTATACGACCCCTATTTTCTTTTCTTTTCATTGATAACGGTCTACGCATTTCGGGAAGCCGAAAGAAGCGTGTGGAATATTTGAGAAATTTCTTTTCGGTGTCTATATAAGCGTTAGCGATGGATAAACAGTTGAGTTTCGATTGAGGATTTCGAACTGAGAGTGTGTATTTGCACTGTTTATAGCGAGGCATTTCGCTGTGTTGTTTTTGTATTTGGAAGTAAATACGTGTGTAAACGTTGAGTTTACGGTGTTGTGTGATAATTGCTTAATTGCTGATGAATAATTTAGCAGTTGTTGAAGATCTTTCCTGTACATAGTGTAAATAAATTTCCTGTGTTTTTATCAAGAACTGTGTCTTCATTTCAAGAAAGTGGAAGTCGCACCGAATCCTTTACAACTGCATTCCTTCATGGCGATTTAGAAGAAGACTTGTACATGAAACAACCGGAAGGTTATGTCGATCCCAAGCATAAGGATAAGGTTTGCAAATTGAAGAAAGCAATAATATAGCTTGAAACAAGCAGCTAGAGTTTGGAATAAAAGAATCGAAGAAATTCTAAAGAATGAAGATTTTTCTCAAAGTATTGCAGATCCATGTGTATTTTTAAAAAATGATGGAAACGACAGAATAATGATCATAATCTACGTCGACGATATACTTATAGCATGTAAAAATGAGGATAAAATTGCGAAATTAATCAAACAACTGAACAAATTCTTCGAACTCAAAGATTTAGGAGAAGTAAGAAATTTCTTGGAAATCAACATTGAACGAGATGGAGACAAATTTCTACTAAACCAAAAATCAAAAATCGAAAAATTGAAAAAGAAATTTAGTCCAGATATCAAAAAGCCTTCTTATACACCAATGGACACATCTTATCCAAAAGAAGAGGATTCCTCTCTCCCACATGTCGACAACACGCAATACAGGCAAGCAATTGGAGCTTTACTTTATATAGCTACAGTAACCAGACCGGACATTACCTTCACTGTGAACATATTAAGCAGGAAGAATGAATCCTCCAGTGAAAACGATTGGAAAGCAGTTTGAAGAGTCATTGAACATATGAACTCGACGAAGGACATTTGTTTACAAATTGACTCTAGCAGCCCACCAAATCTTACCTGTTATCTGACCTTGCCACTAGAAAATCAACAGGGGGTATTGTATTTTTCTTAGGGAACAATCCTATATTTTGGTCCACTAAGAGACAAAATTGTGTTTCATTATATTCAACCGAGTCTGAGCTCATTTCTGCAGCCGCTGCTGCTCAAGAGCTGAAATGGATATTAGATCTACTTAAAAATTTTGGCCTAATTCAAAAATTGCCTTTTAAAATGCTTGAGGATAACAAATCAACAATTTCTTTAATTCAACATGGGAAAATGAATACTAGGTTAAAGCATCTTAACGTGAAATATTTCTTTTTGAGGGAAATGGAAGAAAATAAAATAATTAAGATAACCTATTGTAACACTAACTGCATGATTGCAGATATCTTTACTAAACCTTTGCCTAAGCCCAAGTTTATTGACTTTAGAAATAAGTTAAATTTAGTTTAAGTTTTGTAATTTGAATATACGATTAAGGGGGGAAATGTTGTACTCTAATCATATATTCAAATAATTAAATCATTTCTGCACAGCGATACAATCTCGAAAGGCCAAGGCCACTCTGACGTCATACTTATCCTTCCCACAATTCCCTTCTTCCCCCTTCAATAGTTTGTTTGTTATTCTTTGTTCTCTTGATATAGTGTGTGTGTATCTGTTTTTGTGCCGTATGGAATATATTTTATAATATGTGTACATTTTTAGATTTTAGTCATTCCTAATTAAATCTTTACGTGTTGTTCGTCTACTCGTCTATTGACTTCTTCATGCGTTCAGAGAACTCAACTATCACACCGCTGCCTATCGAGATAAGAAAAGGTAAGCGAATCTTTCCTTACAACATATATATGATTTGATGAGACGATTTAAATTGTGTAACTAAGCAATTTCTTGCGAATACTGCAAACTTCTAAGGGATTTAGGTATTTTAAGGGAACGGTGGACCTTGAATTTGGAGAAGATTGACTAAAAAATCAAAATTTTGATTCTTGTATTTTGTTGTACTTCAAATACTCCTCTTCCTTACTCCGAAAACCGCTTAGCGATTGAGAATTTTTTACCCTAGTTACGACTGCTTAAAGTTTGCACATTTTAATATTCTCACCTATTTTAAGTAAAATATTATTAAAAATCTTGTTCTTGTAATAAAACATGCTTAAATATGTAACGGCAATTAAAAACACTGAAAAAGAGGTTTTGCAAAGTAAATTTTAAAGGGTAATTGCAAAATTATACTTTGATTGCATTTTACTCGAAACGAAATTTTCTCGGTTTTCATACCTACGAAATGCTTTATGCGACACAATTTTCGCTCAAAGTACACGTAGCCTCGTGAGGCTCAAATGAGGCTCAAAAATGTAGCCTTATGTTTTACCAAATAAGAAATCTTGGTATGCATTATAGAATGTAATATCAGGAAGGTTTATAAAAAATGGTTAAAAAGTACTAGTAGGAGAAACTTTGGGGAATTTTTATCGAAGTATTTAAAAAACGTTCTTAAAAATTTAATTTTAAAGGAATTTACTAAGTAATACCAATTTTTCTTTGTGATGATTTATTATGTAATAAAATGAGAAAATTGAGCAAAAATGTAAAAACTTAAGTCGCATGCAGCATTTTAAATTTTTCAAAAAAAAAAATTTTAATTTTAAAATAAGTAAGAGCTGGTTTTTCTTTTCTTTCTTTCTTTCTTTTTTTTTGGTGACATTCTATATGTTTATGCTTAAATACATATGTACACAAAATCTTAAGTCTCTACAGTGAAAACTAAAAAAAAAGGAACTTAAAGTCCACCGTCCCCTTAACTGTGTTATAGATAGCTTTTATTTCTTTAAAATAATTCCTTTTAGCCACTTTACTTACTGTATTGGATTCCAAGAAGACAAGAAGCTAGTAAATATATCTTTTTGTCTTTCATTAGAGGTACCTCATTTAAGAGAAAACCCATTTTCTATAACAAAGTATGTACCTTTACTTATTAAAAAGTAGTTTATTTCTTAGAAAGTTAATATTTGACTTTCAAAAGTAATTAAATCCGGCTTCTAAAGAGTAAAAAAGTTCAGGAAAAAGTTAATGAAAAAACTACTCCATAAAAGTAACATCAAACATTACTCTTTAGCTTTTTCCTCGTGTAAATCTAGAGCACATCTGTTGCTAAAATTAAGGGTAAATATTATCTAGATTAAAAATACTAATATTTAAATCATTAAAACATTCTCCGAAGGAAGCACTTTTTTGTAATCACATGCATAATTATTCCACTTACAATGATGTAAGACGTATCTTTGTTACCAGGAATTCAACAGTGCCCCTTTATTCTAATAAGAGCCATTTATATGAACGAAATTATAAAGTAAATCAGTTTTTGCATTCAACTTTTTTTAATTAACTACAAGAGAGCTTATATGCTACTTATAAAGTAAGCGGTTTTGAGTAGTAGCAGGGTTGCCTACCACGGAGGAACAATTTGAGGAGCATCTGTGCTGATTTTGAGGAGCAATTTAAAATTTTGCGGAGCACTTCGGTATTTTGTATAAAAACCAATAAAAATAACGAAAACCACTTACCTTAAACAGTTTTAGAGCTTTAATAATCATTTTAAGTACCAGTATAAAAATAATTCTTTTTAAATTAATAAAACAGCTTTAAACACTATTTCAATGTTTGAGGATAAACATCCTTAATTTCCCATATTTACATGTTTGTAATGATAAAATGGCAAAATTTAAGCTTGAAAGCGTTCGGTCGGGAAATGCGGAGCAAAAGAGCTTCTTTGTGGAGCCGTGGAGTTTCGGCATTTTTGCGGAGCAGTTGGCAACCCTGGTAATAGTGATTAGTTCTCAGTTGAGGGGGGGGGGGGGTATAAAAATACTTCAGAATCAGACGTTTAAAATTAAGTTATTGATTAATCCGCAGAACTATCAAAATTTCTGAAACAACAATTATCTATGTTCGTTGCGTTTTATTTTACAAACCAAGTTATCAACACTTTAATACAAAACATTTTAAAAATCACTGTCAGGATGTTAATATTTCTGCAGTTGATAGTTTTTATTTATAAACATTATCTGTATGAAAATACAAAGGAAGCATTTTATGCTTAACATTAGTGCATAAGATATTTCAAAATGGCTTTATACTAAGCAATGTCCAATTTTTCAATTCTTTTTTTCTTCTAATATGACGGAAAATATGTAAAGAGTAAAACCTACTGAAAGTAAATTAGATCCTCTCTTTGAATTCAGAGTTCATGTAGAACTTCGTTTATCGAAATACGCCATACGCCAAGTGTATAACATGATTTTATCATTCTTTAGAAGACAAAGAGAAAAAACAAACAAACTGGTGAGTGTCAAACGTCAAATATTCGGTAAAGTTATCCAAGATTTCAAGTTAGAGAATAGTTCCTTTCAGATTTTTTTTTTTTTTTAACTACTAATATATCTTGCCCCAAGACAGAGGAGAGGTTCACCTACCATGTGTGTAGGTTATCTCCATTTTTTAAATTTTGCCACTTACATCCCTTTGCTTCTCACTGCCTCATGGCCTGCCTCATAGCACGTTATTTTACTGACCGATAACACGAGAGAGAATTCCAAATGAAATATTTATTGAGTTTAGATAAATCAAAGATTCAATTTTATTTACAGTCTCTTGAAAGAAAGCTGTAAAGTAGCTATTATTGAGGTTGGGACTGCTTAAGGAGACTTTTTTCCCCCTAAATACAAAATTTTCAATAAAAATTGTTTTCCAATTCTCACAATTCATTGCCCTACAATGTTTAATAGGTCAGTGTTCAATACTGTCAAAGTACGATACGGATATGAAGGGCAAAACTGAGTAAAGCATAATTTTCAAACGTTAGATTGAAATTCTGCGAATATAAAGCCATTTTTAAGTAACTTTTGCATGTAAATAAATGTAAAGGAAGTTCCCAGAAGTAGAAAAATAAAATATTTACGTTCAGATACTAGGAAGATGTTGATCATTATAAATGGTATGTTGTCTGTACATTCACTAAGGAACGCACCCGAACTAAAATTTTTGGAAGAGTGGAAATTCTCAATTTTCCGAATGGAATTCCGCATTTTACTGAATGACGATCATTTTGCAGAATGAAACTAAAAATTTTGCCGAATTAAACTCCAAATTTCCCCGTGTGTTGATAATTTTGCCGATTGGGACTAAAAGTTTTGCCCGATGGAACTCCAAATTTCGCCAAATGATGATATTTCTACAGAATGAATCTAAAAATTTTGCCTAGTGGAACTTTAAATTTAACCAAATGATAAAAGTTTGGCCGAATAGAACTCTAAATTTTGCCGAATATGGATATTTTTGGAAGATCACGGGTTTATTTATGTGTTTCGACTTTGTAGTACGTAATGTAGATCATCAAAAGGACATTTGCTCTTATGAGAGCAGTGTAATGGCTATTCTTCTCAATTAATGTAAAATGAAGAAAAATAATTTGAGAAGTATCGTAAATTACCTGAATAAAATGCGTCTTTTGCGTCTAACAGTGCAAACAAAGTACCTTTCTAGGTATAATTTTTATGAAAATAATTTTAGCGGAAACTTTGAGTATCGTAAATTGAGACCACAGTTTTAAATTAATACCTTAAGCTCTGAGACAAATAATTCATCCCCAATGGCTTACCATACAAAGAAGATTCTACAATCATGCAGATAATTGTACATTTCTCCGATAACGTCCATTATTTTGTGACTATTAACCAATGACATTAATTTTCTAGTTTGCCTTTCTCAAAGTAAACTTTCTCTTTGAAATCAGCACTGCACCGTAAATCTATAAATGTCTTGTATTACAATTTTCAAAAAGAAAAGTAAACGGTCTTTATCGGATATTGTACGACAGCATTTCCTGGGAACTTTTAAAGAATTTTTCGCGTTATAAATCGAACGAAATCAATAAATCGAAATTAGGAATGGTATCTGCTTTGTACCAAATGACACGAAAATATATAACCATCGTCATCCAATATTCTCTTTCTTTCCTATAACTTAAAATGTAATAGCTTTATAAGAGAAATGTAATAAAGTCAAATGGATAAGAGGGGGAATTTTTTTGTCTTTTAACTTAATTTTTTTTTACAGCATTATAAGATTAATGTAATAAAGTAAAAAAAGAGTAAGTAGGTTAACTTTTTTTTTCACTTAACTTAAAATGTGTTTAGAGCTTTATAAGAGCAATTTAATAAAGTAAAAAGAAGTAAGTAGGGAGAAATGGAAGAAAGTAAGGTAATGAGACATAATTAAATAGAAAAATTGTTTAGTCTGTCTGCAGCAGGGCTGTGGAGTCTTAGTCAAAGAGTCGGCTTCAGACTGATTTTGGAGTAAAGGCGTTGGAGTCGGCCATTTTCCCCCACAAAGTACAGCATTCTGCCCGAGCTTGCGGGGTCTGAGTAGAAATCAGACTCATTTTGGTGCAAAAGAGTCGGTAGTCGGAAATGAAGGCTCTGAAATTCCCAGTCCAACTCTGTCATTTCTTCTCCGACTCGGCAGTCTTTGTCTACAATTAGGGGCCATTCATTAATTAAGTAAGGATGATTTTGTCATTTTTTCACCCCCCCCTCCCCCATGTAAGGGTACTTAAGATTTTTCAAATCCCTCCCTCCCTATTCTTACGTAAGATTCCTTTTCGTTTTTCAAAAGATAATAATAATAATAATAATAAAAATATTTAATTCTTAAACTAAAATTTTTGGTGAAAAGAAATATTTACTATAATGTGAGAATCTAGACTGAATGTTTTTTCGACAATTTTTTGTATATGATGCGATACTAATTAAAAATAAATCATGCCATACATAGTGCAATTCTTTTAGTATATTTTACACTATTCATTCTTTGTAAAACAAATAAACAACAGCTCATCCTAATATGTTTCCTACCTTCTAGACACAAATGAAACATAATCCCTGTCAAGCCACTTGACCGCGCGATTTCAAATGTAAAATATCGACTTCGAAAATATTACGTAACAATGTGTTTGAACTCCCCCCCCCCCCCAAAAAAAAAAAGTAAGGGCATGTAGAGATTTTTTCACCTACCCCCCTTGCCACCCTTACGTAATTAATGAATGGTCCCTTACATCTATTTGGCAATATTTTAATTTTGATTTTACACACAAAACAGCTTACACTAACAGAATATTTACCCCAGCACGTTCAGTTACGTAATGTTACAAAACATTTCAAAAATAAAATCATTGCTATATTTGGTGGTAAACAATATTTTTGGTTAATTAATTTATATATATATATATATATACTTCATGTTGCAAATACTGTAAATACTAAAGTAGTTTTACTGCGGTTTGTAACAGTATTTTTTAAAGTGAAGGTATACCAATTTCTATTTTAATTTTCTTAAAACATTATTATAATCTGTAACTCTCTTTTTTTCTTCATGTAAATAATGTTCAAAGTAAGGGAGGTTATAAATAGTATTTATTCCTGTTCTTTTTATTTTCTGAAATTCCCAAACAAATTTTCATTTATATTTGTTTTATTTTTTAGTTCTTGAATTATGCAAATTTGTGGAAAACTAGATTTTTTTCTTTTACTTGTCACTTGCAACCAGGGCTGTGGAGTCGGAGTCGGAGTCGGAGTCGAAGAGTCGGAGTCGGACTGATTTTGGGGTAAAGGAGTTGGAGTCGGAGTCGTTAGAAAACATGCCGACTCCGACTCCGACTCCGGGTTTCTTTTTTTTCTTTCCTTTTCCCTGACTCTCCTTGCATTTTTTAAAAACGGACTACCAATTGGTTCGATTACATGTATAAAAAGATACTAATAAGGAAATAACTGCCATTATGGCAATCAGCTAGCTTGAGTGCTTATCGAACTTTCTGTAGCTGTCCCCTAGTTTGCTTGCTTTTTAACTTAACTAATAGCAACTGTCAGCAAACGGTTTTGTTGCCTAACATTTTCAAGTAATCACTTTCAAATAAAAATAGAAATATAGTGTTTTTTTCGATCTCAATTATAAAATAGTAAAAGAAACGTAACAAATTAGTAAATTGAGGCCAGTAGCTAAGGTTGAAGCGTTTAAGGGTAAACGGCAAATTCAAAGAAGTTCTGGCGCGAAAGTACGAATCCAAAAGATTCGATGAAATAATCTAATGTTTTTTTTCTTTATTAAGACTATTTCTATAAGCTTGGTTCTCACTAAAAAGTATGGAACAAAATAAGTGTAAATGATTTCTTGATTACAACACTCAATAATTGCAGTTAATCTTAAAATCTTCATATTAAGGTTAATTCAGCCAATAAAATTTAAACTAAAAATTTAGCGAAGAAGAAATATAGGTATAGTAACCGCTATTCGTACAAATTTATATACCGCCGCATTTTGTGTAAAATTAGCTCCTGACGTATATGTGCCCTATTTTCGTTGAAATTTTATTGATAAAATATAATTTAAAATATATTCGCAAAAATTTTCAGAATTAAAGTATTTGTATTTTTTTATAAACTCTGAAATTAACTTTGTGTGTCATCTACCAGATGGGTGTCACCCGGGGCGAACCACCCCCTCTCAAGAACTTGTATTTAGAAAAAAAAGCTTTTTTTCTCTCAAGTTACAGCTTTAAAAAATTGAAAGCACACGATTTGATCAATATCTATTTGCTAAACATTAAAGGGGGGCAAATTACAGATAATCCTTTTCAAATTTTTTAAAAGGGATTTTTAAGTCATCTCACTTTTTAACTCGTAACTATTGGAAAATTTGATCTTTAAATTGAATTTCTAACGTTGTACGCGTCTTAGGTTTACAATAAAAAACAAAATGCGAAATTTTCATAAAAAGGAATTAATATTTCAATCTCTGTTTAGAGGTTTTCCCCCTTCCCCTGAAGAGAGCGAGGGAGTTGAAAAAATACAATTTTTTTTTTTTAATCCGGAGTCGGAGTCGGGCGTTTCAAAATCCAGGAGTCGGAGTCGGGGTCGGAGTCGGTCATTTTCCTTCCGACTCCGCAGCTCTGCTTGCAACATCGGGATTTTAACAGATCAAACTCGAACCAAAGTTTCCATTCGCGTACTCTGCTTGTATGAATGTCTATAAAAAAAACGTTCAAGCTAAACTGTATACATTTTATTACATTACTTTTCGCATGAGACGAAATACTTTATAACGAGTACACTCACCGCTTCTATTCCATAATTCATAGTTAACTTATACATTTTCAAGTCCATTAGAACATGGATCATTCTGTTTCAAATGCATTAACGAAATTAAATTTAGGAACCGCATTAAACATCATAATGTATACACATAATCCTTGTAATAGGTAGTCAGTCGGAACTTTAAAAGCATTGATTTTATCGAAACATTTAAAACTTTAAATATCACCATAGTTTCTAAAATGGCACTTGCATATTTTCACTGCCTTTGAACTTCATTGCTCGATTTCTACATTACTGGAATCATCTATACATCATTTGAAATAATGTTAACTATTTTCATAAATTGAAAGTTACTTAAAATATTAGATTTTAATTATATATTAATTTACAATTGTTAATTAAATTTCAATTAAATACCAATACTTAGATAATGAGATTGATCAATGGCTACTAAAAGTTAAAGTTATTATAATTACTATATTATGCATGAAATAAGGTTGTGTTTTGATTAACTCCAACCAAAATTGAACTAAGATTAATGAACGTATTAAAAGAAAAATCAAAATTTGCAGTGAAGGAGATGGACCATGAGAAAGGAACATTTGGCCCTAAAATATCACATTTAATTAAGCAGTAGCGAAAAAAAACGGCATTAGTAGAATTTTATCTAATTTTTACTTTAAATTTTAACACACCAGCGGGTGCAGTTTCTATTCGAACATGAAAGGTTGTGTGTATCTCTGAGATGCACCATTGCAAAGCATAATATTTTCAAAGGTTCAAAATTGTGTTGCATTTAGCTAGGAGTTAATTAGTATACCCTTTATTCGAAAAGATTTCTTTTCAAAAACACAGAAACAGTTTGCATAAAACACGGGGCAATATAAATGACCAAAATATTGTTTAAATTTACATGAAATAAAGTAGTAAATTAAGTAAATTAGACCCGCTTTTTGCAAATACATGTTTCTATTTTTTTGTAACTGTAAGAAAATTTCCAAATTGACTTTTTTTTTCTTATGATGACTAGCAACTTTTTACTTTTGTTATTTTCATTTTATACTATAAATTTTTTTATTAATAATTTATCAAGAATATCCAAACTTGGCCAAATCTTCCTCAAGTGGGGAGAATTAAAGTTATAAAAAATCATGATGGAATAATTACACGTCTAATGAGATGTTATTGCAGGGTATCAGCAATAATCACATCTGAGGAAATATCATAAATTGTTTTAAAAAATTCATTTGAAATAGTGTTGCTAAGAACGACACAGACAAATTTCATTTTCAAAGCAACTCCTTCTGTCCCTCTACTGATCATTGGATGAGGGAGTTCAATGAAATCCGTTTCGCACTCTGCATCAACATCTCCTCTTTCAAGACAAATAAAACTGAAACTACATGCAACTGAAACAATGCAACAGATCTTCCAAAACAATTTATAGAAAATTCGTGTGCATTTGCCTTCATGAAGCAATCAATATAATGAAAAAGTTCGGTAAGTTAAACAATTTACAAAAAATCTCCAATTTCAATGATAAACAAACCCTTTGAAATGTACCTGCACTGGCCTCTGTAGCTAGTGGAGCAGTGGCGCCGACTCCATGGGGCTTGAGGGGGCCCGAGCCCCCTCAAAAATATTTTTGAAGGGGCAGAGCCCCCCCAATAAATCAAAAAAATTATAAGTTACATTATGCTTTCTAAACTCATAAATTTATCTTTTATTTTCCTTGTTTGAAGATAGTTTACCTTGTAAAATATATTCAGTAATGAGTTAAAACAAATAATTATTACGGTTGTGTAAGCAGGTTAACTGAAAACGAGTGGTGCGAATGATGATAGTGTTACAGTGCTGCGAGTACTGTAAAAATTTGTCCCAGTGCGCGAACTTACGGGTCAAGTCTGTTGCCGGTGGGCAGGGCGCGCTCACCTAAGTGTTGCTGATCTGGAAAAATATATATGAGAGTTTGATTTGTATATAAAATGGGAGGGGTGATAGATTTGAATACTTTTGGGAATCGTGTTTAAAAGAAAACCATGATGATCCTTCCCTTCCTCGGAATCGAAGTGTACCAAAGAAGTATGAAAACAATGAAAGCAGCTCAACGCACACTTTCAAAATCCCAAAGGAAAACATTCGACTCGCGCTACTTATGCGAAATAGCTACAAACACGATTTTTTCTCCAGTATTCAGACCTAACGCGAATTCCTCACCGCAACACGAAAATTCTCGGAAGGGAATCGTGGTGTGTTCGTATCAGCTTTGTTATTGGCTACTAAAATTTTTTTTTCATGAATGTATCTTTATCCTTTTACCATCGCTGAGAGTAGAAGTTCCCTTTTCATTTTAAATGCGAAAGTTAATGAAATATACTGACACCTAAGAGCGCTGTTTCATCTAAAGTTTGTGAAGATAAAAAGAGAAAGTTTCATGACAATTAAAGAAAAGCTAGAGCTTCTTGAAAAGCTGATGGTCAACTAAAAAATGCGTTGAAGGTAGCACGAGAATTAGGTATGAGTGATTCTTCCGTACATATAATTACAAGTCAAGAAAAGGAAATCCGTAAAAATTCACCGAGTAGTGTCTTGCAAAAATTTATGAAAATGGAAACTGCTCATGTATTGTGTACGAATATCATTAATTGATCGACTGTACAGTACAACTAAAGATGCATTTGCTTTTCTTACTATATACTGTGTCTACCGTATACCGGTTTCTTTTTTCTTTTTTTCCCATTAATCATTGATTTTGTACATCGTAGCAGCATTTTATGTTGAATAAAACGTTTTTTTTAAATACAAGTAAACATTCAGTTCTTTATGTAAGAGACAGTAATGTACAGTTAGTTAAGAGATGGTTTTTAACAGTTTGAGGGGGTGTTTACAAGTGTCTAAAATAATTGGGTACGTTTATAAAAAATTTTACACATACCCTTTTCCACAACGCGAAAATTCGACCTACGCGAGAGGTCTTGGAATGCATCCTTCGCGTAAGACGGGAGTTGACTGTACTACAAGGCAATATACATTGAGGTTTGTAAAATGGTGCAATTTTGCATTATTGGGCGATTTACATCAACTGGACGCACACAGGTCATTGCAGTTGAACAAGAGTGCTTGCTTTTATTAAACAGAGGTGAAAGAGAAGAGAACATTTTGAAAAATCAACTGAGTTTTTCAAAAATGACCTAGACATTGAGAGACTGCGTTTACACTTGAATATGTTAGCCGATGTCACTAATGTAAAAACAACTGGTCTTAAAAAGCATGCGTAAATTAAATTTCCTTTTTACAAAAATACTGTGTGTGTTTGTATTTATTTCTTCCGTTTTTCGAAGCCAAAAAATATGTGTCGGGCTTGTCGAGTTTTCGAGGTTCTAATGTTGATTATATGATTTTAAAAAAACTTTAAAGCTCACTATTTTTCATCTCAAATTTAGAAAATTTCCTGCGGCATGCCCCCTTTCCCCCGATATTTTTTAAGTCGGCGTCTCTAGCAGTGCCCTTCAATGCAAGTCAAGCGCCCTACCTTTTCCATGCCTAGCTACGGCACTGCATGACTCCCCATAAAATAGAACAAAAAAATGTCTCTTACTAAGACAAGTGACATGATCTACTTGAACCAGAAAAATTTGTATACCAATTTTTGGATTGTTTTACTTTGAAAACGCCATGCCACATACTGTTTGTTTTTTAAATTATACACACCAGAAAATATGTAAATTGGCATTTTCAAGGCACAACAATCGACCTTTATTTGGGGGGGGGGGAGGGGAACCTCCATGGGATTACATAACCCCCTAAACCCCCGGCGATGACTGGGCCAGCCCCCCCAATGATTTTTGCAAGTCGGCGCCCCTGTAGTGGAGGCTTGGCTTTGTATGCCGGAGATCGAGCATTTGATTGTTGAACGAGTACCCAAGGTGTTATTTTATCTTTGTGATGTAAATCTTTTCTGTGTTGTTTTCTATGCAAATGCAGTCAACTCCCGATTATCTCCGGAATAGGGTGGCACGATGAACGCGGATGTATGCGAATTCGCGAAAAAACCGCAAAAATAGGTAAAAGCGATATCGAATGCAACAGCTTAATAAGACTAATAACAATAGCATACATTTAAAGTACAGCTAAAATGATAACTGTGCATGCAAAACATGTAAAAAGCGAAAAATGTATTCCTCATTATTGCAAACAAATATTATATACATACACGATTAAATGGTGCCAAAAAATTAACTCAAACAAATAAAACTTGGTTGCGCCGAAAACACATAGGGGATTTTTTTCGAACGAGACTGGTCCGGTCACTCGTTTACACACATAAGTTGCGTAAATCTAAAATTCAGTGAGTGGTGTAGGCCTAAAAATCACTAAATAGTATAGATATAAACCAGTAAGTAGTGAAGCTTTAAAATTCAGGTTTCAAATACCCAGGATTAAATGACAATGGAAGGTTTGATTTCTTTGGAAGGGAAGAGGAAGAAAGAAATATAAATTTTTAAAAATTGATTTTGCACTAATAAGTTTAAAAGATTGCATTTTTCTACATTCAGTTCAGTGGAAAAGCCCACGGATAAGTGACTGACGGATAATCGGGAGTTCAATGCAAAATAGAGGCGTCCGACCTCTAGATGCTATGTCACCAAATATTTCTTTTGTGTTTGTTAACTAGTCACACGTCAACAACAACAAAGTACCTGCAGTTATCTGACTTTTCGGTCAGTGGTCTGTGTGTTTTCAAATGTGCTAAAACGACTTACTTTTTATTTGGAAATACTTGATCACCCAACGAATAAAATATTACGATATTGTGCATCTCAAACGATACAGAAACTCATTAAAAATGTAGAAACAAAAATTATTATCCGTAACGAATTTGATTTTCTATCTGAAAACTTCTAAAAGCTTTCTCCATTGCAATGCCAATTTTACATTTTAAAGTGCCACGTTTGTGTATATATATTATATATATATATATATATATATATATATATATATATATATATATATATATATATATATATATATATATATATATATATATATATATATATATATATATATATATATATATATATAATCTTTATCGTGCTAACATATTCTAAAGAACACAAGTACGTTTGAATAATTTCCCAATGTCCAAGTGTTTCTTAGAATTTTAGAAACATATTTAGGAATTCACAAAAATGTCAGAACATTGTAAAGGCTTTTAAAGCAATGAGCATTAACATTTCATGAAAAACAGAAAAGGTTTTAAATATTTATGCAAAAGTAAACTTGACACGCTTCATGTTTCGATTAAGTTTACTTTGCACAGCAAGAAACGTTTGTTTTTAAATTTGGAAGCAGCATAAATTGCTGAATGCTTCGTTTGTCTGCATTTAAAATTTGTGTGCCTCGTATATCTTTGACTTTGAATGTCTGATGCAGCTCGATTTATCTTTCTTCCTTGTGTAATCATCATCCGTTTCAAGGATGGCTTTTCGTATGCATCTCAAGCGCGTGATGATGTTTTACATTCGTTTTTCTTTAAAATATATTCTTCATTAAATATTAACAATTTCTTTAATTCTCTTTTGAATATTTTAAAACGTTTTTCCCAATTTCACAAGAATATTTAAAAAATAAAGAGGAAAAAATTCATCCATAGTAAAGTTAGACTATCTGCTCCATAGAGCAAGAATTATAAACGGAGGGTACAAGTCCAGTCATTGGCTTAGCGAAAGTTTGGAAAACGATCTCAAGTCACGTGACTTAACAACGACGAATGGTTGGCACATTTTGCGTGAAACTAGCGAAAGAAACCCGGTTTCTTCCACAATGCTTCACTTTAAAATCTATCACGGAAATTGGTATCTTTGTTTCACGAGTGAAACTCTTCACTCCCTCCATTTTACACCTTCTCGATGATCTGCTCCATCAACGAAAACTTATAATTTTATTCGTATAAGTATTATACAGGAAATTTATGGTTATAATTTGAGGATAAGTTTTTTCCTGGACCGCTTTCTAATTTTGGGTCTCAGTTATTTTTTAAAAATTTGAGTTCTTCCACGAATGTAAAAGAAGAATGAAAGATGATGCGAGCCTCAATAATGAGATTGTTCAGTAAATTACCGCTCATTAGCCAGGGCTAAAGCAGAAATACGTGAAATACACCGCCAGAAATACACCGTGAAATACACCGTGGCGGTGTATTTCACGAATGATATTGTTGTTTCTTTTCTCTCTCAGAATCACATTAAATAGTTATGTTCAATAATTTATGATCCTCCGACGCAAAAGAGGGGTGTTATGCTTTTAACTGATATATTTATGAGTCTGGTACACCTGCGTCTGCGGCATCGTATCTGCTAAATAGGTGAACCGATTATGATTTGTGTTCATTTATTAGAAGGTTTCATTCATAAAATATGTTTCTTATTTTACGTTTTAGGTCCATTCCACGAAAAATTCCACCCTTTGCCATGTTTGTGACGGTTCATATATTTCATTAAAAAGTAATAATTTTAAAGGATAATGACGACCCACTTTTTTTCCTTAAGAAATCACACATTGGTTTGCAATTTGTGAAGCAGAAAAACTTAGTTCATTGATGATTTAAAGTATTATCTTAAATAAAATATGTATCGCGTCACGTGCGGTACAAAATGACCGCTTTCCGTGGAATGGCCATTTAGAGTTTTTATTTTTTTTTAATTAGGGTAGTAAAACAAATTGCAATATAACTTTTAAAAAATTTTAAACAATGAATTATTCTATATAAAACGCACGAGACATCTCCTCTAACTCTCGGTTTTTAAGAGAACGTCAAGCTCCCTCTACACATCTTAAGCTGCAATGTCGCCACAAGCTACATGGTGCTCAAGTTTCGAACATCTTTACGATGTCTGGAATGTACGCACGTGACGTCAATAGTGGTCTGAGATGACAAGACGGAGCTGGTAGTTTTCTTAAAAACTGAGCCTCAGATATTATATATTTCAAATTTGTTCAAAGCCATAATTGAAAAATTCAGCTAAAGAACAGAATTTCCAGCTTTATGCGTTGTAAAATGAAATTCTTTTCGCCATAATAAGAAAATTATTTATTGTTAATACCATATATTTTTTCTAATGGGGCTGTTTTCTCAGTTCAGTCAAAAGTACTAATTTTAGTCACTGAAACTGATAGAATAAGCCCATAAAATAACATAGGAAAAAAACGATTTTCTCGTGAAATGACAAGAATTAAGTCAGCACACACTTTTAAAATCAATGCAAGTATCCCGATTTCCTTCGTAAGAGCTGAACTGACGAAACAGCTAGTTTCACAGTAACAGAATTTTTGGACAGGGGCTGAACTAGATACGTGGTCTTCAATAACTTTCCAAAAGTCAGGAAAGGATTGAAACTGTGCAGTCCTAGTCGCACTTTTTTTTTCACTATAAGATTAGGGGAGCTCCTGAACATTACATTTACATGTTTTAAATTACCTTTACCAATCGGTTTAATTGGCGACTGACTTAACAATTGTTCAGAATCTAAGACATACAACGGGCCACAAGAAGTTTTTAGTTAATTACCTACTACTCACAATTACTACATCATCACACCCTCATAAAACGATTCGAGTCAAATCGTGGGGCTTAGTTCTTTGATCCTTGACTACATCATATTGCTGAAGTCATTTTAAAAGTATAACCCTCTCCCCCCCCCCTTTCTCATAGTAAAATTTATAATTTCCTACCCACGGTGAGTACGTAATCGCCAACCGTTGAAAAACCAAGTTCCACCTTTTGGCTTTAGGATACATCGTTCTTGCACTACCCACACTGGTGAAACGACTGTAAGTACTTACAGTGGTATTCACAAGTGCATAAAAATTTTAAATGATAAGTGTTTCCTTCCAAATTATGAATTTAGTACAATTTTTTAGTAAAAATATCAATAAAAAGTATATCTATTCCGCTAACTAGTAATTATCTTTTACATTCGCTTAAAAATAATTTTCTTTGTTATAATTTTTTGATGCTATTACGTATTTCTTCTAGAATGAAAAGAAAAATGTTTCAGAATCATTTGCCAGTCTTTATTTCTCTTTCACTTTCGTCTTCTTGAAATCAACGATGTAAAGTTTTTATTTGTTGTAAGACATTTTATGACCAAAATTTTTTCTTCAACCATGATGTCCAAAATGTTTCCTGCAAGTAGATCACCTCCCCCCCCTACTTTTTTCCCTTCATTTTGAAACACGCAAGTAAAGCACAATACATCTGAAAGAGTGATATAACGAATTGTTTTTATATTAAAACTATTTTTATGTTTACGAGCGAAAATATCTAAAATATTCCTTGATTGTGTAACTCTTTTAATGTAAAAATATCGATTTCTAATTTTATTTTACAGAGATGATGCATCAAAGAGATTGGATTTCCAACGAATTACATTATTACAATTCAGTATAAATGCTACATAAAAATACAAATTTATTAAATCATAGAGCTTAGAACATACACCTTTCTTTCTATATGAATAGCTATTTATTTAGAAATCCTACATTTCAATCTTTAGCGCACTTTTTTAGGACAAGATTTTTCTTCCCTTCCATTTCGTAATCAAAATCACATTCTGTAACTTGCTTGAGATGAAATAACATTTGAATAATTCATGGTTCTGCTACTTTTTAATGCACAAAATGAATATCCGTACCTATTAATAGAAACTGTATGAAAATATTTGTAGCTTTCGAAGATTTGCTCAGAGATTTAAACGTATACGAGAATCGAATTCGAAACGCGTATGTAAGATAATTCATATTCTTGTCTTTATTTTTCTCTTGCCGAAAACTCTATTTTTAAAATTGAAGAAAAAAAAAGAAAAAGGGAGTTTATATATATGTATAAATATTACGATCTAATTTCCTTTGCGCTTCGTATTTCCGTTGAACAAATTATTAGTACGTATAGGATTCGAATGCGTAATGATGTTACACTTCTCTTCACTTCAGTTACTTCGAAGCTTTTTTGACTGCAGACGATGCGATTTGGCCCATTATCAAAATCATATTCAGTTCAAATAATAAATGTCTTCCTGATGTTTAAGCCGTAAAAATAATATTATTCGGAAGCAAACACGTTGCATTTGTTCCGAAAGAAATTTTTGCTTTTTTCGTGTTGAAGCAAAAAAAAAATATTTTTAAAAAATAACGAGAAAAAAAATGTAATGATTAAATTCGGCAAGCAGTTCTTTTTTATTCTAATTTAAGACGCAATATTCATGTAAATCCCCGAATATGGGGGTGATGAATTACTTTCACGTAATAATACGCGAGTCCGAAAAGAGTAGATTTTTCTACGTTTGATGCAATTTGTTCAAATTCTCTTAATTATCGCAGGAGTTATTCGCGTTTTAAACTCGAATTTTTCGCAGCTCCTATAGATTCCAGGTATTTATTTCATTAAAACCATCAATAAAAGTTAAACAAATATTTCTGCAGTTTTCGTTTTAACACCATTGGAAAGAGCGATGTTTTTAACCCCAGTTCTTACCCAACTTTTAGTCCAAGGTTAAAGCTTTTATCTCAATTTGAAAAATAGATTATAAGCGTTTAAAATCTAGTTCAATAACCGTCCTTTCATTCCTGTTATCAACGGATTATTTTGTTGCCATGGTTACGTGTTTTAAAAACTTCGTTTATTTCTTGTTTCCAAGTTTAATTTCTTAAAATAATTTTATTTTATAGCAATCCACAGCCCTGCTATGTAGATTATAATAGGGAAAATAATGCCTTTTAGTGCAGAGCAATTCCATGTGTGACAGAATGACAATGTTTATTAAAAAAATAAGAAGTTGAAGTGATTATAGTTAAATTATTTTCATTTAAACTCATTTTACGCTGCTCTTCATCGTTAGGTTAATATTTAAAGAATGAAAAACAAAGAGAAGAAAATTAATTTTTAGTTTTTTGTGCTTCGTGACAAAATGACGTTTAGACTTCTTAGTACAAGACAATATTTCTGTGAATTGTGTACAAATTCAACCTATTAACTGATCAATACTTTCAAGATAGAGAAGTAACAATAATGAACGGAATATATTTTCATGCATTGGAATGACGAATTTAAGTGTATGTGTTGTGACCATTGAGCTCAAATATTAAGAGGAGAGGAGAATCAAGCTGCCGGTTTGTTTTTTGCCCAAGCGAGAATGGCGAAAAAAACGCTCTTTTCACACTTAGAAAAGCTTTTTTCAGTAAAGCGTATTGCCATTCGGATTCTTAATCTGCTCAATTCGTTATTGCAAAAGAAGCTGCCTTTTCCCGTCGAACAAGATGTTTTATTATGTAAAGCATTTATATTCTTCAAAATGTAATTAGCTGTTTAACTGAAACTCTATTTTCTACCTGTGGAGGAGTGTGATTTTTCTTTCGTTGTAATCGTGATGTGTATTTTAATCTGATTCTTCTTAACAGGAACTTTAAATTTTCGTGAATCAAATAAGATTGCGATGCAATCGAGGGGGGGGGGGGTTAGCAAGCCGATCCCCTAGAGTATTACAGTAAACTCTCGATAGCTCGAAGTCCCAAAGGACCGTCTAAAAAGTTCGAGTTATGGGAAGTTTTCACAATAGTCTCCAGAGTTTGTAACTCCATGAAAACTTTGAGATAAAGGAATATTTGAGTTATAAGCTTCAAGATATCGAGATTCGACTGTATATTATCATAACATTTTATTATTTTTTTTCATACTTTATAGAACAGTTACGGTAAGGCGGTAGTGGTGAGTTCAAAAACATTCTTGGTACCACAGCCATTTCTAAAGTTTTATTAAAAGAGGAAATTTCCGTTAAATAAATAAAATGGACCATCAAAACCGTTAAACGTTCCATTTCATTAAAAATAATCCATCTAATAAATAGTAAAAGCCATCAAGTAACATTAAAACTTCCATTAAAATGAAGGACAATCCGCCAGCTAAATTTGATAACATTAAAACTGCCATTATGATCTCGCAACCGGACAACGACACCGTTACCCATCCTAACTTGTAGTATATCACTGTGCTGTACTAGTAAGAAATCCTTTTTTGTTCGCTTTTTTATTCCATTTTACTTTTCGATTAGTAGATAACGAGTAACATGATCATTTGCCTTATGAGGCGCTTGAAACTTAATTAGGGGATGTCGTGTAGATGAGCTATGATCGATTTTTATTTAATTTTTAACTTCTATACGGTAGTTATGAACGATAACGGCGACTACTTTGACCTCAAACAGTATAAGTTAGCAAAAATAACTTTTGTGGGGGGGGGGGGGTATGGGGGTGTGTGTAAAAACAAAATTGCATATTTTGCATTGTTATATTGCAAACAAACTTAAAGCTTAACCTTTAGTACCATTTTTTTCGGTGGGGGGGGGGAGGGTAGTGGTAACTCATCAAGATGATTCGCGTTACGATAATTTCCACATGCTTAAAAACATTGGATATGGCCATTTTTTAAATACTTTGTTTATGTTTAATATTTTTTAAAAATAACTTTAATCGGTGCGCTTTAATTGTTTACGCTTCTGCCGATGACATCACAAATGATGAAATGCCATTCAATGTTGCCATTCACAGAGCAAAATATTTAATTCGCATCTTTGCTCTCTTGTGTAGGCAACGATATGGTTTATAACAAGCGTGGAGCGCAATATTTAATTCGCTTCTTGATTATCATAACGTGGAAACGCAGTAGAAAAATGCGCCAAAGTGCATCATTTGTGACGTCATAAAGACCACGCCTTGTTTGAAAAATCGGACATTTTAAAAAATTAATTAAAAAATAACTGTTGGGGAAAATAAAAGTATTTTATGGGTCAGTGGTTTTTTTTTTTTTTTGCTTATTCTATCGATTTCAGTGACTAAAAGTAGTACTTTTGACTGAAGGAAACAACCGCATTATGTAAAGAAAATAGTTAGTTTTAGGAACATATTTTAAATCGATGCATATTTTGCTTCAAAATCAGGAATTACTTATGAGAATGACTTAATTTTTGCATACATTTTTTCGAGAAGGTTTTGATAACTGAGATTCCATGTAGTTTTTTTTCGACTGTTACCAAATAGTTGGCACCAAAAAAGAGCTAATGTACTTCTACATCGACCTCACTGATTTTGTAAGAAAAAAAAATTATTTCCCAACAGTTGAGGATCCATAATTTAAAGTACCAAACTATCCGCAAACAAGCAGTTGATTCTTTAAAATGAAAAAGCAGTTTTCATCCGTCGCACATTCACGGGTAATATTGGAGTTATTTTAATAAATGTATTTGAAAACTCATTTGGTTTATTTCACACAAACTGCTGATTTCTCAAAGAGAATTCTAATAAAACTCTAGAGAGAAAATTAAAGACACATGCTCCGATGTTTAAAAAAAATTTGAAAGTTTGTCTTTTTTTTTGAGCAATCACGATTACTTATTGTTCTCACTTGATTGTTTTGATGTCCTATCATTTTATTTTCCCACCACCACCCTCCGCACCATCACCGTCGACCGGGTCCTCACGATGCTGCTCCTATAGCGAAAGCAGTCTCCAGGTTGCATCCATGTCCTACACACACGCGCATACATACACAACTACACACACACGCACGCACACACACATATACACACAAACACATACACACATACACCTACACACATACACCTACACACATACACACACTCATACAAACAACTACCCACACATTCATGCCTGCACACAGACACAAACACACATGCCTACACACACATACCCCTACACAAAACACACATACCCCTACACACAACACACACGCTTACATACACACACTCGTGATTGCGAAAAACAATTTGAATTCAAGATGTCAAAATTCAAATTAATTTTTTGGGCAATCACGATTGCTTATTGTTCTCACTTGACTGTTTTTGGCGTTCCTTTGATTTTTCCCACCGCCACCCTCCGCACCATCACCGTCGACGGGCTCCTCACGATGCTGCACCTCTAGCGAAAGCCGTCTCTAGGTTGCATCGATGTCCTACACACACGCGCATACATACGCAACTACACACACACACACACAAACACATACACACACGCATACATAAAGACACCTACACACATGCATGCCCACAGACACCCACACATACACACACAACTACCCACACATTCATACCTGCACACAGACACAAACACACATGCCTACACACACATACACATACCCCCCCCCCTCCCACTAGTGATGTGGATCGGGTAAATACCCAGTGGGTAGGTAAATATTTTTTGGGAATTTACCCGGGTATTTACCCAAGGCCTGGGTAAATACCCAAAAACTAGGTATTTTACAAAAAAGTGCAAAAAGTGAATGGGAATTTTTTTTTTAAATCTAAATATGAAATAATTGGTAAAATTGATACATACATATGTATTACACAGTTTATAATTTTTTTATTAAAAGACTTGATGAAATTATGAAAGAAACATATCGTGAACCATAGAATCTTTCTTTTCAATGTCATAATTGGAAAAGATAGTTGCTTTTTTTTTTGTCACCAGTTAAGCTTTTTACTTTTTGTAGAATGGCTTTTTATAAATGAAATTTGGCTATCAATATTGATTAGGCATATCCAACACATTTAATGTGATTTTCATATTAGATTGCTAAGTTGTTTCACACAATGATTCTTCTTCAAAATACAATTTTTGGGCAAAAATTTATTGTTTTGTACATGGTTGGTTATACAAGGTGTATTCTGAAAGTAATGCAATAGTTTTTTCCAGGTCGCTTTTATTAGTCGGAGTATAATCAAACTACTTGGTTTAGGTGAGGGGAACTCTAAGGTTTTCCGAAAAACCAGTCTCAGGGTTCTCCGAGCTGTGGAATTGGCCGGACGTAAGTTAATGTTAACCTCTGCGCATCGACCATGTCGTGGGGAAAATGGTATGCGATTAAGTTTTGTTGCTTAACCAACAAAATCTCTTGATTAGACTAACAAAATGGTTCGTGAGGCTTACAAGGACTCTTCTCTGTCCTATTCACAAGTTTTGAGGTGGTTAAAGACCTCTAAAGAGGGCCGGGAAGAGGTTCAAGATGACGACGGCCTCTGGACGGCCGTCAAACAGCAAAACCGACAGCAATGTAGCTCGTGTTCCTCAATTGTTGGTCTTTGACCCTCAATTGACTATCAAGATGGTTGCAAATGAACCGAACATGCTGTCTACTGCTGTGTTCCGCATTTCCTCAAGATTTAGCGATGAGAAAAGTGTGAGGCAAGTTCCTGCCGAAGTACCATGCCATAAACGCGCTGTGAATCCGCTAGTTCTTGGCTAAATACCAGGTGAAAACGCTGTCCCAGCCCCCTATGGTCCTGACGTCGCCCCGACAGACTTCTTTTTGTTCCCCTCGGAATAAGGCAGACCTGAAATGAACCAATTTTTCATCCCTAGAAGAGATCCAATCAGCCGCGACGAAGACCTTAGGGGAGGTCCCCAAAAACGCCTTTCGGGGATCTTACCAGTCATGGCAGAGAAGATGGAAGAAATGTGCAGAAGCCCAAGGACATTACTTTGAAGAATTTTGAGTGTTTGTGCAAATCTGTTCATAAAATTACTTTTACAAAAATTGCATTACTTTTGGAATAGACCCTGTATATATACATAGTGGAATACATACAGAAAAGTATTTTAGTTGAATATAAATTTTTGAAATAAATACCCGGGTAAATACCCATTTTGGGTATTTACCTGGGTATATACCCTGGGTATCTACCCCTAAAAATAAATACCCGGGTATTTTACATCACTACCCCCCACGCACACACATTCATACACACAACTATCCACACACTTATGCCAGCACACAGACACAAACACACATGCCTACACACACATACACATAACCCCTACACACAAACACATACCCCCACACACAAACACACACGCCTACATACACACACTCGTGATTGCGAAAAACATAATTTGAATTCAAGATGTCAAAAATCAAATTAATTTTTTTTTTCATCCGTTACTAACAGGGAACTCTTGGAGGTTTATTTTGCTTTGCATTTCATAAATGAATCCTCACTAGAGATTGCAATACCGGACCGAAAATTCATTACCGGTTTTCTGTATTCTTTAAATGTGATACTGCAATACCGGTATTTGAAATTTCTCGAAATATGCTTGAAAACATATTGTTTCGTAGCAACATTTGATAGTTTCGGACAAAAATCGTATTTTCAGTGAAAACGTATTGCGAACATATCGTCGCTTCAGTGCAACAGTAAGACATCTAATATCAGGAATAACAATAAGATATCCTACTGTTGCTCTGAGGCGACGACGCACAGAATGAAGGAACAAATGCAGTGGCGTACCTAACACGGGTGACACCCGGGGCGGTAATTTGTGGTGTCAGACGTGCCCTACAGACACGTAAGTGTGGTGCCTTACAGACGCAAAAGAAAAAGTATGTAAACATGAAAATCATGCAATTTTTAGAAACAACTACATTTGTGTTATAACGAAATTTTAAGTGGGCTATGTACAAAAAACAAATGAGAGTGGGGCGTCCAGGGGTTTACCCCAAGGAAATTTTTCAAATTTGTAGCCTTAAAAATGCATTTTAGCTTTATATTTTTCAAAAACTTGCAATTCCACGTTTCACAAAAGCGCACGAAAGTGCGATTTAACTCACCATATCGTAATAATAATATCAATTTGCAATCTTTCTGCTACTTTTGTTTCAAGATATTCTATTAGTTCGTGCCTTTGAAACCTAATTTTTACATCAATAGATTGATTTTGGTTCTGTATCATGGAAAACGAAATTTACATTTAAAATATAAGTCAATGTTTAATGAGTTGAATTGAAACTTCTTTAGTTGAAACTATTTATTGTTTTCAGATAATACTGAAAATACTGGTATTTTGCCTCAGCAAATGCCGGTATTTCGAAATAAAAAAATTATTAAATACTAAATACCAGTATTCGGTATACCAGTATTGCAAACACAGTTGTACGTTAATTCAAATACTGTTCCTTCCCTTTTTTCAGTCCTGAATCCAAAGAAAGGAGTTCGGAAGCCATTTCCTTTGATTTATAATGTTCCGTAGATCTACACACAAAAAAAAAGAATTCTTCTAAAATTTAAATTTATTCATCCTTTATATTCAACTGAGAGGGGGAGGCACGGCACGCTTTTAATTTTCATAACAGTTTGAAATTCTAGTTTTCTTAAGTGGGAAAAATTTGATTCAAACTTTGTTTATTTGGTTTTGAAAAAATTTTAGGTCACGATTGAAAATAAGAGAACCAAAGCTGCTGTTTTTTTTTTATCCTTGCAACCGTTTTGGGTCTTTTTTTTTTTTTTTTTCAAATATTGAGGGGAAAAAATCGATTTTTAGTTTACCCTCGAATTTTCCACTTAAAAAAATACTCGTTTTCGTCACATACGTTTTTAGGACATTTTTTATCAACAGTTCCAATTTTATTTAATGCATTTATATTTTCCACCATTTTGATAAGCGTATCCTTTCTCGTTACAGCAACCATTTCGCTTTCGCCTCAGATACAATACCTAAAGAAATAATTATTTGGATAAAAGTCATTAATATAATATAGGAAGTAATATAGGAATAATATAGGAAGTAGCTGCGCTGGAGGCAGAAAACCTCTTAAAGGAGTCAAGAGAGCCAAACAAACTGGTAGCTAATTTAGAATTAGCCCACCAGACGAGTGACCGCAGCAATGGTGCGGTTCAACTCAATGATTGAAGGCAAAGCTAGGTATTTTGCAGTAAGTTACTGTAATAATCCAGGGCTAAGGCAGAAATACATAAAATTTTATGTATTATGCCTTATCCTCGGCTTAGGGTGATAACTTACAAGGAAAAAAACAGTATAGATGTTTACAAAAAAATATATTAATCATTATCATGAATACGACAAAATAATCAAAAAACTAAGCGATTTCTGAGCAAAAGATGATTGAATGCGTCATCATGATATTTTTAGAAAATTATTATTAAGAAACCTGATTAAAATTAGATGTTTTTAATCCGCTTAAGAAGTCCAATATACATATTTTTTTAATAATTCTAAATCTGATTAACAATAAGAGAGAGAAAAAACTCGCTTTTTTTCATCAAAGAGTTACCTTTGAAAATAAAATAATGCTTTATGCAAATTTCTTGCGAGAAAAGTTCAAATCTAATATAAATAAGTTAAAATGAAAAAAATATGTTCTAATCTATTAAGTACGGGAAGCATTATAAAGATAACCGCTCCTGAGTTTTATTCTTGTTATTATTTCTTTAAGTAACATCTTGCTAGTAAAGATTTTTTTTTTTTTTTTGTTTCACTTTTTCCCTTATTGGACGAAACCAGCCATGCATAAAGTTTTATACATGTAATATATTAATAATGCTTAAAAAAGGGGGGGGAGTAAAATAGTTTACGCCAACATAGACCTATTCTAATCTATTAAGAGTTGGTAGTTTGGAGTTAGTTGCTCCTACGTTGCTCATTTTTGGATGTCTAAGTTGTGTTTATGTGCTAAAAAATAAAATGATTAAAAAACGATTTAATTTCTTAGAAAAGTGGAAGATCTTGCGATTATTTTCGAAATAAAGTCAAGCACAAATACCTCGGATTTAAAAAAGTTAAGCAATAGTTTCATTCGATCAATGATCGAGTAACACTCTGACGTCCCCAACAATGAAACACGAGCGATAGCATGCGAGATAGCATCTATTCATTGTTGCGTTACTTAAAAATCAGAAATTTTATTTATAATCAGATAATATTTTTTGGCAACGTTTGAGAAGCAGAGACGTGCTTGGTTTTGACAAGGCAGAACTGGATACAGTAAATTAACTGTTTTACTGGCAAGAGTTATTTTAGGAGAGAGAAGAAACGAGAAAGTGGTCAACACTGAACGCTATCTGCTGGAGTTTAGGGTTAATTCACAGGAGTCGGGGTTAAAATGTCAACTATCAAAATATCATCAAACAGGCAATTGCTTCGTTCAAATGTATAAAATATTTCACCTCTCATACTTTGACGGGCGATTTTCTAGTTTCAACATGAAATGTTAAAAACAAAGAACTTTGCAGAAAATTATTATAATCAAGCTTAAGAAATTTGATGTACTGCAAAAGCACTTTTTTTCGCGAGCTGAAATTTTCGCGAAAATGAAGATATCAGTAATTTTGCGAGCTGAAAATTTCGCGATTTTTATATGAAAGGAACCGAAAGATTAAAAATAAGCCACGAAAAGATGAACTGGTTTTTCGAGGTTAAAATTTTTGCGATTGCGACGGACAAGCGAAAATTAAAGCATCGCGAAAAGGAGGACTTTTACAGTAAATAACATGTTAATCGCTAATAATGATAAGCTGAATCAAGAACATAGACATTAACATAGAATTTTCGATGATGTTTTTGACCTTATAATATGTTGTTTAACATGCGTTTTTGTATTGTTTTTACATTATCAACTCTTTTAGACAAGTTTTTTTTTTTTTTTTTTCGTCTTCGGCTCCACTTGAAGCAATCCTCGCCTGCAGTTTTTCTTAATCGAAATCAATGTTCAAATCACCTTTCGTTGTTAAAACTGTTGAGAGACATTATTGAAATCTAAATGTTCACCTCTTTTTATTTTTATTTTGTTCTTAGTGCTTCAGAGTCAGCAGATGAGTATGCAAAAGCAGGAGCCGTAGGATAAGAGTCGTAGGTTGACCTTATTTGGCGAACTTCGCTTTTTTTACAGAGATAGACTAGGACGTCAAGAGAAACTTTTAGTTCCTTATAGGGTGCAACGAGTCGAAAAAGTTTGGGAACCCCGGCATTAATGCAAGTTTACATCGATCTTCAGTTCTCGTTGCGACACGTGCATTACATTTGTGGGCCACAAACTTCAATAATAGCTTTAAACATTTCTTAAAAACTGAAATGCTGTGTAAAATCGTCTTTGTGTACTTTTATCTTGTGACGTGTTTTGTAGTCTACAGTTTCTGGCTTTGTGTGAATGTAGTGTCGTGCGTTTGTACGATACACTTCTATCGTGTATCGTACCATGCTTTTTTCTCTGAGTTATTAAATAGTTCGGTGCTACGCAAAATACTTGAATTGAAAAGGTCACGTTGATTCTAATAAGCAAAGAGCATTCCCATTGCCTTAACTTTAACACTTTACGTGCTGTACGCAAAATGCATGCGTTTAAAGAATGTGATTTAACAGAACGAACACATTCGATGTCTTTAATGGGTATTTTTTTTTTTTTTTAACATTCAAATATTAATCTTTTGCTTATTTTTTCATGGAAAGTGAAGGAAAATTAGGCTATGCCTGTAACAATGGTAAACTCGGAAACCATAGTTTCTATAGAAGAACACATTTTAAATTCTTTGATTGAGGGCTAACTCGACAGATTTAATTATAAACTAGAAAACGAAAGGTGAACTAGAAAAATGAAACGCTGTTTTGTGAAGGGGCAAATTTAGAAAAAAAGGGTTAAAAAACGTAAGGAGGTACGGGATACATTTTGAAAACCAAATTGTTAAGCAGTTTAAAGTTTTAAAATTTTTGTACTGATTCACCATCCTTTTAAAAAGTAAATTTACGACAAAAATATTTTTAAAAAAATTATTTAAATTTCATTTTTTTTCCAAATGGGGTTCAAAAAACTCTTGCTCAATTATCAAGTTTTTTCAAAAAGTTCTGCAGAAATATCTAAGTTTAAATTTTTATTTGGTGATTTAAAAATATTAATTAAATTTAAAAAATGGAAAATATTTGAAATTTTTTTGAAAAATTCGAATTTTTTTTCAGATTTGCCGGACAATAAAAATTAAATTAAGGAAATAAAATTTGGAGCATATCTTTTTCAAACAGTTTACTTTATCTTAATCGGTTTTTAACTTATAGCAAAAAATCGGAAAAATTGCATCATGGAGAAAAATGCGTTTGAAGTTTTAAAGTTAATAATATTAGCTAAATGCATGCAACAAAAATAATTGCGCCCTTCGTTCTAATTAAGATGGAAACAAGATTCAAACGTTCTTTTAAGCAGAATAGAACGGAAAAGTTTTTTAAATGATAACAAAAAATTGCGAAATTTGATGAGTTTTGTGTTTCGTGCCCCTTAACAAAAAACTGAAACCCGACTATGGCAATAGTCGTGCGTTGATTTTAAAAAGAAAATGCACGAAAATGGCATTTGAAAGAAATGATAAGGTTGTTAATATGTAACTTATGGATGATTTCAATAGAAATAAATAAATAGGATTCTCTTACGTATCAAATGACTGGTTTTACTGAATAAGACGATGGTATTAAACAAGCACTTACCTTGTTTTTCACCTTGTTTTTTGCCATAATCAGGTCTCAGTTTTTTTTTTTTAATTTTAATTTTAATATTTCTGTTTTAGCTTGTGATGGACAACAAAATAATAGTGTGAGGCACACTTAAAAAGCAAGCATTTTAGTTTGATATACAAGAAAGGTACATTTAAGTGATTGCTATTATTTCAAACTGATAGAAAATTTTAATTATAAAAAATTGATCTTACTTAATAAAACTATAATAATAATCAATATCAATTTTTTTTCTTACCTTTTGTTCCTTTATTCTGATTATTAATAAACTTACTTAAATCTGGCGTCCAAAAAAACGGGTTAAAAGCGAAATTTACAAGGTAAAATCGATTCCTCCTATAGTTGAAATCGGTTAAAATGTAGTCTATGTTACCCGGGGAATAATAACGAATCGATTGACACCTTATTCATAAAAATCGGATAAATAGTTTAGGCACTACGGTGCCTAAACGTAAACACAAATAAATACGTAAACACAAAGACTGCTAAAATCTAAAAAATAAAAAGGTCGTCTCCTTCTATTGTTGAAGTCAGATGAAATGTACCCTTAAGTTACTCGGGCTATAATAACGAATCGATTGACACCTTATTCATCAAAATCATAATGAATAGTTACGATCGGATGAATAGAGCGCGACGGTGGAACATGCGTAAATACAAATATACAGAAACTGCTGAAATCATAACTATTCCTTTTGGCTTTGCCGTAGATTGGTAAAAAAAAATCAACCAAAGTCAAGTTCTCACTTGTTGCACATAACCTTTTTCTTTAAAGTGATACTTTACTTATGAAATTTGATGACGTATTAAGAAAGCTGTGGCGTTCCCACACAAAAAAAAAATTAGAAATAATATAGTATATGATTTATTTAAAACAAAATGTAAATATAAACAGTACGTTTTAGAGCTACAAGGAGGTTAAGAGTTTTATTATATTTTGTCTTACAGCTCAGGAAACATGACCTGCCTCACGGAGTAAGTCCGCTTTACATAGTTGTGCCACGGAAAAATGGCAGATGAACTGGGAGCAAACCTCATTTTGCAGTGGGTACGATCAGAAGAAACGCGTGAGCAGTAAAAACGTTTATGATTTGTGCGTGCTCGCTGATCCTACCTATCACAAAATAAAGTGGTTTGATTTTAGTTTATCCACCATCTCTCGGTGGCCAATTTAAATAGTATTTGGGCTTGTAAAACAAAGAGTATCAACAAGTCAAATGCTTAGGAATTAATAAATGAAAATTTGTTCAAAGAATTTGTTGTGCTCAATCATGCTAAGCAAACTAATGTTGTAAAAACAATAGCTAAATTTTTAAAAATATATTCCTTATATAATGCTTATAAAATTGTATAAAACGAATATTTTTCTCATATTGTCGACAGAAGGAGCTCAGAAATGTAAAAAAAACTAGACTATTTTTTAGCATTTCATTCTGATTCGTTGAAAGAAATAACTCGCAATTCTCATGTAAATATTTTCTGTACGTGTTTCTAAAAGGCAAATAGGTTTGACACTTTTAAAATCTAACTATTGCAACATGTTTTGACTAAAAAAAGTTTACTCAACTTTCTAAAGCTAAAGCAGACCATTATCGATTTTTGCAAGAACATTTTAAAGCATTTTTTTCACAATGCGTAGTTGTCTGCAAAAATGTTTTCTTATCTTCTGTAATTAAAAATATGACTAATTTTATTAATATTCGGAATTTAAATGGATAATACGTTATTTTACTTTGCTGTAAATTTTGTCATCATTTGCTCTTTCAGAAAGCAATATTTGTTTCCACTGTCAGTTCAACCGTCTTTTTTTTTTTTTCTGAAATTTATTGGTAATTATTAAATGATGCGTACTCATGTTCTGGCTCTGAAAAGAGTAGAAACATTGTTTTCGTTTGAATGTAAAATAAAAAATCACAGTTTGAATATTTCATTAGGGATTGTCTCCATATAAATAATGTCACACTTTTTTCCAACGTTTTTGACCTCCCTCCCCGCACCCTTCTTTTCAAAATGTCACACTTCACTGAATCCCCCCCTCCTACCCTGCTGTGTCGTGTGACACACTCTTTTTTTTAAAACCTGTTCATGTTAAAAAAAATTGCGTGAAGTTACATTTTTTTTTTGTTGCTCCTTCCCTTCCCCTTTGTCACAAACTTTCACAATTTAACGACTCTTCCTGCCTTAAAGAGTGACATTATTTATAGACGCTCCATAAAGAGAATTCTAAATATTAGTTCTCAATCGTAATAAAAAAATAATTCGAAACTGATTATTGTTTTTCCCACGTTCACAATTTCAGTACAGTCCTGCTCAAGATTGTTGGCATTCGACCTTTTACGAATCCACTTCAGAATCGGTTAAAAACCAGATAAGCACTTTACTTTAATTATGTGTTGCCGAAGCAAAATTTTATTGATTAATTAATTTATTTACTTATTTTGTGAATTGTCGTTTTTTGCTTAACATTTTGAAATTAACTTCAACTGAACTCTGGCGCCTAACTCCCGAATTAGGGAAGATTGCAGAAGCCTTGATTTGCTTATCGCTGTTTTTGGCTGCTCCACCGAGAATCATGAATGCAGTTTTATAAATACAAGTGTTTTAATAATATTGATTGATAAATAAGTGTTTTAATGCAAAAATAAGTGCTTCAAACCAGTTGACTGAAACATCATAATGTTCAAGAGCAAAATGTTGCATTGTTAGCATAAGATGAAAACTGAATGTCTGCAGCTCACTTTAACTAGTGGCACGTGGAGTGGTCTCTAAAGCTTACGCATGAAATACAGAAAAAATTCTCGATTGTAATTACACATCTGTTAAATTTTAACACTGTAAATATCCAAACTCAACATCAAATTCTGCTTCAGTATAAAACAATCTCCAAAACATCTTTACTAATAATAAAGCTGCAAGTCTCTCTGTCTGTAGGATATCTGGATCTCTGTGACGCGCATAGCGCATAAACCGTTCGGCCTATTTTCATGAAATTTGGCGCAAAGTTTGTTTGTAGCATGGGGGTGTGCACCTCGAAGCGATTTTTAGAAAATTCGATTTTGTTCTTTTTCTATTTCAATTTTAAGAACATTTTCCGGAGCAAAATTAATAAGATAGTAAGTTACGAAATGACGTGGAATGGGAGAACGAATAAACGTAGCCAATTAGCGAGAAATTTGTCATCCATTATTTGTAAATATACAGGCGAACCGAATGACCTTTTAATTTTCAACTACGGGCAAAGCCGTGCGGGTACCACTAGTAAGTAAATAAACGAAAAACAAAACTGAAATAAAATCAAATAGTATCAAAACAAAGCAAAGCACCATTGAATTCTAGATTTTTCGCACTATTTTTTTTTTCTTTTTTTCTTTAAATTAAATAAAAACTTTTCAACAACGTTTCAGCGATCTCTAATGAAATCTATTCTATTCTCCTTTTTGATGCAAATGAAGCTAGAACCTTGTCTCAGAATTTCTCTTTTAAAAAGAATGGAAAAATATCACGTTATCAAATCCTTTGATCTTTTATCTTTATGAGAGAATTTAAAGCTTCTCCAAACAAAACACAAAAATTGCAGTGCATCTCGAATATGCAAAAAAAAAAACTCGTGAATGTATTTATTTACTTCAAAGTACAGTCACTATTTTAAATAAAAAAGAACTTACAACCGGTTTTTATTTTTTACCCTAAAAAGTATACAGTGTTTTTTTTTTTTTTTTTTTTTTTTTTGATAATTGTGAGTTTTGTCTGCTCGAATTTTTGTAAGGAAATATTACATAGTTAATGTATCACGCTGGTTTAAAAAAGATAATATAAATTCTCTCTCAACAATGATAAAAAAAAATATTGAAGATCTTCTGTTATAGTTAAAAATAGTGGACTTTAAGGGATATTTTGAGCAATGTTACGCGGTCTTTTACAATTATATAAAAAAATTCAAGCCGGAACACATAAGTATTAACATATTTAGAGTAATTTAAAAGTCAAAATAAATCATTTAAGTTTAAAAGTCTTTTTATAATTTCTAAAAGTAAGCTTTAAAGAAAGATAGTTAGCATTAATGGAAAATCTGCCATATTTAAAAAGGCAGTTTTGTTTAATGCAATATAACTTTTCATATCTCCATGTGGAATTTTATGGCATCAAAAGTCGTTATGAAATATTTTATGCGACATTATGGTCATGAAATGAATAATATTTCAACGATTTGGCATAGTTATTATAGAGACTTTTTTTTTTTTAACTTTAGTATTCTGTATTTTAAATGATAATTTTTCTTTTATGTACTATTTAGTTCTTTAACGTTTGGTTCCTCTTATCAGTTGGGTTTAAAGAATGTATTGGGTTCTAGAATTTCTTCTGAAGCTTCGAGGGAACTTTTTGTTATTCTTGAAATTTAAATTCAATTAAAATATCATTTAAGAAATAATTAAACTTGAGATGATTGGAAAATTTTGAAATTGTAACCCCTTTTATTTCTGTTTCCGGATTTAGATAGCTTTTAAATTATTTCTTAAATGCAATACATTTTATGTGCCCTGAAAAACCTACTTCTGTATAGCACTACCTTTAACGTAATGATGCGAAGATAAAGATTTTTTATTTTGTAGTCAAGCAGAAATAGTTTCCCAAATTTCTAGGTAGCATGTTTCTGAAGTACCGTATCAGTATTGGAAATATCAGGTTAAAAACAAGAGAAGGGGGCTTATCCTCTCCCCCTTCTCCTCCTCGCTGCGCCACTGGTAAACGGTGACAATATCCAGTAGCTTAGCAAATAGGCAAAGACTTGCTCACTCTTAATGGTAATTTTACTGTCGGCACAATTAAACAATTGAGTCGGTAATATCCAAATTAACTCAATCCATTTTTTAAAAGATAGCAAGGTAAACAAAAACAAAACTGCACGATTCCGTTTGTTCTATTGTGTTCGATTTCCATTTTTTTTTTTTTCTAAATTAGCAGTAATGTGTATTTTTTTTAAATAAATAATTTTGAAAGAAATAGGCCTTATTTTATTTTTATTTAATTTCTTTTTCCATTAAATTCCCAATAAAATTAATTAAAAATAATGGTTTCTCACTTTCGTGCCATGTTCTAGTGAGCACAATTTAAAACTAGTATGTTGTGGCCATTACGAAACTTTCTTATATATTTTTCTTTTTTTTTCTGATCCCTCCCCATGCTTGACGAGGAAGCAATATTCCCAACAAAAACAAAATTACACATGCAAAAACTTGACGACTATCCCAATGTCTGAATTATTGCAAAAGCAAAGCAAAGAGCGAAAATTGAAAGTTATTTTAAAAGCCTTGCTTGAATTAATTACAAATATTTTATTTGTTAACAAACATAAGATGGCAACAGTTAAAAATTTTAAATCATTGAGATAATATTTCCGATCATTTCCATACAATTAAAATCACGAGAAATACGCAGACGACAATCTATTACGATTTATCTTTCTTATTGTTGCATTAATAAAAATATTTTTATTCGCAAAAAAAAAAAAAAAATCAACACCTCTTGGAGCGATCGGCGTCAAAATTGAACCAAAGCCTGTTTACATATGGATTCACATATATTCCAAATTTCAACCGGAACGTAGCATTACTTCTTGAGATAGGGCACTAAAAATGGAAAAAAAGAACGGAGGATTGCGCTACCCCCCTTTTTAGCTGTTGACACAAAAATAAAATCAGTTCTTATACCCACTAAGGGCTACTTGCCGATAAATTTTTCTTTCATTCCGTTCATTATTTCTTGAGATACAGCAGTCACAATTGACGACAAAAAACGTTCTATAGCTCAACCCCCGTTTGAGTTATTGACACCAAAATTGAATCAGCACCTGCTCCTGTTAATACCAACATATGGACCAAATTTTGTTTGATTCCGCCAGTTACTTCCTGAGGAATAGCAAGCACGCGTAACTCGAAAAACGTCCCATTGCTCCACCCCCCTTGGAGGAATTCGCGCCAAAAACTAATGGGCACAAGTTCACATAGGGGCACATATGTGTACCAAATTTCGTTCGATTTCATGCGGTAGTTTTTGTTGTAGAGCGGCCACAAAAAACTGGTCACACACAGACGTGACACACATACACACACACACACATACACACAGACAGACAGACAGACATTTTCCAAAAATGGTCGAAATGGACTCAGCACACCTCAAAACGTTCGAATCCGTCAAAATTCGAAAATTTGCACGAATCCAATACTTTCTTCTATATATTAGATATAGAAGAAAGTAAAAACAATCGTGTTCATTAGCCAACTTATTACTTTCTTCTATATCTAATATATAGAAGAAAGTATTGGATTCGTGCAAATTTTCGAATTTCGAATTTTGACGGATTCGAACGTTTTGAGGTGTGCTGAGTCCATTTCGACCATTTTTGGAAAATGTCTGTCTGTCTGTGTGTGTGTGTGTATGTATGTATGTGTGTGTGTATGTATGTGTGTCACGTCTGTGTGTGACCAGTTTTTTGTGGCCGCTCTACAGCAAAAACTACCGCATGAAATCGAACGAAATTTGGTACACATATGTGCCCGTATGTGAACTTGTGCCCATTAGTTTTTGGCGCGAATTCCTCCAAGGGGGGTGCAGCAATGGGACGTTTTTCGAGTTACGCGTGCTTGCTATTCCTCAGGAAGTAACTGGCGGAATCAAACAAAATTTGGTCCATATGTTGGTATTAACAGGAACAGGTGCTGATTCAATTTTGGTGTCAATAACTCAAACGGGGGTTGAGCTATAGAACGTTTTTTGTCGTCAATTGTGACTGCTGTATCTCAAGAAATAATGAACGGAATGAAAGAAAAATTTATCGGCAAGTAGCCCTTAGTGGGTATAAGAACTGATTTTATTTTTGTGTCAACAGCTAAAAAGGGGGAAGCGCAATCACCCGTTCTTTTTTTCCATTTTGAGTGCCCTATCTCAAGAAGTAATGCTACGTTCTGGTTGAAATTTGGAATATATGTGAATCCATATGTAAACAGGCTTTGGTTCTATTTTGACGCCGATCGCTCCAAGAGAAGGTTGATTTTTTTTTTTTTTTTTTTTGAATAAAAATATTTTTATTAATGCAACAATAAGAAAGATAAATCGTAATAGATTGTCGTCTGCGTATTTCTCGTGATTTTAATTGTATGGAAATGATAGGAAATATTATCCCAATTATTTAAAATTTTTAACTGTTGCCATCTTATGTTTGTTAACAAATAAAATATTTGTAATTCATTCAAGCAAGGCTTTTAAAATAACTTTCAATTTTCGCTCTTTGCTTTGCTTTTGCAATAATTCAGACATTGGGATAGTCGTCAAGTTTTTGCATGTGTCATTTTGTTTTTGTTGGGAATATTGCTTCCTCGTCAAGCATGGGGAGGGATCAGAAAAAAAAAAAAAAAGAAAAATATAGAAGAAAGTTTCGTGATGGCCACAACATACTAGTTTTATAGTGTTGAGGATAACCGTAAAATTTTGCAGTGGCGATATAAGAAAAGCATGCATTGAGATGGTTTTTAAGAAAACGGTTTTTACAGGTAGTATTAAACGAGCTAATGTGTGCATCACATGACTTCCTTTTACGGCAATTTAATGACAATAGTAGTGCCTTGGAGTAAGTAAAGAAACACTTTCAATATTTTTGGCCCAAGTTTGTTGCGAACTGAAGCAAAAAAAGTTCCATACAGATAAATTTTCCCAATATTGGACATTTTATAGTGATTCAATGGTTAACTCTATAGCTTTCGCCAATTGTGGCCAAAATGAAACCAGATTTGAAAAAAAAAGGCTGCCAAGTTTGTCGCCTAGTTGGTAAAAAAACTTGCCGACCAAAAGCTTGGCGATATGTCGCCAAGTGTTTGCCAAATCATAACACCACTTGAGTTTGCATTGATATTAACAATGATTTCCCCCCAAGAAGGTGTAAAAGACCCCTCTAGGAACATCCAAATACAACCAAAAGGGGAGGTGCACAACTAGATCTTACTAGGAGTCTACGTACCAAATTTCAACTTTCTAGGACATACTGTTTTTGAGTTATGCGAGGTACATACACACATACATACAGACGTCACGAGAAAACTCGTTGTAATTAATTCGGGTATCGTCAAAATGGATATTTCGGGTGTCTATACGTTCTTAGGCATGTATCCACGTGTAGTCGGGTTAAAAAAAAAAAATTCAGCATTCATTCGGGGGCGAGCAAAATAGAAATTAAGGCCTATTTTTGGGTCAAAATATTTTCGCGAATACAATACTTCCTTTACTTCGTAAAAGGAAGTAAAAAGAAAACGAACTGATGCGTGCATCACATGACTTCCTTTTACTCCAATTTAATGTCATTTTCTCATTATTGGCAGTTTTAATATGATTCAATTGTTTACTCTCTAAATATCACCAACAGTGGCCAAATTAAAACCAGATTTTTAAAAGAAATCAAATAAAAAATCGCCAAGTTGGCGAAAAAACTTGGCGACCAAAAGACTGCCAGTATATCACCAAGTGTCCGCCAAATTATAACACCACTTGAGTTTACATCGAAATTAACAATGATTTCCCCCAAAAAAGGGGCAAAAGACCCCCTTTGGAGCATCCGAATGCAACCAAAAAGGAAGGTGCACAACTAGACCCCACTAGGATTCTACGTACTAAATTTCAACTTTCTAGGACATTCCATTCTTGAGTTATGCGACATACATACGCACATACATACATACAGACGTCACGAGAAAACTCGTTGTAATTAACTCGGGGATCGTCAAAATGGATATTTAGGGTGTCTGCACGTTCCTAGGCACATATCCACGTGTGGTCGGGTTGAAAAAAAAAACTCAACATTCATTTGGGGGTGAGCAAAATGGAAATTAAAGCCGATTTTTGGGTGAAAATTTTTTCGCGAATACAATACTTCCTTTTTTGTAAAAGGAAGTAAAAAAGAACACTTTTGAAAATTCATGGCTTGACTTGAATTCAATTGTTTTCTCAAGGATACGGATATTTTTCATTTTTTGCTGTTTTACAGAAAGTTTACACTGTTTACAAAAAGAAATTTTCACATTAACTTGTGCAGTAAAAGTAAGCGATTGCAGCGCCAATCGGTACAACACGTGACTTATAGTGCGAAATATATAATTATCCATTACCGCTCTCAACTCATGCTCTATTTTGTATAAGGGTCAGAACACCGTTCTGCGAACAATCTGGCAAATTCGAATCAAACTGCTTGTATCTCTCTTAGATAAGCGCAACTAGGTACAGCTTTCTCGTTTTCTACCGTAAAATTCAACAGCAAAATATAATTTTACTGCTAAGAAAAACTAGCAACATGAAAGATTGTACCGCAAAATTTCAGGAGTTTCTTTCATGTAGGACTTTTAGCCCTTCCCCCTTCCTTCCTTTTAGAAGGTATTTTATGGCCAGGGCCGGGCCCCTTGTCAGTTATGTCGCCGGGTCCCTCCCGTCCCCCCCCCCAAAAAAAAGAAGAGGAAAAAAGAAAAAAAGAGGGAGAAAAAAAATCAAAACTGCTTACACGATAACAATTAACTATTTTAAGTGCCACAACAGTAAATATACCAAAAGAGTACATTTTCATCAATCTTGACGTTTTCCATTATTCGGAGTTCCCCTCCCCCTTTTTTCTTTCCTTTCCTTTCTTTTTTTTTCCGTCAGTGTCGCCGGGCCCCTCCCCCCAGAGCCCCGGGCCCCTAGTTTCCAACTAGTCTGACATGGCCTCTCCTCGGTTGTTGGAGCCTGTTTATGGCTACTTTAGTTCCGTTGACATCCTAGCAGTTTTGCTAGGTTTGCTTAACTGGCATATGCGTCCTCTGTCTATAAAATGGCAAAAAAGTATTTTCATTTTGTGGGAAAGGGACTTCATTTTTAAAGAATGGTGATTAAACGAGAAAAATCTTTGGCAGAGGAATGTTTTGAAGCTAGGAGAATTTACTGCCATATCTGATATTTTTACTGTTTTAACATATGAGTTTGTTCCGTGATTTTAATTCATGAGTATTCTGTTGGTCATTCGTTTCGAAAAAAAAAATGCGCTTATTAGTTCCTCGTTAGAAAGCTGATCCGAGAATGATACTATTTCATATGAATTAGTATCATTCTCGGCATGCTATAGTTAATTAAATTTATTCATAATCCTGTTATTCATAATTCTGAGTTCCAAGTTTATAATTATGAAAATGGTTAACATGATTTTTCGATGCATAACGGAGCGTGGTTTGAGTTATACGAGCATGTTAAACCAAGTTTCTTTAGATGAATGAATGGTGTAATTAATTATAAACAGAAGAATGTTGAATTTCGCTTTGTTACAGCCCATTTGAGAAACGAGTTATAGTCTTACATATGCATCTATAAATATTCTGTTCTGATTAAAAAACCGTCATTCAACTGGGTGAGGATGAATTATGCGTCACCTTCATGCAATATACCGACACCGGTTATGCCAGGGACATCCATTTTCGTCCACGTTACGGACTCATCAGTGTGGAATAGATAATAAGGCACATGTCATCTCATTGAAGCTGAAACTGCCAAAAAACTGGTAACAGGTTGCTTTTTAACTACCAGCCACGAGTCTATAACAAGGATGAAACTGCCGTCTCTAGATGGCATAAACGGGCTGTCGGTATATTGCATGTAGTTCTGCCTTCGCCCTGGTTTAAGTCTTACTTGTTTAATTAAGAAAAATATTTAATAACAATAACGAAAGTAAAATTTTCAAGAGTTTTAATTACATAAATGGTATTGTTTATTAAGGTTTAAGCATATATATATATATATATATATATATATATATATATATATACACTGGTGTGCAAAAATTAAGGATGAGACGGTTTTTTCAATATAACTTTGTACAAAAGCTTTCCAAATCAACACATTTAATACCGTAAGATCCCCAATACGTAAGGACATGTGTAATGTAAGCAACACTTACTAAAAGAGAAATCAGAGGCATAAAAAGAAGCTTTATTGAAAAAGTAGCATGGAGCGCAATGCATCCCTGCCGAATTATCCCTGTGATGGGTGTCCAGCAAGAAACATCCGGTCTTTAGTAGGGGATATGATCTCCCCCGACTGCTAGGTAGGTTTCACAGCGTCTGCCCATGCTGAGAATGAGGGTGTCAATGAGTTGTTGAGGCATTGCTGCCCATTCGTCTTGCAGCGCCAATCGAAGCTCCCGAATCGTTACTGGTGGTAAAGTACGAGCTGCTAAGCGTCTGCCTAGAAAACCCATACATGCTCGATGGGATTGAGATCCGGAGATCGTGCCGGCCAATCCATACATTCAATATCCACACTCTCTAAGAGATGTTCGGTAGCTACTGTGCGATGACATGGTGCGTTGTCGTCCATGAAAAGGAACTGCGGACCCATAGCGCCTCTAAAAAGACGTACATATGGAAGAAGAATCTCGTTACAATAACGGGTCCCGTTGACTGAACCTGCGTCGAAGATGTGAAGGTCTGTACGACTACCAAGCATGATGCCTCCCCAAACGAGAACACCGCGACCTCCATACCTGTCCCTTTCAATGATGTTCGAGGGATGATTGCGGCTTCCCCGCTCTCTCCAGATGAGTATGCGATGAGAATCGCTACTCAGACTGAATCTGCTCTCATCTGTAAAGAGTACTCGTCCCCATTCATTGTCTCTCCAATTCCGGCCCCACAGAGAATGCCTTCTCCGATGGGCAGGCGTTGGAGGTACACACCGTATAGGGCGTCGTGCAAACAGACCACCACCGTGCAGTCTTCTGGTCACAGTAAAATGCGATGTCAGTCGTCCAGTCGCCTGTGTCGTGTGTCTAGCGATTTCTCCCGCTGTCTGCCGCCATTTTCTTCTGGCCTGTAAGACAATATACCGGTCATCTGCGGGGGTGGTTCCTCGTGGACGACCACTACTGAACCCCCGGATAGCTGTTCCTGTAGTTTGAAATTGTCTCCAAAGTCGTGAAACGATTCTGTGAGCAATTCCGAACTCTGCAGCCACACTTGTCATACTGCGGCCTTCCTCCAACTTCCCAATGATTCGACCTCGGGTAAAAGCATCCAGATGTCGTCTAACAGATTGATCATTCGCCATTTCTCGCTGAGGCAGCAACTCGGTGTGATTTTAACTGCTACGCGGGCAATCTCTTTGCCAGAAATACTGATCTTACACCGACAACATGCTTTATACAACTCAGACACTCCCATTACGTCTGCCTGCATATCTGCGCATATGCTACCGTACATCACCTTACTTATAATCTCCTGATTGGTCTTTCTGTCCGCTCTGCCTCTTCGTTCAGCTGATATGCTAATTTTTCCACTTCGTCCTTAATTTTTGCACGTCCAAAAATTTCACGTACGAGAAAAAAAAAGGTCATTATTTTTGACGTGCATCAAAATAATTCTTCAATATTTGGAGGTGCTTAAGGTTGAACTCCATCTCAACATGAATCATTAGCATTACTTAAGCCATTATTGAACCTCTTCAACGAACAAAAAAGTTGTAAGGAGCTTAGTCTTAAGCAATATTTTAAACATTTGCTTCCCCAGAATATAAAAGTTTCATTTTTATAATGACAAACGTTTTCGGCGTCACTGCTTTCAGAGCACATTCTCCTCGTTTTATTATCTTCATGAATATGTTTTATTATTTCTCAGAAAGAAATTTCTCGTATTTATAGTCTTTTGAAGCAATGAGTTTGCTCATTTTTCTACTAGAGTCAGTAAGAGGCAGTTTAACATTGCACATTGTTCCGCATTTCGACGTGGTTTAGAAAAATAAACACATTACTATGTTTTACTTCTCAGCAACCCTTTACCATAAATCTGATTTGCATAGATATTTCATCTCAAAGAGGGTTATTTTTATGAATTTATTTCATGTAGCTTTTTCGTTTATCTATTCTCAATTTTTTCGAGTACTTTTCAGCTGTTGGGTAGTTCTGGGAGAGATAGACCTCTCTCCTTTGTTTTCTAAAAGCGATGTATTTGCGTGATTTTTATTTTTCACAGTAGCATTTGAAGGAGTATCCCATATCTCTTAAAGGGGGATGGGTACTACCATTAATATCAATGTTGTTATTCTTGAATTCAGCTTTTGATCAAAAGAATAAATTTAAGTTTTTTGTGCCATTTCTCACGTCCAGATCACAGGGACGAGAAGTACAACTCATTCTAACATATTTTAGAACTATAAGCAATGTTCCTATCTTCAATTAATTTGTTCATCTTAATTGAATCATCTTATCTTATTTTGTCGATATAAATAACTTGATTGGATTGACTGTATGTGCGCAAAATTTATGTATTGGTTTGTTGTCAAGTACGCTTATTTATATTTTAAAGTAATTTGGGTTTGGCAGACAGATATAAAAAGGGCAAAGAGCCTCAGGCGTAATTAAGTTTCCTGGAATATGTCGGTAACCAAGAAAAAATTACGAACCAGCCCATTTTTCTGAGCTTCACACAGGTCCTACCTTGTTGAGCATCACGATTTGAGATGGTGTAATTTTTGATAACAGGACCCTCCTAGTCCACATTGACTGCAGTTTGACAGCGAGCAGCTACGTCACACTGACTGTAAAACCTTTTGTTCTACCATTGTTTAATGCCACATCCGACAAGTTATTAAAACAAGACAATGCCAGGCCGCACGTCACAAAGTGAGCTCGTAATTGCCTGACCGGATTTAACTTCCTTCTTTGGCCGCCAGCGTCTTCAGATCTCAATCTTAAAGCAGGGATTAAAATGGAGAGAGCAAGTCCAATCATTGGCTTAGCAAAATCTGACTCAAAGACGCCAAGTTACATGACTTAACAACGACGAATGATTGGCACGTTTTGCGTGAAATAAGCGAAAGAAATCTGATTTCTTCCACAATTCTTTGCTTTAAAATCTATCACGTGACTTGGGGCCTTGGTTTCATGAATGAAAGTCTTCACTTCTTACATTTTATCTCTTCTCAATGATTTCAACCCCATCGAGCACTCTTGGGATCTCAATAGGTAGGATGTGAACCGAGGACCACTGATACAAACCATTGATGATCTGCACACAGCAATGGATGTGGTGTGACTAAGTTGACCTCACGAAACCATCAATGCATTCATTAAAAAAAAATTGAAAAAAAAATAGAACCGACTTCAAAATTGCTCTAAAAAGTGAAAAATAATTTTATTCTTTAAACACCATCGATAATACTTTCAAACAAATTTTTTGAAGTTGGCGCAAAAACAAAAAGTGAAATCCAGTGTAACGATGCTTCGTTCATACTTTTTTCAGAAAATCATCCAAAGTTAGGAACGAAACATTTATATCCTTACTCAAATATGCTGTTATCAATGCATAATGTATGCGGTAGTGAAGAAACTAGGCCTGGTTAAATTTATAGCTGTAGTTGAGTTATGGCTGTGAATGATCTTATCTATCATTTTTGCGCCAACTTCAAAAATTTTGTTTAAAAGTATTATCGATGGTGTTTAAAGAATAAAATTATTTTCCACTTTTTAGTGCAATTTTGAAGTCGGTTCTATTTTTTTTTTCAAATTTTTTTATTTCATTCTTTTTAGTGTAGATGTAGATATTTCAGTAAAAGTAAGAAGTTTCCTAGTAAGAAGTTCGGCTCTAGATCACTGTTTTGCTTCAGAGAAGCCTTTATTCAAAATTATCTTTACAATTGCTATTAATGTTACTGTTATATGGCACCAAACTTTTATAACAATGGGTTTCATATCATTTTAATCATTTAATAGGGAAATTGCATAAAATTTACTGTTTTTTGCCCGTAACTATTTTTCTAAAGAACAAATATGGTCAAACAAAGTAATGGAACCTAAGTTGAGCCATCCCCTATCCATTGAAAAAAGAATCATCAAAATCGGTTCACTAGGTGAGACGCTGTGAGTGGACAAACAAAAAAAAAAACATACATACGGTACGAACTAATAACCGCCTCCTTTTTGAAGTCGGTTAAAAAGCATTATCTCTCCAAATTGAGGCTTGCACAACTTCCTGAGGTATGCACATTGCACACTAAATTGGTTAAATTTTAATCATTTCAGTTTTGTTTTTGTTTTTTTTTTTTTTTTTTTTGTTTTTTTTTACTCCCTTTTACAAAAAAGGAAGTATTGTAATCGAAAAAAAAAATTTCACTCAAAAATCGACCTTAATTTCCATTTTGCTCGCCCCTGAATGAATATTGAGGTTTTTTTTTTTTTTTTTCAACCCGACCACACGTGGATACATGCCTAAGAACGTATAGACACATGAAGAATCCATTTTGACGATCCCCGTGTTAATTACAACGAGTTTTCTCGTGACGTCCATATGTATGTATCTCGCATAACTCACACAAGACCGGTATGTCCTAGAAAGTTGAAATTTGGCGCAGTTGTTGATTTCAATGTAAACTCAAGCGATGCTATAATTTGGCGAACACTTGGCAATATATCGCCAAGCTTTTGGTCGCTAAGTTTTATCGCCAACTTGGCGACGAATTTGGCGTTTTTTTTTTTGTTTTTTTTTGGGTTTCAATGTGGACATATTTAGAGAGTTACATTAAAACTGCCAATACTGGGAAAATTTTTCTGTATAAAACGTTTTCTTTGCTTCGGTTCGCAACAAACTTGGAATGGAATATTTAAAGTGTTTTTTTTTTTTTTTTTTTTTGCTCACTCCGAGGCACTATTATCTTTAAATTAGAGTAAAAGGAAGTCATGTGATGCACACATCAGTTATTTTTTTAATGATTCGCATATTCTTCTCACCGCAACTGCTCTTGGAAATTTCGAGACGCTAGTACATTCTTTCTTGGGGTGGTAATTTCATTTTTGAGGAGTGTATTTAAGTTCTAAGCATTGATTTCTAATACGTGTACCTATAGTAAATTGGTGTGTTCATAGCGTTTATGCAACTACTTTATTCCAGCACTTTTCATGTAAACTTTACATAATTTAATGCACTTTTCATTGCACCCTTATCAGGTGCTAGAATAAAATTAAAGTCACATCCCTATGCTAATCTCTGAAAATTTATTTGTAAATTTGAATTTCGGAATAAAGTAATGAACTAAGACTTTTATTATGCTCTTTGAAATAAATATGAGTCACATCTGTGTGAAAAATTATAGTGTATTGTGAGTATATAGTTATAGTGAAAATACGTTTTATCTGTTACGAAAGTCATTATGGTAAATGATAAACTTTAGTAACCAAAGAAAGAAACGTAATAAACATCATGACGTGCCAAAACACATGACTATAATGGTGTTTTCAGCTATTTGGAAACAAACAGAATTGAAAAGTTGGATGTTATTCAAAACTAGTTTGAAAATAAACTTCGTGACAAACATTTCTCACCGTATTAGCTTCACACTCCACTGTCAGCAAGGGACAAAAATATATTTTATAAAGTAATAAAGTTCATGCAATGTTAATGCAGTTGATTATGTTGAATAAACGTATTTTAGGATAGAGAAAATCGAAATATTTATCAAAATAGCCTAAAAAAAAGTCATCGATTTTTCTACTCTTCTGAAAAAAGATTACGATTAAAATATAGTTAAATTGTGCAATGGGTAAATCAAAATGCACCGAACTTGGTATTCTAGTAATTTTCTCAAGTGAAATTATATATATAAATCATATCTAATATATATAACGCATATATATGACGCTTATACATAGCTAATGTATATAATATAATATATATAACATACTCAAATATATAACGCTATATGATGAATATAGCGTTAGGAAGCATGCTCCATTCCCCTCCCTACCCCCTGGTCGTTGCGCTCGCCAAATGGTAGGGTCTGGTGGGGGAAAGTGGTCAATGGGGTAAAGTGGTCATACGTCAAATAAATGACTATAGCTTGGAAATAAATGTTCGAATGAATGTGAAAATTTTATTTTAGGTTCGGGGAGTTAGAAACTACATTTTGAATACAAAATTTCCAAACCTGGCAAAATTTTATTTGGTAAAAAAAATATTTTGTATAAATATGAAAATTTTAAAAATCTAAACATCTCTTTTAACTTCTTTGGGAAATTTTGTTTGTTGGAATTATAAACAGATTGACGGCACAGGAAGCTTCCTACATGTCTTAAGATCACTTACTCATTAGCAGTTAGCTGAATATATTTTAGATCATTTTTTAGAACAATTTCAGTAAGATGGGGTAAAGTGGTCATAATATTAGGCTTAACGAATATTGTTCTTCTAATGTCACTTAATAGTTATGTATAAGGCAGATATGAATTAAATAATAATTTCACTTAATGTGTATTGTTTTTACCGTAAATGGGGTTAAATATACGAGTACATACGTATGCATACGCATATACTCGTGTAGGCACGTATATAAACGTATTCACAAAAATGCACCAATAAATACGTATATGGGTATCTGCGATATGGGTATTTTTTATCTATGTAGATATACATTCGACTATACAAGTATATACTTGCTTTTACTCGTATGTATACGAACACTTATATACTCAGGTAGACACGTATATACACGTACGTACTCGATTAGACACTTACATACAAGCATATGGCATACAAGTATACAGGGTTAGTTTAAACTTTTGGGCAAATTATTAAAATGTGTTAGAGGGGAAGATAAAAAGCAAGAATCACATAAGACACATATGGTCACAAACACAATGCTGACGCGCTACATGCACGCAAAGCCAGAAATTGATTTATGCAAAACAGGTAACAAATTTATTACACACAGAAAATTTTACACAACATTTTAGGTCTCAAGAAAGTTTTAGAGCGATTGATGAAATTTGCGGCCTGCAGCTGTAATACATGTGCGTCGCAATCACAAAGCACTCTCTGTTGCAATAACGAGACTTTTGAAAAAGTTTCATCTGTCGCTGCGCCTTTGTTGCGACTACAGGCCGTAACTTTTAACAAGTGCTCTAAATATTTCTTAAAAACTAAATTTTGAGTAAAATCATCTTTGTGTAAAAATTTGTGACCTGCTTTGCATCCATCAGTTTCTGGCTTTGTGTGCATGTAGCGCGTCAACGACCATCATCTCCTTATTATTCTTTGCTTTTTATCCTCACCTCTCATACCCCTTAGGTTTTTGCTCAAGAGCTTGGATTCACTCTGTAGGCATACATGTATGTAAGCGTATATACTCGTGAATACATATATGTACAGGTTGACGAGTATGTACGTACATATAAATGTACGTATATACGTTTTTTCAGGTATATAATTATGTTTACACGTATACATACGTATATACTCGTGCTTCCATATGTACATGTATATACGTGAGTAGACACGTACACACACGCACTGGATGCATCCACGAATTAACTCGTGTACACCCGTATATACATTTATGTACAATTATGTATATACCCGCATGTACACTTGTACATATATGCGTATATACGTCTACTATACATGTATATACTTAGGTATGCGCGGTATCTACTCATATATGAACGTGATTACTCATGTTTACACGACACGTATATACTCGTGAATACACGCATATATTAGTGCATATACTTGTAACCATAAAAATAACTGAAATATACAAATATTAGGGTTATGTAATACGGTTTTGCATTTATTTTTAACTATGACCACTTTACCCCATGCTATGACCAATTTCCCCCATCCCATGGGGTAAAGTGGTCATAAATACAAAGGGAAAAGAAAGTGTTATAAAACTAAAAAACATTAATATTTTTTTTCTTCTAAAAATCAATGTACTGTGTTCTTTAATAATGCAATGTAAAATAACAACAAAAAAAAGTTGAGGTGTTTAAATTATTTGTTGTATTTATTATCCACCAAAGATGAAAACCTACGATTTTATGACCACTTTACCCCACCAGACCCTATGCTTCCGCTTAATATCGAACTTGGACTTATTTCTTGAAGAACTTTGTATGTTTTTGTTTTCAATACGGAGGCTAATGTTGTGTACATGTAACATATAACTAGAAGAAAAAAAAAGAATGTTACTTAAAGCAACGCCTCCACGTTAACACGTAATACTAAATGCCTATCGCTTTCTTATTTCAAAATAGAGCAAAATCGAACTTAAAAAATGTACAGTTAATACTGACACCTATAAGAGACATCAGAAATTAATAGTAGATATTTTAAATGTTAATTAATTAATAATCATTTAAATTTTTTGGATCCATCGTCATAGCAATGCCATCGTTGGAAGGCCGTTGGATGGCGCTGTTTGTCGAGTTTTTACCATATTTAGGCTATTTACTTTTTGTGTCAAATGCGTTTAGTGCTAAGGATCGTCGCTTAAAGACTATTTCAAACTTTACAGTCTAGGAATGAAATAATAATATTCATGATAATAATAATGATGATGGTGGTGGTGAAGATGGTGGTGATGACGACGAAAATAATTATTGCTATTATTATAATTATAATGAAGAAAAACACGTTTTAGCGGCTATTTTCAAATACAAAGCATTAGTTCCGCGGAAAGTTCTTGAGCAGATGGCTCAATGGCAGCATTTACACTAAAAAATGTTCTGATAGTGTTTAGAATAGAACTAAAAAACATTTGTATCTGCTGAAAATGATTTAAAAGTATTGATGTAGTTGTATTTTTCACCTTTAAATCCTTCTGTCACACCTTTCAGCGTCTTATTAAGTTTTTTCTAAAACAGTAACTGTTAATTTAAAATATGAATATTCTCCGAAAAATATATGCATTTGAGTTGTTCAATGAAAATTATATAAATACAGCCCCGTATGCTGTGAGCTATATTATGTAAAATAATATTCATGTTAGGATATTCAAAGATAAGAACTATTTGTTCGAATTCTTTGTTGGCATAAGGAAAATTTAAAACCGATACAGATCACTATATTTTCCTTACGAAAAGAAATCCTTTTTTAAATAAAGAAATCTATTGAAAAGCCAAATGTACTGAAAATTCTTAAAGTAAATCCTGCAAATTTATACTAAAAGTAATTCATGCAAAGAAATGTATTTCGGAGAAATTTAAAACCTTCACACCTCCGGCAAATAATCTTTCGGAATAGAAAACAGATTTGGCGGAGTCAAACAGAAACTGCGGAATCTGTAACCACATATGAATGAAAAGGTGGCAGGATAAAAAGTGAATATATTTTAAATATATTTACAGAGAACTCTGCCGTTTCTGATCTATGATATTCCGTTAAATATTTCGGCAAAGGATCTGGCATGCATATTTAACACGGAGAAGGTAAATTGGATTGACTCAAAAATTAGCTGTAAAGTTTTGGTGATTTACAAGGTTCTCAAAAAAAAAATATCTCTTTTGTTGCTAAGCACACTACTTATTTATTTATTGATTGATTGATTGATTTACTTATTTTCGAGGCTGATGTGTAGAGAATTAAATTAAAGTACATGAAATTATAGTGGTTTTTTCCTTAACATTAAACACAAAAAAATTCTAAACGAATGACTTGTTATACATTCGCAACTCCAACGAACTATAGGGGGCACTGAAGTCACTGTCTAATGGCGGAATTGAAAACTACAACAAACGCACATGGTAACGAAGAAAATGCTAAAAGTGTTGTGATTTTTGTTCGTACGTATGATTTTTTCGCTTTATTCTTTTAAAATTAATTTTCAAAGTCTTGTGGATATTCTGGCCCACGTAGAAAGAAATGAGAATTCAAGAAGCATTACTAAACGTCAAAGATTCATGCAAACTACGTAGTTCGTAGTTCTAAGCAGCTATTTCCACGATGTTGAATTCGATATTTATCAATTCTTGATAAAACTAAATAATAATTGTGGCCTGACAAGAATAACAATTAATGATAGAAAATTCAATGTGACATTACAAATTGTTATCGAAAGAAGATGATACTTTTTTGCCTTGCTTGGCTAGCGTTTATTTTTTTTTCCATTTGTAGTTGAGTTATTTCTCTCGAATTCCCGAATCGGTTCATTTAAAAATTTTCTGTTTCGATTTTTCTAATTTCTGAGTTACGATTTAATTGTGTCATGTTATGCAAATCATCAACAATATTCTCACGGATATATGGTGGTAGTTTTCTTTTCAGTTGATTGACCATTATTTCCTTTCACTTATCGAATTCTGTAATTTTACTACCATTTTATTCCACTCATGATAAAAATTAAAAATGGTTTAACTAAAAACGCGAAATCTCGCCAAGGCTACTTTGCTCGCACAATACTAAAAATTAATAACCCTAAACAAATTTGGCGAAACCTTTCAGCTGAGAATAAAAGGAATAAAGTAAATTCTTTCTCGGTTATTCATTTTGTTCTACGATAATATATTCAAGAAAATATTTTGAATACTATCCATTCCAACTAAATGCTGCTGTAAAATATGGTAAGTTTAATTAATTTAAGATTAAAAAAACCCCCATATTCTTACAAATTCATGCAAAACAATAAAAAATTTTACCTGGTATAACGTTATCCAATTTTGTTAATCCAGAGTTTTCTTGTTTACGCTTCCACCATTTAATACTTTTTTGAAAGAAATAAGGAAAACTAACATTATTTTGAGAAGCTCGAGAATACTACTAAGGGACGAATTAATTTCTGTTGTTGAAGGCGTTCTTAGACATGTTGAATGCGTTACTCAGAACAAACTGACCGCGTTTACGTCAACAGACACACGTGATGCGCAACGTGGCAATGTTTTAGGTGCAGACGCAGTTTTATAAATCACCGCAAGGTAGCGTATTCGAGCGCTGGAGTTCCGAATTAAAAAACGGTGGCTTCGTTTATTTATTTATTTATTTATTTTATTCTAGCCAATTGACAAACTGGATTCGGTAGTTAACTGAAAATAAATTAAAAACCAGTGTAGCCTCAAATGAAACCACCATGTCTCAGACAATGAAATATTCTAAGATATATTTCCTTAGGGCTGACTAAATATAAAATAATATTTAAGTGTTAAAAAATGTTTAACTTTGTTCTACAATTTTTCAATCATTTCATATTGTTTTAGAACTATTTTTGCTATTTATTATTAATCATTCTTTCAGTTCATATACCAAGTAAATTATGTGTTACCGGCGATTGAGAACAATTAAGTGCCATATCGTTAAACAAATCTCATCATAAATCAGAAACAAAATGCGCATTAAATAAAAATACGCATTTTCAATCTAAAAGCATTATTTATGTACATTTCGCAAGAACGATTCCTGCGCAGGTTTTGGAATCTCAGAAAACGCTTTACACGCAAAAAAAAAGCTTAATATTTTTTTAATTGATAAATTTAAAAAAAATGTAGCATGTAAAATTCAACAGTTTAATAAATATACAAAAGCAAAAAAATGCAAATTGGCTTGCAAAGAGGGAAAGTTCCTCCTTTCCATTGTTTAGAAATGGATAAGTGAAATAGTCACTGAAAAAAATTATTTGTACTATCATTTAGTTGCTAAAATAAACAGAAAGATTAAATCATGTCGCGCATAAAAGTTTTATTGAAACATAGATTACTACGCGTATTCACTGGTCTCAAACTGCAGTTCTATTTTTTTTCACATAACAATCTATAAAACTAGTTTTAAAGAATGATTTAAAAACAGCTACTGAAATGATCGCCCTCAATAAGAAAAAAATTTATAACAGCAAGGTCTTTTGAATAACCCTTTTCGAATTACTTTTATTAAAAGTCACTATCAGTTCGTAACAAAACTCATTTCAATTATTTATTAATCTGAAACCCAAAATTAATGCTGGCGAGAAATAAACATAGCATCAATTCTTGCACATCACCCGAAAAAAGTTCATTTTCTGCGCTTTATGTGACATTTTCAGTATTAAACATTTCAAATAAGAGCAGAGCAATTTTCGTTTCGAAGACAAAACTTCCTATTTATAATAGGAAATGCAAGTAAATAAGATATGAGTTAGGGTGTCATTGTGTGATGTATGAAAGGAGAAGAAATAATACCTTTAGGCTCTTAAAAAGGAAATTGCGTTGAAAACGGTTTCTTCCTTTCTGCATAAATCATTCTCTCACTGCTAAATATGAAGGTAAGCAATATGTATTTCTTATAAGATGTTGAAACTAATTGCATAAAATATATAAAATACACCGCCAGCTCAGTTATTCCATCTGAGGACTGCAGTTTCATGCTTATTAGCACTCATCAGCCTGGAATAGGAAGTACCTGAGCTGGAGGCGAAAAACCACTGAAGGGAGCCAAGATATGGGCTGTTCACTTATCGGCCGTCCGTTCCGTCCATTCCGTTTTTTGACGTGACGGAATGCCGACGAAAACAGGATAGAATTCACATACGATCGCCGTACATCAATTACGTGAGTGAATTCACTAACCAAAGAGAAGAGTGCGCTGCTTGGCGGAAACCAATGAAGTTCTGCCCTACTTTTGACGGCCGTCAGATATCAAGGCTCTTCTGATCGAAACCGGTCCCGTCCAAGATGGCTTGCAGTCATAGCAACCAGCAAAGAAAACCTGTTTCGGATGAGGGAAAAACGGGATGGACGGGACGGACGGCCGTAATGTGAACTGCCCCATAGGCGGTGTATTTTATGTATTTCTGCCTTAGCTCTGACTTACGGCGATAACTTACTGAAAAATAATTATATGAAAGATAACACTTATATTTTTTCGTTTATGCAGTAGTCAAACTATCACTAGATAAAGTACAATCGCAAACCCAACTATGAGGACATGAAAGTCCCTTTACTTCATCACTTTACATTGATGTTTGGCTACAAAAATGAAACGTAACTAACTTCTATACTGACCCTTTAAAAGTGTTATTTATACTAATTTCAAGTAAGCTACAAATAATGAGAATTTTCGATAAAGGATTACACAGTTAATTCCCGTTTTATAGAAGTTCAAATCATTTCACTGAAGCGAAATTTTATTTTACCGATATTACAAGTGTTGACTTTGTTCCTGTATAGTATGAGTTAGAGACTACTAAGGACTTGACTAAAACAAGATTTTTGCTGTAACGGGCTTTGGTAAAACGGGATTTATTTGTAACTCCAGTTCTAATTAATTTGTAAGCTTTGAATTTTTTTCGTCATATGCAGAAAAAGGAAAAAAAATATTCTTTTGATTTGAGCCAAATTGTGAGAGTGTGTTTTCAACCACAAAATAGTGAAATAATTCTAATTCGAATTTTAATATTTCGCTAAATTATGGTGATAAAAATACAAAACCGAACCCACCAAGATCATTGGGAGAATTAACGTTTTGGCTACCTTGTTTGACCCATCTAGCTCCATGCTTTTTTCCAGACAGTTGTAATAAATTTATTCAAATTCAGTTCATCTTTCAAACTGGTTTTTTTATTCAATCTCTCAATAAATCACACCGACGAGGACTAAAATCGGCATTCGTTAGGAGTGATTTGTGCCAAAAATGAATCCGCCCCTGTTTTTTTTTTTTTTTTTTTTTTTTTTTTTGTTCCGGTTGTATACCAAACTTTGTCATAATCCTATCATTACTTTTTAAAATAAAGCTGTTACGTTTAACGAGAAAAAGCGTTCCGTTGCAACACTTCCTTGAATATATTAGCTCAAAATATTAATTACCACCTGTCCCCTTTCGGATCTACCTGTAAATCAACTTTTTTCTAAATCCTCGTAATACCTCGAGATATAGCAGTCCCACTTAACCAGAAATAAACGTTCGATTTCACTACTGTCTATAATTTATTAATACTAAAGTAGAATACTGCCGCGTTCAGGTAAATGGCAGAAACTATAAATTTTTCCTTTTGATTATTTTTTTATTTATTCATTTATTTATTTATTTTCATTGTTGTCATCAATTGTACGTTAGCTTTATTGTGCAAACTTGCTTATTTGGGAAAAAAAACCGCGAAAAAAACATCTAGTTCCAACATTTTCGAATGTTAGTATGGAATCCAAAAAGCGTTTCGTCAAATATCTCGAAAACTCATTTCTGCAGATACTGCCGTTAACCTGCCAAGTGTAGAATAAGCATCTGCTACATTCAAGGCCAGTATATTGATCAATTTGTTTGATTCTTTTGCTATTTTTAAGACCTAGCAATCATAGTAACGAGGAGAAAATTCGATTACTTCATCTTCAATGAAGTGTTGTCGCCAAAACATTATTAGCACCTACTCGCATAGAGGCACTTAGTATTAGATACACCTTTTGTTTCATTTCATGCGCTACGATTGTGCTATAAAGGCTGAAGGATATCGTTCACATACACACAGACAGACTGAGAATCAAAGAAGTCAAAATAATTTCAGCACACTTTAAAACGTATAAATCCGTTATGCGAAAAATTTCACGAATTACACACTGTTAAATATTAGTTATTTATTACTATTCATGGTGATATCTTATATACTGGAGCTCAGATTTAATCATCTTTTGAATCACTTGAATGTTCTTCTTTCAAATAACGAATCTACACTTAAAGGTTTAAATATATTTTATAAAATCTTAGTCTATGTCCATCCAAACCTGTTCTTATGCATTGGATAAGGACCGCATAAAAAAAAATCTCACAAAAAAAAAAATTGTTCGCAACTTCAAGAGTAACTTTTAAAAAGTTGCTTTCGCAACACACTTTTAAAATATTTTTTTTATTCGGTGGATAGGACTCGCATAAAAAAAGTCTCACACTGAAAATAACCCAAAAACTTACAAAATTATAATCTTGAAACGAAATCAAAAAGCAAGTGATGATAATTTTTGCCAAGTAGTCAGACAAAATTTCCCGAATAAGGAAATTTTTGGAGGTCACAGTGACTTTCCATCGGGGTGCCTATGTCGTCACTTGAATAAGTGACGTCACGTGATACTACGTCGCACTCGTTTATAAATAATTTCCGGTCGTTTTATAGATAATTTTCATTAAACACACAAAAAATATTCGCACAAAAAAGACCGAACAAAAAGAGGTTTGGGTGTATTTGCAATTTTTTTAATTAATTTGAAACTTTTTTTTAAATTGGGATATATTCGAATGCGAGGAACTATTATGTAGATACTACCTCGCACTAGTTTTAAAAATAATTTCTTTAATTGAATCTTAATCTGATTGAAATTTTAATGTAGCGAACAAAATAAATTCGCACAAAAAAAAGCACTAAAAATCGTATAAAAACAAGTTTGTATGTACAATATATTTCTTACCAGAGCTAGACAACGTAGACGCGCACGCCGTGCGCGTAATCGTAAAAGTTCTTACTCTTTACTTCTAATTTATGTTTAATTGATATCATTTATTTAAATTGGTACAATTATAAATAGATAGCATATACACAAGCGCGTAAGGCGGATATATTCGCTGCTGTGCGGATATATTCCCTGCGGGCACGCGCATCTGGCGGTAATCGTTCAGGTCATCATTCTTTGCTTCTAATTTGTTTTTTAAATTAACATTTTTTATGTCATACGTTAGAAACATAGCTATATAATATAGACAGACGCAGTAACATTCGTTGCTTTAAGCAAATATTTGCTGCTGTGCGGGGACATTCATTGCGGACACGCGCATCTCGTGATAAATGTTACTAATGTTCATGTTTTCCACCTGTCCTTTTTTTTTGCTTCTGTTAAATATATTACTGAAATGTTAATTCTCCCTCCTTTTCATCCAGTGGTGATAACCGAGTTATTTTTTTCATGTAGCTTTGTATTTCTTTTCTTTTTTTTTTTTTTTCTTTGGCGCTCATATCAAAATGGGGCCAGCAAGTTCACACTTACCGTATTTTCGGAAGTTGCACCGCAAACGTCATAAACGCCATATCGTAAAATTTGTTTTTCAAAAAAAGGAAAAATTTTATTGTACGTGCCACACTCGTCGTTAGCGTCGCGCCTAAAGTTTAACAATGTGAAAAAAAAAGTTGTTTCTGTTAGGGTTTTTTTTTTTTTTTTTAAGAAGAAGAAATCTGGAACGCAATTCAAACAGATTAAATCTTTCAAAAAAAAAATCTTAACTGTAATTACTGATAGTTAATTACGCTAAATCGGACAACCACGGACTTGCCAAATTTCGGGTCGCTGCCGAAAATTTTGACATTGCGCATTAAAAAATATTAAACGTTCGCCTTTATAGATTTTTTAAAAAGCTGTGAACTTTTTTTTTTTGAAATAATTAGAGGATAAAGTAACTTAACTTTCAGCAGTTTAGTCCAAAAAACGATACTTAAAGCTGGAGATTCGCACTTAATAGCGAAATAAAAATTCCGAAAATTTGGACATTTTTCCGATTTTTACTCAATTCTTTTAGTTAAAAATTAAAGAAATAAATACTAACACATTGTGGCTTGAACCAAACCACGGCCTGAATCCGATCGAAGCTGATCCGTGTAGACCGTAGTTTTATTTGATGTTAATAATTGAAAAGCACGATAAATAACAATGTTACATAGTTGGAGCCAAATATTTAGAAACAAGTTTCTGTAAAACAGACGCATTTAGCAAAAGAAGCTGAGTAAAAATAACTACAATTCTAAGTTTCTAATTTTCTTCCCTTTTTAAGATTTTCCCATCTTATTTCAAGAATTGAGCACTAAAATTAGAAACGCATTAAGGGCCAATTTTTTTTTTCGTTAAAATAAAGTAAATGCCAAGCATTTCATTGTGGTAAACGATTTATGTGCCTATCCTCCCTAAAATTAGTTAAAATAACGTTAGTGCCCGTGCGGTGGAGAACGCAGTAAGTGGCATTAAAGGTTTTTGAAGGTTACCGTCTTGGTTGGTCCAAGTCCTAATGCAAAAAAATTGAAAACGCTGTAAGTGCCACAATCCGTCTGGAATCTTATTTTTAATGCCTTGTAAAATTTGTTATTTGGTACTTACTGCGTTTTCCATTTTCAGTCTTTAATTCTTAAACATTTTGAAGTTTAATGGGTGTTCTGGTCAGTGAGAATCATTTTGGTGCAGCCCTCAAGTAGAAAAAGTTTGAGCACCACTACTATAAAATTACCCTTTTAAATTTAAAGAAAGTGAAGATCCTTGATATGCAGGAAAAACATTGATATCGATCGCATAAGCTTCACAGCACCAACTATCATCATCCTCACTGTTTTAGTTACAGTAATTATTATTACTCTTTCTACTGCACAGTAGTATAACAGTACTGCATTTCATAATTTTTATTGTCTACTGCACATACAGTATAGTATTTTATGTCTCTCTCTCCCATTGATCATGGATTTTGTGCATCATAACAGTATTTATATTGAATGATGTAGATTTAAAAAAAAATAGTTGTCAAATTCAGTTCTTCGTGTGAAAAACGTTGAAATATACTTAAGGGATGTTTCAAAGCAGTCTTAATGGTGTTTACAAGTGTCTAAAATATTTCTTTTTGTGTTTATCTAAAAATTGTACACAAACCCTTTATCACAACGCATAATTTTGACTTACGTGAGAGGTTCTGAAATGCATCCCTCGCTTAAGTCGAAACTCGACTGTACCGCGTATCTATGCCCGTACGAACGTGCCGAAAAGACTACTCACCATGAATTTGTGGTTGAGTGAAATAGAAAACTAATGCCGAATCTCAAGTGAAAACTTTTTCGTGATTACAATACTCCCCTTACTTTGTAAAAGGAAGTAACAAATAATGTATGTCGAATCGTTATGCTTTTCTGAATTTATTGCAACACTGTTTTGAATGACAAATATTTTCATCGTGCAATTGCTGCAGTTACTAAGCATTCAAAATGAAGTCTGAAATAGCAATGTATGTCCATTGAAATTCGGAAACATTCTTAGAGTTGACAACGGAATTCTAAATTCAGGAATTTCTGTGGAATTCTCTCGTTTTGAATGCGTTGCACTCAGACAGAAAAAGCCATTGCATGCGATGAAAATATTTTGAATCCAACATAAAAAGAAGTTATTGATTTTTTTTCCTACCAGAAAAAGGTAATAGTCACGTTTATTTATCTCGGGTGTTAGGATAAGTAAGATGAAAAACAAACTTCATATTCCTGTCCAAAAGTGCTCCTACTAAAAATTGCCACAACAAGCTAATATACTGACGTCATTAAAAAACTTGCATTCACAACATGCTAAAAATATTTTTTTTTTTTTGTTGTTGTTTAAAATTTCTCTTATTGTACAAAAAAATTACTACAGGAAGTAGTAATAAATTTAAATGTATTATATTAAATTTAAAGCAACGTAAGATGAGAAGAAAAATTAAAAATTGTTTCTCAATTTGAAAGACCCTTTCTAATTTCAAAAATGTTTGAAGTTTCGTTTTTGCATCAAGCGGCACAGTATATTTGTATGATAACGCTGTTTTTTATAAAAAGATTGTTAGCCTTATTCTAACGTAATTTTATTATTTTTCAAGGGTTATTTAAGTTCTTTTCTATATTTATTCAGGTACTGTGCAGTTGAAATAGAGAAAAAATCACATTCCCGTGTTTTTAACATTATTCCAAAAGTTCTTTGTGTAATGTATTATGTTCAAAGTTCAAGTAGGTAAACAACTCCGAGACTAATCGAGATAAAACAAAGCACGTAGCATGAAATGATACATTATTTTAAAAATTGTACTTTTCTAAATCCTGATAAGTGAAATGCTTTTTGTTTCCTTTAAAAGGGACATGTTTTGTATTTATGTTATAAGTTTAAGTAGGTTAGATAAATCGAGGATAATCGAGATAAAACAGAGCACGTAACATGAGATGATATATTATTACAGGATGACTAAAATAACTTGGACACACATGATACATTATAATTTTAATGCAAGAAAAAATGTTACGACTAACTTTCAGAATTAATATGAATACAGAAGTTCATCTAATATATTTAGAAATTTTCAAAGTGGCTAACTTTAGCCTTAATACGGAGGCATAAACGTGTCACAAATTTTTAAGTCATGAGCCGCAATTCACTGATATTTTGTCCTATTCCTTGAATAAGGATTTCTTTGGGGATGCCTAAGTTTTATGAGGTCACACATCCTTGTCTCCAAGATGGCCTAAACAGAATGATCCATTGGGTTCAAATCTGGGGTATACAGTGGCCATTAGGATGGTTCAAAAATACATGTGGAAAAAAAAGTTTCTCCTAGATAACAGAACACCCCTCAATATTTTTAGACTTGTGGATAGTGATATACTGGAAGAATTTTAGTTTCCTATTTCAACTAAAAGAGAATGCTCAACCCCTCCCCCAAACTTCATACGTATGGGGAGAGCTGTTTTAAAAGCACATTGAACAGAAAAAACAATGCTACATATCATAATAATATACACAAGTAATAAGCATATACACTGCAATAAAATAATTATTTATAACCCACCCATTTTCCGACTTTTTAATCGCAAATCTGCCAATTGAGTCATTCCATGCGAAATGAGCAAATCAGCTGTGGCTGACATGTCACAGATTTCAATGAAAATTTTTATTTAGGTAAATCATGCATATCTATAAGGAAATGCAAAGTATAAAAGTTTAAAAACAGTTTGTTGCTTTGTTATTGAAATTAGAAGTTGATGCTTACGCTAAGCCTAAATTTTCAGAGTTCATTGCTGCCAGTTTGTGACTCAATAACTCCATAAGTTATAAACGCACACTTAAAAAATAAATATTTCCGCATTCTATAAACAATTATCTATTGAGAAAGAGCAAAGTAAAATTTATTCGGATCTTTTTTTGAATCTGAGACATTAACAAAGATTGAAATTTTGCCAATTTACTTCAGATTTTAAATCACCCTTCTAGCGCTTTTAATGAAAATATAACAGTAAAAATGATTCAGATTGAAAAACTATCTATAAGTAACTATCTGCTCTAATTTAATAACTGTTTATGAATTTCTTAATGACGAAATTGTACTTAAAAAATCGAAAATTTCCAAAAATTTCATTTTTTCCTCTATTTTAGATGTTTTTTTGAAAATGAGGGAATGCTCTAAATTTACTCAATTTTTTTTCATAATATATTGAAGTGTCTTTTAGATGCTACTAAGTTTTAATCATTGGTATCAGCGTATTTTTGTTACTAGAGTAACTTGAACTAAGGTAAAATTTCATTAGTTACTTCTTTTTATTTTGTAAGTTTAGCAAAACTAACCATTTCTTTCGTGTTTCATTTTCTCAAAAGCATGTTTATGAAGTACATGCTGAAATGTACATTTTTTTAAATTGAAATAAATGTCAATTTTACTTGCTTTTGTATCATTTAGTCGTTTATCTAGTTCTTTGAAATCCGTAATTTCACATAAGGGTCAATCCTCACAGGTTCCACACAGTATAATCTACTCATTCATGTCCAAATATTTCTAAGTTATCAAATTAAAATAACTATTTTGAAAATTACAATATGTTTTTTCAGTATAATGTATTATATAGGGAACAATATACGTAATTTAAGAAGGTGCCATGAAGTTTTTACTTTTTATTTCTGTTTTACTGTGTGAATTGACTAGCGAAATTGCTTAATTTCAAAGACCTGTATCTTTTTTACAAACCAAATACAAAAAACAATATGTATAACATGTATAGTACTTGAATGGAATATTCAATTGGCCAGGGATTTTATTTTTAATTCAATCCCCTTTTGCTTTATAGGGGTCTAAAAACGTCATTTTTGTCATTTTTTCGAATTTTGAGGGGCTATAATCTATAAAGGGTACACAAACACATAGCAACAGTTACATATTCTTTTTAGCATGGTTCCAGTGATTAGTTTTTGCCGTATTTCATTTTGTGTTTCCGTCCTCTACGTGAGTTATCCCCCTTTGAAATGAGTAAAATTTTTACATTTGGTCTTGAACTTTAACCTGTTGCCATTATTTTAATTATTAACGTACAGCTACGTAACTCAACATGTAAGACTATCGACTTATGCACTTTAACATCAAAGCGTTAAATTAACTGTCATAAATGTAATTCAAATAGATTTTAGTTAAAATGCAAAGGTCTAAAAGTCCCATTTTTGAGTACGAAAATCACTTTTGATGACCTCCAAAAAATCGAAGTTGAGAAAAAAAATAAAAGGGGTTTTAAACGTCTTTCATATGCAGCTTTTAGGGATATGAATTTCAAAATAATTAAAAATGGTCGAGCGCAACCATCCGTCGAACCTGTATGGATTGACCCATAAAACAGAAAGAAAATACTATTTTTCTGAATTTTATTTTACGTTTGGAAATCAAAAACCAATTTCGAGTTTCTTCAAGCAGATAGTAGAAACACAGCTCCATATTCTTAAAGAATTTTAAAGTTGTCTGAATTTTCCCTCATTTGAATTTTTGTGTGTACGTGAAGGGGAAAATCATCATTTTACAAAATGTCACTAAGTTTAAAACTGATTTTGAAGACAAATGAGCTAAAATACAACTTCAAAAGTAAGGTATTTCTTTTATGATACTTAACACATTATTGGGTATTAATTTCATCAAAGCTAATGCATTCCTTAAAGATTGATATTAAAAAATAAAATGCTTTATTATGAGAAAATTGAAATATTTTCAGTTTTTGAAACTCAGTTAAAAGTTAACTATAATAAGTTTGAAAATTTTACTGATATCAGATTGATTACCCTACTCCATAGATTGCAAAAACATAACTTTTATGTTTTCATTAAATAGTTAATAAGATACAAGCCTTCAAAAGTGCAACATTTAGCATTTATGAGAATGATGTTCAATTTGACCAATTTTCAATCGCATGTAACTATTTAAATAAAAAATTTTAAGCAAAAATATTTCAGATGTTTTTATATGTTCATAAAAAGAACCTGTATACCAAATTTCATAAAAATCTGTTACCGTGCGGCCAACTTTTTTGCGAGTTTTGCTCATTTCGCATGGAATGACCCAATTATCAAAATATTTCCGCAAAAGAACCAAAGAGCGAAACTGAAAACCATTGAAAATGCCTTACTTAAATTAGCTTCAAAGCATTTTATTTGTTACAAACAGAAAATGGCAATAAATAAATTTTTAAATCATTGAGAGTTTCCAAAGCGCCATCTAGTGGGGCCATGTTCCGATATTTTGCCGGAGGGTCGCGAAAAAAATTCTATTTCTAATTACCAAGCGATATGAAATATACTTAATGTCCTATTCTCATACCTAACAAATACAAATAATAAATTTCATGAAAATCGGTAGAGTCGTTTCGGAGGAGTTCAATAACTAACACCGTGACAGAAGATTTTCATAATAAGATTAGATAGATAAGGAAAGAGTGAGACAGCATGAGTTCGTGTCTAACTGATCTCGTGGTACTTTTATATAAGAAGTGGAAAAAATTATGTGTTGAATGGAACTTAATTACAACAAAACTGTTCAGGAAAATAGTAACACGATCAGTATACTTAATATACTTTCTAATATACAATATCTTAAATATACTTTCTGTGTACTTAAATTTAAAAATAAAAATTTTACTTAAAGCTTCCGAAATAATTAGTTCGTTTAGTTGCAGTTTAGTATGATTTTTAAAAATGCTATTATAAAATAATTGCTTATAAGGATTTCAATACTTAAAAATTCTCTTGAGATTTCTTGCTAATATTTCTGATTAGTTGAGTCAATTGTTAGCTTAACTCCACATTTTACAAAAATAAATGGATTAAAATGTCATTCATTACTCCTCATAAAGATTTTTTTTGAAATAAATATGACAGTAAGTACATTTATTTGAATTCAAGAAAATCATTTTTAATGAAAGATCAGAAAAGAAGCATGAAGCGTCACGAAGAGATTTAATCTCTGTTTCCTTTCATCCAATTACCTTAAAGTGGAAAAATTTTATTTATTTCCTTCCTTTCAAGAATTAAAACTTTATCATCCGTCAGTTACATTTGAAGCAACCTCGATAAAATTGTAATTAGTTTGGAAATCAACAAAAGGATTAGTATTTATGTGCTAATTAAAATGCTCAATTGAAGATTTTATTGATAATCATCAAAACATTTTTTGAAAGTCATTTTAAATGATGAACTTCATCCTTAAACGCTATTATAAGTGTAACAATTGTTTAAAATTTATCCATTAAAGTCGAATAAATAATAATCGTAAAATGTTGCAATCGTAAATGTCTTCCCCAAGATTAAAAAAAATCTTCTGATCAGCATTTTTTAGCACTAGTATGATCAATCCATATGCACGGATGTGATATTTTTATACATGAAAAATTTGCATTTTTATTTTTTTTATTTTTTTTTATGGAATTTGAAACTTTTTTACCAATTGTCGTATATTCGAATACGAGGACAAGTTATGTATCCCGATATGAAGCATCAACTTTCGTAATAAAATTATTTTGAACTTTAAACATAATGATTTGTGCTGTGACTGGTGTGACCGCAAAGTTACAGGGTTCAGTCACTAGTCAGGCAGGAAAGGTTTTTGATCTGGGTGGATTAATAAATCTCTACTTCAAGTTCAGTCAACAGTGTAGCATTGCAAATAACAAAGCCAATAGAATGCTTGAGTTTATCAATACATCTATTTCAAACAAATCTAAGATGGTTCTTCTGCCTTCGTACAGAAGTTTGGTAAGACCACATTTGGAATATGCTGGTCTCCTTATCTCAAGAAAGATATTTCTTTATTGGAAATGGTTTACAAAAAGGCTACTCTCAAAGGCTACTCTCAAAAGGCTACTCTAAATTTCGTAGATTATTTAGGGTACTTTCAGATTCAGATTAGACTTAAGATGCTTAAAATGTATAGCCTGGAACAGAGGAGAGTCAGAGGGGGACATGATTCAGTTGTTTAAATTCATCAAAATGAAATACGTTAACAGCTTAAACTTTTGCACAAAAAGCAGGACAAGGGACCATTGTTTTAAGCTATTCAAATTTCAGCCTTAGCTTAAAATTAGAAAAAATTTATTACTTTAGTAGTGTTTTTGGTACTTGAAACAGCTTGTCGAAGTAGGCTGTAGTGAGCAAGGGTGAAGATAGCTTCAAGAGGGCCTTTGATCTTTTTTGGGGACTAATAAACTGACTAGGACCAGCCTAGCTGGTCATCACATTTGTCAAGTGGAATCACACATTGAAGTCAAGTGGAAAGAGTTTCCACAGGCCTAACGTAAGAAATTTTAATCTGGTGCATTCTTTTAGGAAAGAGTGGGGGGGGAAAGAGAAAACCACAGGGCTCGTTTAAGATGGTTTTCACTTTTTGGGGGGGAAATTAAGGATCTTGACAAAAAAAACGAGCTGATGTGTGCATCACATGACTTCCTTTTACTCCAATTTAAAGTCATTTCCCCATTACTGGCAATTTTAATGTGATTCAATAGTTAACTGTCTAAGTATCACCAACAGTGGCCAAATTGAAACAGATTTTTTTTAAAAAAATCGCCAAATTTGTCGCCAAGTTGGCTACTAAAAGACTGGCGATATATCGTCAAGTGTCCGCCAAACTATAACACCACTTGAGTTTACATCGAAATTAACAATGATTTTCCCCATAAAGGGGCAAACACCCGAATGCAACTAAAAGGGGAGGTGCACAACTAGACTCCACTAGGACTCTACGTACCAAATTTCAACTTTCTAGGCCTTATCGTTCTTGAGTTATGCGACAGACATACGCACATACATATATACGTACATACAGACGTCACGGGAAAATCCGTTGTAATTAACTCGGTAATCGTCATTATAGATATTTCGCGTGTCTATGCGTTCTTAGGCACTTATCCACATATGGTCGAGTCGGAAAAAAAATCAACATTCTTTCGAGGGTGATTAAAATGGAAATTAATGTCGATTTTTGAGTGAAAATTTTTTCGCGAATAATATACTTCCTTTTTTGTAAAATGAAGTAAAAAGCATTATACAACGTAAGTTAACAGTTTATAAGTGTGCAAGATAAGCTTAAAAGCTTATTTTTTACATTTCCATCTAAACTACTTACCGAAAACTTTTGAGCATACAGTGAAGAGCAGAGCGAAAGATTTCACCACTATATTCTTGATATACAGAGCTGTTGTTAAGGAAATTGTGACATTAACATGTTATCTGAGTATTGTTGAATTCTTATCGATAAAACAACGAAGAAAATCAGGAATATGGTCAAAAAAACGTCAAAGAAAAAAAAAGATTTCATTTGAATCAAGGGCAAACCTAAAATTGTTCATAAATATCGTAACCATATTTTGGTTGATTGTAAGACAAATATTACATTTAGTTTGATATAACAGGTTAATTAGTTTGATCAAATATGTTTAGTTAGTTTTATGTAATTATTATTTTTATTTTTTAATAGTATAGTTAGTTTTTTAAAAAATTGTCTTAATTTTGTGAAAAAGCTTAACGTTATGAGATGTTATGGAAGTAACTTTAAATATATGTGACCCATACAAAATATTCAACAAAAATATCTCATGCAGCTCTATTTTTTTTTTTTTTTTTGCTAAAATGTGTTCGAACTCTATAATGGTACTTAAAATAAATACAGTTGACGCCGGTTAATTGAATCAGTGGCAAATTGAATCAGCCGCTTTAATGAATCAAATTGCCAAAAACAGAATAATTGCCAAAAGCCAGCTTCATTGAGTCAGCAGCTTTATGGAATCAACCGCTTTATGGAATCAAAATTGTGTTAGAACAAACTTGATTCATATAAGCGGCGGCCACTGTATTATTTTCAGGAGAAAAGTTGTTATTACTACATTTTAGCAAATAGAAATTCACTGTATATCAATAAGTAAATGTTCAGGAAAGAGAGAAATTGTTCATGCCCATGGAGTTTTTTTCTAATGCTTTATTCTATTGTATTTCCTGTTTTTTCTTGTAATGCGCTTACATTCTCAATGACAACTAATGTTTGCAAGCATTTCTCATGCAAAGTTCAAAAAAAAAAAAATAGTTTTTAAACTTTTCCGCACGTACAGACAAGTTAAATCGAAAATCAAAGATCAAATTGAGCTTCTGCTCTTTTTATTAGATTTCCTTTCTTTATAAAAGAGTCACTTGTTCCCAAGTCAAGAAAACATTGAATTTTTATTGCTTTTTGAGATTTTCTTGCATGGTTTCCAGCAGCTGATGTCCACTGGCTTTTGATAGTTTTCTATTGCTTTCCTTACAATCGGTTCTTGAAGTGAATCATAAAAAAGTTAACGGAATTCAGTTCAAAAATTTGAGCACTTTTTGGGAAAATTCCTTTTTTTCTCTAAAATGTCTGCCGAATAAATCTAGTTGTTAAAGTTTAAGAAAGCAATCAATGCCTTTCAAAAAGTCAGCCTTATTTAACTGAGTAAAAGTTTAGAAGTAGACATGTTTGTATTTTGTCATTTTCATAGCAGAGAATTATACGACTAATGTATACAAATTTATACATAGCTTTTTTTAAAAGCGTTCATTGTAGTCCAGAATAAGACTGGCCACGGGAAGAGAATGATTGCATTTCGGTTTTGGATCAAAGCACCCCAGTAGATTCCTTAGTTCAATAAATTTTTGTCATCAACAGATATTGCAAAAAAATGCATTAAATAGTTTATCAAAATATCATAAACAATCTTTTCTCAAAATTAAAAGAAAGAATCTAAACCAAATCAGCTTTTTACCGATGAAACACTGCTCTAGAAATCAGTTTTTGCTAAACGCATTTTTTTTTATCTGATAATACAATATGTTTTATTTAAAAATAATGATAACTTCACTTACGAATTTTTAAGCATACAGGTACAGAGCTCCTATAAGTGATTCAGTTTGGTGATAGTAGTGATGATGTAATGATAAAAAAAATTCAAATAATAATTATAATGGTGACAGTGATGATGATATTAATGATAGCTATAAAATTGATGATCATAAAAAATATTGACTATGATAAAAATGATCATGATACTAAAAAATACTACTGCTAACAATAATATGTAATAGTAATGAAAATATTAAGAGTAATAATAATATACATTTTCCAATAACAATAAAAATTATTAAAATAATAATTACGCTTGTAACTGTGGATATGATAAAAAATTTTATGATAACAATAAAAAAAATTGTATGATGATAATAATAACAATAATTGATCATAATGACATTGATGATGATGGTAATGGTGAAACTAATCAGGGACCACATTAAGCATTCGCCACTGCGCCAAATGCGATTATACCGTAAATTTGGCGAAAAAAAATCTACTTTGGCAAACAGAAAATTCTCCGAAATTTCCATCCCTACCTGATCCTCAAAAGATTGTCAAAAATTAACGAATACTCAATTCCCTTATTAAATGTTTCAATAGAGAAAAATACATTCAAATCAGTTAAAGTTGGTCTTAGGATAAGACTTTGGAAATTTGGCTAACACTTTTAAAATTAGGCTAATTTACTAGCTAACAATTCGAAACCCTTAGCGCGGCCCCTGCTAATTATGACGATGACAGTGATAGAAATAATGACAACTGTCGGGTACGTTCTTTTGCCGCGCTGCAGCGCGGCAAAAGCCGATACTAGTTCTACATTGCATTACACTACAACCATGCAAAATCAAACATTTATTTGTCAGGGTACTAAAAAGGTAAAAACTTTGTAAAGAACATAAAAAGGTTAAAAAAAGATACAAGGCACTCACACCTCCATCGACTAAGTTAAAAGTGAGGATCTCCACTTTGTCCCTTTCACCTTGACTTCCGAGGAAAAACTACTCACTTCACTTGATTTCGCGCAGTAAAAACTATACGAAAACAATCACAAATTCTTGAAACGGACTCGAACCTGTCTTCCCGAACATGTTGTAGTTGTGTAGTCTCCGGTAGTGCTCTGCGCCTTTCTTCGGGTTCTATTGGAAAATTGGAGTTGGTAAAAGGTTTATAATTTGGAGCGTCCTTTTTTGTTTTCGGTTTCACTTCGCATGCCTCGGCTTACTCGTTTACCAAGAAGGCCGGTTTCAAACGGTCAATATTTATAATTTTTGGTTTTCCATTTATTAGAATAGTGAACATTTTCCCATCGCCTTAAAACTTTAAATCGGCCTTCGTAAATGGTTGTAACGTTTTATGGATTCTATCCTCACGAACAAAAACAGGAAAGCACGTTGACAGAGCGTGACTCACAAAAACAGGATTGCTCCCGTGAATCACTGGTGTAGACGTTGTGAGCTTTCTCATATTGTCGCACAGTACTTTCACGAATTCGGGCGGTTCTAGCGTCGAATGGAATGATGGAGTCACAAAGTCTGCTGGCAGGCAAATGGTTATTCCGTAGACCAGTTCTGCTGCAGAGCACTGTTAGTCCTCTTTCAGGGAGTCACAAGGCCGAGTAGGACAAGTGGTAAGCTTTATGTCCACCTAGGGTTGCGGCGACATTTCAAAGCTTGCTTCGGTGAACGCTGGAATCTCTCCACGATTCCGTTGCTGGAAGGATGGTAAGGTGTAGTGCAACTCTTTTTTATACCCAGAAGATGTTAGCGAGGAAAACAGTTGAGTTTGGAATTGTCGTCCCTGATCCGTTGTAATGACAGTCGGGACACCAAATCGTGCAATCCACTGTTCCAAGAAAACAGTAGCAACGTTTTCTGCTGAGATATCAGATATTGGTATTGCTTCCGGTCATCTGGTAAATTTGACGATACAAGTGAGAATAAACCTAAAACCGTTTGATGGGGAAGGGGGTCCAACCAGGTCCAGGTGCACATGATGGAATCTCCTCGATGTCAGGGCGAATTGTTGAACTGGGCTTTTAGTATGACGTGAGACTTTTGATCTCTGGCACTCCAAATAGAAATGAGCACACTTCACCACGTCCTTTGAAATGGCGGGCCACACATAGGGGTCGAGAATAATTTTCTTGGTAGCACGTATTCTTGGGTGAGACAGTCCGTGGCAGATATTAAAAATGTGTTGTCGAAATTCTACTGGTATATATGCTCTAACTTAACTAGTACTTGTATCACAAACAATATTTAGAGTAGGTGTCAACTGAAGCGGTTGTAATTTTAAAGTTGAACTGTTGTCGACCAGGAGCTGCTGCAGTTCGTTGCTCTTTTGAGCTTCTGTGATTTTTGTTAAACCTATTGCTGAGTCCTTACTGATTATGTTTACTCAGGATAATGCATCTGCAACCACATTTGCACTCCCAGAGATGTGCCTGATGTCATTGCTGAATTGTACTACAAAGTCAAGTTGTATGAGTTGCCTCGGAGAAAAAGAATCTGAGTTTTTCTTAAAAGCAGACGTTAAAGGGTGATGGTCAGTGAACATAACAAAAGTTTGACCTTCGAGATTGTGTTGAAAAAATTTGACTGCTGCAAATAACGCCAAAGTCATAGGTACTATATTTCCGTTCCGCAGGGGAAACCTTACGTGAAAAAAAAAATATATATATATAAAGATTTCGGATGATTTTTTGTGTGTACGTGTAGAACTGCTCCAATACCGATGTCAGACGCATCGGTTACTAATGACAACTGTTGATTTGGGGCATGATAACTTAAAGAGGCGCAATTCAATAACTCTGTTTTACACAACTCAAAAGTGTCTATTATTAACTCTTTTGTCCACGGTACTGGACGTTTATCTTTTTTTTTTTTTTTTTTGAATCTCGGAGGAGTTCATAAAGCAGGGTCTCAATAGATGCTGCCTTAGGCAAGAATCGCCTATAAAAATTTATAATGGCTAGAAAACATATCAGTTCAAATTTAGTATTAGGTTTCCGAAAAAAATTTACGGCTTCTAATTTTACAGGAAGGGGTTTTACACCAGAAAGAGTGATGAGGCAGGCTAAAAACGCTACTTCTTTTTTTTCCCAAAACACATTTTGTATCCCTAGGGATCAAGTATCCCCAGTCTCCCCTGTTTTAAAAAGTTTCGTACAAAAGAGCAACAGGTTTCTTCATTTGCTCTACAAGTTTAGGAGAATTTGAAACATTTGAAGCAATTACATACTGCAATAAAATCAGTTGTAAATATCTAAGTTCTTTTCGGGCCCAAATCATTTTTACTGTTGAAAAAACAAATTCACCTGGCAGTGGCGTAACTAGAAAATAATTTTAGGGGCACATTTAAAATTTTCCTCATTTGGTAGGGGGTCCGGGGTGCTCCCCCAGAGAAACTTTTGAAATTGTAGTTCTAAAAACGCAGGTTTAGAGTGTCTGTGGTGATGTTACGGGGAGGAATTTTTCGTGAGAACTTCTGAGGAAATTTTTAGAAACTGAAGTCTTAAAAACGCAACTGTAGGCAATATTTATAGACGTTAGGGTGAGGGAGGGGACTTAGGGGCTACTTTCGATCGATTTCTTTAGAAACTAGAGTGGAATCGATTACCCATATCCCAATTTTTCTAAATTTAAGTTCCAAAACGCAGTTAAAGACAAACTTTGATGATGTTATGGAAAGAGATGCTCTGAGGCTTTCCCCCCAAAAAAAAACATTTGAAATAGAAGTCCTAAAAGACAAGTTTTTAAGAAATATCAGTGATACTGGGGGGAGTGGTTTAAAACTCTCCACCTCAATTTTTTTTTTGGAATTGTAGTTTTTGCATTTTCAGATTTTACACGGGAGCATCAGCTCACTCTACTTTAAGGGGACTGCGTGCTAAGCACCTCAATCAATTGTTTTAAAAAATCCAATTTTTGACAAATTTGATGTTATTAGAGAAAGGCGGTTTGGGGTCTTGTTCGGAAATTTTCCAAAATTGAAGTATTAAAAACGCTACTGTAGACCATACGTGGAAACGTTTGGGGCTCCGCAGTTTTTCGAAACTGTACTTCAAAAAAAAAAAAGGTCTCAAACGATTTTCAATGTTGTTAGAAGGCGAGGTGTTTGGTGGCGTTCTCCCCTGGAATTTTCCGAAATTGGAGCCCTGGAAACAAAATTTGAGATGCTCTTAAATGGTTTTGGTTAGAGGAGGTTACTTCCGAAGCGTAGCATTTTAAAAGCTTTATTTTTTGGTGATCTGGAAAAAAAAGGAGGAGGGGGATAAGAGAAATAGGAGGTGTAATAACTGATGAATAATCTGCAACTATAGAAATTTTTTCAGGCTTTTTTGAAAGAAATTTGGATTTTTCCCCAACATTCTAATATATTTTATCTTAATAAAATTACTTCGTGTTCCCAAGGCGCATTTGTTTCTTCTCTTTAACAATATGGAATGTTTTGAAAAATTATTATACTTGGCCTTCCCATGAGGCGTGTCCCCCCCCCCATTTTGGTTGCACCACTATCACATGAGCTTAAGTCAACAGCCCAATTGTTAATCAAATGTCGTTGTAGGTTTGTGTTAAAATAAGATCTCAATGTATGACCTTTAGCATTTACGCTAATAAGCAGCAAATTCTCAATGTCAATATTCATAGCCTGATTCAGCTATAACCTAAGTTAATCTAAATATTTACAGAATGACCCTCTTTCGTAATGCCTCAATTTAGCATTACGTTATACTAAGTAAGCAAAATTTATAGGTTCATCCTCCCCCCCCCCCCCCGGTCTACGAACATTGGGTGCCGAGCACTTCAGGTGCTCGGAACATTGGGCGCCGAGCACTTTGGGCCCAATGTTCCCGGCACCCAATGTTCCTGGCGCTCAAAGTGCTCGGCGCCCAATGCTACCGGCGCCCAATCTTCTCATTTCGCATCCCCCTTCCCCCCCCCCCCCCCCGTTTCTAAGAAAAGCTTGAGTTAGAATATTTGTAAGGGAAAAACTATTGTTGTATGGTTTTATCACAAGAAGTAAAAGTTGATTCATTCGTTTAATCGTAAAATGTTCCGCCCCTAAAAAAAACCACTATTGATAATAGCACGGCGCCTACCTCAGGAATCAGTAGTTGAACAACGAGGAAGCAATCAATATACAGTAAATTATTATTTAATTTACTATAGGGACGAAACTATTTAGGTGGCTAGGACACGTGTTCCACTTCAGTCACACTAAAAGTGCTTACTTATCCCACTATTTAACACCGAAAGTGCCTGTGTAAAGAGCCTCGTTTAATTGACTCCTTTTGAAAAATATGCCAATGTTTTTAGAAACAAAAGACTCTATTAATCATTTTCAAATGTCAGCCAAATACAGGAGAAAGCATGAAACCCCACCTACACGATTTTTATTCTATTTGTTAAGTTTTTTTAGTGAATACTTTTTTTAGTTTAACTTATGCATTACTTTTTTTATCTAGTTCCATATTTTGAATATTTATTATTTCGTGTATTTTATGAAATGTTTTAGAATAACCCTATTTTCTCTGCCGGAAGCACCCAGGGGTGGACTGGGTCCCCCAAGAGGGCGTCAACCTGGAGTCCCAAAGCCCTTTGGGAATCCAGGTGTGTGCAAAAAGCCGAAGACGCACAGGTTCGTGGGCGCAAGAAAGGAAAAAAAAAGCGGCAGGCGAGCATGTTTGAGAGTGAAAAAAAAAAAAGCAAACAGGTAGAGGAGAAAAAAACAAAGCCGCAAGGGCACCGAAAAGGGGGGGGGGGCTCGCCCCGGCCCGCGGGCCGGTTGATCCGTCCGCCCCTGAAAGCACCACTCGAATTTGCCACCCCCCCTAAAGTTGCCGCAGGGGGCAAGAACGACGGCTTGCCCCCCCCCCCCCCAATAGATCCGGCTCTGCTCCCTTTTAATGACTAGTTTTATGATTCTCATCTATTCATGTAATAAAACAATAAGTTCATAACTATTGTTAAAAAGAGGGTTATTAAGTGTTCAGCACTACAGAAGTTGCACGCATTTTATATTTTTTTCGGAAACTATGTTCTTTACAGTTAAGCTCTTCTAAACCGGGATCCCTCGCCCTTTTTCGTTATTCATTACTAACAAGCTAATTTTTAGCTTCATTTTGTCGAGACGCCCAAACATTAGCCAGTACAAAAATTTTTAAGTTGTAGCTAACAGGGGTAATAAGGACATAGTTTGTTGATTTGGCAGTTATCAAATATTTATAACTAACCTTTTTTTTTAAATATAATTCTCATAATAATTATCTAAATTAGCCGAAAAAAAATTGTCGTACAAAATGCACGATTTGATCCAAGATGTCCTACTTTTGCAACATGTACTATTTACGAAAACATGAAATATAATTACTAAGCAGCTGAATTTTTTTTGGTCAGTTAGTTAATATTTATATAATTTAAGACACACATTGTCCTACAAATTGCGTGGTATGCTTTTCTGGTCCGACACTCCAAAGTTGTAGTACAAAGTTGTAGTTCAATGAGACGCCTTGCAAAAATGCTCAACTGTGGTAACTAAGAGGAGGAGCAGGTATATAATATGTTGATTTGATGATAATAAAAAAATTATTACTAACTAGAGGGTTTTTTTTTTTTTTAATTCTCAAAATAATTATTGATATTAGCCGAAAAAATATTTGTATTACATCTTCAAGGTTTTATCAACGAGGTTCCCCCTTTCTAACATGTAACATTAACGAGGTCATGAAATATAATTACTAACCAGCTGAATTTTATTTCATCAGTTAGTTAATATTTACATGATTTAACTCCCACATTGTCCTACAAATTGCGTGGTGCGTTTTGCCGATCCTCCAATGTAATTTGAAATTCATACAACTGAAAATAGATTCATTCACCTTTTTTCTATTGGAGTTCAGTTATATTAGCACGTATGCGCACATAATTGTTTACTATGTATTAGGTATTTCACGTTGGAGCTCACTATAACCGTGCTAAGTTATTCTATGTTGACCACGTGTTTATCGCTCTGAAATAATTTCAATTACTTTGTGAATTGCTACAAAACAGTGGAGTGTTTTTTAAGCAATATATTGTGCAACAACCCTCACTTTCGAGAGAAACGCGAAGAAATCAAGAAATTTTCTCAAGATATTTTGCTTTCTTGTAGAAATTTTCTATCAGCTTGAAAGCATCATAATCACAAATATTGTAATGTCGTACTACCGGAAAATTGGAATGACCACATGATCGGGTATCATTCCTCTTTCTGTAAAGAATTTAGAGTGAATTTAAAAGATTCATGTTACGAAAGGTAAGTCGATTGACTATTTTTTCATTTTATTTTTTAAATATATGAAAAATAATTTATTAAGTAGAAATTTTCACGCAATTATGTAAAAAAAAAAATAAAGTATTTCCATGATAAAATTATTGCTATTTTTTTTAAACAATCATTTTAGTAAGTACATTATACTTTACACATTTTTCTAAAAAAGTTGGAGTATAATGCATATAGTACAGTAAAATTAGGCCAAAAAATGGCCAAACCCAAACATCAAAAAAAAAAAAATAGTTGAAACCTGTTGCAAATTACTTCTTACCCTTCCAGCAAAAAGGGGTAAAAATTCCCAGCACTTTGCACGTCGGGTTTTGGGGGAAAGGGGGGGGGGGCGAAGTAATCCTCTTTTTAAATAAAAATAATTTCTATTACTTAAAAAAAAGAACTCAAAACTCGCAGAAACCGCACTCTATAATAGTAAAATAATGAACTCTCACAGAAAAAAAAAATTCTAATTAACTAGAGTGCAAAGACGGGGAGGGGCATGGCGCAAATTGCGTCATTGGAATTTTTAAGGCAGTTTTTTCGAGGGGTATTTCTTTTTTGAGGGCTTATACTCTGGATGGGTTCTCCGTCATACTTAAGGGGTGCGCCATCGCTTGGGGGTTTAATTTTTTCATGTTATTATAGATTTAGATATTACAGACGAACAAAATGAAGAAGATACTGATGAAGATGAGAGTGATACTAACAGCGACGATGACGAATATTTGTCTGATGAGTTAGATGAAAATTAATTTATTTTTTGTGTAAAAGTTAAAAAAAAATTTTTTGTTTATATAAGATAATAAAGTTGATTTATTTCAATAAATATATTTTCACTTTACGCTATGTTTCACATAGGAAAAAGAAACTAACAATTATTGTAGGACTAGGGATATATACCTGTTTTCTCGTAGGACATTGTTTTATTTAGGCACAAAACACACTAATCTATTACGTGATATTACACTGTTAAAAATGGGTATTCAAAAATAATGAAAATTTACTCATTTTTGAATACTTTCATTACTCAATATAGCTCCGAATCAATAAGGTTCAATTTTGAGAAACACATGTACTCATTTTTTTGAGTACATTCTGGTAATCAAATATGAGTACACATTTGTTTCAATTATAAACACAATTATTACTTAATAATGAGTTTTTAGCTCAGTTATATGTACTCATTTTTGAGTACATTTTTGAATCAAATATGAACACATTCATTAATTAATAATTAATTTTTAGCTCAGTTATATGTATTCATTTTTGAGTACATTTTAAAATCAAATATGAATACATTAATTAATTAATAATGAGTTTTTAGCTCAGTTATATGTACTCATTTTTGAGTACATTTAGAAATCAAATATAAACTCATTCATTAATCAATAATGAGTTTTTAGCTCAGTTATATGTACTCATTTTTGAATACATTTAGAAATCAAGTATAATGGCTTATTTCAAATATATGAATTGGGTCAGCTCACTTTTGAAAACATTTTGAATTCACATTCTAAGTATTGCCATGCACTTTAGTGCAATTATCATTTCAGTCATTTAAAAGTCCATAAAAATTTTTGAGTAAAGTAGTGTGAAAATAAGTGAATTTTGTGTTCCATTTTTTTAAATGCATAATGTAAAAAAAATTCCGTAAAAATTACGGTTTTTTACCGGCAGCTGGGTTGGTTGTGCAAAACTGTAAAATTTGCGGAGAATACCCCTCAATAGAATGGTGTTTTACTATACAAGGCCAAATTTTTCCCATAAAATTTACAGAGGGGCCGTGGTAGCCCGATCGGTAGAGTGTCGGATTCGGAGCCGGAGGGCCTCGGGTTCGAACAACGCCCCCTATATCTGGAAGGCCTACTCACGGGCGAGTCACGTGGTCAAAATGAGGCCAGTTTCTCTCGCGCCGTGACTTGACGGAAATCGGTCGGGAAAGCGCCGTGCGTACAATGTAACACGAATTTAAATATTAAATAAAAAAAGGTGACGCATATCTTTTTTCAATTAAATCACCAATCTAATAGAATAGACAGCTTATTTCTACTTCACCTCACAAAATCACTTATTTTACTAATTTTATAAGTGAAACTTGTGCGTTTTCCAGGGCAGAAAATTAATCTTCAAATTTTACTTTCACACGTTTTCAAAATTTCAAATAGACATCGGGGGGTTGGGGAAACTTGTACCGTAAATAATTATAAAATTATTTACAGCGTACATTTTTTCATGTAGGGTTATTAATAAATGAGAAATATTTTATTGAGTCTTGTTTAATTTGAAGTTTCCAAGTTTCTTTTTTTTTGAAGAAACAATTATCTCTGATTTTTCAACTTAATCTGCTTTGGTAAAATGTTCTTTTGCTATAAATATCAAAATAGGCAATTAGTTGAAGATTTTTGGGTGGAACTATACAGCTTTGGCAAATTAGTATAACTACTTCAAAAGGAAAATAAATAAGTTGAGCCTACACATAAGTAAATAAATATTCCTAATATATTTTAAACAAAATATCTGTGAACAAATAAATGACTTAATTGTTTAAAGAGATTTTGCTTTTGTTCATATTGATGTAATTTTGTACTTTCACACAAGTAATCCTTTCTTGTAGAAAAAAATTGAAAAAAAAAAAAAGGAATGCTTAGCATATGTTATGCTTTCAACTACCTTATGAATGTGATACTCAAATAAAGACAATATTTTAAGCACAGTAACTTTTATTTGCACATGATAACACATACATCACATAAAAAACACCTATTACCATTTATGTTACACATGAGGTCAAACAAGAGCTAACACTCAAATTATTTAGCTATTAGGAACTCACAATCAAAAACATGAAAAATTAAGAATCAAGTACTAACAGTTCACACTACATATGCAGAGGTGGTGGTCTACTATTTTACACTCATAAATTCTCATAAAGCACGGTTTAATTTAATTGACTCTTTTCTTTTTTATATACAGCATCAATAATGATTAATAATAATTAAATTTTAATTGATAAAACTTAAAATTATTAAATAAAATAGAAAAATTCAGTTTTTTTTTTAAAGGGTTTAAGAAGATGTTCATTTCTCTTTGTACAATACATTAAGAAACTTCATTGTCCATAACTAATTAGAAATTAAAATTCTGCACACTTTCACAATCAGGGTTGCTAATCAATTTTGCAAGAAAAATTCCCTATGATTTCCCTGCATGAAAATGAAACATTATAAACGAGCGGACACTGATATTTGAAAAAGAACATAAATATCTTGATAATTTCACCACAGGTTTTTAAAAAAAAATCTAAATAAGTAAGGGAAAATAAATAAGAATTCATAATAACTGAAATAATAGCATGGTGATTGAATATATTCAACTTTTACTCAAAAAAAAAACTTCTTTTGACCATTCATTACATGGACCTAAAAGTGTGTAAGTGATCCAGAATAATGATTATTGACGACTAATTTCATACACTCAAAATTATCATGAAATTCAAGAATCTATTTTTATGATGAATATTTTAATATTTAACTTGAAAATAAAAACTTAAGCAAAATTGCCATTTTTTATTTTATTTTATTAATATTATTATTATAATTATTACTAGTAATTTATTTGTTTTTTGGTGGTTTATATATTAGGAAATTGATTTTCGCAACTTCAATTTAAGAAGAAAAAAAATTCCCTGTATTTTCAAGGTTTTTGAGGAAATTTTTGAAATTCGCTGGATGGTCAGTTCTTTTTATATATATATACATATATTTGAATTCCCTATGTTTTCCCTGTTTCTTCAGGTTTCCCTGTGGCGTGGCAACCCTGACAATAATCTGCAATGTACATCACAGTGTTTCCACCTATTCCCTAGGTTGTAATTTAAAAATAGTTTAGGATAATTCAGTCAAACTTTTACATTTTAAAAGATAACTCATAGAAACAATATAAAATTGCTTATTTATTTAGTGTGGACAATTTACGTGCATATTTCTTAAATTTTTTCAGTGTATTTTTTTCTTTTTGATCTTTTTTCATTTTTTGAAGAGAATCATTTTGTTTTTTGCAAAAGTTGTTCAAAAATATATTAATGAAAACCCATACAATTTGTTTTACAAGAAACAGAGAATCATGACTCTCACATTCATCGATACCTAGAGAAATATCATTTTCATCCAGTACATCAAGAGTTGAATATTTTACAACCTTTCTGTGATTTTGACAACTGATAAAATTTGATTCAAAATGTGTTGACAACAATTTGTTTACAACTGCATATGTGAATTGAGAAACACAAACAATTTCGGGATGTGGGTATTTCAACCCCCCTCTAATTTTGATATCCAATCATTGTTTACATCTGTGTCAAGGGGCTTATCAATGCATAAAGTTGATCGACATTGTTCACACTTTAGTTTCAATAGAACTTTATGAGCTGCATATCCACTAATGTATGTTAAAATTGGCAAACTCGATTGAGTACTTACCATTTCTTCCGGAGTGATTAGAAAACCATTAAAAAAAGGATATGAATCTGAGCTATCTTCATCTTCATCCCAATGTTTGTCCTGAAAAAAACTTAGTAACAATTCCCCACAACTTTTCGATTTTAACACAAGGGGTAAAATTGTTTGCATTCTCAATTTTGTTTCAGTGTCATAAATTTGACGTATACTGACATTGTAATTTGACCCTGCCAATGTACGGTAAGACCCAAATCTGTCTTCTAATGAGTCTGTTTGTATTTTCCCTGGTAAAAAATAATCGAAATTTAAAGTTTTAAAACAGTACTCGGCAAGAGCAAGCATAGCTTTTGTAGTATGGCTTATGGCTAGATGGGTTTGCTTTGTTAATCCACCAGTTGTACAATTCATTTCCTCCCATTTGTCTAACCAATTAATAAAGTTAGTTAAGAACTTATACTGAGCTGTGTCAGTATTTGGTGTGAGAGGCGTTTGGAACTCATCCCTTTTATGCTCACCCTTATACAAAGTTTTCACATTCATTATTGACCACCACTTGCAAAGAATCTGAATGTAGTCTGCTGTTTGAATATGATGGTTTATATCATTTTCCTCACCAACCAGTTTAAGACCTTCAGCCACTACATTATTAAAAATTTGTAAGACCAGTTTCACATTTTGTTTCTCAAAGCTGGTTGGAGCCAATGCTTTTTCTGACAGCCCATAACCATACTTTAACAACTTTTCAGATTCAATTTCATGCAATTTTTTTAATGCATGAAAAGAAGCTGTACAAAAAGGTAGAAGGGTGTCAAAATTGGGATAGTACATGCAAGTGCCTAGATTTTTTTGATTGATCCAATTATTTCTAAGGCACTTGAGGATATGAACGGAATCAAAAGAAAAATAGAAATATTTTCCAGGATAATCATACCTAACCCGCAACTCAGGGGGAGAGGCAAACATACTAACGGCCTTTTTATTAATAGCATTATTGTCAGTGGCTACTGATATGACATTAAACCCTATGGCAGCTAAACCAATCAAGATTTTTTTTATACAGTACAGAACCAATTATCCGGGAAGTTCGGGACCATCGCTATCCCGGATATCTGAATTTCCCGGTTTTCTGGATTGCTAAAAAGCGCTATTGGCCGATTGTTTGTAAAATTTAAATTACTATATAATAAATAATTAAGCATATTAAAATAAGAAGAAAACAGTTCAGAAATGCTTATGAATATCGAAATATAAAAAACTATTATTGTGAGAATAATTTAAACACTAAAAAACTTAAGTTATTCATAATACATGAGACCCTCACATTCTGTTTGGAAAAGAAAAAAAAATCCACCACTTTTCGATGTTTTAAAACGAAAGAAAATGAAGGGAAGGGCAAAAAATAAGTTTTTGAACCTAAATCTACAAATTTCTACTATGTGTATAAAAAAAATTCGCTTTCTATGCGACAATATTCATTTCCTTAGCTATCAATTAGAATAAAACACGAAAATTTCAAACTTACGAATGTACTTTTTAGTTCAAGAAAATATTTCGGAAATTTTGACCCGCATAAAGGATAACCATTTTAAGTTAGTGTTTGCAAACATTTTCTCGAGTTATGCGTGAGTAATATGTTGTTTATTAAGAAATCGTTCATATTCTTTTTGGTATTTCAAAAAAAGAAAAAAAAAGCTTAATTTTTCAAAAATTGCCGAAATTGCTTATTTAAAAAAAATAACGTGAAAGTAGGGAAAAAGTTGCCGGTTTTCTGGTTTCCCGGTTTATTGGTTCCCGGATAAAAGGTTCTGCACTGTATATGAATGGAAATCGTCAGCATCTATGCTACGGACTGGCAAAATATGTGCCACATCTTTGTACGGAGACAATAAACTTTGGATCATAAATGTGAAAGCACTGGATGCAGCATTTGAGTCATTGTGGGACATACCAAATATTTTCCCCTAGACATAATCAAAATTAGGCTTTAAATGTATTTCATCAATCATCAAACTGATAATTTTCTCTTTCTCCTCTAAAAAAGTATATTTTTGTTTTACATAACTTAAAAAATTCTCATCATCTTGTTCACTGCAAGGATTCACATTAAATTCTGCACATATTCTTCTCAAAGTACTTACATGAGGTAAAATAAAAACATTTGAACTTCGTAAAAATTTGTAAAAATGAGGAGAAATAGACTTTAAGAGACAACAAAATACGAGAAAACTGGGAGAATACCTACGTTGCTGTTTTGTTACATTAAAGTTAGCAAACTGTTCAATTACAAAATTTAAAAACTTGATCTGTGAATCATCATTGCAACTATCTTTAAGTTTTAGGAGAAGCTGAACAACAACATCACAAATTACTTTTGATTCATCAGAATTATTCACATCTGACTTACTTAACATTTTCAAAGAAGACAAAATTTTAAACAATATATTTGAATCATCGACTTTCATTGGAAAATCAAAAGTATCTAGTTTTTTTAACGAAAAATTTTTATGGAATACATATACATTTAAATCATTCTTTACAAGCATGCTGCACAATACCTCATGAGTTTCTGACAGATGCAACAAGAGCACGGAATCTTCTTTAGGAATGTAAGTCCAAAATTCATCAAGTTTTTGCTCTTGAAAACATTTTCTTTTAAGGTAGAAAACAGAGTTTTGTTTTTATACTCATTGTCAGCAATAATACTTGCCTCTTGAGCTTTTTTAAAGAGATATTCCTCTAATCTCTTACGTTTTTTAGAAGGAGATTCTCGTGCAGGTGTGACTGATGGCTGGAAGTAAGATGGACAGTTACCCGACAGTTACTCTGCTTCATGAAGAATGTCTTCTTTGCGAAAATGTAATTCACATACCTAAGGAATAGAAAACTCATCAATAAAAAAACATATGCAAAAAAAAAATTGAATATTAAGAAAAGCGTTTAACTGAAAATGATAAAACTCAACGATATTGAACTGTATTTTTCTACTTAAAATCGGGCAGATAGGTGCAGAAAAAGATTTTAAAAAATCTTTCTGCAATAATAATTATCTGTCATCTTATAGATATGCGACAGGCGTCTCAGCATTGCATTGTTTACCTGATATCGAATGTTGCATAATTTTTAAAATTGCAACATTGTTTAACAAAATTATTACTTAGCGAAAAATAATTATGTTTCACTTTCAAATATATTTTGTTGATATGATCAACTATATTTGTTAGAACACCAGTGACATAGCCACGGGGGTCCAGACCTTTCTCCTAAAATGAGTAAAAAAATTCAAAAATAAAAGTGTCCACTCTTTTAATATTTTCCTATCGCATGCATAAGATATGGAAATCAAATCTGAGCGCATACATTCCCCAACTCTTAAATTTTGTTATAAAAAACAAGTTTCACAAAAAAAAAAAAAGAAGACGTAATTGGGTTGTGCTTTTCCTATGAAAAAATGCCAAATGTCTTCGAAGAAGAGCATCGATTTGGATTAAAGATGCATCAAGTTTAAAATAGAAAATTTTTGAACTATTTTATGAAGTGTAAATGCATTTCCATTTAACATAGTAAATTTATCTATATATTAAGTATAATTATCAATTTAATTTAAAATAAATAATAAACCATTTCAAAAAAAGCAAAAAAATAAATAATTAAAATAATATAGTAAATGGGTAATTTGCTTTATGTTTGTCTGCAAGTAAAAACTGATGTTTATTATTATTAGTTGCATTCTGTTATTTACTTCATTACTTTTCATTCTTTCATATTTTATTTTCATATTGGTATGTAGGTTATATAGACCGCTGAGCAAACTCTTGTATTTAGATATCATAGCTACTTTATCATTATTAGCTGCATTCTGTTCATTACTTTATTATTTTTCATTCTTTCATATTTTATTTTCATATTGGTCCCCCGACACGACGACGCTTGGTTATATTACTGCTATTATTTATAAGGCAATTTATCAGAAACCTCAAAAGCCGATAAATATATTATTTTAAACATTTTTTAGTCGGGTATTTTTAGTTCTTTATTTTAGTTTTATTTAAGGTTTTTTTTAGTCGGGGGTTTTTTAAATTTTTAATTTTAGTTTCATTTAAAGTTTTTTTCAGTAGGCGATTTTTAAAATTTTTAATTTAATTTTTATTTCATGCTTTTTAAAGGCCAGAATTCAAACTTTCCCGGACGTGAAATTGTAACACGAGATTCTGTGCCACTGAATCTGCGTATTCTGACAATAGTTGCAATTCAAGTTATTGCTAACCGTAGTATGCAAGTTATTGCTCACCGTGATATGTAACTTATTGCTCACCGTATGCAACATAGTGTTGGAAAAAGGTTTTGTTCACCGTGCAATTCGTAATTATGTTGCACAAAGTTATTGTAAATACGCGATCGTAATATACAGTCGGACCTCCATATATCGAAGTAGCAAATTGCCGGGAAAAAATTCGATATATAGAAACGATCTTATTTTAACATAAAAAACTTCTAAATCATTAAAACGTGCATGAAACCCAATTTATAATTTAAACGAGCATTAAATGAAAGATAACAATAAAAATATTAATTTTGCAGAAATTACATTTTTGCGCCTTCATACATCTTCATTCTTCGGCAAATCAACTTGATCTGTAACATTAGGGGATTTTCGTTTTGACAATGGAATCGAGTGAAAAGTAAAAAATCAATCTACTTAACTTGAATGATTTTTACTGAAGCTAAAAAGACTAGGAATGATACTCAACAGACAAAAGGGATAGCTTGAAACTGATTTTACAGTGATACTGGTTACAACTAAGATTTGAAATAAACTTGAGGGAATGTAAGAACTCCAGAACGGAACAACGACCGAACTACACACTCCTAAACACCAGATTCCTCAAGTTTTGTAGCAACCTTTAGTGAACATAATTTTCTCCGCTAAGCTTCATTTTTCATGATACCAACAGTCTAAAGCAGAGAAAAACCTACGAGTATCTCGAAAAAAATTTCGATATATAGTAGAGACGTATCGAGTACTCTGAAACTACTCGGTACTCGGCCAATTTGCCGAGTACTTGGTACTCGGCCAAATTCTGATCAGATACTCGGCCAATACCGAGTAGTTGCAAAAAATTGAATATTGTCCAAGACAGATACTAAAATTTATAAAAAGAGCAAGAATTATATTCTGCAATTATTTACCATTAAAATTTATAAGTCAAATTTAAATTTTGAGAATAATGAAGTTTGTAATGCTTCAATGGAATAAATCTTTATTTTAATGTCTCCAAAGTTAATAAAACTTATTTATTAAAAATTATGCAAAAAAGAAAATATGGAAATATATAATGGTATAGAAAATATGGAATTTTTATATTAAAATTGGATTTTTGCTTCAACCAAAAATTAGTTATAAGAAATATAAAAATATTTTTGCTTAAAAAATAAAAGGAAATGAAAAAACGTTGAAAGTACAGTGCAGGAATACTGCAGACACATGTTTTGGCATTACAAGGAATTCTTTTTTTCAATGCACAAAATGGGAGCTCGTGGATTTAAAGACAAAACTCGGACTTTTTTGTTGAATGTCTTTACATTCTTTAGCTCACATGTTATGCACTGAAAAAGACATTCCCTGTAATGGGGGGGGGGGGCAGAAACACGTGTCTGCAGTGTTCCTGCACATTTGTTTTATCTGCTTTTAAAAATTATTTATATTTGGCAGACTAGAACTATAATTGATTTGTATACAGTGAAAACCCTCCTAACGTACACCCCTCAAAGGCAGACACCACTCTTATGCGGACAATTTTTAATTCCCCAGTTCCAATGCAAATAACATTCTTAAACCCCTGTCCTGCGTTCATCGCTCTATTGCGAACAAAAAAAATTGTCCTGTTAGTGTCCACATTAGAGGGATTTTACTGTAATTTGCCTTAATTCCAACTTGATTAATCATACCTTTTATTTATTTTTAATTTTAAAAATAATTTTTTTGTAAAATTTTAGACAAACAAAACTGTTTATGTAATGCGTAATTAAATTTCAGCAGGAATTTAGTTTTAAAAACTATTATGTGGACAAGGAGGTCTATACTACTATTCCATTAAGTTCAAAATTCATCACATGCGTGTAGATGGTTCTTCTTAGAACATAATTGGTACTTGGTAACTCGGCCGAGTAGTGAAAAGTATTGATTTGTATACAGTGAAAACCCTCCTAACGTACACCCCTCAAAGGCAGACACCACTCTTATGCGGACAATTTTTAATTCCCCAGTTCCAATGCAAACTCGGTACGGCAATGTAGTACTCGGTAACTCGGTACTCGGCCGAGTAGTGAAAGGCCGGGTACTCGGCTACTCGGCCCAAGTGCTACTTGGTACGTCTCTAATTTTAAGATTCAAAAATATGTTATAATGCTTAGATAAGATGTGATTTTGTTTAATGCTTTGCTTAAAGATAAGGTTTCCATTATCATGTACGTTTTTAGTCTAAAATAATATGTTAACCAACTACTTTTCTGAACTATATTAGTCATGGCGTGTAAGAAAAACTCAAAATTTTTATTTTGTTCTAAACTAATTTTGGAGTAAAAGCAATATTACAAGAGTGAAAATCTGCATCACACACAGAAAGAGGGATCTATGTAGTTTTGCCTGTTGAGGTTAAGATAGTATAATGCAGTGTAGTTAAATTTAGAGCAATACATTTTAAAAATGCAAAATTAATTTATAAAAGTAAAATCAACTGATTTTAATTACTGATTTTGTTAAAAAAATCACTTAATACAAATCAATTGATTTAAATCAATTTTTTTTAAAAAAAATCACTTGATTTAGATCATGATTTTAATCACTATTTAAATCAAGCTGATTTAAATCAACAAGCCCTGATTAAACATGAATCTTGAGATACAATCAACTTATAAAAACCTATATTTACCCATAAAATCAAATATTAAATAAATATCTTTGTCATTTTTGGCCTTTACAACCTTCAGCAATGTGATAATGTTTGAGTGATTATGAAATTCTTGAAGATACTATATCTCTCGAAAGGTTCGCTAAAAAAAGAAAATTTAAGAAATTAAAAAATTGAATGCAAAATGAAGTGCATATGCAAGAAAAGTAGGTACAAAAGTTGCCAGGAAAGATACATGACATCCGTTCTCTCCGGGGATTTAAAAAAAAAAAAAAAAAGAGGACTAGATAAATCATGAAAAAATGTGTTGGTCCAATATTCTTAACAATCGAAATAGTAATAGTTTTATTTCTATTATATGTCTTAAAATAATATTTTGGTTTGGAAAGAGTTAATTTTTTATAGTGTTCTTACTCAATGCTAACTTCATAGAAAAAATATTGTAAATTAATCTTAAAAAGGTAAACACGATTATAACAAAAGAAAAAAGATAACATTAAAATGCATATTTGCAATAAACTAATTTATAAAAATTTGCAAATTTGTGCAATTTAACACTGCATTTTGTTTTCTACTTTTCAGCACAAATCTATTTTTATTTCATAATTAATGCTGAAATTACATGACTTCATAAGCTTTGGTTTAGAGACGTACCGAGTACTCGGTAACTACTCGGTACTCGGCCTACTCGGCCAATTTGCCGAGTACTCGGTACTCTGCCAAATTCTGATCAGATACTCGGCCAATACCAAGTAGTTGCAAAAAATTGAATATTGTCCAAGACAGATACTAAAATTTATAAAAAAAGAGCAAGCATTATATTCTGCAATCATTTACAATTAAAATTTATAAGTCAAATTTAAATTTTGAGAATAATGAAGTTTGTAATGCTTCAATGGAATAAATCTTTATTTTAATGTCGGCAAAGTTAATAAAACTTATTTATTAAAAATTACGCAAAAACTGTAAGTATAGAAAATATGGAATTTTTATATTAAAAATGGATTTTTGCTGCAAACAAAAATTAGTTATAAAAATGTGAAAATACCTTTGCTTAAAAAATAAAACAACCTTAAAAGTACAGTGCAGGAACTCTGCAGACACGTGTTTTGGCATTACAAGGAATTCCTTTTTCAATGCACAAAATGGGGGCTCGTAGATTTAAAGGCATCCGGCAAAAGTCGTATTTTTTGTTGAATGTCTTTACATTCTTTAGCTCACATGTTATGCACTGAAAAAGACGTTCCTTGTAACGGGGGGGGGGGGGGCAGAAACACGTGTCTGCAGTGTTCCTGCACATTTGTTTTATCTGCTTTTAAAAATTATTTATGTTTGGCAGATTAGAACTATAATTGATTGGTATACAGTGAAACCCCTCCTAACGGACACCCCTCTTATGCGGACAATTTTTAATTCCCCAGTTCCAATGCAAATAACATTATTTAACCCCTGTCCTGCTGACACCTCTCTATTGCGGACAAAAAATTTGTCCTGTTAGTGTCCGCATTAGAGGGATTTTACTGTACTTTGTTTTAATTCCAACTTGATTAATCATACCTTTTATTTATTTATTTTTAATTTAAAAAATTATTTTTTTGTAAAATTTTTGACACAAACAAAATTGTATATATATAATGCGTAATTAAATTTCAGCGGGAATTTAGTTTTAAAAACTATTATATGGACAAGGAGGTTTATACTACTATTTCAATAAGTTCAAAATTCATCACATGTGTGTCGGTAGTTCTTCTTAAAACATAATTGGTACTTGGAAGTCGGCCGAGTAGTGAAAGGCCAAGTACTCGGTAACTCGGTACTCGGCCGAGTAATAAAAAGCCGAGTACTCGGTACTCGGCCAAAGTGCTACTCGGTACATCTCTAATATATAGAGATTTTTTCGATATATAGAAACAACTTTTCTATGTAATGAACATAGAAATTTGCTGGGATTTCGATACATAGAAAATTTCGATATGTGGAAGTTCGATATATGGAGGTCCGACTGTAGTTATTGCTCACCGTATGTAATATAGAATTGAAAAAATGTTTTTCCCCGTACATTTTGTAATTAAAGTTGTAATATTCTGTTGTAAAAAAGTTTTTGCTCACTGTGCACTTCAAAATTATGAAACACAAAGATAATATAAATATGTGATTGTAAAATATTTATTGCTCACCGTAGAATGACTGTTATGGCTCACCGTATGTGATGCAGTACTATTTATAAATTATTGCTTACTGTGCATTTCATAACTTATAGACGCAGTGAAAGGTTTTTTTGTAAATTACATAATGCATCATTCAAAAAATGAAGATCTTTTTCACAGGAGGTGAAAAACATCTCGGCTCTTTTATGTAAATGCAACTTCTATCCACTTGGCGATGAGGAAAACACCGCATGGATACCATATATGGCATTGTATCGCAATGAAAACATTGAACCTGGCGCGGGAACTGATCCTTTCGCCAACAGAAAATCGACGGGACCTTTATCGAACTGCATCCCATGCAACGATTTATGCTTGATGAGAACCTAATTTCTTCCATAGCTGTTTGTGCAAGATGTTGCTTTCGCTTTTTTTTTTTTTTTCAAATTTGAAGAGTAAAATATAAATAATAAAATTTACGAAACTCGTTATGAACTTTCCTTTCACAGTTTGAAAACATATCCACATAAAATATAACGTTTAAAAAATGTTCCGAGAACAGTCGGATGTTGAATGTTCTATCGAGCAATTTAGGCAAGTAATTTTTGGGTAATTTAGATACAACCCTTCAATTATTATCCTTACTACGATAATAAAGGTTACGAAGCTCGTTATGAACTTTCTTTCACAGTTTGAAAACATATATATCCACATAAAATATAATGTTTAAAAATATGTTCCGAGCACAGTCGGATGTTGAATGTGCTATCGAGCAATTTAGGCAAGTAATTTTTGGGTAATTTAGATACAACCCTTCATTTATTATCCTTACTATGATAATAAAAGTAAAACTTACTTTCAAAGTTCGATGAAAACTCTTCCAATTTCCAATCTTCTAGTTTTTTTTTTGACGAACAGATCAGCCATTTCGATCGCTCCGCAAGACAGCACGAAACGCCGAAAGCGTATGAACATTGTCGACACTTGTTCACGCTCTTGAGCGACGCGTAGCATGCGCAATAAGAAAAGAGTTCGAAGCTCGCGAGTTTTATTCTTGGAAGTCACGCTTATTATATTTCCTATTTATACATGAATATTTATTAAACCATGTTCTTGAAACGTTAGCTGCAGTATTAAATGATTGTATGCATCTTTATTCATGAATTAGTGTTTGATAATGTGTTGTATTCTTATATGATGACTTGGGTATGTTCGTATATGATGACTCGTATTTCTCGTATGTTTGTATTTGATGCCACATTTACTCATTTTTGAATCAATTGTATTCAAAAAAAAATGAATACATTCAGAGTTTCATTTTTGAATACATTTTTTTTAACAGTGTAGTATCCTACGGACGAAAAAAAATTCAGCTGGTTAGTAATTATGTTTCATGTCTTCGTAAATAGTACGTGTTGCAAAAGTGGGACATCTTTGATCAAACGTGCATTTTGTAGGACACTTTTTTTCGGCTAATTCAAATAAATATTACGAGAATTATACTTAAAAAAAAACAGTTAGTTATAAATATTTGATACCCGCCAAATCAACAAACTATGTCCTTATTAACCCTGTTAGCTACCACTTACAAAATTTTTGTACTGGCTAATGTTGGGCGTTTCGACGAAATGAAGCTACTAGCGGAAAATTAGCTTGTTAGCATTGAATAACGAAAAAGAGCGAGGGATCCCGGTCTATTCTTTGCAAACCTCTCTTAACTAAAAACACTACACTGAAGTATTCTATATTTCAAAAGTAAGCATCTTTTCATTCATTGTAAATGGCATCACTAAAAATTAAAACAAAAACCCATAATAATAGATGTCGGTTAACCTGCATGCATTTTTCAATCTTAATTCGTTTAGCTGCCTCTTTAGTCGTATTTTTCTACTTTTAAGACAAGTAATCAGTTTCAACTGTCTCTTAAAATCCGAAGTTAAAGTGGATTTTCTAATCAAGACAAAAGAGGGAGGTATTTTAAAAAGAAAGATTCCGTTGATTTGAAAATGCAATTAGACGAAAAGAATTGCGGTTAACGCCTTTTAAAATGGATACCCGCATTCTATTGTGCATTAATCCAATTTTTCTCCATACAGTCTCAATCTATTCTTGAAGGAAATTACGTCTCAAGAAGTGGTGTTATCCATCTTCCTTTGTGAAATCGAATTCGGAAGAGCTTTTATACAAATAAGGAGTTTTACTGAATGCAGTATTGTTATTGAAGTTGTATTAATTAAGAAATCCTTGATAATGATGATAGATGCGAGTGGATATGTAAATTAAAAGTAATTGTATTAATGTTATTGACAAAAAAATTAAAGGGTTTCAACTGTATTGTTTAATAAAAATCCACCTTTGTTCTGCAACGAAACAGTTATTTTGTTTAAAGATAATATTGTTCGATCTCAATTGTAAATAAATTTTAAAAAATAGAGCGTCGGAAACTGAAAAAAAAAATCACATTTTTTCTGAAACTTGAAAAAACGTTTAAATTGTTATTAATTGCACTTTTTGCACACATTGGTTTGAAAGTTAGTTCGCAAATCAAATTTAAAGTCAATGTAAATAAGTTTGAATTTATTATCAACGTTTCACAGACAATCATCGGTTTAAATTTCATAGAATACTTTTAAATCTTTGCTCCTGAATTTCAGAGGAATTTTTGCCTCAGTTTTTGCCCCGTTGGCTCATTTGACCCTAACCTCCAAACTCTATTTCTACTTTTCTACCGGTTATTGACGCTCTGATGGCAAAGCTTATTAAGTTTCATGATGGCATCAACTAATGTTGCGTCATTACGCTACAGACAAGCCTTGATTGTTTAGCGAACTCTATAAAATCGTCTGCGAGACTCCGCAGAACAACTGAACGCAGCATGCGCGCCTAGCGCAGTTTTTGGTTTTAGCTTGTTCGCCGACTTGCTCGAATATGGTTGTGTTTTTGTAGAGCTCCCGCAACGGAGCATAAGCTTTCTATCTCAACAGGGTATTCGTCCCTAAAACTTGAACAGCTATATTGGTTAGCTGGAAATGATTACTGGAATCATGTTGTAAATATGTGTAAATAGTTTATAAAGTCTTTTTATAAAAGCAATTAGTCATCACTGAAAACAAAACTTACAGTCCACTTAGAATATCGCCGAATCAACTAATTTAGTTTTAAGTACTTAAATGAAGCTCCTGAATTTCAGAGAAACTCTAACCTCATTTTTTTTGTCTTTTGGTGCTATTTGATTCTAATTTCCAGACTTTTTTTTCTACCGGATAATTGACACTGTAATGGAAAACTTATTAAGATCAGCTGATTTAACGGATCAACCTAATCAAGTCATGTAGAACTCTACGGATTCTATTCACAAACGTCGAGTCTTCGCAAAACATTGGTCAATTTAGATGGAAGCAGCTTGTTTATGCGTCAGTTTTTCTTCTATACGTCAAACATTTGTTTAATGATTACTTTGCTGTTGGACAATACAGTTTTAAGATTTGGTTTTGCGCCGTATTTGTTAATTTACAGAAAGTAAACAGAAAGGCGGTCAAAAAAAGCTTCTTTCATTGGTGTTTATTTTGTTTTGCGTTTCTTTCTTTTTCTTTTTTTTTTTATTGTCTAGAAAAGTATGAATACGGAATTAACTTGTATTCCAATATGTTACAAATCAATTGCTCCATTCTAGAGAGCAGTTACTAATCAGTTGCTTCATTCTAGAGAGCAGAAGCAACTACTGCAGAGCATATAATATTAATTAAAGTTCAACACAAATCCGCAGTCATTAAGTTTACCGGTATTTTTGGCTGCAAAGCACCTTCATACCAAGCGATTAAGGATAGTTGTTTCAAAAAAGTGTACAGATTAGACAAAAAGCTAGAAAAGTCTTAACACTTAATTTGCTAAAGAACAGACAGTATGACGCATCAACTATTTTCCTAATGCTTTTTTTTTTTTTCGTTTTCATTATAAAGACTGCCAAGTGGAAATATAGAATCAGGAATAAAGAATATTTACATTACACTAGTTGCATGCATTTTCATCCAAGCTCCGGTTGATGAGCTTGTTGGACGTAATAATATTTTCACGTCTGATTTATTTTTCATTTCAACATAACAATCCGTTAGTAGATTGAAACATGCATTTTAAAATATTTAAATATTGCAGGGAGAGTTTTTCCAGCATTAACACTGAGATGACAGCAAAACTTTTTTTTTTTTTTTTTTTCAGTTTTGTTAAATTTGGTCCACAAATCATTGATTCGCGTACAGTTTTTTTGAATTGTTTACAAACTGTGTAACCACACATCTACCAATAATATAAGTATTGAGAAGTAATAATTAAAAATTGGTTTTAATCTTAATATGTTTTTGATTCGAGAAAACTACCCTAAGCATCATTAATGTACTGCAATTTTTGAACATTTAGTATCGTAAATAACGAAATTTATCTACTTATATGAATGTAATTTTTTTTTTTTTTTTTTTTTTTTTTTTTTGCTACTTAAAATGATAAGATCAGAAAATCTTGATATTCGTGTCTTTACGTCAAAGGTTTTCCCAATAAATGTTTGTCTGAATCAAATCCGCATTCTTGATGGGAATCAAATTCTTATTGTAGTAAAGAATGGGGTTTTTAGGTACTCGCAAATTGGTGGGGAAAATCTTTCTGCTAAAAATAGTTTAATTCGAAGTTCATGAAAGAACTAGAGGTTAAGATAACAAGGTAATCAACAATCTTACAAATGTACAGATGGACCTCGATTTAAGAACCTCTGTTTAACGAATTTCGCGATTTAGTGCATTTTTCCTTTTCCCTGACTAAAATGAAGGCAACAAACCCTATTTGCAGAATAATTAACCCTGAAATAAATTATTTTAACAGCCGGTTTTTTTTAAATTTGAGTTTAGAAATGTTGGATTTTTTTCCAAATGATACATTCATCTTGTAAGAAGCAGAAAATGACTTTTCTTGGAATCAGCCATATTTGAAAGACGAGGGGGCAACCCAAGAATATAGAGATTCTGATCCAGAACGCAATAATAAAACTCTCATTAAAACTTACTTTTTCTAATGCTTTGCATGGAATGGAATGGAAAATGAAAAACATATCTCATGCAGAAGGCTTTCTTTCTCTTCATAAAACCGAAAGAGAATTATTTCGACTCAAGTATCAAGAAAATTGATAAAATCTATTACTAAGTACAATAAAATTTCAAATTAGCTAGTGCTTAATAAATCTCGGAATGCTGAATAAAAAGTGTTAACTTTCTAATTATGGATATTTTTGCGTAGTTGCTTATTAAGGCTTTGAAATAAAAAAATAAGTGCATCTCCCCCCCCCCCCCGATGTTATGAATAACCCCGATTTAACGTATGAAAGTTTCGGTCCCGATGAATTCGTTAAATCCGGGTCGGAGTGTATAATATTCCTCTCCACAAAATACTCCTTTAGAATGTTAACCTTCTGTTTAATCGTATTATTTTACTTATTTCTATTTCCTTTTACAAAGTAAAGATTGTCTTATACTAACAAAACATATCTCGCACAAATTTCGGCCTAAATTTTCATTTTACTCATGCCCGAATGACTGTCTGGTTGTCTTCTGTATTCACACGTGTATCCACGAACGTACGCAAAACTAAATTATCTGTTTTGACCATCAACGTTGAGTTCATCACGTACATGTGCGTGTAACTATGTAAGCAACACGCATAATTGAAAACCGTTATGCCGAAGAAGGTTTATACTTTGTGCGTCGATTCCTTATGGGGTCTATTTGTACATCAAAGGCGTAAGTATGTTTTTTAGTTTCTGCTTACTCTAACGCACTATTATAATATTTTAATGTTACTCTTCCGCGTTAAATTTAATTTATGTCATTTGACAGTCAAGTAGCAAACGATTACAAAAAAAAAATCGGCTTTATAAGTGTCACTTTCTATTTTTGCCATTTTTCACAAGTGTAGGAAAATGTCTAAAAGGGTATGTGTGAAGAAGAATTGAGGAGTTTACTTTCAAAACAGATTATATCCACTTTTGGATTTTTTTTTTTTTTTTTCGTTTTCAGAGTCTCTAATATAAGCCCTTTCGGCACATAAATTCCTTTCTTCTCGAAGTGGGTTATATCTACTGCTAAAAAATGCGTAAACATTGGTTTTACCACCTAAACGGTGTATATCCATCCCCTTATTTCTCGCCAGGTCTTTTACAGTAAAGTGGAACCTATCCCTTATTTGCCAGTACCCACTCATTCACTTTAATATCAGAAGGGCACATATCCAACTATGAATTTGCTACTTCTAATTCAAAAGTAGTTCACTAATAAAATAGCGAAGCGAAGCACTAGTTGAGCAATTCCAATCAAGCGTGATACCCGTCCGTATTAAGAGATCGCAGTACCTTGCCCCTTGTGCAAGTCTATTATCAGATAGGTAAACACGTCCTCAAATTGTGATTACTAAATTAATATTAAATAATTAATATTACTATTAAATTGTGATTAATTAATGATTAAATTGTTATTGTAATAAAAATTGTGATTAATTGTGATATTATTAGTATTAATACCTTCAACGTTGTTGTTTGAATCGGCTTGGGTGGTTTCCTTGTTCATACTTAATTGGATTGAAGGTCTTCCTTTTTTTCTTTTTTTTTTCTTTTTTAAAATGTTCAGTAAAAAAAATAAAGTAAGTACGAAGGAATAAAGTAGAGTAAAAAAAATGTATTAAAAAATTTTGAATGTTTTGTTTCAATCTAATAAAGTTTATTTCTGAAGAAAATGCGTGGTTTTTTTTTTTTTTTTTTTGCAAAAGGGATTATATCCACTGTTTTACACTAAAAGAGAATATATACAAAATAAAATTGCAATTTAGGTCTGGTAAGATTGAGGAAAAATTCCTAGACTTATACCAGTAGTCACTTGTTATTCTACTGAAACATTGTGAGAAATTCGAAATTCTAACAGTTAGTGTTTGCGCGTAAAACGCTTTTTTCGTTTTGCCAAAAAAATATAAAACTGGATATAATCAGTTTTGAAAGTACACTCCTCAATTAGTTAAACAAGGACTAGGGTTCTTAATCTTTAACCCAGAATATTAAAAAATACTGTTCAACCTAGACTAGTTAAAAATAGTACTGAGAAGACTTAGCAACAATGCTCAAAGTCTAGTGCTGGCTAACCAAAGCCAGCACAAATCATGTCCAACGTAGAGTACTTTGCATTATCACGCAAAATAACACGCATTTTTTTAAGGATGTAGCTTTTTATAGAGTCTCTAATTTACTGTTCAACCTAATCTTCATGGGTATCGAACAATCTGAAGTTATCTAATTCATCTGACAGCGCCAAATAGTGATGAACTGTCAAGAGTCCTTTTTTTTAAACACTTTTCACAATTTTCTCAACACTTTATTGACCAAAAAGAGAAAAAATATAGATATTGTACATTGTACTTCACATTAATGAAGTACATCTTTAAAATATGTTTTAAGATAGACTTTTTTTAATCTGCTATTTCACAAAAAGTGTACATTGAAAAAGCTAAAAAATTATTTCGTGCTGTTGAATAATAAATCAATTGATACGACATTTTGTGTTTCTTCACGTTTCAGTATATTTGTAAAGAAAATGTGCTTTAAAAATTAAGGAATCACAACTCAATTTTAGTTCGAATCAAACAAATTGTCTTTTCCGTTATTCTAAGCTCAGTTGTAATAATATACAAAAAAAGAAAATTGAAATTTTTGAGATCATTAATTGAAATTATTATTATTATTTTTTTTTTGCAATCACGCGTGTATGTGTGTAGACGTATGTTTGTATGTGTGTAGGCATATGTGTGTAGAGAGGAGGATATAGACGCCGCCGCCCAGGTTCCACTCATGGAGGCCAGTGGAGTTCACAGACATTTCATGCATAAATTAAGCTTTAATTGAACGCAAACGATTTGTAACCATGGTGACGAAAATTTGTCCTTTTAATAAACATTAAAACAACTAGCTGACCTTGTTCTTGTCCTCATGGTAATCTGAAAAATCAGAGCAACGACTTTTTTGGTCAAGTTGGGATAATTAGGAATTCATGATTGCTCAATAACAAAAACATTACCTTTCGGGAAAATTCCAAACTTAAGAATCATTTTTATGCTTATTTTGTTTTAGGTCTATTGTCTACTGATTAAACATTTCTTTTGCTGGAACAAACGATTGAGTTAATTAAAAGAAATGTAATAAGGGACATAATTAGAAACTAAGTAGCATGAGAATTGTTTTATCTTCACCTAATTCAATAAGCAGCGCTATTTCACATCAGACTATTTCTAATAACGGATTTTTTTTCTAAAGATTAAAACACTACATTTCAGGACTTACACATTTTCTCCAAGCAAACACTTTAACATAAAGAAGTATAATAATCTTTATGAAATCTCATCGGGAAAGTTGATTCGAAGAACGACAGAGACTTAATTAAATTTGTGCCAATTGCGGATGTTTTATGGAAATTAATTAGGCATTGAAATGAAAGAAAGTGTAATGTTTTGCATGATAGAAACTGAAATGCCATTACTTTACTAAAGACCGAGTAGATTGAGATAAGAAGCGAAAGTTTTTCTTGTAAGCAAATTGTGCCATGAGCGTTTATGATTTTCATAAGCGAAAACCTTTTAGATATTTGAAAAATACTCGAGTTCTTCGCAAAATTTACAAAAGAAAAATTATTTTCAACGAGCTTAGACCACTTATATCTATCCCACATGCAACATTTAGGCTTTATTTATCTGTATTTATTTTGTTGTCGTTTCTTTTTCTTTTTATTTCCTTTTACAAAAAAGGAAGTGTATTGTATTCGCGAAAAAATGTTCACTCAAAATTTCGCCTATACTTTCCATTTTGCTCACCCCCGAATTAATGTTTTTTTTTTTTTTTTTTTTTCAACCCGACCACACGCGGATAAGTGCCTAAGAATGTATAGGCACCCGAAATATCCATTTTGACATTCCCCGAGTTAATTACAACTACTTTTCTCGTGACGTCCGTATGTACGTATGTGCGTATGTATGTCGCATAACTCAAGAACGGTATGTCCTAGAAAGTTACAAGTTTAGTAAGTAAACTCCTAGTGGGATCTAGTTGTGCACCTCTCCTTTTGGTTGCATTCGGCTGTTTCTAAAGGGGTCTTTTGCCCCTCTTTGGGGGGAAATCATTGTTAATTTCGATGTATACTCAAGTGGTGTTATAATTTGGCGGACACTTGGCGATATATCGCCAGTCTTTTCGTCGCCAAGCTGGCGACAAATTTGGCAATTTTTCAATTATTTTTTTAAAATCTGGTTTCAATTTGGCCATTGTTGGTGATATTTAGAGAGAAACTGTTGAATCACATTAAAATTGTTAATAATGGGAAAATGACATTAAAATTGGAGTAAAAGGAAATCATGTGATGCACACATCAGCTCGGTTTTTTTTTTTTTTTTTTTGCAATCACGAATTGCTTATTATCCTCGCTTGACCAAAGTTAATGCTGCTCTGATTTTTCAGGTTACTATGGTGACGACAATAAGTTTTGCTCGTTTTTTTTTTTTTTAATTTATTAAGAAGACACATTTTCGTCGCCGTGGTCACATATCGTTTGCTTAATTAATGGCTTATTTTAAGCAGATTTTACATTTCTTACGTTTTTATCAGGAAAAACCATCAACATGGATGAACTTAAAACTTCTTTATTACAGCACCAAAATGACAATTTCTTTTTAATAGATATGCCTCGTTTAACCAAATCACCAGTCGTAATATGATGGTAGCGTATTTCTTCTCTATTAATATTTCAGTCCATTTTAAGAAAAAAAAGAGACTCAACGAGTAGGGTCCTATCCAGGTCCGTTATTGCAAAAAAAAAAAAACTTAATTAGAATTCAAGACTTCAAATTCAATTGATTTTCTTTTTTATTGACTTCTTTTAAATTGATCGAACGCCATTTTTAACCGACAGTTTTATTACTTAATTTTAAAACAAGAAAACTACAAAATGAATAATTTTAAAAAGTTAATTCTTAAAAAAAGAACAGAATTTGCTTCAACGTGTCAACAAGCAATTTTGAAAGGTTAACCAGTTTTATTATCAGACTTTAGAGAAAATATTATATTGTACAGTCAATTCGTGATAGCTCGAATGTAAAAAGACCGACGAGAAACTTCGACTTATCAAAAGTTTGACTTACCATTAATTTTGGTTTTTGACACTTTAATATTAAAAACCATCGAATATTTTAATTAATATGTTCATACAACAGATAAAATTATGGAACTTAAAAGTTTTTAAGCACACTATGCACAGTTTAATCAAAAGTATTAAGAGAAAAAAAAAATCAAAAGCATGGTTTTGATTTCGATACTGCTGGAACCACTTGAATAGAGCTGATTCTATTTCAGGAAAGGTGCACATCTAAATTCGTATCAAAATCGGATTCATGAATCTTACAATTTAGAAGTTTGTTTTTCTTTTAATATCATTAACAGAGTACTTGCCTAGACATCTTTAATAGTAAAGAAAACTCACTCTGTCTCTCAGGAACTTATGAACAAATGATCGAACTAAAGAATGAAGGGGGACGCATCTTAACTTAGGTCAGCCTTTGAATAAAGGTGCAATCAATTGACTTGACGACTAGACAGATTAAATGCAAATTCGGTAGTCCAGCAACATGTTAAAGTGTAAGCAGTACAATACAACTAAAGAAAACAAGCTAACTTATTTCTGCACGTGTAACTTCTTTATCGCACATTTTCAACAGGTGTTCTTCTTGCTTTGGAGGTCTATTGTACAGGAATTGCAAGTGAAGGTGAATTAATTTTTCTCTCAGGGTTTTTTTTTTTTTTTTTTTTTTTTGTTCTTTTAATAATTTCGAGTCATCTTTAAAAAACATTCGGGTTAACGGAAGAGAACTTCGAGATATTGAAAATAATTAGCATGGATTAAAGACAAAGGGATCGGGACTTAATAAAAATTTCTAGTTACAATAATATTCGAGTTTTCGGATTTGGAGCTATCGCGAATTCACTGTATTTAGAAAAAACAAAATGAAGAATCAATTTTTAGATCAAATTAATATAAAGCAAGTTTTCTCTTTTACTTCCGGCTGGCATATAAAGGTTCTCATCTGCTGTTAAGTAATACTATAACGAATTTTAACCTAACCGAAATGTTATGCTTCTGCGTTGTTACGCATTAAGTTGTTGAAAGTTCACACGTTTAAGTTTGTTATTTTTGCACTCAACATATAGTTTTATGTCCAAAAATTCAATTAATTTAGTTAAACCAGCAACTAAAGTTTTGTTAATAATCGTTCTAAAAATTCTGTCTAAAATAAGAGCCCAGTATTTTGCTACGATAATCAGAATTTTTAATAATTTGCAACCATTAAGCACTAAAAAAAAAAACTCAAACCTTTTGTTCACGTAGCCAAACAGGCTGAGGATTCCGTTATTTCTTTTCTGCAGTTGATACACATAAATGTCTCTTGATTAAAACCTTGTTGTGCTTGACTGACAGGATTCTTTAAATTGTATATTGCGTTTCAAAGTTTTAATTTTCTCTTCTAACAAGAAACTACTTTTGTTCTGTTATTGCTGCTAAAAAGAAAACATTTTAATCTCTCCCTTCCTTTTAAATTAGTTTTCAGATACATCGGTTAAACTCAGACTACAAAAACATTTTTTCAAATTAAAATCGCCGAAATGCAAAACTTTTATATTGAAAGAAGAATGCTTTTGGTTTTAATCAAGACGTAAAAACGTGAAATAAAAAACTTTTCTGACAAAAGTCAGCGCAATTTTTCTTCTTTAAAAGAAGATCGATTTTCAACTTTGCTGATCACAAAGTTATTTTTAAAAACTTATTGCAGTGATTAATTAGTTGTTTATGTCAAAAATATAATTAAATTTTTTAAAAAAAATCATTTTTATGTTTGAAATGTTACCATATAATTCCAGCACTGAAATTTATAATACCAAATTTGCACCAGACTATGACTATTAGATTTAAGCCTGATTACTTTGCTACAGAAAAATCAGTCTCAATGTTTCAGTGATTTAGCTAAGCCCACAGATGATTAAATTCACCTAACTACATGCCCACATAACGCAATATTTCTAACGTAAACTGCTGCCTGAACTGGTTTCTGTTTACATTATAAACGAGAAAAACTATTTTAAAACTTTGAGAAATACTTAAGTTGTGAGTCTTAAGCTCCAATATATCTACATTTCATATATTTTTTCATTAATTAATTCTTTGAAAACAATGTTTTAAGCAGTAAGCTACCGCCCTCAAGCCAGGGCCAAGGCAGAACTACATGCAATATACCGACAGACCGGTTATCACATCCATTACAAGTTGAACCGCACTATGTATGCGGAATCTCGCTGACGAGATAAATTCACTTTATCTACCAGTTTTGTGACACTTTCAGCTTCAATGAGATGGCATCTGCCTCCAGCTCGGTTATTCAATATTCCTGACTGCAGTCTCTGGATGTGATAACCAGGCTGCCGGTATATCTCATGCAAAAATATTTTGTTTACTTCTAACAGCAAATGTATTTTTATTTAGCTTTTGATCTATACGTCTGAGCAATTCCAAGTTAGCAGGCGTATCATTTGCTCCACAAAATATCCTACAGGAACGACAATTATGGTAGACCCTTATTTTATTGCATGAATTGTATTCTGTGATCAACTTTACATCTATATAATGCACGTAAATTTTGAAGATTTCCCGAAACAATATTCAAAAATAATATTTTTTTTTCTCAATAACGAATGAGTCTCATGAGATAAATCTTTTGTCCTGTGCCATCTAGGCTGGCAATTTGGAGTACGCTGCTTCACTTTCCAACTATACCGTAATTTGATGTGAAGTCCGACTTCCACAATCCATCATAATACAAAAATGCCACAGAGACCCGTAATAGGGTAGGCGATAGTGATGAGCATAATCTATTTCTCATAATCGAATCACTCGATTCTTTAAGGTCATTCGACAACTCGATTGTCACAAATTCTCGATTATAACAACTCTAGTTCTAGATTAGCACAACTCGAGCTCCGGATTATTTTATCTCGAGTTCTCGATTATCACATCACGAGTTCTCGATTATCACATCCCGAGTTCTCGATTATCACATTCCGAGTTCTCGATTATCACATCTCGAGTTATCGATTATCACATCTCGAGTTATCGATTATTTCATCTCTACTTCCGAGCTCTCGATTCAAAATAATCGAGAAAACACTCACCCGAGATCTCGATTGTCATCGCTCGAGTTCTCGATTCCGAAAGATCTCGATTACAATCGCTCGAGTTCTCGATTTCAAAAGATCACGATTATCAATCACTTGAGTTCTCGGTTTCGAAAGCTCTTGATTGTGGCAAATACTCGATTCCCAAGATCTCGATTATCAAAAGTTCTCGAGTATGCCTATCACTAGTAGGTGAACATTCACAGCACAACAATACGAGGAAAGGACAAGGATCCACGCCCGAGCGGGGATTCGAACCTGGGACCTCCCCACCCGCAGTCAGGCACTCTGACCACTAGACAATCATCATCACACCCGAGGGTCCCCTGTTCCTATCACAGTAGTGACTTGCCCAGATGAGGGTTGTCTAGTACACTGTAAAAAAAAACTGTAAATTTTGAAGAAGTTATCCGTATTTTTTACAGAAAAAAACTGTTCGTAATAAAATACAGGATTTCTCTGTTTTTTTTTTGAATCTGTAACCGGTTATACTTTGTTTTTCTTCGAATCTTCGAAATTTCGCCCGCGTGTTTGGATTTTGGTTCTCGTGCTCGAGTTTTTGATCTTATATTTATTTAAAGCGAGTAAGTCTTAAATCGTTTGCAACTTCCATTTCATTGCATCCTAATCAATATTTTATTATTATGTTTTTTTGTCATCTGTGACAGAGGCATATTCGGAAATTTACCTTTGTATACATGCATTTCGTAGTAGTGTAGTAAATATTGAAATGATTTATGAAAGTATAGTTTCATTTTTTTAATCTTCATAAATCAGCTTGAATAAATAATAAAAATACGGAAGATTTCTGTAAAATAAACGGAAGAAAACTGGCGTCCTGGCTGACAGTTTTTTTCTGTAAATTTTACGGATTTTTTTTACAGTGTAGTGATTACCACTAGACAAGGCGGCTGGAGATAAATCTGTTACTAAGCCAAAGACAACTAGGATTTGGAGTCTTAATGCGTTATTTTGTGCAACAATCATAATCAATACTTCTATTGAAGTGAAATTGATACTAACCTAAATTTACTTTCTGATAAAAGTAAAATAGATTTTCAGAAAACTCACATTTTTTTCCTGATAATTTGGATATTAAGATTGCGTTTTGTGTCATCTTTTAATATTTATCACGTTTCTTCTTTTATTTCACTTGTTTTCGTACTGTTCTAGATAACATTAAAAATAGTTCCCGAAAGTTATGTAGGAATTACGCTTTACAGTTTTATTTTTCCATCGAATTAAATTTTCGTTCTTTCATCAGTTCGTAAGATGTAACTTAGATGCTTCAAAATTTAAACTGAGGAGCACAAATGGAAGGGATAAAAAATCGGCTTATTTACAAAACTGTAGGGGAACGTGGGACAAATGAAATAGCGGGGCAAAGAAAAATAGAGATTTTTTTTTTTTTTAGCGCCACTTTACCTACATAGCAACACATGCAGTTTTATTCCAGTCAGTAAAAGGTTATCTCTGAAGATCAAAGAATATGATAAAACAAGCCATTTTCAAATATTGATGCTCATTTTGTAGTATTTGGTTTCAGTCAAAAATTATTTTTGTTGTTAGAAAATGATAAATTTCATGTTATTAATATTTAAAATATTAATTGAGACCTACTATTATTTGGTGCAGTGTTTGTTTATTTAGTGTTAGGCTTACTTTTTAAAATGTTTTGTACAGTTAGTCAATTGCATGCGGGAGAAAGTAGATGGCGCAAAGCGAAAGAGTTCATTTCGTTTAATTTTTCAATAATAAATTAAATCACTTACGTAATCATTTATTAATTAATTAATTTGATAATTCCCTTATTTATTCATTCATTCAGTATTTTATTCAGGCATTTATTTTTTCAATACATTGAGTAGTTTATTTATTCGTTTATTGTTCAATTAACTACTCAATTATTTACTCTTTTTTTCCTTGCTGATTCATTTCATCAAAATTATTTTTAATAATCAAATAAAAGCTATTTCTTTAGAAATATATTTCATTTCTCATTTTGCCCCATGAAAAAGTGAAGATTTTCCACTTTTTTAAGGTATAAATTGTATGCCAAAAAAAAATTATAAATAATTTTTAGGGCAAGTTAATTGTATGTTTTTTCTCTTTGTGGCGTAACTTTCAAATTTCCAATTTCCTTATTTTTAAAAACTTAAGTTATCTTAAATATTCCGCTTTGCCTCACATTGCTCTATCCTTCATTTTAGTGCAAGTATAAAACTGAAGAAAAAATACATCAAGTACAATCTCTTTTTTATGTTTATAAAAAAGAGATTTGTTCAAAGAAAGTCCCGATTATAATACATTATTAAACATGCTCTTCACATATACTTGAATGAACATCTGAAATTTCGTTTTTATAGAGTTTCAAAAGAAAATTAAGTATCTAGTTCTTACGAGAACAAGCTTATTAAAAAGAGGTTATTAACTTAATCCCTGTTTAAATGTTTGTACATGCTTAAACATAGCAACAGCTGTAAAGAACACTGTGTACTTTGAAAGAAATTTTTAAACAACATTACTTTTTTGCGCTATTTTTATCACTTTTTTCACTCTGTAATTCTAACACAAAAAACGAAAATATTTAATTATTTTTGTAGTACTTTAAGATATAAAAAGATTTTAAATTCATTTTGGTATAAAGTTATTAAAGAATTAATTACGGTGAGAAACTAAAAGCAAAGATAAATTAATTAAGACTGATTAATTAGCGAAACTCAGTATTATTTTGGGTTTATGAAAAAAGCGAAACTGCGTGGGTGTCAAAGCCTTTTATGTTCCAAAATTAGTATATTAATTTAATAGTCTTTAATAAAAGAAAAACAATACAAATAACAGCTACAGACCCTGTTGTAATCGTAGTTCAATTCCTGAGGCTTAAACGAGGCCATTTGTATAAATAGTGGAGAGAAATTCCAGTTTACCTTCTGATAATGAAATTAGTGTCAGTCCAATTTAAAAATTTCTCATCTTGCAACAAAGCCATAAATAAGCTCATAAGGTCAAGCATCAACTTACTAAAGCCACACTGTATCCCTTTGTCTGAAACGAGTTTAGGCGCTTCTTAATTTCGTGTTTTCCTTGTTAAAATAATATCAGTTTAAAGAATATTTTCTGCATTCATGACGGGAAAAGATGGAAATGTTTTTCAGTATAAAACGATTTTCATAAATTTTATTTTGTTTCTGATATATTTTATTTCACCAAGTTGACGGTTGAAAATAAGCTTGCACTTTACCTTTCGTCAAGGAATAAATGCTTCTGTAGTCAGTACTCCGCTTTCCTATACTGGCTTAAGAGTTTCGCTATAACTACTTTTGACTTTTAGTAGAATTTTAACTCATTAGCTGCCTTGCACAATTAGAAGGAAAATCCGGACAGGCTACGCACGATGAAAACCTGCACCCTCGTCCCCCCCCCCTCCATTTTTTTTGGTTTGAATTGTTTCTACAATATTATTTCCTGTTTTTGACAATCACTATTTAAGAACATTACGATCCCGAAATTATTAACGATATAACTTTTTAGCTATCATTTTCGCATTTGATAATGTCAGTCGTCGATGAAACTGGCATCCTGAATGGATGACAACAATTTTCGGAAGCTCGATGATGCTAACTTACTCATTTTTAGGCACCTTTAATCGCCTGGCAACCCTGATTAGTTCACATGCAATAGGTAGGCAACCTTACTTAAGCGTTACATTTACAACTTTTACTCTTCATTTATGACAACAATTTTTGGAAACTCAATGAGTGTTAATTACTCCTTTTTGGGCATTTTTTAGCCTTTGGCACCCCTAATCAGTTCACACGCAACAGGTTGGTAACCTTACTTAAGCGTTTCGTTTACAACTTTTACTCTTTACTTACGATACAAATTTCGGAAACTCAATGCGTGTAAATTACTGCATTTGGGGCACTTTTTAGTCTCTGGCAACCCTAACTAGTTCACACGCAATAGTAGGCAACCTCAATCAAGCGTTTCGTTTACAACTTTTACTCTTTATAACAATTTTTGAAACCTCAATGGGTGTGAATTCCAACTTTTTGGGCACTTTTTGGCCTCTGGCAACCCTGATTAGTTCATACGCAATAGGTAGGCAACCTTACTTAAGCGTTCCGTTCACAACTTTTACTTTTTTATTTATGGTAACAACTTTTGGAAACTCAATGAGTAAATTACTTTTTTTGGGCACTTTTTGGCCTCCGTCAACCCTGATTAGGAACCGTAAAAAAGTAGACAACCGTACTTTGGCGTTTTTTTATAGCTTTTACTCTTTATTTATGGCAACAATTTCCGGAAACTTGGTGATGGGTAAATTATCTCTCTCCTTGGGCATCTTTTAGTCCCTGCACTGTAAAAAAAATCCGGAAACGTTTCTGAGTATATCGTGCAGCTGCGGTTCATGAAATTTTCAAAAACGTTTCTGAGTATTTCGGAATTCTCTTTCTGTAATGTCCAGAAACGTGTCCGAGTATTTCGGAATCCTCTTTCTGTAATTTCCAGAAATGTTTCTGAGTATTTTGGAATACTCTTTCTGTAATTTTCAGAAACTTTTCTGAGTATTTTGGAATACTCTTTCTGTAATTTTCAGAAACGTTTCTGAGTATTTCGGAATCCTCTCTCCGTAATTTCCAGAAATGTTTCTGAGTATTCTGTGCAGCTGTGGTTCATGAAAGTTTCGAAAACGTTTCCGAGTATTTCGGAATTCTCCAAACAATTTTCAAAAACGTTTCCGAGAATTTCGGAATGCTTTTTCCGTGATTTTTTCTAAAATATCATTTTTTACTGTACTATTGCATACTATATCAGTTTCAATTCTTTCATATATAAGAGCAATGAAACAAGCAATTGTAGAATCATTCGTGGATTTTTTTTTTTTCTGAATTTCTAATGACAAATAGCATGGTTAACAGCATAACATATGCGCAGTTATAAATTTTTGAAAATTTATGAAATAATATAGTAGTTTCATTCTTAATCACAAAATCGTCAGCAGAGGGGAGGGGGGTACTTTCTCAAAAGAGGGATTGTTTGTTAAACAATCTTAAACTTCAGTTTTTCTCTCAATATTTTCAAGACAAAATTATCAATATATTGTATTTTTAATGCAGAACTTTAAAACATATCTCGTATCAAACTAGATAGCTTTTATTTTCGAATAAAATTTGACAGAACTTACCTACCCTTCGCGTTCCGGAATTCGTTCACCTCAAGTCAATTTCTCTGGCGAACAAAGTGTACCGAAAAGTACCAACAGAGAAATTGGTGAATTTAAATATGACACCAAGCCCTCCTGCTGGAACCATTCGGGTTGATTCTTCTGTTCTTGCCCTTTTCCAGTTCATCACAAATATAAATACTTAATCAAAATAGGTTACTGATTTTATTTTTACAGTGTGCGCAAAATGCATTATATATTTTATTTATTAAAACATTGAACTCTATTACATGATTATTCCATTTCATATATATGAGAATCCCCCCCCCCCCCCACCATAAGAGTGATGGTGCACCGATAAAATTCTATAAAGGCACCCCCTTAAAAAAAAGCAACCCCTTGAAAATGTCAATGGCACAGTCTGCGTGGTGAACGCCCCTCGTCTTCTCCCCATATGAACATTGTATATTAATAACATAGTATTTAAAAAATGATCACTTTTAAAACAATGACATGAAATAATATTAATTTTTATTTCGGCATAAATGCAGCTGTTCCATTTTTGCCACTGACTCATTCCTCCTGACTGTCCTACATTAAACTAGAATATCCACGAAGGAAATGTTATTTACCGAACAACTAATGTCAAGAAATTTTTTATTGTCAACCACATTTAACAAAATGAATAAGCACGTGAATTAATTGCATAACTATGTTGCTTACTAATAGATAACTGGGTCATTTTCTAATGGTATAAATATTTTTTAAATGAATGAATAAATTACAATAAAAAAAGATAAATAATACTGGCACATTTTTTGTGAAGCATATTACAATACTAGAAAACATTTGCATTACCATATTTTTAATGAATTAAACAATTGATTTTTTTTTCTTTTTGAACCAAAATGTATGTACATCCAAGTATTTCGAAATAACTTTTCTGTGATTGCTTCTCAAATATAAATCTTATTTCTTTTGCGTAATTAATCAGTTTCAGTTGGTTACAACAAATAATACACCGCGCACATAGGTATGTAGGATAACTTTAAATTAATTCGATAAACCAAAAAACAGTTGCAATTGGAGCCTCATCAAATGCAAATCAACAAAAATATAAATGTATATAACAACATGTTTTAAAATATTCATTAATACTTACAAGTGAACATGAGCGGAAGAAAATCTAAGTACCTCCATTGCAACTGAATAAGTAATCCAAAGGGTTCGTTTCATTAAGTATAAACACGGGTGTTGAAACTATTCACGCTTGAACACACAATATGTATCTAATTATAGTCGCACTGGAAAGCAAATGGTTGTTAGCTAACTTAATAGCTGCGTACATCGTCTAAAAAATCAAGGGCAGTCCAAAATGCAAAGGAGTAAAATTAATTTCGACACATTTTACTTCTCTTTAGACATGAAATAACAGGCAATCCAATGCTAAAGAGTTGCTGACTGCAGCAACCATAGATAAGAAAAAAATAATTTCTCGTTATTTCCGACTCATTGGCGCCCGTGTTGGAAGGATGAAATATGTTTCGAAGCGTTGCGTCATCACTTCCGCGTCTGGATTTCTTGAAATAACAAAAAGCTTTCTGAATAATGAGGAATTCGCTATTGGATGAAGGATTCCTACTATTTCGGAAACGTTTCCGATATATTCAGAAACGTTTCCGAAATTTGTTACAGTGTGACAACCCTGATTAGGGGTCCGAATAAAGTAGGCAACATTACTTATACGTTTTATTTCATCTTTTACTCTTCATTTATGATAACAATTTTTGGACACTCGATGAGGGTAAATTACTTATTTTTAGGCACCTTTCAAACTCTGGCAACCTTAATTAGTTGACGTGAAAAAGATAGAAATTCTTACTTTCGCGTTTTATTTACAAACTTAACTCTTCATCTATGGTAAGTTTTTGAAAACTCGATGAGGGTAGGTCAAGCCTACTGGGATCTTAGACTATACCAAAACCCACAAGAAACGCCTCATCCCATCATTAAAAATCGTTTAAAACTAAAACTTGTTTTAGAATTTTAATTTGGACAATTTTTGGAGGTCCTCGAACCTTAACCTCACTTTAATGTCACCAAACATTGTCTGCAATTTAGTTTGAGGTTTTAGCTCCAAAATATCCCCGGTAAGAGCTCACGAAAACCTAAAGAGTATCGCTAAAAGGTAGCGTGATGGGGGAAAAATAAGATCCCACGAACCCTTTGATACCATCATTAAAAGTCAACTTAGTTACGTTACGTTAGTAACCAAAGACGGCCAACAATCGCGTTTTTAAGATTACATTTTCGAAAAATTTAAAGCAGTTGGCCCCGACATCTTTTCTCCCCTAGCATCACCAAAAATCATCTAAAATAGCGTTTTTACAGCCACAATGTCGGAAAAATTCGGAGAAAAGCACTCCTCCCACGACTTCCTTTCCCCTGACATAAATAGAAATAATCGACAATTACGTGTCTAAAATTTTAATTTGCAAAAATAGCTGTGAGAGCGATCTCAAACTTCTTTACCCTAACATTAGCAAATGCTGTCTCGAATGCCTCTTTAAGATGATAATAACTTTTGAAAAAATAAATAAGAGCTGGGATACTACAATCCATGATCATTTTCTTTCAACATCAAAAACTATCCATTTTATTTTCAATATATAAGCTTTAATAAGCATGTTTTTTTTTTTTTTTTTACTTATTCATATTATTTCTCGTACCTAATTATTAATTACTTACAACACATTTCATAACAAGAGTACAAACTTAAATTAGTTAAGTAAAACACACTTGAAATGCACTTAAATACTGAAATGCATTATTATCACGATTACAAAGTTAAATCTTACGTTCGTTCAAATTCGTTATAAAGTTGTAGCTCCTCTGGATAAAGCTCTCTAGTTTCCATTTCACAGGCTTCATAGTTACTTTTTAATTTTACACACACAAGTAAAGGGTTAATTCGGAACATCGTTTACGCGCTTTGCAGATGACCAGAAATGGGGATGAGAGTCTTGCTAGACGCAGGCGATGAAATCACGTGGTATTTTCCATTTCTTGCCAAGTCTTTAAATTTGGCGAATTTTCGTAAGATTTCGACAGACTTTGACCCCTCATATCTCAAAAACAAAAGGACGAGGGCACACAATATTTGGGTCAAATTTTTTTCTAAAGATACTCTTTCGAATGCGACCATTTTTAACTTTTTTCATGATTACTGAACTCGTAATGTTTCCTGGTTAGGCTTCTTCTTCGTGTAGTCGGGTTGAAAAAAAAACTTTACATTAATTCAAAGGTGAGCTAATTGGAAATTAAGGCCGAATTTTGAGTGAAAATTTTTTTGCGAATACAATACTTCCTTTTTTGCAAAAGGAAGTAAAAAAAAAACATTCAGGCATTCATTTGAACTTCGACGTCTTTAATTCAAATTATGTTTTCTCAGTCACGGACCCCCAACTCATTGTGTTTCTTGTTTTTACGAATGGAATAGAAAAGATTTTAGCACCCGTCATATTATGACAGGTAGTTTTCTAGATTAAATAATACTATGAGTAACCATTAAAAAAGGAATGGTAATTAGGATGCGGCAATAAAGATGTCATGGTTATTAAGACCAACTTCTACCCGTACACTAATCATAAAAATTGCATTTGCAAGTAGATACCATTATGGTATTTTTACTTTTTATCAATCTTCAACGGTAGGAATTATTAATCTTAAAATTTTGTATTTAGATGAAGTTTTGCTATAAAGTTCATCAGTAAAGGTGTTTTTTCTGAAAAAAAACGTGATTTTTCACAAGAAAACCCGTTTTTTAAGGTAAAATCTGCCTGAGTTGAGCCTTGAATGAACGCAGAGACCAGTTGTAACAATGACGACGAAAAAAATAGTATACATTAGAAAATAAATAAATAATAATAAAATGTGCATTTAATTGACAATTTTCATGATCCAAAGCAAAAAAAATCTTCTGCACAGCTCTTTCTTCTGAAACATAAAGGACTCCGAGTTTTCTTTTATTTCCCGCATTCAAAAATATAATAAATTAAAACTTTGGACTGAAAATAAAAACAAACCGTTTCAGCAATCATTATTTCATAGTAAAAAAAAACAGGACTGTGGTTATGGAGACGGTCCCATTTTCCCTAATGTCCGCAATTCTACTAGTGCTTGAGAAATCATAGTAGCAGGTCATAAAATTCCTAGAGTCGGAGTCAAGAACGGAGTCGGTCATTTTTCCTCTGAAATTGGAGTGGAACTAATTTTAGGATAAAAGAGTTGGTGTCAGTCACAGTTGCCCTTTCAACATGCATTTGTGCCAATGCTGCGTGGTCAGATTCGGAATGATTTTGGGTGCAGGTATCGAAGTCGAAGACCCTAAAATCTGAAGAGTCGAGTCGGGCACTGGTCATTACTTTAAAACGAAGAACGCAGCACGGTAAAAAAAAATAATAATAAGTTTGCCCTTTAAATTCTTTTCATTTTGATTCAGTAATGTTTACCTCTCACTTATTGTTAATGTTAAGTTTATGGAAAATTGGACTAAAATTTTAACTCACTTTTTTTTTTTTTGCATTTTTTGAAACCAAAAATTGAGAAATTAGTTAGAATGTGCACAATATTTTCAATTTTTTAGTGGCAAAAATTAATTTTTGGCATTATTAAAGTTACAAAAATTTTAATTGTTAAAAAAATACCTCTAAAATAGCTGAATAAAAAAGAATTACTATACATGTTCTCATCAAGAGTTTTTCCAACAAAGTTTGTTTGATACAAATTTGCCTTCTTGGATCTCAGTTTATATTTGCCTTAAATTTCCCCGTGGGCGCCAATGTTAAGTGCCTTTGAACTGTTCAAAATTGAACGGGAAATCATTATGAAAAGGGAAGTATAGGAAAAAGGTGTCCTCGTCGAGGTCATTCGAACAAAAAACGTTTGTTCGAATAGGACAATTAACTCAAAAGTTATAGAAAGGGGAGGGGGAGTCAGACAGACAGATACACATTTTCCAAATCTCAAAACCTTACTTTCCAATTTTTCACTTTTCAAAATGTTTTAATTATTTATTTTTGACTTATTTCTGTTTTTAGCGATATTTTGAAGATGCATTAATAGTCCAGTCATTTGGTCGAAAAAAAGGGGGTTACCTGGAAAGTTTTCCGGGAGTTTTGAAAATTAGATATTTTATAGATTTTGACGTGCTCTTTTCTAATTTCCACTTTGCCACCTCGTATCTTTGCCGCTCGAGCGGCCTTATTGAAAAAATGGCAGCTAAAAGCGGTATTTTGACGATATCTCCTTTCTGACTTATTTTGCGACAAAAAAAGTCACATACAAGATTGATTTATGCATTATCTATATTAATTTACATACAAAATTAAACAAGAAAAATTTCCTACAATTTATATCATAACATTTTTTTCTTTTTGCAAAATAAATAATTTTGGCATACGAACGCCGAAAAGTGTTACTTAACAGCATTTTCGCGTAGATGTTTTTGATAGACCAGAAGTTACACTGGTTCATCGTCTTCAGTATCGATTGAGACGCAGTAGCGGATACAGGGGGGGGGGGGGGTCATGGGGGTCCCCTACCTCCGCAACCCGCAATAGTATTTGAATGTCTGCTCGAAAAAATAAAAAAAAAAATTGATCGAAACCGTAAAAAGTGCATACAAGGAGGGGGATCATGGGGGGGTCATGATCCCTCTCCCCATCAAAATCTGCGACAATGCTTTGTAATTTGTTTTGAGGTTCATTGCATTAAAGTAGTGAACATGACTGCTTGAAAAAAAAAAGAAAAGCCGGACCACAACCGCATAATAAGAAACAGTAAATAGTTTTCGAATTCTTTTTTTGTGGGGAGGGAGGGGTATTTCCTGTCATTTATAATATATGTATTTAAAATATGTAGACAGTAAAATAGCTTTTCTTGAGACAGTCTGCGGCGCTGTATTCAGGAGCCAGTATAATGAAAAGCAACAAAGAAGTGTCTGACTCCCGATCGCTTTTTTTTTTTTTTTTTTTTTGCAACAAATTTAATCAACGATAGTTGATTAAATTTTTTGTATGGTTAAAACTGTATCCATAGCAGCAGGCATCGCTTCAATTGATAAAACTTTTGAGTGCGTAAATGTTTTATTTTATGTAAAGTATCTGTAGATTATAATTTCTTTCTGTTGTAATTTTTAGATAGTTTTGTTTTTAGCCGTGCTGAGTTTATTTTTAAAATGTGCTGTAAATAGTTAATTAATTTAAATCAGTGTTTTGGATTTAGTATCGTGCAGGAAATGCAAAATTCGAGTGTCGTGTTAGCGCAAAACTTCATTATACCAAGGGTCTCGTAAACTAGCCCACCGTATTAGACGGAAACCATGTCGGGAAAAAAGCCGCGTTTTGTTAAAAAAAAAAAAAAACTACATATAACAGGGGGTTCCCAATTTATTCCGACTCACGGTACTCTTTGATGAATTACAATTTTTTCACGGCACCCGAATCTATTTCAATTACACACGCACGTTGAAAACATGGACAGATTTGCAGCACCCCTCGCCCCTCCTTGCGGCACCCACTTTGGGAACCCTCTCCTCACCTATTACAAAAACACTGCGCTCGGGTGACAAAACAGTGTAGTCTCTTTTTTTTGGACTGTTAAAAAAACTTATGACCCCCCCCCCCCATGGAAAACATATCTGGAGTGCCTGTATCAGACTCTGAGACTGCGACGTCTTCGTCAACCTCCAATGTTCACAATTGTAATTAATCAGTCGGGCAGTAATTTATCAAGTCCGAATTTTATTTAAAGAATATTTAATTTTTTTATTAGATTTTCACCGCATGTTTTTACTTTTATTTTAAGTGTTGTTTTACTATTATTTTAAGTAATGTTATTTTTCTGCATACAAGATGGATGTGTCGAGTATCATGCAAATTTATAATCTAAGATGGATATGTGTCTAGTACTGTACAAATATTTAATCAACCAGGGGGTTTTGAGATTCGAAATTTCCGAAAACTGAGTTGTCATTTCTGAAAACTTTCGGCTTACATTCTAAAACTAAAAAATATTTTAATTGAAAACTTTTTAAATGATTTTTATTAATGATTTCGATGATTTTTGTAAGCATATTTGAAGAGCTTTCCTTATTTCAATGATTTTTGTTCCTTTTTGACATCCTTTTTTGCAATTTGCAAGAAATAAGTCTTTGTAAGGATTGTGGAGCTAGGTATTCTAGCGTCATAACAGAGAAATTAACCAATTCTTATTTCTATTCCACCCCTACAGCTCTGGGGTTTTTTCATTTCCACACCACTGCTAAATCTGGCGATAGGATCGAAAAGAATGTTGTCTTGCTACTGCTTCTGTTGGAGGGTAGCAACGAAATATTAAATTTACTTTTATATCCGGATTTTACAAAGCATTCATATCTGAAGGCGTTTTCCTTGCATTTTTTACTTTTCACTTCACTGTGAACGTATAAGTCAAGAAGGAAGTGTTCTCCAGCTTTAGCAAAGATCTCTGGATCAGCATTTGAATTTTTGAATGCTTTAATAGACTCACTTAAATTTTGATTTTTTCGAAGTACATTAATAAATTTCGTTTTTCCTTGATTGAAAAGGGCGCATATTGTATCACAGCCACTAAAGGCATGCAAGAATAAAATATGATATGCGGCTGTCTTACCGTCGTATACTGTCAGTTGTATACATTTGTTGCGAAATTTTTCCTTTTCCTGGTTTGAGCATATACTATATTCATGAAATACACCGCCAGCTCAGTCATTTCCAGCCATGTATTTCTGCATCCATGTATTTCATTTATCGTGTATTTCTGCTTTAGCCCTGGCTATTGGGCGGTAAATTTACTGAATATACCATATACTATATGTCTGATCGCTTAGATAGAGCTGTCAAAAGAATTCGAAGAGCTACATCTTCGCCTACAATAATTACGTAGTATACTGATGACGCAGACTAAAATATTCTATTGAGTACTACCGGTCGAAATTTCAGAAAAGGAGAAGAAGGGGAATCCACGTGGCGCCTGGTTGGAAGAGTCAGTGTTTTAGTGCAGATAGGAAGAAATGACTGAAATGGAATTTGGCTTCTGTATTGCTCCGTCGCTCATTTATACCACAAAAAGAATTTTAGTTTGTGGATTGTCCGTTTTTATGCAGTTAGTAAATTAACTTGTAAATCGATTGAATTGTGTTTATACTATATGCTTATTAATTAAACTCTGCGTTTCCTCGATGTGTTACGATAACTAAACCTCGAAGTAGTATGGGAACGGCTTATTCTGCGATAACGCGTGTTAAATAATACTTTGCGGCGCTCGTACTTCGAAACTATTTATTTTACGAAAAAAATTGTTATGACATAAATTGTAGGAAATTCTCTAGTTTAATTTTGTAAAATGCGTTTTTATCGGAAAATAAATCAGAACGGAGATATCCTCAAAATACCGCTTTTAGACGCCATTTTTTCAATATGGCGGCGCGAGCGGCAAAGATACGAGGTGGCAAAGTGGAAATTCGAAAAGAGCACATCAAAATCTATAAAATTACGAATTTTCAAAACTCCCGGAAAACTTTACAGGTAAAACTACCAGATGACTGGACTATAAGCTTTCTTTCATATATTTTAAGCCTACTTTCCCGTAAAAATAAGAGAAAGAAGGAAAACAAAACGTGTAAGAAGGCATAATGCTTCTTTAGAATATTGTTAAAAACTAAGTCAAAAATAAGCAAAATAAATAAATGTTGAAAATATAAAATTGGAAATTAGGGTATTTACATGGGGAAAATGTGTCTGTCGGTCCGACGGTATTATGTCCCCTCATAACTATTGAATGAATAGTCCGATTTGAACAAACTGTTTTTGTTCGAAAGATCTCGGCGAGGACACCTCGGGTGAAAATTAATGCAAATCTAGACTCAGAACTTTAAGACGGGTTTGCTTGAAGCAAATTACGTTGGGAAAAGCTCTTGATCTACAGAAAAGACATTTATAGAAAAGATGTTTTTTATTTTAACAATTTTTCGTTCATTAATGAACAGTTCAAAATCCCTTAGCATTAACTCTTACGGGGAAAATTAAGGTTAATACAGATCCCGTACTTAAAGGCGGATTTGCTTCAAACAAATTTTGTTATAGATACCTCATGTATAGAGCAGATTTATTTTATTTAGCTACTTCCAGGGTTGTCTAGAAACCAGCTAAAATGTTAAAAAGCTATGTTTCAGAGAATTTGCAGTTGTAGCTAATTTAGAGAATGTTAGAGACTAGGCTAAAATTGAGAATATATTCAGAATCTGCACAATATTTTCACTTTTTGGTGCCAAAAATTAATTTTTATGATCGTCGTCGTTAGGGTTAAAATTTTTGAACCGCTAAAAAAATACTTTTAAAAGTACAAAATCAAAGAAATCATCTCTATACATGTTCCTCGTCAAGAGCTATTTCCAACGAAGTTTGTTTCAAGCAAATCCGACTGTTAAGTCGGGATCTATACTTTCCTTAAATTTCTACATGAACGCCAACGTTAAGTTTTTTTTTTTTTTTTTTTTTTTTTTTTTTTTTTTTTTTTTTTTTTTTGAACTGTTCAAAATCAAACGGAAAATTGTTCAGATAGGAAAGATGGTTTCTATACATGTACTTGGTCAATTTTTTTTTTCCAACAAAACTTGTTTGAAACAATTTCGCCTTAAATTCCGAGCTTGAAGTTAGGTTAGTCTGAATATAGTTTGGTTCTTCGCCTTTATATGGGAGTATTTCAATAACTGGGATACTTTGCAATTTTCCTTCTTGCCACCAGTTTTGATGCCCAAAGTTCAAATGCTAATATATTTTAACTTACGTTTTATCAACACAATCATAATAAAACGATTGTTGCTCAAAAATTAGCGATCGCGCCAAAATCCCAATGATCGGAATATCCCCTTATCTGCTTCTACTCTAACTAATGTTCACTGAATAATTTCCTCTTAAGTTTTGTTTGCATGCAGTTTGGTTCTTTATGTATTGTTCTAAATACTGTGGCGTGTAGCTCCAAAAAATAAACTAAATAAATAAATGTGCGTACATAAATAATAGTCATCAAGTAACTCGCCCCTACAAATATTTATGCTCTACAGATATTAACAGTTTTGGTTTGAAAATAAACATATCGTTGCGATCCGAAAAAAAGAGAAAGTCGTCTTTACTTCCTTTGAAAAACGTTCAAAGGCTTAATTTAGGAAATTTGTTAAGTTGTCGTTGTTGCTAATTCTCAATTCTTAGCAAAGCTAAACCAAAGCTCCTGTGACTATGAGCTTGAGCATATCGAGCACATAGGGTTTCCCCACATATAGACCCTATTAAGATTATCAAGACAGTCTAGGACATGGTAGACAGGCAGCATTAATTTTAAGTTTGTCTTTGCATGTCATAGATTTCAGATGACCACTGCCAAATCGAGATATGACAATCTGCTCCTGTCTGCTGCTGAAGGGGGACGAGACGTTTTACCTGGTACCAGGAATGCGCAGGTTGGGCTGTAGCGCTATGAAGATTAATGAAGTGGGAATATAATTCTGTAAGAACCAAAGTGAGAAGCCAGAGAAAGCGTGGTCAGACCTGCGCCACTTTTAGAAAGTCTATCTGCAGTCTCTTTCGACATAATATGGAATCCATCGCAAATGAATTTCATGAGATGGGAAGACTTTTCAGTTCCTTCAAAATAGCCGCTCCAGTAGGGTTGCCCAAAGGGCGCAAGTTGCGCCATCAAAATTTCTAGGGGGGATTTTTTTTTAATTTAAAATATTTATTTAAATTATATTTATTGATTTGGCATTCAAATTATTTATTTTATTCTGTTTATATTTTCTTTTATTTATTTAGTTTAAATATGTGTGTGTCATTGGCGCAGCACAGAAACTTTTCTAATAAAATAATAATAATTATTATTATTATTATAAATAAATTTTTTTTAAATACATAAAATAAAAAAGAGAAAAAAATTTTAAAAAGGAAAGAGTTGAGAAAAATTTGGGGGGGGGGGGAGGTTGGATTAACACCATTGAACTTGGGGGACGAGGGGGGCACTACTGCACTCCAGTGCTGTGACCCACTCCATGCATATTTAAAAGATGTTGGATGGCACTTTGGTTATGTTCCATGTTTCGATAAGTAATTTAAACAACTTGCAAGCTGTTACACAACAACGAATGTAATATTCAGTCTCATTTTCCAACGTCCATAAAACAGGGGTGTCCAACCCCTTCTGTCCCAAAGGGAAACAGCGTAAACCCCATTAAAATACAAAGCATCCCTCCAATAATGAGACCTTAAAAAATAAGATAGAAACTCCCTAAAAATGTGATTGACATTACTTACACGTAGAAAATTTCCATGAGCCCCTTCTTAGGGGCACTTAGGGATTGCAATACCGGTATACCGAATACCGGTATTTCGAGAAATTTTGTAATTTTGGAATACCGTATTTACTGAGGTAAAATACCGGGATTTTCGGTATTAGCTGAAAATAATAAAGAGTTAATTTTTTTTTTATTTAACTAATCAAATATAAACTTATATTTTAAATGTACAAGTCTTTTTTCATGCTACAGAACCAAAAGCAATCTACTGACGTAAAAATTTGGCTTCTAAAGCACGAACTAATGGAATATTACTAAACAAAATTAGCAGAAAGATTGCAAAAATACATTTTCATTACTTTAAATGGTGAGATAAATCGCATTTTTGTGCGTCGTTGTGCACCATGTTTTAATTTTTTTCTATTTCTCCAATCACTCACTTTCCCTTTTGTGAAAGGTAATTTCGAGTGTAATTTCGAATGTACTTGTTCTTTGAATACTTATTCCAACCATCAAATGCAGTAATACTTTATTATTTTTTTTTAAATATTTATCACAACTGTACTGAATTTTTGTTAAAAAAACTTTTTCTTGTTAGTAAATCAATTGGTGATTTTTTGTCAATGACAAAACATTACGGGCCTAACTGGTACTGGTTTGTTATCATGTCTCGCTTTATACTTAGCAAGATAATATTTAGAAATTATGTATACGTAGTGCCTTGAAAATTTGCATAGATGATACGCATAATCATTTAACACACATTTTCGGATATTTACATAATTATAAATTGCAAAGAATTTTAAAAAGAACTTGAAAACGAATAAGAGGAACTAATTTCTAACTAAGATCAAATTTCCTCAAGTTTATCGTAAATTTCAAACCTATCTAATAATAAAAATTGAACGGACACTTCTCCTGCTCAAGAGAAAATGTTAGTAGTGGAAAAGTATATCGTCTCTCGGAAAAAAATTACAACTAGCTACAAATCTAAAATAATAATTATAATAGCACAAAAGAAACACCAAAGAAGTTTTACAAAAATAACACGCAGGATACCGAAGGATTTGAAGATGAAGGACTTCTAGACAATTAGACGAGGTGTATCGCGCATTGTTAACAGTAGCACCTACCTGTGTGAATTCAGAAAGAGTATTTTCTACTGTTGTAAAATTGAGCACTAAATGAGTTCCAGGCTTGGAGACAATTCAAAAGAAGCATTATGTGTTTTACTCTTATTGTGTTTTTATTATGACATTTGTTCCCTCATTTTATATTTGTTTACGATACGTTTCCGTAAATAATACAATTTGTGTACAAAATTATGAAATGTGGCAACGAAACAATGTGCTTTCAAGCATATTTTGAGAAATTTCAAATACCGTTATTGAAACCGGTATTCCGGTATCATGTTTTGAAAATATCGAATACCGGCATTGAATTTTTGGTACGGTATTGCACTCCCTTACGGGTATAATGTCAAAATCCCTCAACGATTTCGTTTGAAACATAATTCTAGAAGGCACACTAACTTCGATTTTGAGTGTAATTATTTAATTCCTTAAATTTCGATAAAGTATGTGATAATGTCTTTATCTGTGGACATGGTAGTGCTTAATGCCAAGTCGAGCAAAAACAACAAACAAACAAAAACACATCCCTACAATCCTTCTCTGAAAAAAAAATTCAAAGCACTTTTGAACCCACCTCTAACTTTGTTATGTATAAACCTCGAACTCTGAGTTTTTAGTGACTAAGACAACCTGCGATAGCGAACTGTAATAGAAAATTTCGTTCCATCACTAATAATATACGAATCATTGCTGTTGAAGTTCTAGAATTTTGTCAACGATAGGATCATTGAAAAATCTAAGACACTTTTAGGTCACTCAAGATAAAAATTTTAATGTATAGTTATTTATCACGTAATGGGAGGAAAAATTGAAGCGTTCCAAGATTTAACTCGCGTCCTGTACCTACCAACACATCCTAGACATTTTGAAGCTGCAGAATTAGGAATAGCACATGACTGCCGGCAGAAAAGAGAATAATTTTTATTTGAAAAAAAAGGAAGAATAAATAATTGTGCATGCGCCTTACTTATACAGTTTAGGATACACATGTTAAATGCAGCCTCATTTTTCTATTTTACTTATAACTTAATTCTGAGTGAGAAAACATACATTACGTATCCCAAGTTCCACGCTTAACGCAGTAATGCGTCTCACAAGCTATTGCTAGGTAAGTTTCAGTTTCTCAACTAAGTCTCTGTTAAAAAGGAAAATTCATAGCAATAGTTTCATTTCATGTTTTCAAATCTCCATTCAGAATACAGTATTTTCAAACTATCCAACACCGCACACAAAAATCACATCAATTATCTTTTTTTTTTAAAGTGATGACATTTAGAGGCTAAAACATAACCCTAACAGTTGCATTCACTACTGTAAGTATTGGAGAAATACAGTCACAGCAACACATTGTATCACTGTAAGTATTGATGAGGTGCCATATTTATTGCAATAGTGAAATTTCATTTTCTTCTGATCTCTATTCAAAATGCAAAACTTCAACTAGTCTCACAGCTTTAAAAAAATATACTTTTACTATTTTTCCTTCTTTTTTGAAGGAAACGACAATTAGATGCCGAAAAATAAAGTTTCTTAGTAATTTAAAACATTTCCATAAATTAATATTATGTTTACCAATTAGAAAATCATTCTCTTCCATGAGGCAATCGTGAACTTCGAGTAATGCTTCTTATTTTAAAAGGACTCCCTACTAAAAACTCGGCTAGTGTAAATTATTTATTGACACTTCACGAAACCGTGAACTATCATTAGGTACAAAAGATACAACACATTCTAGCAATTTTGAAGCTACAGAATTTGGGATAATACATGACTGCCGGCAGGAAAGTGAATAATTTTTATTTGAAAAAAACGAAGTATAAATAATTATGCAAGCGCCTGACTATACGGTTTAGGATACACATGTTTAAAGCAGCCTCATCTTTCTATTTTACTTATATTTAATTCTAAGTGAGAAAACAGACATTACCTATCCCAAGTTCCACGCTTAACACAGTAAGACGTCTCACAAGGGATTGCTAGGCAAGTTTCAGTTTCTCAACTAAGCCTCTGTTTAAATGAAAAATTCATAGCAATAGTTTCATTTCATGTTTTCAAATCTCCATTCAGAATACAGTATTTTCAAACTATCCAACACCGCACAAAAAATCACTTCAATTACATTTTTTTTTAAAGTGATGACATTAAGAGGCTAAAACACAACCCTAACAGTTTCATTCACTACTGTAAGTATTGGAGAAATACAGTCACAGCAACACATTGTATCACTGTAAGTATTGATGAGGTGCCATATTTATTGCAATAGTGAAATTTCATTTTCTTCTGATCTCTATTCAGAATGCAAAACTTCAACTAGTCTCACATCTTTTAAAAAAAATAGCTTTACTATCTTTCCTTCTTTTTTGAAGGAAACGACAATTAGATGCCGAAAAATAAAGTTTCTTAGGAATTTAAAACATTTCCATAAATTAATATGATGTTTACCAATTAGAAAATCATTCTCTTCCATGAGGCAATCGTGAACTTCGAGTAATGCTTCTTATTTTAAAAGGACTCCCTACTAAAAACTCGGCTAGTGTAAATTATTTATTGACACTTCACGAAACCGTGAACTATCATTAGGTACAAAAGATACAACACATTCTAGCAATTTTGAAGCTACAGAATTTGGGATAATACATGACTGCCGGCAGGAAAGTGAATAATTTTTACTTGAAAAAAACGAAGTATAAATAATTATGCAAGCGCCTGACTATACGGTTTAGGATACACATGTTTAAAGCAGCCTCATCTTTCTATTTTACTTATATTTAATTCTAAGTGAGAAAACAGACATTACCTATCCCAAGTTCCACGCTTAACACAGTAAGACGTCTCACAAGGGATTGCTAGGCAAGTTTCAGTTTCTCAACTAAGCCTCTGTTTAAATGAAAAATTCATAGCAATAGTTTCATTTCATGTTTTCAAATCTCCATTCAGAATACAGTATTTTCAAACTATCCAACACCGCACAAAAAATCACTTCAATTACATTTTTTTTTAAAGTGATGACATTAAGAGGCTAAAACACAACCCTAACAGTTTCATCCACTACTGTAAGTATTGGAGAAATACAGTCACAGCAACACATTGTATCACTGTAAGTATTGATGAGGTGCCATATTTATTGCAATAGTGAAATTTCATTTTCTTCTGATCTCTATTCAGAATGCAAAACTTCAACTAGTCTCACATCTTTTAAAAAAAATAGCTTTACTATCTTTCCTTCTTTTTTGAAGGAAACGACAATTAGATGCCGAAAAATAAAGTTTCTTAGGAATTTAAAACATTTCCATAAATTAATATAATGTTTACCAATTAGAAAATCATTCTCTTCCATGAGGCAATCGTGAACTTCGAGTAATGCTTCTTATTTTAAAAGGACTCCCTACTAAAAACTCGGCTAGTGTAAATTATTTATTGACACTTCACGAAACCGTGAACTATCCATAAGTACAAAAGATACAACGCATTCTAGCAATTTTTAAGCTACAGAATTTGGAATAATACATGACTGTCGGCAGGAAAGTGAATAATTTTTATTTGAAAAAAACGAAGTATAAATAATTATGCAAGCGCCTGACTATACGGTTTAGGATACACATGTTTAAAGCAGCCTCATCTTTCTATTTTACTTATATTTAATTCTAAGTGAGAAAACAGACATTACCTATCCCAAGTTCCACGCTTAACACAGTAAGACGTCTCACAAGGGATTGCTAGGCAAGTTTCAGTTTCTCAACTAAGCCTCTGTTTAAAAGAAAAATTCATAGCAATAGTTTCATTTCATGTTTTCAAATCTCCATTCAGAATACAGTATTTCCAAACTATTCAACACCACAGAAAAAAAGCCTTTCAGTTATCATTTTTTTAAGTAATGACATTTAGAGGCTAAAACACAACTCTAACAGATTCAATCACTACTGTAAGTATTGTAAAAACACATGCACAGAAATACTTTGTATCACTGTAACTATTGATGAAGTGCCATATTTATTGCAATAGTGGAATTTCATTTTCTTCTGATCTCGATTCACAATACAAAACGTTTTAAACTAGTCCCACACGTTTCAAAAAAATACTTTTACTATCGTTCCTTCTTTTTTGAAGGAAACGAGAGTTAGATGCCGGAAAATAAAGTTTCTTAGTAATTTAAAACATTTCCATTAAATAAATATTACCAATTGGAAAATCATTCTCTTCCATGAGGCAATCTTGAACTTTGAGCAATGCTTCTTATTTTAATAGGACTCCCAACTAAAAACTCGGCTAGTGTAAATTATTTATTGACATTTCACGAAACCGTGAACTATCAATAAGTACAAAAGATACAACACATTCTAGCAATTTTGAAGCGATAGAATTTGGAATAATGCATGACTGTCGGCAGGAAAGTGAATAATTTTTATTTGAAAAAAACGAAATATAAATAATTATGCAAGCGTCTTACTTTACGGTTTAGGATACACTAGTTTAATGCAGCCTAATATTTCTCATTTTCTATATTTAATTCTGAGTGAGAAAACAGGCATTGCCTATCCCCTGTTCCACACTTAACGCAGTAAGACGTCTCACAAGGGATTGCTAGGAAAGTTTCGGTTTCTCCAACTAAGGCTCTTTTTAATAGAAACATACATAGCAATAGTTTCATTTAATGTTTTTAAATCTGCATTCAGAATAAAGTATTTTTAAATTGTCCAGCACTACAGAACCATTTTTTTTTTTTTTTTAACCTTTCAATAAAATATATTTGGAGGGTAAAAATATCTAGCAGTTTCCTTCGCTACTGCTAGCATTTTTTGAAACACATTCACAGCAACACATTGTAACTCTAAGTATTGATGAGTCGCTACATTTATTGTAATAGGTTTTTTTTTTTTATTCAGAACACAACTTTTTTTACTTGTCTCACATCACACAAAAAAATACCTTAACTACGTTTACTTTAATTTTTTAACTAAAAGACAATTGTACGCCAAAAAGTAAAATAGTTTTTTCGTTATTTAAAGCATTTCCATTAAATAAACATTAAGTTTACCAATTAGAAAATCATTCTCTTCCATGAGGCATTTGTGGACTTCGAGTAAAGCTTCTTATTTTAATTGGACTCCATACTAAAAACTCGGCTAGTATAAGCAATTTAAATGATATTTCACGAAACCATGAACTCTTTATAAGTACAAACGGTGCAACACATTCTAGAAATTTTGAATCTGCATGAATTAGGAATAGTACATGACTGTCGGCAGAAAAATACTTTTTTTTTTTTTTTGAAAAAAAAAAAACGAAGTATTACGCAAGCGCCTTAAGCAAGACGGTTTAGGATACACATGTTTCATGCAGCATCATCTTTCTTATTTACTTATGTTTAATTCTGAGTGAGGAAACAGACATTCAGACAATTACCTATCCCAAGTTCCAATGAAGAACATCCTACTTGATAGCGAGAGAGAGCTAACTCTTTGAAAATTACGGAAAGCAGCTGTAAAATTACATTAAGTGATTAACATTTCGGAATGTTTCAATTTTTCTTTTCATTACATGCCAAAAACTTACTGTATTAAAAGCTCCAAGATTGCTTGCTTGAGCCTTACATTTTTGATGATCCTGTCAGTGAAATCATCTGTCAATGATAAAATTGGAGGGCCCAATATTGCAGGGGAAGGGGGAGGTTACATACACCATCTAGGACAAATTTTTCATAAAATGGTTTCGCATTTTATATTTTTCTCCCAAACTTTTGTCATGCCACAAAAATAGAACTGAGTTGTTTCTGATAATTATACAAATTTCATATTTTCATAAAACATTTTTTTGGGGCGGGGGTCGATGACACTATGAGTTACCGACCCGTGTGACACCTGGGCTAGGAACTCCACTTCCTGTAACACCAAAAAATAGGTTGCATTTTTGTTGCTATTTTGCGCTTTAAATTTTGCTTTTTTTTTCTGGCAAGTGACTAAATGATAAACCTACTAGTTCTTCAACATATCTTTCGTCTATAACAAAGAACATGTGTGCAATACTTACATGTTTCGGGAGAAACGAAGGTCTAACTCTACGCACCTTCTTTGTTAAACCAGATCGGATTGACACATTGCTAATTAACATTAGTGTGAAAAAACTAGAGGTTAAAACGACAGCAATCCTGGACCGGTGTTTGTACATCGGAGCAGTATCGATGCATCGGTTTAGTATGCATCGGATGTAGGATACATACTTGTTTTGGCAAAGCATCGATGCATCGCCCAGCCCTAGTTGACACGTTGAGAGTATTATAGCAATTTGTAATATGTCCTCTTAATCACTAATCATCCAGGCTTGTATCTTAATAAACAGCGTGGTTACAGGAAGGGGAAAATTAAAAATACTCTAAGTGGATTCGTTAAAAGGATGGAACGGCTGTGCTTTTCTTCGCTTTCTTCTACTCAACTTGCTGTTTATTTAAAACTTAAACTTTATCCTCCAAATAGGGAATTTTAGTTTATTCTGGTAAGATCAGCAAGTCTCCAATGCATTAGAACTTCGTCTTTGACTTCAGAAAATTGCTGACAGTTGAGAAAATTGCGAATACTCCCAGCTATCGAAATCTTTCCGCAAAATAAATGCTAGACAGTATCCATTAAATATTATTAAATCAAAAAAAAAAATATGATGTGTCGTAGCAACCAGTGAAATTGTTGAAAACTTATGACAGGAGAGTCCACAAGAAGGGGTTTATTGAAGTTATCAAGCAGCGGGTATTTTACAGGGATTTCGTCTTATTTTGGGAGGTCACATTCTTGGAGAAATGCTCCGTAGAATTTCAAAAGGAGACGCAGACGACGTTTTGTTAAGGGGGTTAAAGGACACCCCTGGTTATAACGTTTCAAAATTGGACTTAATTTCGCAATCATTGTTAAGTAACAGTTTGTAAGTTGTTGTTGCTTAACTTGCGTTATTAACTGTAGGGGTAAACAATGCCTAGTCACATGAAAATCTTCTCAAATAAGGCCTTTAAATGTTTGGCAAAGGAAGCAAAGGTTTCTTTCTTTTTCCGGATCGTAACGATATGTTTATTTTCAAACCAAAACTGCAAAGGGCGTACGGTTGTGCGTTTGTTCGTCCAGGTTTGGAATGCTTGACTTGAAAAGGACCCAGCCGTGCCCCCTGATCAATTTTGATTTGAAAAATAACTTTTATAATTATTCAAACACTTTTCTACACAGATTATTAAATCCATGTTTTTGTGGAATATAATCTTTTTTCTTTACTTTGGTTTGATAGAACAGACATCATCTCTGCAACGTTTTACACTCAATGCAACAATGCAACAAGACAAACTACATGTGATTGGTGGGCAAGTGCTTTTTTTTTGGATGAAGAGGTTAGAAATTGTTTTAGAAGAAAGTTGTTTCGCAACAAAGTTTACTTTATCAACTAGGGGACTCCGATCATGCTTCTTTCGCTCGCAGACCCGAATTTGCTTTTATAAGGAACTAGATGGCCAATAGATATGTTATTTCTCGCCAACTTTGGTCACCGAATTGGCTGAAAGAATGATAATTTGATGGTTTCAATTAATATGCCTGCAAATTCAAGTCGTACAAAGATGAGGCCAAGCGAGATAGGTTCCTCTTAAAATTTTGAATGTCTGGATACTTTGTTTGACTTTCAACCCCCTGTGGTTCCCGAGGAGATGAGGTCTCAGACAGACAGATGCGCACAGATTTCAATAGTATCGACAACCCGCCTCGACCTTACTGCATACGGAGGCTCATACCACCGGCCTACTGCGAGTTAGTGTGCACTAGGGTACCTGCACCTTTTTTCCGGAGTGAAATGCCTGCCTAAAGTGGCTAATACCCATGCACATTACAGATATAAAATCTTTTTTAATGAAATATCTAGTGTTAGAAGAATGGCTGCAAAATTTTAAAATTTTGAGCAAAAATATTAAAATGTTCTCCAATTTTTAATACAGTAAAAAAATGTTATTTTTTTTGCTTTGAAAGAAGTCATTTGTGAAAAGATTTGATGATCAAACATCAAAAGGTCAGGTAAGTATTCTTGGAGAGAGCAAAAATGCCTACTTTGATGCTTGAAATGGGACGTAAATCTGATTTATCACCAGTTTCGCCAACACTTAAAATACACCCCACCCCCTTACATATATCAAAAGGTATTATTGAAAGAAAAAAAAACACAGAGCAGAAGGAAATTGCTTGTTGGCAAAACTGGAGAGAAATAATTTTTCTCATCAAGAAAACGCTGTAAGTTTACATTTACTGTTCCCTATTGATTTTTAAAGCATATTTTTTTCAATAATTTTTTGGCAATGAAGGAAAAATAAATTCCGAGGTGCTTCATTTTAACTTGGAAAAGCTTTTTTTTTTTTTTTCTTCTTTTTTGTGAAATATTTATTTTGATGAGCATATTAGTTAAATTATTTTAATTTCCTTTTTGAAAGCAACTGAGGATTTGTTTTTTTAATGGAAAAATATATTAACTGCATTGTGAAAAAGGTGCTACTACTTTATTTGTTCGTTTATTTATTTTTTACGTATCAATTTTATCAGATGAGCGAGAAAATGATGCTTCTAGTTTGTATTTAAAATGTACCCAATAGTTTAATTTATATTTGGTGAAGGAAAAAGACAGTTGTAGTGAACTCTGATTTGTCGAGTATGAGTTGTTAATGTAGTGGGGCTTTTTTCATAGCATATTTAATCTGTCAAAAACACAGGTTTGATTTTTTTACCGTTATTTCTCCTCGTTTTAAAGTTCTTCTAATTGCTGATAAACCCATGATAAAGTGATTATTTCTCAAAAATGAAATCGTCTTAAAAACGGAAAGCAAAATGCCAATTTTTAAATTAAGTATCAGCCTGCCTGAAAGTAAATTAAGCGCAAAAGAAAAGAAATATAATTGTACTAAGGGAGTTTTATGATTAGAAATAACACTATTTTTGTACAATATAATAAAGAACCTAAAGCCTTCCAAGCTAAGAAGATATGAATAAAAGGGATTTAGCAAACAGAAATCCAAATCTTTTTGGAAATTAAATCTTTAAAAAAAAAACTAATCACGAAAAAAAGTATAGATTTTTTATTTTCATTTTATTTACAAAAAAATGTTTGTAAGCATAACTGACATACGCTTATAAAAGACACAAGATGTCAATCCAAATTTATATAATAACTTATCCTCCCCCCCCCTTCTCGTTTCTCCAGAAGGCAAATTCAGGCTGCGCTAGTTAGGATTTTCTCTTAAACAAATCTCATAAACATTTCAAGATGCGCTTTGTTTCCGAAACAGTTAAACATACTAAGTGTTAAGTATCAAAAATTACAGGTCTCATAAGCACTATTCATTTTAAGAGTACATTGATGTCAGCAATCTCATTTTGCTACGAAAAATTAACAATTGTGGGACATGTACAACAAAAAGGGTTTGAGTTTTTTACGTTAAGTAGATAGTATAGTAACTTAGAGTGACTTTGAACCATGTGTATTAACTTGGAACCTATCCAACGTTTGAACATAATATTGCCCTTGGAGATACTTATTTACATTGAATGGATTAAGGTAGTGAAAATATTATTATAGAGCAATGCATAAAAATTATTCTGCACCACTGCTTCTTATTCAGCTACAAATACTGAGAAAAACATAGTGTTTTTTTTTACAAGTTAAACTGGGTCAAGCCTAACTAGTTACAGGGGTGATTGTGAGTTCATCAAAAAATACGTGAAAGTTTCAAAGCGAGAACGGGAGGGGGCGGGGGGGGGAATCTTTGGTCCCTATTACTTAAGTGCACCTTTGACACAGTATTAAATAGTTTTGAGTCAAAATATTGTGTGTACATTTGATTAAATTTTTAATGGATTACAAAGTTACGAGTTGGTGTTATACAAATTATCTTGACATTTGTCCATCTTCAGGGATTAGGTGTCCATCTTAAGGCACTTGCAGGTATATTTGACGAGTATTATGTAATTTTAAAAAAATGTGAAGGTAGGGAGATAAAAGCATAACAAAAAAAAACATAATTCCGGTATTTTCGGACATAAAAATATCGGAAATACGTCCAAAAATACTGGAAATTCGGTAAAATACCGGAATACAATCACCCCTGAGTTAGCTTAGATTAAAGCTCCCTAGGTAGCTTTCTTTTATTTACCTCAAATGTTTCGGAACTTAGCTTAAGTTCTATAAAACTACTGCAGATCAATATACAGCTAGAAAAGTGATTAAAACACGTATAATTTTAAAATTTATTTCCGTCAAAACTAGAGGTTTAAATCTAAATAAATTCAAAATCTTCAAAATTTACTTGAAAGCAGTATCATTCAACAGTGAAGTTCCTGAAAACCATTCATAATTCTGAAATGGCTTGTCCTTGCAAAATGCTTTTGTGTGACTGATCAACCAATAATATAACTACAAATTTCCCTAAATACACTTTTTATGGAAAAAAAATCCCCATGGGTCTAGTCTCCCTTTGGGTCAAATCTCCCTAGTTTCTTTTCTTTCCAGAGCACGTCGCTCACCAATTGCAAGCATTGTATTTTTCATTTTCCAGACGGCTAAAGACTTTTTTTCCTATCATGCCAGGGCTCGTTGATAGATATCATCACATATATGTCGATGTATATCCAATATTTATTTTGAAAATATAATATTTTGATATTTATTTTTTGAACTACGATATTTTCAATATAAAAATTATATTCATAGCAGTATTGTTCATTTGTTATTGAAAATGACCAAAAAGTTATGTAGGGGAATGTGGGGCAAAGGGAAATAGTTAAGATAACTTTTTTTTTCAAAATGAACGGATTGGAAATTTGTTCTGAAAATTAAGGTACTCAAAAGAAGAACAATATATTTCACGATTAAACTCGCATTGAAGCATTTTTACTTTCTTCTATATCTAATAAATAGAAAGTATTGGATTCGTGTAAACTTTCTAATTTCGAATTTTGGCGGATTCGAACATTTTGAGGTGTGTGAGTCCATTTCGACCATTTTTGGAAAATGTGACTAGATTTTTGCGAACGCTCTACAGCAAAAGCAACCGCATGAAATCGAACGAAATTTGGTACACATATGTGTCCCTATATGAACTTGTGCCCATTGATTTCTGGCACGAATTACTCTAAGAGGGGTAGAGCAATGGAACGTTTCTTGAGTCATGCGTGCCAGCTATTCCCCAGGAAGTAACTTGCGGAATGAAACAAAATTTGGTCCATATGTGCCCCTAACAGGTACAGGTGCTGATTCAATTTTGGTGTCAATAGGTCAAACGGGGTTGAGCTATACAAAAATTTGTCGTCAATTGTGACTGCTGTATCTGAAGAAATAATGAACGGAATCAAACAAAACTTTATCGAGAAGTAGCCCTCAGAAGGTATAATAGCCGATTCTATTTTGTCGTCAATAGCGAAAAAGAGGGTGGCGCAATCGAATATTCTTTTTTTTTTTTTGTGAGTGCCATATCTCATGAAGTAATGTTACGTTCTGGATGAAATTTGGAATAAATGTGAATCCATATGCAAACAGGCGTGGTTCGATTTTGGCGCCAATCGCTCCATGGCGGGCTGTTTTTTTTTTTTTTTTTTTTGTGTGTGTGTGTGTGTGTGTGTGAATTAAAATAGCTTTATAATTGCAATAATAAGAAAGATAAATCGCAATAGACTGTCATCTGCGTATTTCACGTGATTTTAATTGTTGGAAAATGACCAGAAAATCGCGATGATTTAAACTTTTTAACTGTTGCCATCTTGTGTTTGTTAACAAATAAATGCTTGTAATTATTTTAAGCAAGGCTTTTAAAATAATTTTCAATTTTCATTATTTGCTTTGGTTTTGAGATAAATCGGGAATTGGGATGGTCGTCAAGTTTTGCCATGTGCAAGTTTTTTTTTTTTTGGGGGGGGGGGGAATATTGCTTCCTCATCACGCATGGGGAGGCATTGGAATCATAAAAAAGATACAGAAGAAAGTTTCGGGATGGTCACAACATACTAGTTTATTGTTGGCAGTAAACTTGTGCCGCAGATTTTTTTTTTTTTTCATGGGGCAAAGAGAAAAGTGAAATACTTTTCTAATGAAATGTTTTCAATTCGATCATTAAAGATATTTTTCTATCAAATAATTGTGCAAATAAAAAAAATGAAAGAATAAACGAAAATAAATAAATGAGTGATAAAAATAGCAAATTAATAAGAAAATAAGTGAATAATAAGGGATTTTTTAAATACAGGAATGTACATGAACTATTTAATAAATGAACACTTAAGTGATTTAATAAAAGACTGAAAATAAGTAACTGATATGAGCTATTTCACTTTGCCCTGCATGGACATGCTTCATTGTACAAAGCATTTACAATACAAATAAACTTAATATTAAGCAAATAAACACTGCACTGAATATTAGTAAGTCTCAATTAATATTTCAAATGTTAATTAACAAAAACTTAATCATTAAGTAATACCAAAAATATTTTTTGACTCACAATATGCGTAACAAACTTTTAATTGCTTGTATTAACATATTCTCTCTTTCTCAGAGGGATTTTTTTCTTGACTAGATTAGACTACATGTGTTACAACATAGTTAAAATATTATTAGACAGGTGGCAGATATTTCACCATTTCACTTTGTCCTGCTATTTTACGCTGCCCCACATTCCTCTAGTATGTTTTATGACAAGTTAACACATTATTAGTATAACAAAGTATTATAATATTCCTTTCGTATTTTATCTTCATAAAATTGTTTATTCATGTAACAATTTTAATTCATATTAAAAGTGTAATCAAATATTAAACGTTGGTCAGAAAAAACAAAAATGTCTTACGACTGTGCACTGACTAATGCATATTTTTATTTCTGCATCATGTAAGCGTGTAAAAGTAGATGACAGAAGAAAAATGAGTAAAAAAGCTAATGCTGAATTAACTCCATTAGAATTGATTAAAATATAAAATGAAATATTAGATATTGTATATAATGAAAGAAACCTTAATTTTAAGTCTACAATCTACACATTGAAAAACATAAGGCAATAAAGAGTGATCTGAAGATGAATTTACTATTTTGAAGACTTTAGTTTGTGCTGATTGAAAATATCGGATATATATCAAAATATTCGATACATATCAAAATATCGGACATTTTTGATACATTGAAAAATATAATATTTTCAAACCCTGGATCATGCTCTCGACTACGCTTCTGTGTCACACCTTTATGAACCAGTTACAGACAAACATATTTCTCATCTCCTTTTTATTAGGCATTACATAAAATCGTAATCATGCACGCTAAATGATCCATTATTACAAATATATTTGTTTCATAATATTTTAAAGGAAATCGTCATCTGCCCCGTGCGAGGGCTATTATTATGACGAATAATATCATCTCCCAAAACTTATTCGTTATGTCATGAAATTTTTAAATCAATTTCATGCTAATCACGTAGCTTTACACAGTAAGATTCTCCTCGAGAATTTCAGATAACAAAGAATTAGTTAACATTTTTTTACGCTCGTATAAAATGAACTGGAAATCGTCATCCGCTCCGTATAAGGGTCAAGAATGACGAATAATATCATCTCCCAAAACGTATTCGTTATGTCATGAAATTTTAAAATCTATTTCATGATACTCGTGTTCCATTATATGGATGCCCTAGTTGCCAAATCGATTAATTCCACTTTAAAAAAAAAAATCCTCATTTCTGCTTTAATAGTGCTTTATGAATGCTTAGCATGTGAATTGATATTCAAGTTTTGGTTGAGTACATTTCTGACCATGTGATGGCAGAAAATGTAACACGAGGACCTATTCACTCCTATAGATAACGCTATCTTCATCACTTTTCTCGACTTTTTGTTTTATGGAGTTAATCGATTTGGCAAGTGAGGCATACTTATATAAAGGTTCGTCTTAAGAATTTCATATAACCAAGTATCAGGTGACATGTTTTTACCCTCGTGAAAAATATAAAACTGGAAATCGTCATCAGCCCCGTATGAGGGCCAAGATGACGAATAACATCATCTCCCAAAACTTATTCGTTATGTCATGAAATTTTAAAATCAATTTCATGCTAATCGCGTAGCATTATACATAAAGGTTCGTCTCAAGAATTTCAGATAACAAAGTATCAATTCACATTTTTTTAAGCTCGTATAAAAAAAACTGGAAATCGTCATCAGCCCCGTATGAGGGCCAAGATGACGAATAACATCATCTCCCAAAACTTGTTCGTTATGTCATGAAATTTTAAAATCAATTTCATGCAAATCGCGTAGTATTATACATTAAGGTTCGTCTCAAGAATTTCAGATAATAAAGTATCAGTTGACATTTTTTTTACGCTCGTGAAAAATAAAGAACTGTAAAAGATGTCATATTGCCTCGAGTTACCCTATATGGACTTTTACGTTGTACTACAGCTTACTGAGTGAAAAACTTGGTAAAATTTCACAATTTACTATTTCAGAGCGAAAACTATTTCCCTAAATAAATTAACATGACAGATTGTTTTTTTTTTTTTCTACAAGGTTCAGTTTTCAGGCATAAAGCGTTAGCCGTACGATACTGTATGTCATTTACAACAGCCAAATAAATCAGCAAAATTAATGGTTCTCCAGCAAGTATTTTACACAAAATCCTTATTACGCCAAAATGCTTGATAACAAAGTTTTCCGTTTCGCTTGTTTCCAAAACTATTGTAAACAATCATCTTCGATTTTACATTAGGGACTTTTTTCAAAAGTGAAAGATAGATAATTTATACTTCCGACAGGTTTTACAAATGACCCTTAGTTTGGAAAAGAATGGAAATTGATAGCTTTCGTGCAGTTTGAAACAAATGAAATTTCAAAAAGTGGCCATTTTAAACACGAACAAAAGATAGAAGTTCTAGCATTAATCCTATTATTTCAAGTGGCAGACAAAAATTCTTCGAACAACTTCACAAAAAGAGACCCACAGATATAATAGATTTCTTCACATTTTTGTTTATTATTGCTCATGTTTTTGTATTGCTGCTCTGTGTTCTTTTTTTCCATTATTTCTTCTGAAATTTTTCTTGCTAATGAAACTAGAAAAGGAGATAACACTATGAGTTTGCATTATGGGTCTGACTCATGTTTCCTGAAACAATTCAGTTTTTTTTTTTTTTTTTTTTCGTTATTTTACTTATATTTTGATACTAACATTAACCAAAATTTGTATTTTGATCGTCATTAAAAAGCTTAATATTGCTTTAGCCCATTTTTCCCATCCACCTGTCACCATGTATATTTTGGAGCCATAATAATTTAAGCACTCCAAAGCAACTTTTCATATAATTATCTGTATTTATACAGTTTATGATATAGGAGTTCAGAACATTAGACATGGCCTCTGTAACACCCTGATTAGTTATAGAGAGACATGTCGCCTGAAAGTTAAATTTTTCTTTTAAATATAGTTATATTGTTCCTAAATGCAGTATTGTTCATTCACTAAACTTAATAAGTAGCATTTTGTTATATTTAGGCGAAGTGTAATAACAGTATTTGTCAAAGTTGAATTTTGAAACTATTTTGTTTTGGTTGAACCAATGTTTCTTTTTTCTTAGAAATAATTACTGGACATACCAGGATCGGCGCCATATCATTCTTATTTTGAAACATAACACAAGTATTACGATCTAGAATATTTATTAAATATCCACATAATGTAGAAACATGTCTAAAGATTTTTTTTTTTTTTTTTGCAGAGTTAAAATTTTAATTTCAGTAGATGACACCCCCCCCCCCCCTCCTCTGTCCATACACTGAGAGTACCAATTTTTCCTCGGGTTTTAAGAATTTCGACTTTGGGGAAGTTTGATTCCAACAGGACCGAATAACAACCCACACTTCAAGAGCACAATCAATGGCTGTTTTGAGGAAACACTTCTCAGAGCATCTTATCTCAAAAAGAGGGATTTTGAGTGCCATTACGATCCTAAATCGGATATTTGAACCTTTTGAGGGTTTTTTTTGGGGGGAGGGAGTTCAGATCTTGCGATTATGACAAGCATCCAAGGATGCTACAAGTCTTGAAATTCAACACTTTGTCCACTACATATGAGGCAGCGAGAAGCAAAGGGATGTAAGTGGACATTTTCAAGTTTTGAGTAAAACGCGTATAAATATTACATCCTAGATAGGCTTTCATTGATTTTTTTTTTAAATCATGCTGTACAGCAGCACCTACCAGGGCAACTAGTACTATCTCTTGCCCCAAGACAGATTTTCACCAACCATTTGTGCTGGTTATCTCCAAATTTTTAATTTTGTCACTTGCATCCCTTTGCTTCTCACTACCTCATATGTATATAATATTTTTATGGTATTTTCCATATTACAGCTATACGGCACAGCAGTTTAAATTTAACGAAATAACTGTTTAAAAATACATACATCATAGTGAAAAACAGGCAAAAGGAACAAAATAGACGCACACACTTTACTCAAAATATTTGGTACCTCACATGTTCTTTAAAAAAATGTTCCTATGATATTTAAAAACTATTGGCGGAGGATGTAGGTTTTTTTTTTTTTTTTTTTTTTTTTTTTTTTTTTTTTTTTTTTTTTTTTAATTATTATTGCGTTTGCTGTTGCCCTTTCTTCAATGCATGTGCAAAAGTGAAAATAAAAACCATTTCAGTCATTTTTGTGACACAAGTTCAATTTTCGTTTAAATTGAAATGGCTTCTCATATATTTTTTATAGAAATCTCTTAATTATATGAAATTCGTTTCATAGGTCAATAAAATAATTGCATAAATTCTGAAACAAGAATTGGGCATTGAGGTTTATTTACTTTCGGGCAAATACAAAAACTTATTTATTTCATCAATTTGTTGCGCTGCATATGAGTAGGAAATGCTTTTCAACGTGCTGACGACGTATGTAGTTTCATCGGTTTTTCATACTAATGAGGATATTAATTCTGATAACAGGCTTAATCCTCCGATCTAAATACAAAAATGGACTCACTGGCTTGCAGCCTATGCTATTCTGGACGTGTAATGATCAGTTTATATTAGGACACGTGAATTACACTTAAAAATTTTAATTGCATTGCCCGAAAATATTGGGTATCCAGATGGTAAATAATTTAACTGTTAATTCCTGGCATTTGTATAAATAAATAAGTATGAGGGGGAGTAAGTTACTTTGGAGGGGGGGTTCAAACCCATTCTTACGTTATATTTTCCAAGTCGATATTTTACATTTGAAATCGCGCGGTCCAGTGGTTTGACAGGGATTATATGGATTCCTCAGTTGCCAAATCGATTAACTCCACTTGTTTAAAAAATCCTCATTTCTGCTTTAATAGTGCTTTATCAATGCTTAGAATGTGAATTTATATGAAACTTTTGGTTCAGTACAATGCTGACCTTGCGATGACACAAAAAGGAACACGAGAGCCCAATCACTCCTCTGGATAACACTAGTTTCATCACTTTTCTCGACTTTTTGTTTTATGGAGTTAATCGGTTTGGCAAGTGAAGCATCCATATATCATTTGCGTCTGGAAGGTAAAAACTTATTAGGATGAACATTTTTTTACTTGTTTTACCAATAATTAATAGTGTAAAATGTAATAAAAGAATTGCACTACGTATGTCATGTTTTATTTTTAATTAATATCGTATAATATACAAGAAAAAATGTCAAAAAAACATTCAGTCTAAATTCTAACTTTTTAGTAAATATTTCTTTACACAAAAAGGTTTAATTTAATAATAGTCAATTTAATTTCGATTTCAGTGATTAAGATTCGTTATTTTATTATTTTGAAAAACGAAATGGAATCTTACGTAAGAATAGGGGGAGGAGTATAAAAATTCTTACGTACCCTTACATGGGGAGAGGGGGAATCAAAAATTGCCAAAATCATCCGTATGTAATTAATGAATGGCCCCTTACTGGTGCCGTTACCCTACTAGACAGTACGAAAGACATTGCTTTTTTTATTTTCAAATTAGTGATTGATAACATTGAGCACAAGCGGCAGAAAAAACGCTGAAGCGCACGAACTTAGGAATGATCAATATTCTACATTTTTCTAGTTAAACAACTCCTGAAAAGGTCACTTATATGGAATCTTTTATTTCAGAAACCACCTAAGCGACAAATTATCAAAAAATGTTTTTGATGGTGCTATACAATTAAAAGTAAAATACATCTTTTAGTGCAGAAATAACCATGTTATATATCAGTAATGCTTTTTGGCAGCCTTGAAAATAATCGGTTTATTTCAGAAAGAACCCAAGTGTCGTCGCTTAGGTTCTTTCTGCGGTAAATTTCACTCGTAACGGGTGGCCTCACCTGTTTTGTGACTCGTTGTTCTGTTTGATTCAAAGGTTACCTAATACTGAGTGGTTAGTTTACGTGACCTTTCGGTGAAAATTGCGTGCTATTTTGTTGTTTATTATTACATTACATAATTACTAAGCCATGTCGGATAGTTCAGATGATGAACATAATCCCAAACGTAGGCGTGGAGTTGTGCACGAAGAAAAATGTAAAGGAACATTATTCGGAATGCTAGTCTCAAAGGACTGCAGTACGTCTCGTACAAAGGAAAAGAAGTTCCCAGCAAAGCCCCGCTGAATAATGTAAACAAATTTTAAAATTTATCGGGTTTTGCAGAGTACGATTTTTTGTTTTAGGTTCCAATCAACAAAAAAAGATAGACGATATAAACAATTTGACAAAATATGTAGTTTGTTGGATATGAACTATTCTATGACACTATCATCCAATGGCCAACAACTGACAAGGAATTGCCAGAAGCTGAATAAATGAATAAGTCCAGATCCTTCGTATAGAGACATACTGTAGTTTGTAGTCTACTTGAATTTTTCGATTTAGGAATAGTAAAAACACTCTTTTTTGTACTTAAGTGTGTTTTTTTACTTATCTTTGATACCAAAACAAGTAAAAATTAATGGTTTGACTAAATTTCAATAATAATTTTTTAAAAATCACTTTGGATACACTCATTTAGTGCAGAAATCACTTAAGTGCATTATTTTCAAAAATGTACAACTCAAAAACTTAAAGGAAAGATTTTTAAATAAATATTGTCCCAATAGCATGTTTTTGATTTGGTAAAAAAATATTTGAAGGAGACTAGACCTATACTTAAGCTGCAAAACAGTTTTTTTTTTTTTTTTTTTTTAATTTTCCGAAAATTGAAAAAAGCGCACTTAGGTGGTTTCTGAAATAAACGACTCAATTATACTGCGTCTGGAAACCAAAAGTACTGATAAATGTTTGAAATGCTGATAGTGTCTCCATATAAGTTTTTACATCCCATTGTACCATTTGGTACTATTATTCATAAGAATAAAAACAAAGATAAACTATTTTTCAAAGAAAGTACATAAGTTTGTCAATCTATTTTTGTCTATTAATACTATCAATCTTTTTTCAGATTCGCTATGTAATAAGTGTTCAATGTTACTAAATCTTGTTAAACGTTCTTTATTTTACTTTATCAAATGTAGCATTAACTGTAACTGAAGTTACTAATAGATTGTCTCATCGATTACGGCTCCATTAGAGAATTGGAATTGGATTACGGACTCATTCATCAGATTTCTCCCAAAAATTACTTTGATTAGCTTAAAATGATAGCAACTGCTGCTAAATCGAGAATGGAAGAAAAAAAAAGTTATAAATGCGATTAAACGCAAGATCGAATACAGACTTGTGCTCCAATAATACAGAAACGAACAGTGATAATAATGAATTATAGACTTATTTTATTTGATTTTTTTACCACTAAATTTTTTTCACTTTTGTATTTCTGTGATTAATATGAGCATATTCTAAGGAAGTGGTGTCCAACCTTTTTTACCCGCAAGCCACAACTCATATTGAATTGAATTTCGCGGGCCCCCAGAACAAATACCAAATTTAATTATTTTATTTGTATTTTTTCTAGGTAGCATGGGAAAACAAGGAAAATAAAAGACAATTACAAACCAAACATAGCTGTCATCAATACTACGTGCCTATTTTATAGATATGAACTTTGTATATTTTTTAGAAAGCAATATATGACTACTGGGCTTTAAATTTGAAACAATCATTCATAAAACCGAATGAAGATGGTTTTGGAAGGTTTCAGAATATTTTATTCTCAACGCTGAACACAGCGATGGGCCACACATGGCCCACGGGCCGTAAGTTGATCACCACTATTCTAAGGAACAAACACAAAGAAGTCTTTATCTTGTCATCGGTTGTGGTGTTCAAAAATGTCAAGTCAAATATAGCTATATGGGTATTTAGTCTGTAACTGATGTGATTTTTTATAACGTAAGTGATACCTCAACATTGAATTTCTTCTGCACTCCACAAAACATAACAAAATTATCCAATAATTTTGCATTATCCTCATACAATAGCGAATTCACTGATCGAGTTTCGCTGACGTCACCAACAATGAAACTCACGCGAGATGGCATATTTCATTGTTGCATTACTGATGTTATTTAAAATTAGATAATTTTTTCGCAACGTTTGAGAAGCAGATAAGTGCTTTGCTTAGAGAAGGCAGAACTAGATCTGAGTAGATCTAGTTCTACTACTAGTAGTTACAACTAGCAACTGTTTCTTGCTGGTCAGACACTGAATACGATAAATTGGCGGCCCGGATTCAGTTGAAGCCATTGTAGCAAAACAATACGCATGTTTTATTCTGCCGAGCGTTTTGTATAAAATCAACTTGAAGTGTTATAGACGATATTCTTCTTCCCAATCAATGTTAAACATTTCTCTCTAATATGATGCATCTAATTTAATCCGTCAAAATTTGTGGAAATTTTTTCTAATAAAGAAGCAATTTGCTCCCATCATACCATTCTCTAGTTTATTTATATGAATTCAACTTAAAAGTATTGTAAGTGACATGCGTATACATATAAAGAAATTGAACATAACAAAAATTTCGAATGCAAAAGTTCAATTCTTCTAGGGTGTAAGACACCTTGCCTCACCAGTTGGGATCAAAAATTAAAATTAGTTGGTTCTGCTGATTTTAATTTAAAGTTAAGATGAAAAAAAATTCCACATGTTTCGGCAAACAAATTATACAAGGTGCATTCAATTTCGGAATAATCCCACTCTCTACATGGGATACATATGAATAAAAGGATGCGATTTGACTTTCTACTGAAAATGATATGCTACAATTGTATAAAGCAAGGCTCTAAAACAGTGGTTCCCAACCTTTTTCGCGTCGCGATCCCTTTTTCACCAACTAAACAACCTGCGACCCCATATGTGCCCCCATATATATATATATATATATATATATATATATATATATATATATATATATAAATATATATATATATATATATATATATATATATATATATATATATATATATATATATATATATATATATATATATATATATCTTAATATATAAAAATTTTCCGTGCGGACGTTTGTCACCATAAGGCTTTTAAATGGCTGGACCGAATTTGATCAAATTTTTTTTTGTGTAATTAAGTTGTGGCAAGCATGGTTTCGAAGCGCGATGGATCGAATCGGAAACGTTTTTCTTAATTAACTAATTTAAACATTGGATGGCTATATCTCTCAAATGATTAATATTTATTAACATGCTTTTATTAGCTTCACCTGTATGTATGTATGTATGTATGTATGTATGTATGTATCTTGTAATGGAATCTTGCAGCTCAAAATTTCGCCCACTTCCTGCGATCGGATTCTTTTGAAATTTGGCACGCGATCTCAGACCCGATGACAATGCAATATTCTATAATCAAATTAATTAATTAACCCTTTTAATTGTTAGTTTCCTCCAATTTTAATCAATATTTTGGCATAAATCCAACAATGTGTTAAAGGAAAAATTTTAAAAAATACATCAAAAAATGCTCGCAAAAATTATTTAAAAATATCTACAAAAACCTTTAATTTTTCTGCATCAGACAAAATTTGTTCCAATGTTCCAAGGTAATTAGAACATGAAATATAATTGTTTTTAACTAATTTCATGCCAAAATTTAGGTGAGCCTTCAATTGGAAATTCATTGCTGATCAGACCACTGTGGAAAAAAACTTTTATTCAAATGCATCTCAAATTTTCAAAGTAATATAAATATGATTTCTGCAAACATACTTCGATGACTCACAGTAGCTTCCCATCGGGGTGCCCTTGTCTTAACTTTATGATATTACCTCGCACTCTTTTTATAAATAATTTCGTCACTTGATAATTCTCCAACATAAGACTAAAAAGCAGAAAAATAAAATAATAGTTTAAAAAACTAAAAAAACACGCTTTCGTAGCAAAATGAACTAAAAAGTGAAAAATAATCTTTGGATGATAGTAGTTGACCAATCACTTAATTTTAATGTAATACAATAAAGCGTGGGGGGCTTCTTATCAGTTGTCTTGAATTTATTCCATTTGTTGTCCACGCAAAAATGTAAATAGACAGCACCCCACGCTTTTTTGTATTACATTAAAATTAAGTGATTGGTCAACTACTATCATTCAAAGATTATTTTTCACTTTTTAGTTCATTTTGCTACGAAAGCGTGTTTTTTTTTAGTTTTTTAAGCTATTATTTTATTTTTTTAATCTATTGTTGAGCGAGAACTGAAATAAATATTTAACCCGTTGCCAAAGGACAATATGAAAGCCAATTCTGCTTTTAGTAATGAAATTTCCTACTGTGATATGTCAATTGAGAATAGATAAAACGTAGAGAGAGAGTGAAGCCTTCATTTCTTAAAAGCAACGATTTTAGAGATCCCGAGATATATTTTAAAGTACTGGTAAAGTAAAGTTCACGCAAAACGTGTGTTCTGTCGTCGTAGTTGAACCATGTGACCGGATCGGTGCTTTAGGTTTTCCTAACCCCAAATGATCAGAAAGTACTGTCCCCAACAACATTTGTTTCTCGGCTCAAATCCATCTGAGTTTTGGCATTAAGAATACTTTAATAATAAACTGATTAGTTTGATAATCCTTAAAGGAAAAGATGATGGAATTTAAAGACGAAACAAATTTTATTTTCGTCCAGATAAATTACAACAGGGTAGTTCTGTACACAAAAGATCAGTGCAGTGGAAGATCTTTGTTTTTCGTGGAAAGAACAAATTAGGCAATATATGAAGTTTTAAAAGTTTTCGTTCAAAAGATTGGACCGCTAATCGGTCGGAATTAACTTCGTTCACTGATCTGCTGGATTACAGTAACGTGGTGGCTTGGCGACTTTGGCTTTAAACAATAGAGTTGCGTGATCATACATTTTAAAGCTACTGTTAATGTAATTTATTGTATTTTTTGTTTATTTGGCGAAATGTTTCGAATTGCGAAGAATTGTTTTTCGTTTTTAAGAGTGTTTCGTCACTTTGATTGAAGAATGTGTTTATTTTACATCGGGGGCGGGGGTGATTTTCGCTTATTCAGAGAGCTGTTTTTACCTTTATCATTTTTTTTTTAAACGATATCCTTTCGATTGTTTTATTCTTTTTCATGTGGGGGAGGTTGCTGCAGGATTGTCCGTGTGTTCTAGATGGGTATTAGTTAGTTTTTTACTCTTAATATCTGAGGATGCTTCTTATCCTTTGAGTATGGCTGAAAGAACAAACCATCAAGTACGGGAGAAGAAATAGTTAATGAAACAACTGCCCAGTGGGCATTAGATAAATCAAATTGTAATAAATGTACGCATTCCGACACCAAGCAGCTTAAAACATTTTCTTTTTACTTATTTTTTTAACAACGGTTCAAACACTTGATAGTTTATTGAATTTTTTTAACTTTTCAATTTACAAAAATTGAACAGAACAACGTCTGTCGGGTCCTCTAGTATATTTATATATTACATACAGGGTTTTCGTTTTAACCTGCAACACCTTTATTTTCGCAACCGTTAGCCCTAGCTGTATACATCCAATTGCAAAAATGTTTAAATTCAGGTGCAGAGTTAAGATATTGAAAGTTTAAAGCAAAATTAAAAATGAGTCAAAAATTAAGAAATTTAACATTTTATACGGGCCCTAGGTCCCCTAATTAAGATTTAGAAAAATAATCTCCATTAAAAACTATTACTAACACAAAAAACTTGACATTTGTGCGACCAAAACTCAAGGAGATATTCCAGTTTAAAGTTTTAAGGGACCATACAGAAGATGAGATTGGAACTTATCGTTCTTTCAGAAGAATGACAGGTCGTCAAAGTAAGAAAAAGAAGGCATTTATATTTTTCACGGCTATTCAAAAATAAATGCAAATGTTATGACGTGATTCTCAAAAACACAACAACAAAACCTCGAATAATTTGAAAAATCACACTCTATGCACACATGTAATTTTAAACACTTGTTAATCACTATATTTCCCCCAAAAAGTTGTTATTGACGGCGAGTGAAAAGTGGTGTAAGTCACGAAACGCTGCTTTTCATATCTCGGTACATATTGGTCGCATTAATTTCAAACTTTTTGTGTTGGAATTATTTTTCAATGTAGATTATTTCCCTGAGCATAAGTTAGGGGATCAAGGGTCCATATAAAAAATTAAATTTTGTATTTTTTGACTCATTTTTATTTTCACTTCGAATTTTCAACTTCTTAACTCTGTATCTGATTTCGAACACTTTTGCAATTGGAAGTATACATCTTGGATAAACGGTTGCGAAAATAAAGGTCTTGCAGGTTAAAACGGAACACCCTGTATATATATTTGTGTATGGGTTTTTTTTTTTTTTTTCATTGAAGTGAATGAAGGCGTTTTCTTTAAACAAGGCCGTCGCGTGGTCAAAAAATTGGGAGGAAGGCGTTTGGTAGTCACTCACATTTTTTTCATTCAAACGTTCAGCAAGAGAGAGAGAGAGAGTCAAATTTTTTTGCTTGGAAGGGGGGGGGGTGTCATTACTAGCAATAGCATCTGAGAAATCACATTAAGGGAATTGAGTTATATAACTAGAGAAAGAGAATTCACAATATGTATCTACAGTCATTAGCATTCAACGTAGCAACATTTGCGAAGTTCCTCCTCATATAATGCTTAAAAATGTAGTTTTAAAACTTCAGTTTACACGATCTCTGGCGCTCTTCAGAGGAGAAGAGGTTTAGGGACTTCTATGAACGGCTCAAGCTCGGAGACTACCTTAGAAATTTCTTGGAACTGAAGTCGTAAAAATGAAATTTAAAACGCTTTTAACGATAGGGTAAGGGGGAGAAAGATCGGAGATGCTCTCTAATTTTTCGAAAATGAAAATTATATGTCCTAAATAACCTCAGTTGTAGACCATCTTAGTTGAAATTATGCAAAAGAAAGGAATCGGACCTTTCCTCGGAAAGTTTTTGATTCTGAAGTTCTAAAAACGCAATTATGGGTCATCTTCGTAAACGTTTGGATTCAGAGCCCCTCCTTCTTAATTTTTTAGATAATTTTAGACGAGTTTTAATGATGTGGTGGGAGAGAGGACAGGGGGTAATCCCAAGGAAACTTTTTGAAATTTAAGTCCAAAAATGATAATAGTAGGTTATCTTTGATGACAAGGGGAAATGTTCGGAGACCCTCACCCGATTTTTTTTAGAAATTTCAGTGTTAAGAACGAAGTTTCATACGATCTTTAGTTATGAGAAAGGAGACACAGTAGGCACTCCCCTAGATTATTATTATTTTTTTCGAAATAAAAAGAAAATCCTAAAAACCAATTACTTGGCTACTTTTCATGAAGTTAGGGGACGGAATAGGGTTTGGGGCTCTTCCTCGGGGGGAATATTTCCAAAACTAAATCCTGGAAAACGCAAGTACCGGACGTTTTTCAGGATAAGGGTTGAAGTTTAGAGAATCTCTAACAGAAATTATTCGAAATTGACCAAATCTAAATTCGAAATATCCAAAGATGAAGTTTTAAACGATTTTGAATGATTAGGGAGGTGTGAATTCTGAATTCTTTCGCGAAAATGTGTAGAGATTGAAGTCCCTAAACTAAAGCTTCAGATAATCTTAGAGGACGTTGGGGGATCAGACACTGTGGAATGAAAGGGAGGGGGGCTGCTGCAGCCCCATAACCCTACTCTTGGATTCGTCATTGCGCTCAAGTTTTGATATTGCTCAAAAATGCTATTTTTCCCCTATGTATTTTAATTTTCAAACTATGCAATGATGTATTTGGAAAGTTAGGGATAATTTCACGACCCCTAAAAGGTCTAAAATGTTGAGCGGAGAATCTTAACCTTCTTTTGTGGAGTTCAGTGAAGCAGGGATGTATTATTGGCGCGGATTCGAGTTGATATACTTTTGAAAAAGCATGTAACTCATCAAGCACAAGCGTCAATTACCCTCCCCTATTACCTCTAAAAAGTTAAATATTGGCAAGGTCATAAATCAGTTTATCAGAGTCACACAATGTATTCCACAGGAACAAAGTAGAAACACCTCAAAAAAAAAAAAAAAAAAAGTTTACGAACATTCCACTTCTTTTTTCCTTTCCTGCAGGTCTTGTTTCTTGTGTACAGGTTTCCTCAGTTGCAAAAAAGGTCAAACATACGCCAAGCCAGGGGTGCCCAATCCCTCTAAAAGCAAGGACGCACCCCGCAAAGATCGTAAAGACCAAAAGCAAGACCCCCCCCCAATAAAAAGAGAAAAATACTCCTAAAATCTGCCCCCCCCCGTAAAATTACAATAGCGCAGTCTGCACCATGACCTCCCCCCCCCCCAGGTGGGCACCCCTGCGCAAAGTAAAAGATTTCCATTACCTTTATTTTGAAATGAAACAGAAAAAGATCAGTTAATTCACCATATGAAGAAATAGAATATAACTGGAAATATATCAGACAATGGTAGTTTTACAATACTATAACATTAGAAAGAATGCTTGTGATATTTAAAAGCAAATTTAATCGATAGAAGGGAGGGTCAGGGAGGTCATTAAGCCCCCCTCCCCCACGCTCCCTTAAAAGTCGACAGTAGTATCCGTCCACATTGTGTTCGAACACTTTATGAATAAAATGTAAACCATTTCAATAGTATATTCAGTAAATTACCGCCCAAAAAGCCAGGGCCAAAGCAGAAATACATGAAATACACCGCCAGCTCAGTCATTTCCAGCCGAGGACTGCAGTTTCGTGCTTATTAGCACTCATCAGCCCGGCATAGGAGCGATTGAGCTGGAGATGGAAAACCTCATAAGGAAGCCAAGAGTGCCAAACAAACTAGTAGCTAATATAGAATCAGCGCAGACCAGACGAGTGACCGAAACAATGGTTCGGTTCAACTCAAATATTGAAGGCAAGGCATGGTATATTCAGTAAATTACCGCCCAAAAAGCCAGGGCCAAAGCAGAATTACATGAAATACACCGCCAGCTCAGTCATTTCCAGCCGAGGACTGCAGTTTCGTGCTTATTAGCCCTCATCAGCCCGGCATAGGAAAGTGACTGAGCTGGAGATGGAAAACCGCATAAGGAAGCCATAGCACTTTTTTTCATTGCTTCTGAAATTAATTTGTAACATTTATGTCCTGCGAGATGCCTTATTTTTGACCGATTTGGTGCTTTTTATTAACAACCAGCAGTTTTAGAAATGTTTCGAACCGAAAACCGTAGTTTCGTTCTTGGGGGGAGGGGGAGGGTCATTCTTAAGCATGACTCTCCTTAAAATGGTAGTCTGTATCTGCCCATGATTCGAGCTATGGAATGTTTTCACAGCTTTTCAAGTGTTTTGGGACCCAATACAAATTTTGAGATAAAGGAATATCCTAGGTATAAAACTTCCAGTTATTGAGACTCGACTGTATTTAATCGGTTTATCCCCAGTTTTATTGACATTTCAAAGTTCCTCCCCCCTTTAATCTATCAAAAAGTATGATTGGAACTAAAAATTAGGGGGGGGGGGAGAATGCGTACCAGCGTAATTGGAAAAACACAGTTAAATCTAGATAATAACACATAGGAACTATGTAACAACAATCATTTCTCGTGTTAAAAATACTATAGGAAACGCGAATACGTTTTGCACAATATTTTTGGATGTTTCGTTGAACCCTATTATTATTCATTTAATATTAAAGCTTGAGATATTAACACGGAGTTGAAATAACTGCATCAGTAGTATTTTTAAATAACTATTGTAGCTGGATGTATTATAAAAGTTGGCATATCTCGCTCTCGAATTTAATTAAAAACACAGCAATAAAACAATAATAATAATTAAAAACTTCAGAAGAATATCAACAATATACAGAAAGGTTTCACTTACATTCTGGACTGTTTAAGCTTCAAAAAACCTAAGCATAAAAAACCATTCATTTTCAAGAGTCTTTGATCTCTAAGATAACGAAATGTGCAAAGAATTAACCAAGTATAACTTCAAAAATGCTTCTTCAATCGTTCACAACATAGTTTTGAGCTATTTTGGAGTATAAAAATCCAATCATGTATATTCGCAACAATTTTGAATCCCTTTTGCAAAACACTTGAATCGGACACACAAGCACATGTTCGCACACATTTGAAATTGAAATTTCGGGCTAAACGCCAAATGGCTGAATCTACTCAAGCGCATCATGCGCAGTTAACGCATTTTCGCTTTTCGCATTTAAAATTGACAAGTTCGCTCCTTTAATCGGATCAGAGTTCCCCCCCCCCCCCAAAAAAAATAGCTTTACTCGATAGTTTTCCCTCCTTGATTACGTGAGGTACTTCGGTGGGGAAATCCTACTTTTGTCTTATTTCCATGGCATTATTTATCCAATTTCACAAACTGTGGTCCGCGGACCCCCGGGGGTCCGCGAGTCCATGCCAGGAGGTCCGCTGTGCCATCCAACTAAAACGTTGAATGTAACTGAGATTGAAGGACGAGTAACGGTATTCTAATTCAAAAAAAAAGCACATTTATGAGGAATAAAAAAGTTCTTGCGTAAGTACATGCAGGACGAAGCAACCGCCACCCCCCCCCCCCCTTGGAACTCATTACACTACACGTTAATTACTTTTGTGTGCATGACATAACACACTTAAAGTAGGGTAACAGTGTTTTGTTCACTAACTTCAAAAGTTCATTTTTATTAGTAAACTTATAGAAATTTGGTGATAACATTTTTATTCCTAATTGAGTTTCAAATAGAATTTTACTTCCATAACTCAAAATAATAATGTAAGAAATAACAGGAAGTTCTGTCTAGAACTAAACGAGCCTACTTTCCCGTATACCAATATCGACTTTCTAGTATCTGATCAGTATTCTCAAAATTAGCTAAAATCGTAAATTATTTCAAACATATTTTTTAATGTTTTAAGCTCATTTCGAGAAATAAAGTATGCCTCGCTCATCTAAAGAATTAGGTACGTAAAAAATAAATAAAAGTACAAATAAAATAGCAGCACCTTTTAAACAAAGCAGCTAAATACATGTTTTCCATAAAAAAAATATTAAAAAAACTTTCAATCGCTTTCAAAAAGGAAAAAAAAAGAATTTAAATTAAAAGCTCATTAAAATAATCACATCAAAAAAAAAAAAAAAACAAATAGTTCGTTTTCCTCCTGTTGCAAAAAAAAATTTTAAGCATGAATTAATGTACTTTCAAAAATAAATAAAAACAATAAAATGTCAACTTAAAGAAATAATTTTCATTGTCGAAAAAACAAATCGTCTGCGCATATCTTTATGTAGAAACATAAAGGATTTCTCTGCCAAAAAATGAATACATAAATTAAAACTTTATCTTGAAAATAAAATCAAAATATATTTAAAACGATTATTTCACAGTAAAAACCAGTGGTTGGAAAAACTACATATTTTTTGTAGCGAACTACAACTACAGCTACTTTGTTACAAATGTAGTTAACTATAACTACAACTACTTTTTTCAAAATGTAGCAACTACAAACTACTTTTGAAATGTAGTCGCTACTTCGCTACTTTTCAAAAAATAAGTAAATAAAGAGTATACACATTAGGGTGTCTCACAAAAAATGAAATTCAATTTTTCAAGTCGCATACCTACTTATATTTTATCTCTCTTTTGTCAAAACAACTCTAAAAAATGTCGACCCGTGCCGATTTCCGTCAGAATGTGTAAACCAGCACTTGCATTAGGGTGGTTCAAAAAAAACTTTTTTTCAGCTAGAGTCCAGGACACCCCCTACTTTTTTGAGACTTACTAATAGTATTATGCAGTAAAAGTTTAAAGCTTCTTACTCAAATTTGAAGACGGTGCTCAATATAAAAATCAAGTCTAAAAATATTGAGGGGTGTCCTGGCATCTAGGAGAAACTTTTTTTTTTTACATGTATTTTTGAACCACCCTAACTTGCCTGCTAGGCCAAATCGGAAAAAAAAAAACCTCGAAATTTCAGTTGATAAAACGTTGCCCCCATACCCCACATGTACCACAAAAAAAAATTATTAAAATTAAAAAACATTGAGATATACCACACTTGACCTAAAATTTATAATATTCTTTAAAAAATTGGTTTTTTTTTCTATTTGTCTTTAAAAAATACATATAAATTTAAATCAAATATCAAGTTCAAAATTTATTAGCTAACACATTTTCAGATCAACATGTGCAAATGAATAATCGAAAAGTAATATAATTAAAATGAAAAATTTAACTTAACGTTGAAAAAATCTATATCTTTCAGTACTATGTGGGAGCTTAAATATTGCAGGAAAACAAACGTTTTTATTTAATGCTAATTTACCTACTCTACTGTTGATATTTTTCTGCTTGATAATTTTGTAAAAAATACCAGACATTTTTAAATATATATGTATTGAAAAAAATGATTTTATAAATTTTATGTCTAGTGTGGGATACCTAAAAGTTTTTTAATTTGAATTAATATTTTCGTGATGCATGTGGGCAACATTTTATCAACAGAACTTTAGAGTTTCTAAAAAAGTTTTTTTTTTCTTTCTTTATTTATTTAGCCTAGCATTACAGAAGTTCTGGTTCACACTTTCAGACGGAAGTCGGCACTGGTTGCCGTTGTTCAAATGATGTGATTTTTTTTTTTACAGTTGTTTTGGCGTGAAAGAAAAAATATAATAGGGTGGTGCGACTTGAAAGATCAACTTTCGATTTTTTGGGGGGCACCCTAATAAAGACACGCACCGTAAGAGGATTGAACGAAAAAAAGGTTTACATTGAAAAATTAACTCCTCTGAACATGGAATATTACTAAGAATTTTCGATTTTTTTTCTTTCTTTTTCAAAATGTTCGTTATCATATTCTTACTCGTATATAACACTGTAATCTCGTATTTATTGTAAGCCTGCCAGGGCGATTCAATATCATCTCCTTCTATAACATTTACAGTAGCTTCTTTATTTGGTGAATACTGTAAAAGCACTTATTTTCGCCAGACTTTTAATTTTCGCATGCCCGTCGTTATCACGAAAATTAAAGCCTCGCGAAATATTTTTTGTTTTTAAACTTTCGGTCTGTTCATTCAAAATTCACGAAATTTTGAACTTGCGAAATCACCGAAATCACCGCCAATTTAGTAATTCTTCATTTTCGCGAAAATGAAGAATTACTAAATTGGCGGTTATCGCTATTATATACTTTTCTTTTTAAGTCAAGCTCTATTTAATACAAATATTGGCGAAACATAAAAATTACAAGGGCAAACAAATTAATGGCGTCAAACAGATAGAACGTATGGCGTCAAAATGATATGCCTGAGGTCAGCTCGTATTCTTATGAGTCTTATTTCTCATTGCATCCGCTGATGTACTTGTGTAAAATTTGCGCCAGTCAAATTCGTTTGAACATTGATTTTTTTTTTTTTTTTTTTCAGTTTATTTAAAAGTAGTTTCCAGAAATCGCTACAAACTACTATTTTTTGTATCGAACTACTCACTACACTACTTTTTTAAAAAAGTAGTGCGCTACACTACAAACTACTAAAAAATGTAGCTACTACAGTAGCGTCGCTACTTGTAGCACGCTACTTCCAACCACTGGTAAAAACCATGGCTGTGGAGAGGTTAAGAGTTAGAAAAGAAAGTTTAAAAGAGTTAGATTCGAGAGCCAAAAGTTTTAAATTCAAAGACTCGGAGTTGGAATCGGTCATTTCCCCAAAAAGTCCGCAAGTCTGCCAATATTTGCAGAGACGGAGTAGGACTTATTATTTGATACAGGAGTTGGAGTAAGAGTCGAATTTCCAAGAGCCATTTTCCCTCCGTGCATAAATTTTTGCCAAAGCTACGAAGCCAGATTCAAAGTCGGGAAATCAGAGTCCGAGTAATTTTCGGGCACAGGAGTACGAGTCGGAGTTAGGAGCACCAAAATTGTCGGAGTCAGGAGCACCAAAATTGTCGGAGTCGGGAGTAGGTCGTCAAGAGCTATTTCCAACAAAGTTTGTTTGAAGTAAATCCGACTTAAAGTTCGGAATCTATATTGACTTTCAGTTTCTCCGTAGGCGTTAATGATAAGAGATTTCAACTGTTCAAAATTGAACGAAAACTTGTTCAAATCAAAAAGATATTTACGGTACCTGTTTTTCATCAAAAGATTTTCCCTACAAAGTTTGTTTGGAGCCACTTCGCCTCTAAGTTCAAGATTTATTTTTGCTTTGAATTTCCCCGTAGGCGATAATGTTAAGTTTTTTGAACTGTTCAAAATTGAACAAAAAATTGTTCAAATCAAAAAATGAATTATGGAAATGAGATGTCTTCGCCGAGATCTTTCTAACAAAAAAAAATTTGTTCGAATCGGACTATTCATTCAAAAGTTATTACGGGGGGACAGACAGACAGACCGACAGACATTTTCCCCCATCTCAATACCCTACTTTCCAATTTTTAATTTTTCAATATTTATCTAACTATTTTATTTATTTTTGACTTTTTTTTTTGTTTTTCGGGATATTTTTAAGATGCATTAAGCCTTCTTTCATGCTTTTTTCTTCTTTCTCTGATTTTTACTGGGAAAGTAGGCTAAAAACCAGATAAGAGCTCTGAAAAATATGGAGAACAATGAACAAAACATTTAAATGATTTTTTCTTTTTTTGGCCGCGCGTCGGGAGGGGGGGGGTGTTCCGCGAATTTCTTACTTTTTCCGGAGGGGGCTCGCGGAGGTCTAAAGTTAGGGAATCTCTGATTTATCCGCACCACTCTTGCATTCAATTTTTCTTAAAAGTGCGGCTGTTCTCAACTGGTGGTACACGTACCTAGGGGTACGCGAAAATCTTAAAGGAGTGCATAACTGAATGCAAAAAAGGGCATAAGATTATATTCATCATGATTGAGTTTTTAGCGAGTCAAAAATTGAGTGATATCGTCTTTGAAGCAAAATTATTGCAGATCTTTGCTCTTTAACTTCTGGACTAGTATTGAGAACACACATACGGAAAACAGCACACATTGCAGTCGAGTACCTACTAGGACTTACTTGTACAGAAAAGGGTTTTTGGAGTATAACTTACTTTATGGCAAAGTATAGAAGCAAACATGACGCTAAGAGTGATTCAAGACTGTATTGGACTAAGCTGGGGACAAACATAGAAGAACTTTGTTAACAAAAACAAATCTAGTGTTCCTAATAATTATTTCAAGATACTTTTCTAATTATATGTCTTAATTCTTATTATGAAAAACTTTGCAATTAAACGTTTATCAAAATAAATATTCCTTTTTTTTCATGAAAATTACCGAATTGTAACTAAATTTCAGCTGTTTAACTTATATAACACGTTTTTAATACAAGTAAATTAAAAATTGACTAAAAACCCGACTCAAATGAATCATAGCCAAGAACACCACCGATCAAGGAATGAATAACTACACCTTTGTGCAACGGAGTAAAAGTAGGAAGACAACTTTAAAAATACACTAATAAGCAACTGTTTGCAGGCACGTGCTTCGGGGTCTCAAAGAACGGCATCTTCGATGCAGAAAAGTGGTACGCATTGTTAAAGATACACAAAAAGGAATGCGTAGGTGGGGGGGGGGAGATTGGGATACCCTGTACTAGATTCCTCGCAGTGTAATAAATAGTAGTCGATTTGAGATCTGTTACAAAGAAAATTCATTCGTCTCTTTTTTATTGCGATTCTTTTACCAAGCATTCATAAGGAATTTGACTGGGGTTTTTGGATCCAGAAGAAGGATAATTATTATTCACTTATTTTTATTAAATCCGAAATAAAGTTGTTTTTTATAACTAACTAGCTGCGTCCCGTGACTTTGCACGGTCTACCTCGAAAGTAAAAGTTATGTCAAGTGACGCGTGCGCAACAATCAGGCTTGAACAAAAATAAGTTATGTAAAATTTCCTGACAGAACGCGAAAAAATAACCAAAAAGGAAAATTTTTAAATCCCCCGACTACAGGAAAAGCCTCAAAACAAAAGCAAAAATTTTATTTGCTCAAGGTCGAGAGAAAAATGTCAATAGACCATTCTTGTCAGTGATTTTATTTAACTAATTAACACTGAGCTCGCGGTTGACGATCAATTTCCGATTTAATATTGATGTGTCTTTACAAAAAAATGCAGAAAACTTTTCTCCTGTTGATTGAACAGCCTTGGTGATTTAGAAATCCGCAAGAAAAAAATCAACATCAGGGTTATTTTTCGCGAACTTTCGAATGAGACTGAAGTCAAGACAATCGGATAATTATTTCGGGCAGAAAGAGTCGTTTTCGGGTCCTAAAATTGAAATTCGAACGGTTCAGTACTTTTTTGGTGCTTTAACCTCAATTTCCCTTTTGTAAAAGTTAATTTCGAGTGTAATTTTGAATGTATTTGTTCTATGAAGAATTTATTCCAACCATCAATTGCAACAGTACTTCTTTAAATATTTGTTTCAACTGTACTGAATTTTGGAAAAAAAAACCTTCTTCTTGTTAGTAAAACAAATGGTAATTTGTTGTCACCGGTATTGGTATTTTGTCATGTCTCGCTTATACTTGACAAGATAATATTTAGAAATTATATAGTGCCTTGAAAATTTGCATAGAGGTTAAGCATTTCAAACATACTTTCAGATATTTACATAATTATATAATTGTAAATAATTTTGAAAAAAAAACTCAAAAAGGAATAAGAGAAACTAATAAGGTCAAATTTTGAAAAGGTTATTGAAAATTTCAAACCAAAAGGCTAATAATAAAAATCAAACACAAACCTCTCCTACTCAAGAGAAAATGATGTTAATATTGGAAAAGTATCGTCTCTCGGAAAGCAATTACAAATAGCTATAACTCTATAATAATAATAATAATAATAATAATGATAATAATAATAATAATAATAATAATAATAATAATAATAATAATAATAATAATAATAATAATAATAATAATGATAATAATAATAATAATAATAATAATAATAATAATAATAATAATAATAATAATAATAATAATAATGATAATAATAATAATAATAATAATAATAATAATAATAATAATACACACAAAACCAAAGGATTTTTCCAAAAATAACACACAAGAGATCGAATTATTCAAAGATGAAGGGATTCGAGACAAAAGAGGTATTGCACAATGTTAACAGTACCACCGACCTGCGTGAATTCCGAAAGAGTATTTTCAAACATTGGAATGTTGAACACTAAATGAGCTGCGTAAATTCAGAATGAGACCTTGCAACTATTGGAAAGTTGAGCACTAAATGAGTAGCTTATAGACAATTCAGAAGATGCATTATGTTTTTTTACTGTTATTGTTTTTTTCTTTTTTCTTTCTTTTTTTTTATGACATTTGTTCCTTCATTTTATATTTGTTCAAAATACGTTTTCATAACTAATACAATTTTTATACAAAATTTTGAAATGTGGCAACGAAACAATATGTTTTCAAGCATTTTTTTGAAAAATTTCAAATACCGGTATTAATACCAGTATCCCGGTATCGCGTTTTAAAAATACCGAACACCGGTATTGAATTTTTGGTCCAGTATTGTAATCCCTAGTGCCAGCCCAAGAAAACGACAGGCTGTTTGGAGCTTATCAAAACTAAATCAGGAGTTTATGTTTCTAAAATGAGCATTATTTTAAAGTCGTTTTCTCTTCTTTTTTCTTTGTTGTGCTTATAATTTAATCCTTTTTAAAGAATCATCAAGGAAACATGTTGTTTTGAAACTTTTAATTCCCGTAAAACAGTTCGAGTTTAACTATACTGGATTAATATACTAGTATAATTACTATACTGGAGAATAAATATGGAAAAAAGAACTAAACTTGTTTTTTCTGCTTCACGTTACTGAGAGTTTATACTTTTAATCTAAGCACGAGCTATGATAAAGGAAAGAATGTTATGAGTAATGTAAAGTTTCTTGGTACATTTTAAAAATGGAAAAAAAAAAACCTTTTTTTAGCTTCTATATTCTTCATAAACCTCAATCTGCATAATTTAATTGGTTTTTATATTCAGAACAAGAGCAGAACATCAAAGACAAATGTATATATGAATATATTTTTAATTAGCTTGTAAAGATAATGAAGAATGAACAACCCCGGCTTCATACGCTTTTCTGTACATTCTTTAAGAAATGTTAGCCACTCGGACTGCTTCCTGAAATAGTTACAATATTTTCTAGCATTAAATAGAGAACAGTGTATAGTACATGCAATTGAAATTATTTCAGATAAAATTTCAACACGTGCATAAAAACAATCGAAAAAAAATTTTTTTTAATTGAATTACTTTTCGCCATAGGCAGATAAACTGCAAAAACTGCATTTTTTTTTTTAAGCAATCACGATTGTATTGCTTTCATTTGACTGTTTTGATGTGCTATCATTTTATTTTCCCGCCAGCACCCTCTGCAGCATCACCGTCGACCGGCTCCTCACGATGCTGCTCCTCTAGTGAAAGTCATCTCCAGGTTGCGTCTATATCCTACACTTACATGCATACATACACGCACCTAACACACACACACACATTCACACGCATACATACAGACACCTACACACACATACACACAACTACCCACACACTCATGCCTGCACACAGACACAAACACATATGCCTACACACACCATACACATCCCCCTACCACAAACATTCATACACACAACTACACACACTCATACCTGCACAGACACAAACACACACACACACCTACATACATACACACACACACACTCGTGATTGCGAAAAACATAATTTAAATTCCAAATGTCAAAATTCAATTTTTTTTTTTTTTTTTTTTTTTTTTTTTTTTTTTTGTCATTTCTAGTACTTAAGCTTTATTGTACAAGTTTGCTTATTTTTTTTCCGCTGAAAATTAAACACGTCTACTACTAGTAATGTGGTTGTTTCCTTCAGTCAAAAGTAGTACTTTTTGTCACTGAATTAATAGAATAAGCAAAAAAAAATAACATGGACCCAGAAAATACTTTCATTTTCCCAACAGTTATTTTTTAATTAATTTTTTTAAATATCCGATTTTTCAAACAAGGCGTGATCTTGATGACATAAAAAATGATGCTCTTTGGCGCATTTTTCTACCACGTTTCCACGTTGTGATAATCAAGAAGCGAATTAAAATTGCGCTCTACGCTTGCTCTACGCTATCAACCATATCGTTGCCAATACACGTGAGTAAAGATGCGAATTAAATATTTTGCACTGTGAATGGCAACACTGAAAGGCATTTCGTCATTTGTGACGTCATCGGACAGAAGCGTAAATAATGAAAGCGCCCCGATTAAAGTAACTATTTAAAAATAGTCAACTTAGTTAAATTATTTTAAAAAAATGGTAAGAACCTATGTTTTTAAACATGCTCTTTCAGAAAAAAAATACTTTTAAAATTTTCGAAACGACCCCATTGAAACTTAGTAACTAGTATGTATACATAATGACATCAATGTATTTGTTAACAGAAAAAAAATAACGTCGTTTCAAGAAATGATGCGTTTGAATAGTAGACTGTGTTTGCAAAATTCAACAGAAAAGCGATTCTCAAAAAAAAAAAAAAATTAATGATGGTACAAAACAATGGATGCAATTTTCAACAAGATTTTTGACACAAAAAATGATATATATATATATATATATATATATATATATATATATATATATATATATATATATATATATATATATATATATATGCGCATTCAAAGAATGCATTCCGAAAATTCTTGCTATAATTTATACGTTGTAAGCATGAAGTAACTCCAAAAAATAAATAAATAAGAGTGAGCGATGCATCAAGTTGCAGCCAAAAATACAATAAGTCACAAAGAGTCAGTTTCGTGAATGCTAACTGCGATTGTGAAGATTATATACAGACAACATTGAACAGACAAAATAAAAATATAGAGCAAAATTCTAATTTATTGATACATTGATAAAAATTAAATTTATACTTTCAATATCAAAAAATCGCCCAAGCAACATAAATCCAGGTTGCACTGAAGACGCGTCATTAAGTCGATACCACGTGATCTCAAAATTGCATAAAAATAAAGCTTGTTTGAAGTACCAAAAATGTTTGTAATCAGTATAAGAAGGAGGTTTTTTCTTGATATGGCTCCATGAATTTTTGATTTATTTACAGTTTTATGCTTATATATATATATATATATATATATATATATATATATATATATATATATATATATATATATATATATATATATATATATATATATATATATATATATATATATATATATATATATATATATATATATATATATATATATATATATATATATATATATATATACATACATATAGATAGATAGATAGATATAGATATATATAAATATATTTATTTATGTTTTGTTTTGCTTTTATTTGCTTTTGATAACTTTTTTAAACAGTCGACAGTTAAAACCAGCCAAGACTCAAGAATCATTTAGAAGAATGAATTTCATGCACATTTACGCGCTGCCCTGGTTTCTTATTTTTCCAGACTAATTTTAGAGAACAATGATACGTAAAATCTGTACCTCAGAGCTAGTCTGACGTAAGTCACATAATCGCTACTTTACAGGAGAAAAGAAAAACATCTGTCTAGCGCATGCAAAGGATGAGGGGTTTTTTTTTTTTTCTTTTTTTTTAAAAAAAGAATTACGTTTGCGTGGTTCGATGCAGAATTTGATTCCACATACAATGCACTAACAGAAAATCCCAATTTTTGGACTTACTTCAATCAGGTTCTGAGGCACAGAAATGATGAAAAGAAACGATACTTCGCTCGTCTTTTATTTTTCAATAAACATACACTACTGATTCGATAATATTAAGCCTGACCTTCACAATGTTTATTTATTTTCGTTAGCTCAGTGAGAGGGAAAGTCTTTTTGGTACTGAGTTGATTTGATGTGCGTAAGAAGAAAAAAAAGGAAAGATCCTTTCTGCGCAAATAAAGCGTCCCCCGCCCTTCACTCCCCAAGAAGAAACGTGGTTTGTCATGGTCACGTCGTATTATGTTATCTGATCCATATTGTAGAATAATAAATAGAATTAAAGTCGGGGGAGGGGAATAACTAAGTGAACATTCAAAGCACGATTTCACTGATTGACATTATTTTAAAAGGCAAAGCTGGGTTGAATCTTTAACCCCCATTGGTGTGTAACAACAACATTGTTAGTCGACACTAATTTTAATTTTGGTGGCCACTTACCTTATGAAGATAGTGTAAGCAATTTTTTCAAAGAATAATCCTTAACATATTAACTATGTATAACTTATATTTTCAATAGTTACAGTTTTAATAGCTCATAAAGTATTTTTCTTGATTTCTAGGAAAACGATTTCAACAAGTACGTAACAACCGCTGCACACTTTAAGTTCATTAACATTTTTTTGAGGTTAAGATCTCGTAATTAACGGCACATAATTTTTTATGCCCATTTTACTTTTCACACGATCGCACGGCTATGCGGTTTTTGTTAGCAGTGTGGTTGCGTTTTTTTTTTTTTTTTTTTTTTTTGTACACAAATCTATCAAATAGCAAAGTAAATAAACATATCTGTCAGGTTTTGTGAAAATGAGCTCAGTGGATTTTGTACAAATGTATGGGACACTTTGTCTATATGGTCCTTTAAATATGTAAATTATCAATTATTCTTAAAATTTTGATTAAATAGTTATTCAACTCAGGAATATGTGAATAAATAATGACATTGCCTATATTAAAATTTCAATAATCCTCATATCCTCATACAATAGCGAATGATTGAGTACCGCTCCTGACGTCACCGAAAATGAAACTCCTCCCACGGCATGATAATTTGCTATTTTTTGGTAATATTTGACACGCAGGGATTTTTTATATTTTGACAAGGCTGAAGAGGATCTGATAACTTAACTGTTTTACTGGAAAACTCATTTCAGAAGAATGAAGAAACATAAAAATGGTCAACAAAGAACACTAGGATTAATCCACTGGAGTTAGTGTTAAAATTTCAACTATCAAAATTTCCCCAAACAGGCAATGGCTTCGTTCAAATGTAGAAGCAATTTTCACCCGTCATACCTTGAAAGGCGATTTTATAGTAAAGTAATATTGAATAAAAATAGGAGCATGACACTATTATAAATCCTTTTCTTTAGCCTTGTTGAAAAAAAAAAAGCACATTTTTTAAAGAACTTATTTTTTCCTTCTAACATTAAGATACTGATGTCTCAACAACATAGAAAATATATAATTTATGAGTTATTTGTATTCGCTGTTTCATACAAGAAATTTTGAGCCTGAGAGACTAATATGTCTCATGATTCGTAAATGGTTAACTTAAAAGGAAACCATCTACCACATGTGAGAATTAATACTATAAATGTCATTTCTCTACGTATACCAAAGAAGCGTTCAATCCTAAGCACATAGGACAACAATATCATTCACCCGTCACTTAGATCCAGTTAATCTGACATAGCTTCTCGGAAAAATAAATCACAAGCAAGCATTGCTTTCAAGTTAGATTATAAGTAAAATGCGCAGGTAAAAATAGAAATTATCTAATATTTGACATTAAAAGTATTTGGAAATCTAAAACCTTAAATAATAATAAAAACTGAGTATTTTCTTCTGTCAAAAGCACTATTTTAGTCACTGAAATTGATAGAATAAGCAAAAAATAATAATAATAACATGGAGCCAGATTTTTTTTTCCTTCCCCAAACAGTTTTTATCAAATATTTTTCAATGTTCGATTTTAAATAAGGTATAGTCTTTCTGACGTCACAAGTGATGTACTTTCGCAAGCTACTCCATTGGCAAGCTAAATGTTTATGCTTTGCTGTTGCTATGTTATCATAATTTGCGCTGTTCGCTAATGGAATCAATGAATGGCATTTCATCACTTGTGGTGTCATGTGCAGAAGCGAAAAAAATGGATTTCAATCTGCACACTGATTAAAATAAATGTCAAAAAATATGTAACATTGTCAAAATATTTACAAAATGGTTAAATCCTATGTTTTTAATCATATTCTTTCAAAAAAAAAACGTTTAAAATTTCGGAAACAACCCCATTTTTCAGTTTATATGTATTCAAAATGTTCAAATCAAGAGCTTTCAAACAACGCCGAGCTTCTATTTCTATATTGGTTGAAAGAAATTTAATTTGAATATATTAATGAGCTTGAAATATACTAAAATGTACGTACAACTTTATTTTCAAACGCGATTTTATCAAAACGCCAGTTTCAAAAAACTCATGTTCCTTTTTTCAAAAAACTACTTCACATGTTTAACGAATAAATACCTTTGTGCTGAAAATTAAAATAATCAGTTAATCAACGTTTTGAAGCACAAAAATGCTAATTACTACAGACACGTGTTTCGGTGTTACGAGGAACACCTTTTTTAGTGCAAAGAATTGTGAGCTTCTGGATGAAAAGTCATCTGAGAAAAGCAACACGTTGTCGTTTATATTGCCTCCTGTTCCAACGTGTTGCTTTTCTCGGATGACTATTCATCCAGAAGCTCACGATTCTTTGCACTAAAAAAGGTGTTCCTCGTAACACCAAAACACGTGCCTGCAGTAATTTGCAATTTTCGTGCTTCAAAACGTTGGTTAATTGATTATTTTACTTCACATATTATTTTTAAATTTTCGCCATATTTTGTTTATATGTTCATAATTATACAGAAGCGAAATTTGTGTTGTAGGACTCACATTTGTTCCCAAACAAACTGCTTTTATGGTCCACAACGGGTTATTATTATTATTATTATTATTATTATTATTATTATTTAAGAAGTGACTATTGGTTAAAATCAGACACGGCGAGTGGGTATTATAAGAGCGGGGGCAAGAAATTTTTGGAAGCTGAAGACTTTACTTTTGGCCTTCTTTGGGTGATTTAAGGGGGAGAGTGGAGTGGTTCAAAAAAAAATTTTTTTTTCTGCTAGAATCCAGGACACACCCTATTTTTTTTAAACTTGCTAATAATATTATACTGTAAAAGTTTCAGCTTCATGCTCAAATTTTAAGCGGTTCCTCCATGACCCCTTAATTTTAACATTAGCCGGAGCATAGAAAATGCCGAAAATTTAGGAACATTTAATTACCCCAGATGTTTTTTTTTTCAAGTAATTATTTTATCGCAATGTATATGCAAATTACTTGTGTATATTATAATGCGTAGCATTGTTTTTTCAGCTCAATGTATTGTTTGAACCTCCCTCCCCATACGTTTGAAGTTTGGGGGAGGGGGTTGAGCACTCTCAGCTGAAATAAGAAGCTAACATCTTTCCAGTATATTACTATCCACAAGTCTAAAAATATTGAGGGGTGTCCTGTTATCTATGAGAACCTTTTTTATTTTTATTTTTTTTTTTTTGCTTGTATTTTTGAACTGCCCTAGGGGAGAGTCTTCGGAAACTTTTCCTGAAAAAATTTCGAAGCTGAAGTATCAAAATAAACGTCTTTGGTGATGTAAAGGTAACTTTCCGAAAATAATCCCGCAACTGGTGTCTTAAAAAAGGTGAATTTAGAACATCTTTAGCAAACTAAGTCAAGGAGTTCTGTGGTTCGCTCCCGAAAATTTTGCAGAGTTGAATCGTTTTAAAAACGCTATTTCAAAATATCTTTGAATGACTTAATGAGGAAAGAATGAGTTCGTAAGTTCTCCCCGGTTATCTTTTGAAACTGATAAAGCCCTAAAACGTCGATTTTTTCGACTTCCTTCGGTGACTTCAAAGGAAAATTCAGAGAATTACCTCCGAATCTGTTTCTTAATTGGAGGTTTAAAAACGCATTTTTACATTTTTTTTACTGATGTTAGAGAGAAGTGGGTTTGATTCCTAGAAAAAATTCCGAAGTTGGAATCTTATAATAACACAAAATTAGGCCCTCTTTGAATATACAAGAAGGAGAGAGCGTGTTCACGGGTTCTCCTTTGGAAATTTTTCGAAACCGAAGTCTGAAAAATGCAGTTTTAAGCTATAGTTGGGTGATCTCCCCAGGATTTTTATATTGAAATTTTTAAAACTTTCAGGCGATCTTTAATGATAAAAAAAGTGCGGGGGCGGTCCCCCCTTGCCACTACACCTTGCCCCCCCCCCCCTTGCCCACCCCGCAATTCATCGCAACTGGTTAAAATTGATTAATTTATAAAATTAACAGAATTGCGTTAAAATTTCACTCTGTATACTCTCTGATATATCTTGAAAACACTGTGGAAATTAGAAGTTTTTATCATTAAAACTTTTTGAGAAAAATGTACATGACGGTTAGCAATTTAACAATGGTGTTGTTTTCGAAATTTTAAGAGTATTATTTTCTGAAAGTACGTGCTTAAAAACATCGGATTTGATCAATTTCAAAGTAATTTGACAAAGTTTCATGTTTTTAACAATTATTTTAATCGGTGAGCAGATTCTATTTCATTTTTTATGCTTTTGCATATGAAATCACAAGTGATGAAATATTGGAATGCCATTCACTGATGTCACTAGCACAGAGCGGTTTATTTAATTCGCTTCTTTATTCACATGTACTGCCAACGATAGGGTTGATATCAAGCGTAGAGCGCAATATTTAATTCGCTTCTAAATTATCATAATCTGGAAACGCGGTGGATAGTAAGCGTTTAGTGCGGCAGTGGAATAGCGTGCTAAAGTTCATTACTTAGGAAATCATAAAGACCACTCCTACTAGAAAAATCAGACATTTAAAAAAATTAATTAAAAGTAAACGTTTTAAAATAAAAGTTTTCCCCCCTTGCTCTTTTTTTTTTTTTTTTTTTTTTTTGGCTCATTCTATCGACTTTATTGACTAAAAGTAGTACTTTTGACTGGGATTGATACAGGGATTTTTTGATACAGGGTACCGACTCCCCTTAAACATTTTCTGAGCTTCATCAAGCTCTCTTGGTCATGTCTCAAAACAAAGAACTCATAACTAAGTTTTAAGCTGCTTCTTTTTAAAATATTTCCAGGCAACTGATAGAAAAACTGTGAAGTAACTAAAACACGTGTTTGTTCAGGCACAATTTATTAGCAGACGAACGCTATTAAAGTATGAATTTAAAAACAATTGGTATGCAAGTGCTTGTGGGCTATAAAGAACCCTTTCATTAAAGCAAAACGTTTGGTATGAAATGCTAAATTGTGAAACATATGTCTATTTTTTTTTTTTTTTATTTTAACTTTACAATGTATAATTAAAATTAAAAACCAAACAAGAAAAGGAGCAGTTAGGGAGAAGTTACGATAAGCAACGATTTCATACTATCAAATGATCTAAATTAAATTTTTAACAGTTCAAGTACTGTGATATAAATAAATCCTTGCCTTACAGAAGATAAGAGTTAGGACATGTTGTAGAGAACTAAAGGAAGAGTTTTCAAAATTGTAATGAAAAATGACAAAGACAGTGCGTCATTTATGTACTCCGGTTTATTGAATACTGATAACAGCTATTTAATCTGCAGGTAAATAGAAGGCAGAGTGAAATTGTTAGGATAATTTATTTATTTCGAAATGAACAAATTGGAAGCTTGGTATAAAAAACTGAACATAAAAAATAGCAATGTATTTTGTAATTAAGCTTGCATCGAAACATAATTTTGTATTTTTGGCAGTAAATTTGTACCTTGAAAAGAGAAAAATAAAATATTTTTCGAATGAAAGCTTTTCTATTTGGTTATAAAAAATATTTTGATCATATTAATGAGTAAATAAATAAATGAATGAAAAGATAATGAAACAATAAATTATAAATAAAATAATTTATCAATTATTTTTCGCTTTTTGTGTATTTGTTATTAACCTTCGCATTATAGCAGTTGCTTTTGGTAAATAAGTTATAACTGATGTAAAATTCCCCCAAAAATGTAAGTTTTTAAATACTCGAAATTCTAAAAACTACAAATTTAAGTGCATATTGGAGAAGAGGCTCAGTCACTAAAGAAAACAGCAATCGTAAAGAAGGACATTTTTCATATTTTTAGAAGACATTTTTAAGAGCTATTGACTCAAAAAAACGCAATAAAACAAATCGTTCTGTTTTAGATTGCACCATGAAAGCGAACATAAAAATGCATTCAAACACTTCCATAAAGTTTTACAACTCTTGATTTACGAAGTGCCAAAAGCACCGGGAGAAAAGTGCTAAATTTTGAACACAAAGTTTTTAAAAGTAGAGAAAATGTAAAATACCGATTGCGAGCGGATTTGAAAAGAGCAGGAACTAAGCTTCAGAGATTTCTTTTAACACTAGGCACTTGGTTTTAAAAGAAAATTATAATTATTTCAGTTTTATTCTTTATGAGGTATTTTTCTAAAGGGTTTCCATAAAATGACTCAGGAAGGAGTTACTTTATTTGTCTTGAGAACGATACATGTTACAAGTCAGTAAAACGTTTAATAGCTCAAAACAACGTGAAAGATTTTTGTGCAAAATAATTATACGCTGTTAAAAATTCAGGAAGATTTTCTGGTAATTGCTACTGTAAAATGGCGGACTTACGGCATCGCTGATTTTTACGGTAATTTATACTGGAGAAATAAGCGATCCCAGCTCCGATTGGTTGCTGTGGCCTCCCGAGGAAACCGTAAAATTTTACAGTAACATTTGATTTTTACGGTTATAGTTACTGGCAACATGGATGCCAGTAACAATTACCGTAAATTTTTCGGAAAATTTTCAACAGTGTAGCACATATCTATGCCTCAAAGCCAGATTAACATAATACATATTAAGATAAGTAAGATAAATAAACTCCTTTGTAAGAAAAAAAGTAAAAAAAGAAATTAATAGCAACGTTAAAAAGCACAAATTGTAGATTACTGCAGACACTTGTTTTGGCGTTACAAGGCACGCCTTTTTCAATGCAAAAGAAATGAGCTAATGGATAAAAAGACATCTGCTGAAAGCTTTCGATTCGCTTTTGTTGGATGTCTTTTCATCCATAAAATCATTTCTTTTGCATTGAAAAAGGCGTGCCTTGTAACGCCGAAACACGTGTCTGCAGTAATCTGCAATTTGTGTTTGTGACTTTATTATTTCTTACTTTATAAGTCACACTAGTGGTACCCCGCACGGCTTTGCCCGTAGTAGAAAAATTAAAAGGTCTTCTGGTTCGCTTGTATATTTACAAATAATGTATGGTGAATTTCTCGCCAATTGGCTTGTGCCCATGTTACGGTTCCTCGTTACGATAATTTCGTAATTTACTCGTCCATCAATTTGTTCTTAAAATTGGAATAGAAAAAGAACCACATCGAATTTTCAAAAAATCGCTTCGAGGTGCACATCCCCATGCTACAAACTAATTCTGTGCCAAATTTCATGAAAATCGGCCGAACGGTCTAGGCGTTATGCGCGTCACAGAGATCCTGACAGACAGAGATCCGGACACAGGGCCTGATTAACGCACGGTCCGACGGGTCCTCGGACCTGGGCACCACAAATTTAGGGGCACTAAAATAGCCTAAATTAATCTTACTTGCTTTTTTGTTTTCCTCTCTCTCTCTCTGTTAAAGTGAACGTTCTTTTTCAGCTTTGAAAAGAATCAAAAATCGTTTGAGAAGTTGCGTTTCTCGGGATAATTTACAGGCGTTTTTCTTATTGACCATTGAAAATTCTTTGACATCAGAATTAGATTTCGATGACACATTTGCCTCTGTTAAAGCCAGAAAGAAACCTTTTTAAAGCTTAATGTCAGAATTTTTTTTGCTATTTTTGCAGTTTTAAACTTTTTTAATTCATTTTCACCTTAAGGTAAGGCAATTTTAACTATGATTAGTATGGTGACTATCAAGTGTTTGGTATTCAAATCCCAGGTTTCTGCAGTAATGTGTAGGTTTCTAGTGTATAAAGTTTCTAGTATAGAACATTGACTTTGAAATTGTGCTGATGCTCTCATGGGGGGAGGGGCACCAATTTTTACTCAGGACCTGGGCACCAGTTTGTCTTGATCGGGCCCTGTCCGGACAGAGAGACTTTCACCTTTATTATTAGTAAAGATTATCACAATTTTGAAAAAGTTCATAGAAACGTTTGTGCAATGTTATACAATGTTGGGACTCTGTTAACACTGGCATATAATAATTATAACCAGGGCCGTAACAAGACTTTTTTTTCGGGGAGGGTTTTACCAAATTCTGCATGATCGATAAAGTTTGATTTTATATGTATTTTCTACTGATTTTTGGAACAATGCGTAATTTAAATGACGGAAGGCTTCTTCAAGGGTATTAACCTAAGCAAGTATAAAAGATGCCGTTCTTAATAAATCAGATTAAGAAAAAATCCGATTTAAAATAATTTCACCCAGTAAAATATTCTATGTCTTTTTAATAACTGATGCATGTACACATATAAAGGCATATTTTGGTGCCATTTATAAAATACACTAACTATGGAGTTTTTTACTTTCAAATGTAAAGAACTTTCATGATCTTGTCAGCTGCAGATATTCAAAATCTAAAGAAAACTAAAGCTGTACTGTTTTGAAAAAAATAATATTCGCAACAACTTCAATAAATATAAATACTAAAGACAATTCATTAAAGCGGCTGATTCAATTAACCACTGATTCAATTAAACGGCGTCTACTGTAGTCAATTTATTTTTCGAACGAAATTGAAAATTTAACAAATAAATAAATAAATAATAATATAGTTATAACAATGTTTCAAACAAAACAAAATTACGTAATAAAAAGCTTTTTTATTTTTTTGGAAAAATTTTGGAGGGGTTTGAACTCTAAAAACCCACCCTTTGACTACAGACCGGATTTATAACAGATTTTTACTTCCCTTTACAAAAAAGGAAGTATGTATTGTATTCACAAAAAAATTTTCACTTAAAAATCGACCTTAATTTCCATTTTACTCACTCACGAATAAATATTGAGTTTTTTTTTTTTTTTTCGACTCGACCACACGTGGATAAGTGCCTACGAACGTATAGACACGCGAAATATCTATAATGACGATTCCCGAGTTGATTACAACGAATTTTCTCTTGACGTCTTGTATGTACGTATGTATGTATGTGCGGATATGCGTATGTGCATATGTATGTCGCATAACTCACGAACGGTAAGTCCTAGAAAGTTGAAATTTGGCACGTAGGCTCCTAGTGGGGTCTAGTTGTGCACCTCCCCTTTTGGTAGCATTCGGGTGTTTCTAAAGGGGTCTTTTGCCCTTTTTTGGAGGGAAATCATTGTTAATTTCGATGTAAACTCAAGTGGTGTTATAATTTGGCGGACACTTGGCGATATATCGCCAATCTTTCGGTCGCCAAGTTTTATCGCCAACTTGGCGACAAATTTAGCGGGTTTATATATATATATATATATATATATATATATATATATATATATATATATATATATATATATATATATATATATATATATATATATAATATATATAAATCTGTTTCAATTTGGCCACTGTTGGTGATATTTAGAGAGTAAACTATTGAATCACATTAAAATTGCCAGTAATGCGGAAATGACATTAAATTTGAGTAAAAGGAAGTCATGTGATGCACACATCAGCTCGTTTTTATATATAGAATTTCGTTGTTATGGCTCAATGCTGATTCTACATCAATGCAATAATAACCTGAAAATCGTTGTTTTTGAACTTCATTAGGTTGGCTTTGTGTTGCAGAGATTTTAAGTTAAAGTACCGCTTAAGTGCATGAATGTAGGGGAGACTCGGTTATATCGGACAGCGAGTGTTATCAGACAACCATAAATTTCAGCAGCCTCTTAAAAAATGAAGAGGTTAACCAGAATGTTGGAACAGCGCTTTCTTTCCAATCAGTTAGTAGGCAGCTTATTTTTAGGAGCACTTATCATTTTACAAGGAGAGGTTACGGTCTCGGAAATTCAGATCGGGATGAGATTTAGCATATTAGTAGTATCCCTTAAGGGTACTCTCAGGGTAAAGTAATAAAGCGCACTAGCCATAAAATTCCGTGAAAACAGCCTTTAAAGATTTACGCGCAACTTATTAACTAGTAGAGATTGTTCGTAAACAAGCGCCCGGTGGTCATGTGGGCAGCGCGCTGGGGTTCCATGCGGTCAATCCGGGTTCAAATCCACTGCGAGTTTTTTCATTTTTGTTCATTTATAAAGTGACTATTACCGCTTTTTGCAGTTTGCAAAACTCTATTTACTATTCTCACAAACAAGTGATTACCCATTTTTAGATATTATAAACTTTGACGAAGTAAATGATTTTTGCAATAAAAACATAATCAGTTTCTTTGTGGATGAGTAAGAATGTTGTTTTATTGCATATAAGCAGGTAGTCAAATTTTAAAAAAACCTAACCGTACTTATCGAGCAATGGTTTTGCTCCTTGATTCTGTTATTTGTAAATTTATCGTCTGCTGTATTTTTCATTGAATATTCAACTCTTTATTTTCCATCTATTATTGTTTGCAATGTTCATATTTGTTTTCATCATTAAATTTATTTATCGTCTGTACTGTATATTAGACTGGAACATTCTATACCGTGAAAAAGGATTTCAGTTTTTAAAATATTGTGAATCGAAATGGTCGGTTATTGAAGTAATCCTGAAACAAATAAAATCTGTTGGCAAAATGGATCAAAATTCATTGCACAAGGAATTGTTGAAGCAGAGATTAAAAGATGCGGTCGTTTATTACGAGAGCTTGCTTACTGAAAACCATTTGATTGCAGCAGAATCATCTAGTTCAATTTCTCATGAAGCAGTGTTAATGGGCGAAGAAATTTATGAACGTACTATGGATATGCTGGTTGAAAAAATATTTGTAACTGATGACGAACTTGCTCATGAAAATGAAAACTGTGAGGAGGAACCTTTTGAGCAAGTCGAAATTCAAAGCTCATCAGCTGAATACGAACCAAAAGAGGAAAAAAGAAGAGAGGTAGAGCATCTTCCTTTGGATTACAAAATTAAAGTTGTGAACATAGCAACGGCTCACCCCTCATGGAATCTACAAACCTTACAAAAAAAAGGTTAAAAAAAATGAATATTTATCGCAATGGGAGAAAGAAATAAAAAATGGAGGAAATCTATTAGATCAATACGATGTAATCAATTCTTGGACATATGATCGTTTTCCAGAAGCTCGAGAGAATTATCAACAAGTTACTACTCGGAACTTGCAACAGTGGGCTTTAGCAGCAGCACGACAGTTTACAGATTTTGAATTTAAAACATCTGACAGTTGGGTAAAAAAATTTCAAAAGGAAGCATGCCATTCGTCAGCGAAAAGTCACAAAATTTGTTTCAAAAAGAGAAACTGCGACGATCGAAGAAACTTTGGCTTCTGCAGACACTTTTGTAATCCAGACGTTAAAGTTGATACCGAATTTCAAAAACGATTATGTTATCAATGCTGACCAAACTGGTAAGTAATTAAAAACTTATTTTACAATCTTCAGACCAAGGGCGGATCCAGCTTCTGGTTTAGGAGGAGGTCATTTTCGGAAAGGGAGGGGTAAAAGGGTAATTTTTGTGCGAAATGGGAAATTTTTTTTCAAAATATGTCCCAAAAATGCAATTTTATTCTATATTTGGTCATTTAAAAGATAGGTCATGACCCCCCCCCCCCCCCACAACCCTCTCTCTGGATCCGCGCCTGATTTTGACAAAATATTTTAATTCCCATTTCCTTTTTCCAGGATGTCAGTATCAGTCGGCGTACAACAGGACTTTGGCTCGAAAGGGAAGTAAAACTATTTTCGTCAAAAGGCACGACATGAATAGAGTAATGCATTCATATACAGCTCAATATTCTTTTACCCTGTCTGGAAAAGTTCTGCCCTTTGTATTTGTTTTTTTACAAAAAGCAACTGGTATTTTTGGCCCCCGAATTCAAAAAACAATTGATAAATACTAACAAAAATATAAAAATGTCATAATAACATCTTCGAAATCAGGAAAGGTAACGACAAGACTATACATCGAATTTTTAAACCGTTTGCTTGAAGTTTTATGTGGGAAAGGAAGAATTTCTATTGATTATCGACTCTTCGGGAGGACAAACAAAACCTGAACTATACGACCAAATTTTCCAGGATGATGAAAAATCTCCAACTTTTCAGTTAAAGGGATTCCACCAAAATGTACTCCACTTGTTCAACCTTGCGACGTCTATTTTTATAGACAGGTAAAGAATTTAATAAAAAATATACATAATTGCGCGTTTCTCGTTGAAAATAATAGAGAAATAAATGCCCGTGAAGACTGCATAAAAGTACAATCAATTGTCCATCAACTGTCATCGCCAATTTTTGATAAAATGATTCGATATACCTGGTATACTTCTAAACATTCTGACAAAAGAGAAATTTTTCTGAATGTAAATGAAGTATGTTTTCCAACGACTCTTTCACAAAAAAGTTGATCCTGTAAGCAATCTTCCTTTATAAATTGTGCGAGATATCAAAACAGTTTTTGTTTTCCATGTTTTTATGATAAATATCATTCTGGTGTATGTATATAAATAACAACTATATTGTTAAAAATCATCTATAAATTAAGCTCCACAGTAATTTTGTAGCCTTTGTAATTCAAATTTTAACTTGTATCGATTTAATTTATCTCCATTTTCTCTATTCAAGTGCTTTACGTGTTTAAAAATTTCGCATTATCTTCAATTCAAATTGTACAAAGCTGTAACAGTTACTTTATAAATGAACAAAAAAAAAAAAAACACTCGCAGTGGATTTGAACCCGGATCGACAGCATGGAAGCCCAGCGCGCTGCCCACATGACCGCCGGGCGCTTGTTTACGGACAATCTCTACTAGTTAATAAGTTGCGCATAAATCTTTAAAGGCTGTTTTCTCGGAATTTTATGGCTAGTGCGCTTTATTACTTTACCCTGAGAGTACCCTTAAGGGATACTACTAATCTGCCAAATCTCATCCCGATCTGAATTTCCGAGACCGTAACCTCTCCTTGTTAGTTATTTGCATGCGTTTCATCAGGCACGGTGTTAATTTTAGCTCAATTCTAAAGCTACACAAATAAATTCTTTTTAGCTCCTTTTACATTGTAAGGTCAGAATTGTGAACGCGAAAAATGTATTCACCGAAATTTCGGCATAAATTTCTATTTTACTCATGACAGAATGAATGTTGAGTGATTTTTTGGGCCCGTCCGCACGTTCATATGTACGGAAACACGAATGGACAGCCTAAATATCAATAACCAGGAATATTATTTTGTCCGCTTCTTTGTAAAAAAGTTCAGGACACCGGAAGAAATTGGACAAAATTGGACAAATTAGACAAAATGGAAATCAACAGATTTTCCATGCGTTTGATACATAAATTTATTATTATGATGCAATAAAATCAGTATACAATTGCAATACATTATCTTTTTTCAGTTGATCATTTAATTAAAATAGAATGATTGAACACTTTAGAGTGCAATAAGTTTTAAATTATATTTTACTTAAAAGTAATAAAATTTAATCAAGAAAATAAGCTATTGAGCATGATTACATTATTATATATTACTGTAGTAGAAATTAAACTCAATGGAACTATCAAGTTAAATTAATAAAGAAATGCATACAAAACCAATATAGTTTCTTGAAAATTATCGATAAGCATGAGGCTGTAGTAAGTAAGGGGACAGATAGCTTTAAAAATGTCACTAATCTTCATACGAGACTAATAAATTCGTTAGGACCAACCCAGCTGGTCCCAAAGCCTGTTGCTGGTCATCACATTTGCATTTGTATTAGAGGAACAGATTTCATTTCACACTAACATTTTCTTAATTAAGTTTTTTCTTTATATGACTTTTAATATTTTGACACTCCAATCTTTTAAAACTTTTTCTTTCTACTTTTTAATTCCATTATTACAATTATTATGGGCAATGAAATTCGTATATCACATATAAACATCATAAAATTCATTGCTGATGTGTGTGTGTGTGTGTTTTTTTTTTTTTTTTATATATAAATACTATTTTATAAATTATAACTTATTAATATTCATTTGTTTTATGTTACGCAACTTCAATAAATCACATTTTATACATTTTCACTTTAAAATATTTTACAGCCAATTGTTTATATACACATCATTTATGTATGCTATTTTGATATTAAAATATTACTTGAATGGGAAGAATGTATGTAATATCTATTTATTGTTTTTAAACTTTGAATTTCCTAAAAAAGTGGACAAAATAGAGGAAATGGACAAACTGATATTTTGCCTGGGGCGGTTTTTCCCAGGTTTTTTCCTGAGTAGACAAAATAGAACATACCCTGTCCATAACTGTTAGTTATTAAAGGAAGTTACTAGTCAGAACTTAACTTTCTTAAACTATTAAAATTAAGCCTACAAAGCAGCCAAAATATTTAAGTGTAAAAGCAATTCTATTTCCAAGTTTTTACATAAAAATCGTCTGGGGTATAGTGTTTTTTTTTTTTTTTTTTCTGTAATATTTTATGTTGAAACTATGCTCCTACTCTTAAACGGAAAAAACTATTTTCAATTTCACGGTAAACTTTGTCAGGAGGATGAAAGAATTATTACATCATTCAATTTTCAAATATTTTTTCAGTTTCAAACATCAAATCGAAGGACTAAACAGGTTTTTCTTTTCATCTTTTTTACTTCGTTCACTGTACTTTAGTTGCGACAAGAAATCCAAAGCAATCATTTTCGTTTTTCAAATCAATTGAAACTTAGAAATTTTTCGTAACTTCCAAGAAGAATTTTTTGCGTAAAACATGTGAAAAGTAAACTCTATAGCATCACTTGTGTGTGACTTCTATAGGTTTGTAAGTGGAATATTATTATTCATTTAAACAACAGCTTTTTTTTTTATGTCATTACTATCTCAGGAATTCTTTGTTTTAAACTTTTAACACGTGTTTTCACTTATTTCTTTCAATCGCTGCGATTTTTTCGATATCATGTTTTACTTTAACAAGAAGTTCCGTCTAGAACTAAACGAACCTACTTTCCCGTATACCCATATCTACTTTCTAATATCTGATGAATATTCTCAAAAATATCTAAAATCGAAAATTGTTTAAAACATAATTTTTTAATATTTTAAGCCGATTTCTAGGAATAAAATCTATACCTCAGAGTCAGAAGGGCGTAAGTCCAAAATTTGCAATTTTCTGTTTGTTAGTGCATTGTATATAGATGTCTATCCCACTCCGAGCCATGTGAACGTAATTCTTTTTTTTTTTTTTATCGTTTTCAGTTTTTTAGCAGGGTTAAAAGAACGTGCGTCCCGTCCTTTGCATGGGCCAGAAAAAAGTTTTTCCTCTCTACTGTAAAATTATCATAATGTGACTTACGTTCGTCTGGCTTTCAGGTACAGAAATATGCCTCATTCTTTTTAGAATTAGATGCGTAAAAATAAATAAATAAATAAACTAACAAATAAAATAGCAGCACCTTTAAAACAAAGCAGTTAATACACATTTAGCATTTTAAAAAAAATCTTTAACCGCTTTCAAAGAGAAAAAAAATAATTAAAATTAATAAGCTTATTAAACTAAACACATCATATCAAAAAAAAGTTTGTTTTTCCACTGTTGCCAAAAAATAATTTTTTAAATGAATTTATCTACTTTCCAAAATAAATAAAAACAATAAAATGTCAACTTAAAGAAATAATTTTGATAGTCAAAAAAAAAAAGAAAAGAAAAGAAAATCGTCTGCGCATATCTTAATGCAGAAACATAAAAGACTTCGAGTTTATCCGCCGAAAACTGAATACTACATAAATTAAAACTTAAGAGTGAAAATAAAAACAAGTCATATAAGCAATCATTATTTCACAGTTAAAATCATGGTATCGGAGTTGGAGTCGGAGTCAATCTTATTTTGGGATAAAAGAGTCAAATTCGAGAGCCGAAGGTATTTAATTCAAACACTCGGAGTTGGAATCTGTCATTTCCCTTAGAGTAGGGTAGATCGTGGCACGTTTACGTAGTGCCCTTTTTTCAAAACGAATTATAACTGGAGAGCCAACAGCCATAACAGATTGATGCTGTTCCGTAGCAAATATTCTCACAAGTTTTTGAGCACCAGTCGAGTTTCGGTCTAGCGTACAGAAAATAATCTGTTTTTTACGAAGTTGAGTAAATTTTGTGTTGAACGTTTTGAAGCTTATTATGAATAAATAATACTTAGTTAAGAAAACACTAATATATGAAGATTAGCATTATTTTATCCTTTTCTGAGAATTATACTTGCATGAACTGAAATGTTATTAAATTTTTTTGCACGCTAAAAATAAATTCAAACTTGGCGATGGGACAAGTTTACGCGTCGACGTCGGAGCACCTTTACGCACGTTCTTACTGTGTCTTACTTAAACAAGCTGATAAATGTTTGGTTCTTAGATTTAATGGAGATTTATGAAGACACCAAAAGATAAGGGTTTGATGAATGAGTGCTGGTTTATTGTCACAATAAAAATATTGTATGCCATGATCAAAAACATATAGTGGTGTGTACATAAATTATAGCCATTACTAGAATAAATACTGTTTGACCTTGCTGATCAGCAAAAATTTGCCACACAAGCCCCTGACACTTTTTTCACTCCATACTTTCTCAAACCTCTTGAGTATTTTCCGGCTATTTAGTTTTGAAAATGACCATTTATTTTTTAATTAAGTTGCACATTCATATCTTATAGTTTACAATCATATAGTGCTATCTTCATGCCCCTTCAGCTTTAACTTTATTCACTATTCAGACCGTAATAAATTTGCTTTATTTTAAGAAAGGTAAGACATTATGTTCAAAACACTAACAGAACCACGTTAGGTGTCAAAATAAATATGCGTAAACGTGCCCCGTGTCCGGGGCAAGTTTACGCAACCGACTTGGACTCAAAAATATTTTTTTAACGGTTAAAAACATAAACTGAGCAACAACTGAATATACCAATTTTGACTCCATTAACTGCTACATAAAACCGCAGTCTAAAATTTCCTAAGTTAAAACATAAAAATTAGAAAATTCATTGAAAAAAATCCTCGAGTCGGGAGTCGGGGTCCTACTAATCGTCGGGCACAGGAGTCGGAGTCGGGAGTTGGTCGTCAAGAGGTATTTCCAACAAAATTTGTTTGAAATAAGTCCGCCTTCAAGTGCAGAATCTACGATGACTTTCAGTTTCCCCGTAGACGCTAATATTAATGGATTTGAACTGTTCAAAATTGAACGGAAAATTGTTCAAATTAAAAAGATATTTTACAATCATGTTTTTCATCAAAAGCTTTCTCCTACAAAGTTTGTTTGAAGCAAATTGGCCTCTAAGTTCGGAATTGCTTTGAATTTCCCAGTAGACGCTCATGTTACGTTTTTTTGAACTTTTAATAATTGATTGAAAAATAGTTCGAATCAAAAAGTAAAATATAGGAATGAGGTGTCCTTACCAAAATCTTTCGAACAAAAGAAAATGTTCGAATCGGACTATTCACTCAAAAGTTACTGGGGGGGGGGGACAGACAGACCGGACTTACAGATCGACAAACATTTTCTCCATCTCAATACCCTACTTTCCAATTTTTAATTTTTCGATATTTCTTTAATTATTTTTTTTTTTTATTTTCGACTTTATTTTTTGTTTTTTTCGATATTTTCAAGATGCATTAAGCCTTCTTTCATTCTTTTTTCTTCTTTCTCTGACTTTTACTGGGAAAGTAGGCTAAAAAGAGTATCCTCATATGCATAATAGCCAACGATCGAGTAACACTCATCACGTCATCAACAATGAAACTCGCGCCACGACACGATAATTTGATAATATGCTTAAGTAATGTTTAACATGCAGGGAAAGGCTTTATTGTGACAAGGTTGAACTCGATCCGGCAACTTAACTGTTTTACTGGTAAGACTGTCATTTCAGATGAACGAGGAAAAGAAAAAGTGGTCAACAATGAAAGCTATCTACTAGAGTTTAGGGTTCATTCACTGGCATTAAGGTTCGAATTTCAACTATCAAAATATCACTAAACAAGCAAATGCTTCGTCCAAATGTAGAAGCAATTTTCACCCGTCATATCTTGATCGGCTTATTTTCGGTTTATTTAAAAAACCGAAACTAGTATAGTTCAAGCCATCAGTAAACTTACTTTAATATTGTGGGAATACAGTCGAGCCGGCTTAATGGAATAAGCAATTTGCGACGAACACTTATTCTAATAGCGGGATATTTATTAGCGGGATAAGCGTCAACGGTGTAGTACACTGAAATGTTATTATATTAATATTATTATAATTATATTCTTTTATCCGATATTCCAATAAGCAGGCTCTACTGTATTTTCCTAGTTTTTAATTATAAGCAAAATATTTTCTTTTAAAATACAGTCGAGCCCGCTTATTACAATATCGGTTAAAAGAATATACCGCTTAAGGTAATACATTTTCAATGTACAAACCAACTTAATGTGTTTTTTTGATCCCGGTTAATGGAATATCCCGCTTATTAGAATATTTTTTCGCGGCAAAATGGGTATTCCACTAAGCGGGTTCGACTGTATGTAGCTTTTCCAGTAAATATCGGTTATTTACGTATTAAGGTTCCGTCGATTTAAACTTAGGTATTGATTGCAAGATTATGAGGCTCGTTTATTAAATTACATGAAACGTAAATTAAAATGTAAACCAATCCACCAGTTCCTTAATTCATTCTCTTTGTGATATTGTGTATCACCAAGATCAAGAAACAACCACGTTATCATAACCACACCCATTGTTTTGCCAATGTAACTGCCATACTGTGGTTTCAATTTACTCTCATATTTCCGATACACGTGTCATACCTTTTAAATTTTCTTACTTTATGAAATGCAATTATTTTCACGAGCAGTTATTTTCTCGAAAATAAAACTGTCAGTGATTTCGCGAGTCGGAAATTTTACGAATTCCATGTGAACTGAACCGAAAGTTTAAAAAGAAAATTTTTCACGAGGTTTCCGTTTTCGCGATTCCGATGGATCTGAAAAATAGTAAAAGTAAAAACCTCACAAAAAAAGGTGCTTTTGTAGTTTCATGATTGAATGTTTAAAACTCTAACACTTTTAAATCTCTAACTTTTTTTTAATGCAGAGAACTTGACAAATTGACTTTAAAAAATTACAAAAAACAAGGAACAGGAAAAAAGAAAAGTCATTGTCCAAAAAATAACAAACAAAAGCTTGTTTAAAAAAAATTTTTTCTTATTGAATCTTTTATGACCTCAAGTTTTATGTAATTTTAAAAACAAGTAATTTTTAAGTATCGATTATCATCTTTGGTAGTACTTTGGAAAATTCACTCCAAGACTCATCGGTATTCTGCTGTCCCAAACAAAAACCTTTTCCGACTTTTTTCTCACCCCTTCAGTCACATTTTTGTAGAATAGTTCTGACAGCATAACACCGTTTGCTATTTTAATAAGCTTGCTCATCTGTATTTCAATAACCCAACTCATATACTCAAATGAACTGTACCAAATTCATATACTTCATTAAATTTCCAGCGTGTTTATGACCCATACAACTGCTTAATGTTTTTAAAGCAATTTTCTTCTCCAAGTAAATAACTGCAAGTTTCATGTAAAACTTTCTTTCAAACGTATTTAGTGATTTCTATGAAATTTTGAACACATATCTTTTGGAAATTTAATGATTTATCTATAGTCAAACACATATCTTTTTCAAAAAACTTAAAAATAACGTAAAAATACTTTAAATTTTCTAGAGGAAAAAGGCTTACACGTGTTTCGGGTTTGCAAGTAAAGGGGTTGTTTCCTTCAGTCAAAAGTACTACTTTTAGTCACCGAAATTGATAGAATGAGTAAAAAAAATAAAATGGACCTAGAAAATACTTTCATTTTCCCAACAGTTATTTTTTAATTAATTTTTTTAATGTCCGGTTTTGAAAACAAGGCGTGGTCTTTATAATGTCACAAATGATGCAATTTGTGTGGCGCATCTTTCTACCACGTTTTCACGTTATGATAATAAAGAAGCGAATTAAATACTATTGCGCTCTACGCTTGCTATCAACCCTATCGTTGCCAATACATGTGAGTAAAGATGCGGATTAAATATTTTGCTTTCTGAACGGCAACACTGAATGGCATTTCATCATTTGTGATGTCACACGACAGAAACGTAAACAATCAAAGCTCGCCGATTTAATTAATTTTTTAAAAATATTAAACTTAAACAAATTATTTTAAAAAAAGGTCAGATCCTATGTTTTTGAGCATGCTCTTTCAGAAAAAAATACTTTTAAAGTTTTGGAAACTACCCCATTGTGCTTTCATTCCACGAGATACTTTTCTTTCATGTTTGAGTGTGTGCAGAACATAAGCTGATATCCTTTTGCATCAAAAAACGAGTTCGTAGCCCCGAAACAAGTTTCTAAAATGTTATGAACATTTGTAAATTTGTGATGCTGCTAATTTTTATTTTTATTTTCTATCACAAAAGTATTCACTCATATTTCATATATTTTCCTTTTCATCTTGTACAGTATACTGAATACATAGTGATTCAAATAAGACTCGACTGCCGTGAGTGATCACGTTCCAAAATGCATCCTGAAGTCTCATATGAAATGTTCGTCGCATTTGACAAAATGCCTTTATAAAAAATGACGTAATTAAACTTTTCGTCAAACTAAACATTTCGTCAAACTGACGAAAATTTTCAGAGGTTTGAGCATGAGTTTTTGACCCAGCTTCGAAAGAATTGTAATGAATGACTAAATTTGTCCAGCGATTATAGAATCCTCAAGAGTGAGCGATGCATTTCTGAGAGTGAGTAAAATAAGACATCGTGTATAACAGTACAAATAAAAGCATTCAAACAGTTAAAGCAGAAGTTTATAGCCAGGGGTGCCCACCCCCTAAGGGCAAGAGCGCAGCTCCCCCTCCCCCTAAATATCGTGACCCCCCCCCCTCAAAAAAGAAAAAAAACCTAAAAATCCCCTCCCCTTAAAAATTTAAATAGCATGACCCCTACCCCTTACGTAAGCACCCCTGTTGTAACTGTTTGAATGCCTTTATTTGTACTTTTATACACGTTGACTTATTTTATTCATTCCTTTGTACGAAGTTTTTCGCCTGCTTTTTTACATTACAGTATACAGCACAGTATATATACTGTACATAGTGTAACATCCTACGATCCAGTATATTTAGAGAATGTTTTAGCATATAGTACTTTTTTCAGCAAAAGTACTTTTTTCTCAAAAAGAAGTTTCTTTCGGCTGATAAATAACAGGAAAAAACAAGCAACAAATAATGTAACACATGAAAACAAATTACGTATTTTAAAAAATAGGTGTGCTAGAAAAAAAAAGTTGAACTAGAAGTGCGATGAGGAAGGATTTAGTAAAATTTTACTCATAAGAAAATAAACAAAGTTTTAAGCAAAAAGGTATATCCAAGCAAACATAATATGATTAATGTTCAAACTTATGGATACGTGTATCGCTTGTCTATTCAAATATTCGTCTTTCTCAAGTTTCTGTTTCTAATGATATATTTTATATCGATTGCATGTTTCTTTTTTTTAATCGAGACTGAGTGAGTTTAAACCGCCTTTTAGAGCAACTACACACTTATAAAACATATATATATATATATATATATGTATATATATATATATATATATATATATATATATATATATATATATTGCATGAAAATTAGTTAATTAATTTCTTCTTCTCGGTTCACATTATGAAACTTACCGTTGTTTATCTGAAGTGAGTCTTACCTCTTATTTTAGAGTGAATTTGCATAACTTGAAGATTGGTATTCTGTGAAGACTATTTTTTCAATATGTTTTCATGCGATAAAATTATTTCCTGAATATATTTGTGATATGTGTTCATTTACCAGCAATTCAGTTTCAAAAATTACCACAGGTGTAGTAGTACAATGGTCCCATTTATCTCAAATATTCTTTCACCCCAGCTGACCGTACATAAAAATGACTCCGTCTTGACAGTTAAATAAGATTTCCAGGATATATCTAGTTAATGAGAAAACGAGACAAAAGCTCATTGTTGCGAGGGGGGTGGGGGATGAAATTGAAATCATTTGAAATTCTCATCAATTTTTCCCCAAAAGTTGAGGCATACACACTTAAATACGAAAGTCAGACATATATGTATATGAAAAGGGAAATATACAAGCAGACGTAAAATGCAGAAGCAACAAAAGAAACGCTATTAAATAAGTTACAATAGTATGATAAGTCCCCCCCTTTTTTTTTACAACTACATTTTCTAATTATTTTTACAATATTCCATGATTTTTTAAAGGTTTATCTAACCAAGCATAGTAAGTAAAATGATCGCTTGCCTTTACATATCCGTTCTTTTATAAATAAAATGTGGTAGGAAAAATGTTACTATCAACTATTTAATAGTTGTAAGTTTCGGTCTCTTTTTTTTTTCCCCCTTCTTCTTTTTTCATTCAAAAAAAAAAAAAAGATTCGCAAAATCTTTCCACCAATTTCCCCCGGATCATGGGTCAAAAACGTTTGCAAAACTCAGCTCTAAGTGACTGTTAAGATAGCATAAATATTGTACAAATAAGTAACGAGAAGTGTTATCTCATACTGTGCATAAAAATTTAAAGCCTTAAAATATAGAATATCATTGAATCTTTAAAAATGTTCACCAATCATGAATTTTCTTTATTTGTTCTTGCTGTTTTGCCGTTTTTGAAACAAAAACAAAAACATTTTTTGTATGTTTTAACGTTTGAATATGAATATTCGGGATTGCTGAGCTCGAATATGCTCAAGCTTCAAAGCAATGCACAATACACAAAATGCTCGCGTTTAATAAAAATTATCTTCTTATATAATGCTGTATTCCAGTAAAAAAAAATAATGCTGACTTCAAGCAAAATATCGTTTATTTAACATAAAAAAATTCCTTCCTAAACAAAGACTTACCGCTGAATCAAGAATAATGACAATGGAAAATTATTTATACCGCGCAATATGAAATTAAATTCAAACTTTTATAAAATACATATTTTTTTCTTAAGTCATTTATTTCAAGTCAGCTAAGATAATGTGCAGAAAAAAACAAAAGTTTAATTAAGAATGCCAAAAAATGTATTCTTCAAAGAAACATTTTCGTTTGTTTCAATTTGTTCATACGTGAAGCTTTTACTTTAATCTTTCCAACTTTAAGTCTAAGAAAATATTAGAGCATTATTCAGTAATACGATTATAAATTTAAAAATCATTTCTTTAATCTATCTCCGCTACATTTAACATGTAGCATTTCTCTCGTTTAACGCTTCGTTTTCTTATATATTTTTTATTCTTTCGTTTATTTAATGCATTTTTGGTGAAACATAAATAAATTACGCACGACTTTCGTTTGCTAACCATTTTGCGTGTTCGAAAAACAAAACCTTGTTAACAGACTGGAATATGAGATTTTTAGTTTTACCATTTTAAGGCCTTTTTTTAACCTTAAAATTAAATTAAATTAAAGATCTTAAACTATTCATTGAAAAGAACTTTTTACCCCCACTAAAGAAAAAGAATTTGTTTCAAAGTTTAATTATACTGACTAAGTTTCATGGAAGATTATGCGCTTGCAAAAATTCTTTTGTAGTCTATCACATTTTTAAGAATGATCAATGGCTTTTTTTTTTTTTTTTTTAATAGAAATTATGATGCAAGTGATACATATAATCTCGAAGAGTAATGGAGAACTTATTTCAAAAATGCAAATGTTACTAGTCACAAGATATTTTAATACCGTATTACCCCGCATTATCCGGCATGCCGGAAATAAGCGCGGTTGACCAGCACCCCTTAAAAATCGAATTTTCTGGCATGCCGGATAATTCGAGGCTTATTTTGCAACAAAACAAAAGTAAATTTCCCCATTCAGTTCCATTCATAAAGCAAACCACTGTAAGGGAAAAAAAATAAACAAATCTCGAAAGTAACCTTCTTTAAAAAAAAAAAAATGTGTATTGCATATAATATGTGCTTGTTATTTGTGGTAGGTCATTATCAATGGATTTAATTATATGCAATAAAGTAATCAATTCAAAAGCAATCATCCTTACTGCGATTTGTTCATAAGTTTTTTAAATAAATTATTTCAAGTTCCTTTCCAAGAGGTAAGTTTAATTTTTATTTATTGAATAGCTATGGCAAATTCTTTAGCACTGGTTTAGGGACGGAAACTAACTGCTTAAATGTTTGCTTACGTAGTTTTACTTTAATTTTTATAAAATTATTCGTCATTAAACGATATTTTTGTTAAAATAACAAATGACATTGTTAGTTAACATTTTTATAAAATTAAACTATTTATTTATACTAATGAGATATGTATAGAACTTATATTCATTTTTAAGCTGAACATATATTTTTTACAGTATTCATTTTTTATCTTCCAAACCTCAATTTTTCCGGCATGCCGGAAAAGACCAGGCAAGTGCTATTGAAAATTTGGTGACCCCCCGAATTTTGCGGCATGCCGGATAATAAGGGGCAATAGGGTAGGAAAAACCATTGAGAGAAAACCAAAGAAATCAAAAGGAGGGAGTGAAGACTTTTATTCACAAAGCAAAAAACCTAAGTCATGTGATAGATTTTAAAGCAAAACATTGGAAGAAATCGGGTTTCTTTCGCTAGTTTGATGCAAAATGTATCAATCATTCGTCGTTGTTGAGTCACGTGACTTGGGGTCTTTGCCTCAGCTTCTGCTAAGCCAATGATTGGATTTACTCTTTCCATTTACTAACTCCTGCTCTAAAGGTAAAACAGCTTATTTTCTCTTTTTAAAAGCAGTTTAACATGTGAGCAAGCATTTTCTGTTTCATAAATGATTTTTTTTTCCAATTATTCAGCAGGAAATCACCTAAAAAACTTGCCGACTAGAGCTAAAAACTTTACAAATTAAAAAATATGCTTATAAATCTTTGTAATACACTTTGAGTTATAACTGTGTGCATATTAAGACTGATTATGCCGGCCAAAACACTTAAAATTCAAATTGTTGGACACTTTTTCTAGATATCATTGGAAAACATGGAAAAGGGGAGGGGGGAGAGGATAAGCTAAGAATGACTATCACCACTGGATGTTAATTTTCTTAAAACGAAGTTAGCAGCCTATTAATCTGAAACCAATTTCTCAATATTCCGCTTCAGATTAATAACGTTGTTACTATTCGCCGGCACATACGAAACTGAAACAGAGCAAAAGAAATCGAAAGAAAGTTGATTTCACCGTATCTAGGACAGATTTGAAATTATTTTTGAAGGTTCAATAACGTGGTTTTCCATTTATGACATTAAACAGAACGGAGTATACGAGTTAACGTCGCGGGCTGCATACGGCCCGGACCCGCGCGGCTTTTCCCGTAATAGAAAATTAAAAGTTTTTTTGACTCGCCTGTATATTTACAAATAATGTATGGTGAATTTTCTCACCAATTGGCTTGTGCCCGTGTTACGGTTCCACGTTATGATAATTACGTAATTTACTCGTTTATCTTATGATAATTTTGTTCTTAAAATTGGAACAGAAAAAGAACCACATCGAATTTTCGAAAAATGGCTTCAAGGTGCACTCCCCCATGCTACAAACTAACTTTGTTTCAAATTTCATGAAAATCGGCCGAAAGGTCTAGGCACTATGAGCGTCACAGAGATCCTGACATACAGACAGAGATCCGGACAGAGAGAGATCCTGACAAACAGAGAGAGAAAGAGATCCGGACATAAGGACTTTTAGCTTTATTATTAGTAAAGAAGTAAACGAAATGAATCGTAGCTATTTCATCTACTTAATTTTTAGCCCTTTAAGAATTTGAACGTTTTGAGAAAAAAGAAAATTGTTCGAAATCTAACTATAGGCAGCGAGTGTTCAACACTTTCAGTGCTATCAATACGGCCACTATTGAACGACTCGCGTTCGATTAGACTGTATATTTTTTGCTTTAGAAAAGGCAGTTAAAGGGGAGGGCAACGGCAACAGACAGACAAGCTTAAGACATCGTTCTCAGGTTAACTCAATTTCCCAGGCCCTTTAATGTATTTAGACTTTTTAAACTATTTTTCTCTTATGCAACAACATCTCATCTAACGTTTGGCTGAATATGGATCCTCCGAATTAGTTAATTCTCTTTTTATTTGGTCCATTTCGAAAAAAGGTCCGACCCCCCAGTAACAGACACCGAAAATCTGGTGTTACCCAGGAACAGACAGGCTAAAAGGATGAGTAACAGACAGGATGTTGAAAGTATGATTAAAAGACAAAATTCTATTTTTCTCTTCAAAATGTGCAAAAGTTCTTCTTTTTTAGAACTAAAACCTCATTAAATTCAAATGAACATGAAACACCAGCTGACCTCGTGGTAGTTGTTTATAACCTTCCACCACTGTCATACCAACTGGCTCATGAAATTCACTCTGATAACATTAGATGGCTTCACCGTATTCATGGGTCACAGCAACATCAGTTTTACCCGCCCAAAGACTTATTGTTTAAATCCAAATTTATGACAGTCTGTTACTGGACCCTTGTCTGTTACTAATGACCTTACCCTATATAAAGATGTGCAAAAACTAATGTATGAAGGAAGCGAAAATATTATCCTAATAGTAGTTCTTAATCAAGAAAAGAAATGATGGACGAGGTTTAAAATTATAGGTGCATTAGGTTTATCCTTCTTAAAGTTTTTTTTTATTCTTGGACTTATATTGCTCAGTTAAGCTAAAGCATGTGTCCTTAATCCGTCAAACCAAATAAAGCAAATAACAAATGGATGAAGATAAAAGTTTTTCGAACAAAAACGATGTCAAAAACCTAAAACTTTTGACATTTCTGAACCGGTATTGCGTTTAATTCGTTCCCCTCAAATCCAAGAATAAACATATGCTGTGGATTTTACCTGCCATCAAATTTTGTTTTTTTTTAAACAAAGCGGAATTTATATATATGTAAGAAAGCAATGAAGAGTTTAGACTTTATCCGGGGAGCTGTAAGACAGAGACGCTGTCAATAATAATGCTGTCCTCAGACAACAGCAATTTCAGAAAAAAGCTTTTTGGTGACTTTAGTTAAAGTCACTAGTTCTGGATCGACCCTGAAAAAAAATCTGGTAACATTTCTGAATATATGGGAAATCCTCAGATCAAAAAAATTTCGAAAACATTTTTTAGTTCTCCGAAACTACTTTCTGTTATTTTTGGAAACGCTTCAGAATGTGTCAGAAAATTCCTTTTGTAGTTTTAAAAACTGTTTTGGATATTTTAAAAACTTCTTTCTGCATTATTCAGAAACTTTTCGGAGTATTTTTGAAAATTCTCAAAACCTTTATTGAAATTCATTCGTACCGTAGCTGCTCCACACATTTATAAACGTTTCAGAACTTTTTCACAATGTAACCTTCAGCAATCCATTCGTTTTCGATCCGTTTAGTCAAATAAGATTGGTATAAAAAATGTTTTAATCAGGCATCGTTATCATCACGTTTTGTTAGATTCTTTTCTGTTATTCGTTTAACTTTGTTTTTGAATGTAGCATTTTTAAATGTGGTGGCAGTACGTACATTTTTTCTAAGTTGTTTTCATTTTATACATTTGTTTTCACTGTGGTTGTTTGTGATCCAATTTGTTCTCAGCCTGCTTTTAGCCCTGAACGTTTGCTTATGTAGTAAAAAATAGGGGTTTGAGTTCAAAAGTTCTAACTTTGCATTCATTGTTCTTTGCGTGCAAACCTTTATCGAAATTTCATTTGAGCAATTCTAGAGAAGGCACTAACTTATGTCGATTGATAACTTCGTTTATTTCTGAGTATCTAAAATAGCCAAATAATTCAGATTTTTTCGATTGTTTTCCATGGCAGTGTACATGCGCATGTCGTACTGGCACTACTGGCGATATCACGATTTAAAAAAAAAAAAAACACGCGCGGCCCTACCTCTGAAAGAGTGTGGCAATGAGTAAAATTTTATGAATTTCAGTTCAGAAATACAATGCTGGAAAACTAACGAAACAAAAAGGATTATTTAAAGGTTTTTTTCGCATTTTAAGGTGAGTGTTTGTAATCTAAAACCGGAAAAGATGAGCACAAACTCCGTATAAATTAAACCCATATTAACTGTAAATTTTTAATGTATTTCAATAAGATCTACAGTAAGATAATAAATTTATAATAGCGCATTCAAATTTGAAGAATTTGATGTCCACAATTTCAACGCTGATTTTGCGAGAATCTAGCGAAACATCGCCAATATCAGCCAATTGACACTGAAGTTTTAGCACATATTTCTTAGTCAAAGAATCATTCACCAGTTTGCAAATCTATCGCCAATTCCAGTAAAAGTATCACACAAAAATGATGGTGATATATCGTCAAGTAATCACCGGTTTATCGCATTACTTCAACTTTACTTTTGTATTTAACTAAAATATATTTGCTCCAAAAAAATTTTTTGGACCATCAGATTAACACCTCCTGCATACAGACTCTAAGTGCGAAATTTTAATATTCTAATGCATACCTACAGTTTATAAGCTATCTGAGATTGCCAGCGTACATTCTATCTACAATCTATATTCTATCTACAAATTGCACATGCACATTTTTCATCTATTATCGTTTTGAAGCATCCCCCCCCCCCCCCGAATGTTTCTGCAAAACACACCAAGTACATTAAAACCTGCACACGTGTGGTAGTTGAGTGTGTGTGGGAGGGGGGACAGAATTATTCCTCGGCATACCAATGCACTGAAAACTATATTTGAAGTTTAATAAAAACAAAAATATTCTGAAAAAAAACACTTCACCTAATTTTATTGTCAAATGAAAAATTATTCTTTCTGTAAGAATATAACTAAATATTTATTATTGTATAGTACTAAATATATTTACTTATTTATTAAAAATTACCATTTTATTCAACTTACGCATACTAGTTTCAAAAACTTTGAATTAATGCCCCATAAATAAAACATAAACTCGCAAATGCAGTACATTATGCGACATTCATATTTTATTGCATTTTTTTAAACTTACTACTTCAAGTTTTCTGAAAGATTTTCAAGATCCTCAGTAAAGAGTGTTGCATTTAGCTAAAAAGTATATATACACTTGGATATCAATTTAAACACTGCAACTTTAATCAACTGGTTTACATTGAATGATTTTAGTTTTTGACTAAAAAATAGTCTTAATAACTGCAGAGTAATGCAGGACATCTTCCTTACTCACTGATCCGAGTTGAAATCAATTTCTTTGTCTACGCCCAAAGTCTTGTTTGTCGGGGAAATAGTTTTAATAGCATAACGGCGATCAGCATTTCAATAAGCTTGCTCATCGGCATTTCAATATATCCCAGCTCATTGCTATGGATGAACCGAGCAAGGTCTGATCCAATAACTCAGGTTCCTGCCGCGTTTATTGGCCAGAACGGAAACCTGTTCCATATTTATTGTTCTCTCAGAGGAAGAAGTTGAGAACACGGATCGCGAGGAATAAATATGTTAGAACTTTTAGCTCTTAACTTTTTTTTTTTTTTTTTTTCACTCTTCAACACTGCCTTTAGAATCTCAAATTTTGTCAACCCTGCTCCAACTTAGAAATAATGTTTATATTTAAATATTAAAATCTGGAACTGTGTGCACCTAAAGATTTTAAAGTAGGTTGTGCGTAAGCTGGAGGTGGTTCAAAAACTCTTGAGTTCAAGAGTTCTTTGAATAAAGAAGGAGAAAAAAATAAGAGAGGAATTTGAATTTGATGAATTTAAGGAAAGGGGGGAAAACAGGGATCAGTAAAAAAGTTAGTGAACTATGGCCAGACTGAAGCAAACCATATAATATCAGATGAAGTTTCCATTTGTATTAAATTAAAATTCACTCTTATTTTCTTTGTCATATCCAGCACAAGCGTTTAGACAAAGAAAAAGGAATCTTCCAGCTTTTTATAACCAAATTTATATTTTACAATCATTTGGTAAAAATTTTATCCATTATTACTTTCGTTTCATTCGTTTGAAAGGACAAAATATGGGTTTCATATAACTTTTTCTCCTTTTGAGAGAGATAAAAACATACAAATATAGCCTTTTTCAGGCGGAAAATTTATTGCCATGTGCAGCAAGGATAACAAAGTTATTTTTTGGATTTATATGCTTGTTTCAAAGAAGGGTACCTATATAAGAAATAGAATAATGAGCAATGAACTAGCAAAGCTAAGTTCAAAACAGTAACATTCATCACTTCTGTGTAACTGTAATAATGTTGTTTCCATGTAATTTCAAATTGAAAGAAATTCTCTTCTATGCTATCAACTTGAGAAAAATTTAATTGAACTGGTTACATTTTTTCAGCTGGCATTTGTTGTTTTTGATTCATTTTCCCGTTAAGGGGGCACATGTTAACGATATATTTTTTTTAAATATTTTAACTGTTATAGTTCATTCTGATATAATTTATTATTATTACATTTATATTTGCCAATTTATAATGTAATCAATTTTTATTGAAATTAAGATTGATCTACTGCGAAAAACGTGAAAATGAGCCCTTTCGAAATATCTAATAAAAAGAGGTATACAACAACAGCTAGTGCTCATGCAGACTTTACTTGCGAAATTTCAACCTACTACGACATACCATTTTTAAGCTATCTGAAATACGCATATACGCTCGCACATACCAACAATAACAGACGTTATGAGAAAATTCGAAGGGATAGTCAACTTATACGAGCATAATAATTGCCCAGTGGCGTAGCTAGACCCGACTTTCGGGGGGGGGTTACTTCTTTTATATATATATATATATATATATATATATATATATATATATATATATATATATATATATATATATATATATATATATATATATATATATATATATATATATATATATATATATATGTATGTATGTATAATCGCTTGGAATTTTTTCCTTTTCTTCCTTTTTTTTCTTTCTCTTCTCTCTTCTTTTTCTCTTTTTTTTTTTTTTTTGAGACTAACTTTTCGGGGGGGGTTTTGTCCCCAAAACCCCCCCCCTTAGCTACGCCCCTGTAATTGCCGCTGGTTTCGTCACACATTCTGAAAAAAAAGTCAACATTCAATCCAGGAAGAAATGGAATCTCATGCGAAAATTCAAGGCGAAAATGTTTCGTAGTCGCAATACTTCCTTTACAGGGTGACAAGAAATAACTTCGACACACATGATACATCATAACTTTAATGCTAATGAAAATATTACGACCAAACTTCAAAATAAATATGAATACTATATTTCGTTTACTATATTTACAAATTTTCAAAGTGGCTACCTTTGAACTTGAAACATGTCACAAAATTTTCGGCTTTGGGCCGCAACTCACTTACTGATATTTTATCCCACGCCTTGCCATAAGGATTTCTTTAAGGATGCTAAAGTTCTATGAGGTTTAGCACACACCCTTGTGTCCACGATGGATCAAACAGAATAATCCATTGATTAAACATCTAGGGAATACGGTGGCTATTCTCCAATGAAGTCCGGAAAATGTGTCTTGCACCAATCTTATGTGCTTTCAGCTCTGTATACAGGTGCGGAATCCCGTTGGAAGGTTCATCTTCTGTTTCCAAAGAACTTTTGCAACCAAGGTAAGACTACAATGCGGTAAGACAACATCTTCCAACATGCGTTTGCGGTACGTTTCTTGGTTAATCTTTATCTTTTGTTCAGCAAAAACAAGTGATATTTTCCCACTAGCACATATCCCAGCCCAAACCATTAGATTGAGGTCGTTGATGCCGTTCAATAATGCAAGAAGATTTTAGAGACAAGGGTATGTGCTGAATTTCATAAAACTTTGGCATCTCTAAAGAAATCCTTATGCACAGATAGGGATAAAATATCAGTAAGTGAGTTGCGGCTCATAGATGAAAATTTTGTGATGCGTTTAAAGCTCTGTATTAAACCTAAAAGTAGATATTCTTAAAATCTGTAAATATATTAGACGAAATAATGTATTTATTTTAATTTTAAAGTTTGATCTTAATATTTTTATTAGTATCAAAATTATAATGTATTATGTGTGTCCAAGTTGTTTCTTGTCACCCTGTACTTCGTAAAAGGAAATAAAAAATATATATGTAAGAAGGATAACTTAACAAACGAAACATTTTTCAGTTTCGTCAATGAATTCTCTGCAACTTTATATTAAACTTGTATTTTGGAGATGTTTTGGTATCGTCTGCCGAATTTTCATTGATTTTGTTGAAAACAATCGTAACTACTAATTAAAAGACAAACAATGATTCAAGCACATATTTGAACGTTGTTATCCTTACTATTACTTCGTAGTACGAATGTATTTATTTCTTAATCATAACTCCTGTTCTAATCAACTTTGAAACTTCAAACAAATTTCATCTTATGCAGAAATTTTCTGGTTTTAAGCGACATAAAATCGAAAAAATGCATACAAAATATTTTGTTCTTGAGTTTGCGATTCTGCTTTAAAAGAAATCTGAAATTGGAATTAAAAAGAACAAAATTGAATATGAATAAGAATGCTTTGAAGTGCATACCTCCTTGCTTAAAACTATCCCTTTGTCTTACTGCATAAAAAATTGACCTTAATACGCTAGTCGCATACATACACGCATATACACACTCATACATACGTACATACGTACTTCGTATTAGTACTCATTTCAAAAACGGGCAAAATGAGTTCATTTAAAACGAATAGATCAGTTAAAAATTTAAAAATTCCAAATAAATTACGTTCTTCTCTGCATTAGATATAGAAAAAAGTAAAAAGTAGGCACAGATAAGACTTAGTTTTTTCTTTTTTTTTTAACTAAGACATCTCGAGGCAAGCGGAAATTCAAGATATTAGCGGAGTTAAACAGAAACCGTGAACCGTGATTATAAGGGAAAGTCCCCTCGCGTTCACGTCTTGCTGTCAAGTTTTACATTTGCTACGCATTTTTTGTATAGTATTACAATTTCAATAGGTCGTAAGAATTTGCTGCTGTAAAATAATTGCATAATACGAGCTTAATATGCAATTTAAGTGTACAACAGAATTTAATTTCAAATTAAAATCCAAAGCCTCGATTGAGATGCACATAACTTAGAGTAGTGAAAGTGACAAATATTTTTTAATGGGAATTATATCCTAGTTAAATCTTCACACAAATTTTGCAGACTAAAAGAACTTATTTTCAGATATGATATACTCAAAAACGCACGCAATGAAGAATCAGAATAACGAAAAAAAAAAAAGACCAGTATTTGGAATATCTAGCGAAAGTAGCTGGAAATATGTTTTCTCGAATTCCTATGAGTTGTAAGTCTACATGCTAAAGTTTGACACAATAATATTCAGAAATAAATGTGCGTCACTTTAGGACTTAGATAGGATTTCCGGTCCCATTATTTTCCACTGGAGGAGAAAACTCGGAAATGCAGTTCTCAAGAGCTGTTTGTCACAAGCGCATTGATGGCGGAAGACATAAGTTTGCCCATAACTGCAACTGTATTCCTAAAGATTAGTTCGTTTCTTTTTCAAGAAAGTTTGCAGAACTCGCAGTTTTTGACAGTTTTGAGTTTTTGAGCTTCCAGTTTTCCGAAAAGCGTTAAAGAGAAAGTCAAAAAGGTGTTTTATGGAAGTAGCATCAGGATTTATTTGTGGGGTATTTTCAGAACACTAATAATACTCAAACGTAGTTCAGAGGAGTTAAAACTTTTGCGTCACGACAGTTAACTCGTTCCTTTTCTGTCGCTGGAATATATTAAAAAAGTTTTATACTAATACATTATAAACGTTGAAGTCTTTTATCATTAAAATGATTACTAGGATATTAAAAGCAAAATTCTGCGAGTATATAGATCTCAATCAATAGGGTTCCTACTGTTTTGCCTTAGATTTTGTATTATTTAATGATTATGGATGGACAAAACTGTAAATTTGATATGGTGTAAAGCAATACTTTTTAAGCTTAATAGCATTAATAAGTTAATAAAATTTCTCAAAGGGTTTTGAAAAGGACAGTGGTGCAATTATATTATTTATAGTGTTGCACAGAAGAAAAGCCCCTCTTAAGGAGGCTAAAACCAGAATCAAATTGGTCATATTTATTTTTTTTTTATCTACGAACACTCATAATGACGATTAAGTAAGCGCAATACTAATATGTTTTAAGCAACGCGTTACTTAAATGCGTACCTCCATTGTTATAATTGTGCAGCGAAGAAATGGCGGGTCAAAAGAAAACGGAAACAGAATATCTCATTTTGTAATAAATAGGATTAGCAAAAACGTGCAAGCAGTAAACATTTTACCGCTTAAGCCCTGGTTTCCTAGAAGCGAAATCACCGAGCTTTGACGACGCTACTCGGTGTGACGCTGAAATCAAAGTCAAGTGATTCCGACATAGCCACTCACGACGTCGATTTAGCTCGGGCGCGCATGCGCAGAAGAATCAAGTTTTCCTCTCTGCGATAAGCGACGCCGAAGGTCGGCGATTCGCTCCTAGGAAACCAATGCTTTAGGCGTTCTCACTGATCTTACCAACTAGATAATTAGTTATTATATTTCTGCTTCCAGTTCATTTGCCATCTCTCCGTGGCAAAACTATAATGCATTGTTTGAGGCCGTGCTCTAAAATCATTCATTACCCTACGAGTCGAGTCAGTCGTATTTGCCTAAACCTTTTAAGCTGTCATTTCCTTGATGCGGATCTGACGTTTGAAGGGCTATGTTCGTAAACGTTAAAACTAAGATAGATCCTCAGAAAAAACCACAGGAGGTCAAATAATAAACGACAGCAATGAATATTAACAGAGAACGGCTCAACAAATGAATAAACCATTAATGCTGTCATTTAGGTGATGCACAGTTTAAACACGTTAATACTACGTTTTCTTAAACGGCATAAGGCATAAGGTTCTTAGGTAGTAAAAAATTAAATGTCCTGCCTTGGTTTCGCTTTTCTTAGCTTCTTTAATAGGGCGTTCTGCCTGTCCACCGCACACTATACTATGGGCATGAGACATTATTTTTCATAAAAAAGAACTTTCCGTCCATTAAAATGTAAGTAGTTGCGTTTTGGCTCTGCTGACCAAAGTGGCCAGCTATCTAGGCTTCAAAACAAATTCCACACAAGTTAGCATTCCACATCTTACGTCATCAGTCAAATGCAGATTGGCCGTGGTAGCCTGATCAGTAAGGTATCGAACTTGTGACCGGAGGGTTCCGGGTTCAATCCTCGGCTGTCAAAAATTCACCATCTTCATTAATGGTGACTGGTGGACGTTAAATATGCTCGTGGTATCAAAGTCCTCCAAGTGAAACGGTATCTTTGGGGGTGCTGAACCGGGGATTGCTCAGCTTCTGGTGTGGATCAAAAATTAGAGCTGCCTTCAGGGTCCCATCTAACTAGTTAAATCACAAACAGTTGTAGGTACGGGGGACCCTGGAGTGAAAAGTCAAATGCAGATAATGCGCATGACATGAATGCTCTTGAAGGAACTGAAGCGGCAAGAAGTTTTCGCTGGAATTGGAATTTGTGTTCTGGTTTCGCGTCAACTGTGACGACGGTGGAATCTTTGTTAATGCCTTTTACGTATGTCATTGGTTACAATTAAGTTAATTAACACGCCCTCGACCCTCGTTTTGCCATTCGCTTACTCATTGGCTGTTTTTTAGTTCATTATTAAAAATTACCTTCACCCAGAAGAACCTTGACTGGTTGAATTAACTCTGACTGAAAGTGGATCACAGATGTAACTGTTGACGTAAAAACGAAATGGTTCTGAAGAAAGACTTTAAAACTCGCCAACAAAACGTACACCATAATAATAATAAGCATATTTTGCACTTCATTTATCTGCATTGAAACTACACATAGGCGTACCAATAACAAACTGCCTACTGCTTACCACGCCAACAGAAGTATAACAGGAGAGAGATTAAACATAGATTATAACAGGATTACTGAGTGAAAAGTTATGAAAAGGAGTCAAAACTTTACTGACTCATTTCAGATCATCCAAAAATAGCAACCTTGTATGATCACTACTTCTCCTATCGGACATTTTTGGAATTGTAAATTGCAACCATGTTAAAGCATTTTAAGAACATACTCTGCAATAACAAATAAAATATTTGTTACGCGACTTCATTATCATTACTTTTATATTCTTCCGTGGAAAGTTAAAGGTTTGAACCTGCAGAAATAAGTTTTTTTAGACATTTGAAGAAATTTATTTTGGATTCCGTACTAACAATAGGGATAGGATGGAATTTGAAGTTTTTCCGTGCTTTTTTCAGCGGGAACCAAATAAGAAATATTGTACTTTGTATCTACGCTGAAGTATAATAGATGTCAAAATGCAAAAGAAAAAAAAAGAAAGTATTTGCAGATCTGCCCTTTATTTTCCAATGGCAGTATTATTCTTTATTTATGCGGTGTCCGTTTTCGCTGATTAAATTGATTTTTTTTTTTTTTTTTTTTTGAATGAGAGACGAAACACAAAAACAACTATCCGAAATTTTACGCAGCAAGTTTAGACTCAGTTAAACTTTTAAAAATTAATCTCTAATATATTTTTATTGTTTTAAGAATTGTGAAAACTTTAATAAAGGTGAACTTTTGTGTTGAAGAAGGAATGAACTACGAAATATCTATTAAGAAAAAATAAGATCAAGCTAACTTTAGCCTCAAATAGAAAAGGAAGAGAATTCATTAGCATTTCTAAATCCATTGCCAAACAGAAGAATAAATAGAATAGTTAGGAGATCAAATACAAAGGTACAAAATTCCGGAGGTGCTGTGATCTTTCTTCAATAGAGTATAACATTTTCTTCATTTCTTTGCGGCATTATTAAAGTTCTTTAAAGGAATAGTTTATTGATCTTCAAACAGCTTTCTTTCTCAAATCATTCGCTTTATTTAGTTGATGCATGTTTTTCTCATTCTAATGTGCAAATGCATGCTCTAATGTTCTTTTACTTGCCGCGTAAAAATTTATTTACAAGAAAGCGTGCCTCTGAAAAGCCTTTATATTAATCCTTTATTTCTCAGAAAGGAAAAGTAGAAATTTTGCGTACAACATTTTCATCAAACCATTAACGTAAACCTAATCCATACAGGTGTGGGGAAAACCATTTTTTAAAAAATGAAAATGTAAAGTTTATTTTGAATACCACCTTCGTACGGCAATGCAAAATAAGAGAATAATAAAGAGATGGAAGCAACCATTCCTTTTAGAAACTTTAAAAGATAAAATTTACTCTCCTGTATCTTTAACTTTATATTTCATCTATGTATTTCGAAATCTGTCCAACCTGCCTATCAGCGATTCATATCCTAAAAAAAGTTATTTAATAGGTAACACTAGTAGAAATGTCGCTTCAGTGAAAATTAAAATTGATCCCTGGCGCTAAAAATCCGTCATTTGGGCCAGTGAGTATGAAGAGATATTTATCCAAGGGCAATGTGACTGTTCGATTTCTAGTTTTATCAATAATGTTACTTTACAGTTCTAGTTCGCGCATAAGCCGAAAAATTACGTTAAATCAACCAAAAATCGACGTTTTTAGCTTATTTTGTATACTGCGGTATTTCTTCTTTTAGATCCCAGTTATGTATTTTTTTACAGTAAATGTGCACTATACAGCTCTTTGCTGGAACTGCAATTATATTTTGTTGCATTAAGAACCCAGAACCCACCCCAAGCAGGTGGCTGCACTTCGTGTTCCACACTGCAATTCCCAGGAAGAGTAGATTTATTGACAAAACTTATACATTTGTAAATTAACTTTTATAATAACTATATGGTTTTGAACAAGTTTCTACGTTTCGATCAAGGTGTGAAGTCGGACTTACGACTCAATTTTGGCATTGAGAATCGCGTGCATATAGGTTTTCACATTAATCCATTTCTTGTCTCATCCCAAAACACCTTACCTATGGACTCCACTAACCAGTTTAATAACCCATTCCACAGCCGGAGTGTAAAAGACGAACATTTGCTGATTTATGGGTATGGCATCAACTGTTGTTTTTTTTTTTTTTTTTAATGAAATATTATTAACTTAGAAAGAGGGGCCGTGGTAGCCCGATCGGTAGAGTGTCGGATTCGGGGACGAAGGGTCCTGAGTTCGAACCTCGATGGTCGAAGATCCACCGTCGTCATTAAAGGGGGCGACGTTAAATATGCTCGTGGTCTCAATGTCCTCCAAGTGAAACGATACCTCTGGGGGTGCTAGCACCAGGTAGCTATTAGCTCCTGGACTAGTTCTGAATTATCATTAACTGTTCGATCCGGTGATGGTGCTGCCATCTATCGGTATAAAAAATCATGGACGCAAGGCACTTAGTATGCAGTCCTCGACATAAATACAGTTGTAATCAGTTGTGACTCGGAATCGGAATCGGAACTTAGAAAGAACTCGGTCGGAAGAAATCGAAGTTTTGGAAACTGACTTAAAAAGCGAGCAAAAGTACTTGGTGGAAATTGTTAATGTAATACAAAAAGCAAAATGTGATTTTGATCTCGCTCCTACAAAACTAAGAGGTTTCAGTCTTTAGCTTTCGTTAACGTGTGCTAACGCAGTGCTGGGACTGTATAATATTTAAACTAAACTACTAGTGGAATAAAGGCACTTGTAAATAATATCTTTAAAAATTATGCTTCTATGGTTTGATATAATTAAAATTTTAAAGAAAAGAACAAACTTCCGTGTAACATGAACCTGTACACTTATTTAAAATTACAAAATCTACAAGTGAAATGTGTGATAACCTTCCAAACATCGTGGATCCAGTGATTATAAGAAATGTTTACTTTGTTATTTTTGAGAAATTGTTATTGGTCACGGCAATGCACTAAAGGCGAAACATAAAGGAGTTGGATTACAGTAGGGTATCTATACAACGCAAAAGACTACAAATCAAGAAACACTTCTATAGCTATAAGAGAATTTCTTCCATTAATATTAAGAGTTGAAGCTTCTAACTACAGCAGTTAGTTCACAGGTCAACGTGTTTACTTCCTTCGCTTCAGTGATGATGTGAAAAATATAAGGATATTTTATCCTTTCTAGAAACTATACATTTGCTCAAGTATGTATTCTTAAAATTCCCATATCACACACGGGCAGTGGAATGGATTGCGGAACTGTTCAGTGAACCTGCAAAAATTCATTTGAGGTATTAGGCGGAAGAGATGGATTTATATGAAAATATTTTATTTTTCAAACATCATTGCCAAAACTGAGCCGTAAGTCCAACTTTACACCTTGATCGAAACGTAGAAACTTGTTCAAAACCATATAGTTATTATGAAAGTTAATTTACAATTGTACAAATCTTATCAATAAGTCCAGTCTTCTTGAGAAGTGCAGGGTGGAACACAAAGTGCAACCAACTACTTGGGGTGGTCTGGGTTGTTAATACAACAAAATATAATTGCAGCTCTAGTAAAGAGCTGTATAGTGAAAATTTACTGTAAAGAAAATACAAATATTTAAAAACAATTATATAGTTTAGTTATAAAAAAATTATAAAGTTATAAAAAATATAATTTATAAAAAAATTTAAATATTTTCAAACTAAAAGACTATTAAAAGGAAGCATTTAAATGGGATTAGAACAAAAATTTTAAACATTTGGATTTTTATAAAAATATTTGAAAATTGACCATTTTTTACCTTTTTTTCAAACTTTGCTGTTAATGCGAATCTGAAGACATAAATATTAATTTTTTAATTAGTTTTTCCATGTTTAGGATGGGAATACACAAACTTTTTTTTTTACTATTAGAAGTTGCTTCTGGAAAATATCCTTCTTTCTGCTCACCCTAGTGCCCACACCTTAAGAGCAAGGGCGCACCCCTCCCCCTAAATACCGCGAAGCAGTCCCAAAAAAGTGAAAAATTCCCCTAACCCCCCCCCCCCCCGCCTAAAAATTTCAATGGTGCAGTCTGCGCCATGACCCCTCCCCCCCTTAGGTGTGTACCCCTGCAAAACGTATTTAACTGATTTCTATTCCAAACACATAAATGTACAAATGAGATGCTTTGTGAAATTATAAAGAATTCACAAAAACCGGGAATGTGACGCACTACATGTATGTACCGATAGTCCGGTTACGCCATTCAAATTCAGACTGTAGTTTCGTACTTTATATGGACTCATCAGTCTGGAATAGTCGACAACCAAACTGGAGACGGATTTCTTTTCCTTGAAACTGAGATTACCCACAAACTGACAGCTAAATTTAATTTAGCAGATCAGCCTTTAGCTGTCGCTTGCACTGCACGGGTTGAACTCTACCATCACTTGCGACTCTGGTTGGGAAGTGCCAAAATAATTTTAGCTTCCAGTTTCTAAATAATCTCAGCTACAATGAGAGGACATCAGCCTCCTACTCCGTTATCGCAATTCTAGACTGGCGAGAGTCCAGTGGCGCATCCACAGAGGGGACTAAGGGGCTTAAACTCCTCCCAGAAGCTGGATGGAATTCAGATAAGGTCATAACCCCCTTGACTAGACAAAAGAGAAGGCCTAAAACTGCGTTTTTCGGATATTGGTTCCCCCCCCCCCCCTTTTGAGCATTTTTGAAATTTTTCGGGGGAGCGTCCTTGATCCACCATCTACTCCCTGCAAAGGTTTCCGAATTTCAATTTGAAAAGTTTTTAGTTAGAGATCCACTTAGTCCCCGCTTTTCTCCAAACTTGTTCAAACATAGCTAAAACGGAATTTTCGGAGCTTCAATTTCAAAATGTGTGGTAGGTAAACTGCCTTACCTTGTCTAACGTTGGCAAAGATAATTTTAAGGTATGCTTTTAGAAGGAATAAATCCTGAACCTCCCACTTCATTTCCTAATATGATTCAAGATAGCTTAAAATTTGCGTTTTTAGAGCTTTATAGCTATAACTAGCTGCGTCACCCGGCTTTGCACGGTCTACCTCGAAAATAAAAGTTATGTCAAGTGACGCGTGTTCAACAATCAGGATTGAACAAAAAAAAATCAGTAACACTTTGCGGCAGATTGCGGAAAAATAACCAAAAAGTAAACATTTTAAATCTTTCGATGACAGGAAAAGCTTTTAAAACAAAAGCATAAATTTTATTTGTTCATATTCGAGAAACAAAAATGGCAGCAGATCTTTGGTCTCAATGATTTTCTTCTCGCTACAAATTTTAATAAAAGCATTGTTAAGATGAGAAAGTTGAAATGAAGCTCTGAATAATTTGAATTGAGGAAAGTCTTCGAAAAATAGGGATTTTATGTCGAAATCTAAGTGTCATAATTAATAGTTTTTAATTGATATCTCTGCTAATTATTATCTGAGGATTATGTTAAATAGCCAAACATAGAGACGGAAAAATTCCGAATATATCGATACCTGGTTCGATGGTCAGTTCACTGGCGTTCGGGAGAAGTAACACGGACATAGATAGGTACATACATAGATACGCTCAGTTTTTAATTATATAAGATTACTTTTATAATCAATAGTCCAAGAACATTTTAGCAGCAATTTTTAGAATGAAAATCAATTGACTCATTGATTGTAACATAGACATTACCATACGTGTATGTATTAAGTATATTTTAATACAATACTCTACAAAATCCATAATATAAATAGTAGAGATCATTGTTATTTCGATATTGTCCAATCAGCCGAAGGTTCATATTTTCACAATTAACAGCCACCTCTATTAAATAAATACATATATCCCCTGGACTTGATAATGAGGGACCCTATCTGTGATGGAATATGGTGTATGTTCCTCTGCTGTCACAAGTCCTTAATTGACGCGGCATCCCAGAAATGAATTATTCTAGACAGCAGTTAATATGGAACTGTTTCACATAACTAGAGGAAAATAGTGAATTACAAGGGATCGATTCAGTTTCCGGGATAGATAAGGGAGGGCGGATGGAGATAAAACAACTGCTTGGAAATGTAGCCTGAAGCAATTTACAATATTTGACATACGATCGTGTTTAAAATCACAATAATACGACTAAAATTGCCATAGCGTTGAGAGTCATTAAATTCCGTACTAAATATGAGTGAGCTGGTTGATTTGGTTATTTTGGGATATCAAAACTTGATAAAAGTTGCAGGTTTAAAGATATTTGAGACACTAATGGTGTCGAACACTACATTTGTATGAGTCATCTTTAGTTTTTTTAGTGTCACCGATTTATTGTATACAACTTATTAGTTTCTTTGTTGCCAGTTATTTTGAGGCTGAAAAAATACGAAAAGAAATCAAAGTTTTCTCTGAGTGACCGCAAATTAGCAGCAGGAGTTTTTTGGAGCTGTCTTGTGCAAGCTAGGCTGGCAGTTTCTGGTGAGCTGCTCTGCTCAACTGTGCCGTAATTGGTGTGAAGTCCGACTTCCACAGTACGCAAATGCCATAAGGACCAGCTTGCAAGATAGGCAAACATTCATAGCACAACTACACATTCACACACGAAGAAAGGACAAGAATAAGAGAAAGAAAGTACATCCATGTCCTAACCAGGATTCGAACCCTGGACCTCTCTATCCACCAATTAGGCTTTTCTGACCACTAGACAATGCGAAATGGGAAAATTGGGCGCCGAGCATTTTGTGCGCCTGGAACATTGGGCGCCGAGCATATTGACTGCCGGGAACATTAGGCCCAATGTTCCCGGCGCCCAATCTGCGCGCTCAATCTTCCTAGACCGTAGACAAGGTCGTCAGCAGCAGCAGGAGTTGTTTAATGCTTTTGAAAGTCATGTCCCTACAACTCTTTCGCATCATAAGTTTTTCTCCATGGTAGATGGTAACCATGATGCAGCGCAGATTAGGGAAGAGAACCATTATACAGTGGTGGACAAAATTATAGACTCAAATTTTTTTTATTTTGTTTCAATTACAACATGACTCAGTTTAAATTATTTTCATTGAAGTAAAGATGAATAGTTGAAGAAATAGTTCTAAAATTAGTACATCTTATCAGTTAAATTAAAAAATTCATAAAATTAGAAAATTTGCAAATTTAATATTTTATCATTACGTGAAACCTGGACAAAAGTATAAACTCAAAGGTAAAATATCCAGGATTACGAGAAAGTTTCGTTCGAAAATGTTAATTTAACGCCATAGAATGAATAAATGTTGCCATCAGTGATTGCTAAAAGTTTTGTTTTTGGAAATTTATGAGAAACATAGAAATGCACCGCTGGACAAAATTATAGACTCATTTTTTTTTTTCATTTTTTCAATCATAATTTAACTCAGTTAAAAAAATTTTTGCTCCAGTAAAGATAAATAACTCTCTCAGCATGGTAAAGCAGGATTGGCATTTCTTAATGGAAGATAGAACGCTGAAGATTACCAATTAATACTGGAAGATCATCTCTTACCTTTTGCTCATCTGATTCCTGGAGGTAACTGGTTATTTTAGCAAGATAACGCGAGTGTACACACAGCGAAAAGTACAAAAGAATGGTTCAAGCGCTGGGGTATCAAAGTTATCAAATGGCCAGCTCGTAGTCCGGATCTGAATCCGAATGAAAATCTTTGGGGGACTACGGTTCGCAAAGTTTATCATGATCGGCACCAGTAACAAACCACAGAGGAATTAAAAGGCGCAATACTTTCAGCATGGAACCATATGCCACTGTAGCTGTTGGAAACTCTTGTGAAATCTACATGCCCAGCCGCATATTCGAGGTAATTCAGAAAACTGGGGGCCCAACTCGTTTTTAAAAGTTTGAAGTTTACACTAATGGCTAGATTTAATGCAGTGTTAATTTTTAAAACATTACAAATATTGATTTATTTTTTTTTTCAATTTATCTATGTTAATAGCAAAATTACATTTTCCTAAATCTATGCTTTTGTTTTACTGAAGTAATTACAAATGTAACTTAATTAAACTGAAAAAATAATAAAATTTTGTCAGCTTATAATTGTGTTCATGCAGAATTGTAAGTTTGTAATTCAGCATTGGTTCATTTTTGGTTATTAAATGATTAAGTATTTGAATAAAATTTTACCAAGCTTCAGAGTTTCTTACTTTTGAGTTGATACTTTGTTTAGGTTTCATGTATTATAAAGATATTTTAAAGTTGAGATTTTTTTAAATAAATTATTTATTTTATAAAGTTTATGAGTTACACTGAATTTAGGACTATTTTGTCAGTTATTTATCTTTACTGGAACAAAAAGTTTTTTAACTGAGTTAAATTATGATTGAAAAAATGAAAAAAAATGAGTTTATAATTTTGTCCAGCGGTGCACTTATATGTTTCTCATTAATTTCCAAAAACAAAACTTTTAGCAATCACTGATGGCAACATTTATTCATTCTATGGCGTTAAATTAACATTTTGGAACGAAACTTTCTCGTAATCCTGGATTTTTTACCTCTGAGTTTATACTTTTGTCCAGGTTTCACGTAATGATAAAATATTAAATTTGCAAATTTTATAATTTTATGAGTTTTTTAATTTAATTGATAAGATGTACTAATTTTAGAACTATTTCTTCAGCTATTCATCTTTACTTCAATGAAAATAATTTAAACTGAGTCATGTTGTAGTTGAAACAAAAGAAAAAAATATTGAGTCTATAATTTTGTCCACCACTGTAGAAACTTTAAAAGGAGTCTTCCTGCCCCTGCGTAATACCGGAAAATATTCTCAGTTATAAATTCAATGAGAGTTAGACAACGTGTCACAAAGACCCGTCAACGACTCCAGTCTCAGATTTGTTCACAAGTCCGAGTCGATTGCACACCGTTGAGTCACAGGCTCAAAGGACTTTCATTCAATTTACTTTGTTTTCATCTTTGAACTGATGAACTGAAATGGAATTTTCCATAGCTTAAATACTTTCTCAAGGGGAGACAAAATCGAGACAAAATCGGCCCATAAAGTAGAAAAAAGAAATGGAATGGGGGAGAAGTTTCGGTCAAGTGTCAACATGCTCTAGTTCTTAACTATTATGTCAACATGAATGTGCAAAGTATTAAATGGAGACAACTTTCGCCTCGGATCATTCCACTAATATAATACAGCTTAAGTACCGAAAATCAAATCCTTAAATCTTATGTAAAAGTTGGAGGGAGGGAAAGTGGAGACAGAGAGAGAAGAAAACTAGTATGTTGTAGCCATCACGAAACTTTATTCTACATCTTTCTTGTGAATTCTGATCCCTCCCTATGCTTGAAGAGAATGCAATATTCCCAGCAGCAAAAAAAAAAAAAAAATATGCACACAAAAACTTGACCACCGTCCGAATTCCCGCAAAAGCAAAGCAAAGGACGACTTGAAAGTTATTTTTAAAACCTTGCTTGAATTAATTAGATGTTTTATTTGTTGACAAACATAAGATGGCAACAGTTAAAAATTTTAAATCATTGCTATAACTTTTCCGATTATATTCGCAACTCCAACGAACTATAGGGGGCACTGCAATCACTGTTTAATGGCCGACTTCAAAACTAAAACAAACGCATGTGGTAACGAAGAAAATGCTAAAAGTGTTGTGATTTTTGTTGTTATGTATGATTTTTTCGCTTTATTCATTTGAAAAGATTTTTCAAAGTCTTTTGGTTATTCTGACCCATATAGAAAGAGATTAGAAACCAAAAAGTATTACGAAAGTTAACAATTAATGCAGAACACACAGTAAGTTGTTCTGAAGCAGCCATTTTCACGATGTTGAATTCGGAATTCATAAATTTTTGGTTCGCTTCGAACGAACGGCATTTTCATTTTGTACCGTTTTTTCTATACATTAGCTCCCAAGTAACACTGAAACGTTACGTCATCGTTACATCACGTTGCAATTAGTTGAAACATCGTTACCGTTTTCCACACAACGTGATATCACGTTGCTTTATCGATTCGTTACAAAAAGCGTAATTTTGAAACGTTACATCACGTTGCAAATTTCTTAAATTTGTAACGTTGACAAACAGTCAGAGCATTTTTTAAGGAATTTTTACTAGGCGACACAAGTTCATCATAAGAGTAAAAATTATTGAGAAGGTTACAGCCTTTTTCTCAACAAATGTATGCATAATCGTCGCCTCAAAGTGGAATTTCCGTAAGTACTGTTCGTTCTGTGGCGGCTGTATAGATCTTCTGATTTAAAAGGAAGCCGATATGAACCAAACCTTAAGAATAGTATTAACTCCGAAGTAAAGGGGGTCCGGGGGTTTCTCCCCTGGAAAATTTTCGAAATTTTTAGTCTTGAAAACGCATTTTAGACGATCTTTGGTAATGTTAGGATTGAAGAGGTTCGGTGTCACTCACCTGTCTATTTTTCGAACTTCTAGCTCTAAGAATGCAGTTTTAGACGATCTTTTTGATGTTAGAGTGAGGGGAGATTTGAGGGTCCATATCAAAGGAAATTTTTCTTTATTTGTAATTCTAACTGACTTTCGTAATATTATGCGCTCCAGTGCGACTCCCTCCCCACGCCCGTTTTTTGAAATTGAAACGTTCAAAACGCAAACATTATGTCCAATAATGTTCAGAAGAGGGTGGTTCGGGGTTGTCAGGCGGATTTCTTTCTGCAATTGTAGTGCTAAAAACGGAGTTCAATACGTTCTTTTTGTGATATGACGTGGAGGAGTAATTCAAGGGCCCGCCACAAGAAATTTTTCTAATTTGCATTCTTAAAGATGCATTCTACTTGTCTTTGATAATGGTAGGGGAGAAGAGGTTTGGAGCACTCCCTCGGAAATTGTAGCTCTAAAAAATAAAAGATGAAAAAACTAAAACCCGAATACGGCAAAAAAAAAAAAAAAAAAAAACCTAAAAGATAAGAAACAAGGTAGGTGCTGTTTAATATCATCGTCCTATTGAGTAAAACCAGTAATTTGATAGGTTAGATACTCCTGTTTATTTAGTTCTATTGAAATCCTCTGCCACTTTCGCATTAATAACATTATAATTCAATTCAAATGCCGTTGTCGTGCGTTCTCAACTACAGTTCTACTATACCGCACGACTACGGTATTTGAATTGAATTATGTTATAATTGCGAAAGTGGCAGAGGATTTCAATAGAACTAAATAAACAGGAATATCTAACCTATCAAATTACTGGTTTTACTCAATAGGACGATGGTATTAAACAGCACCTACCTTGTTTCTTATCTTTTAGGTTTTTTTTTTTGAGCAATCACGATTGCTTATTGTTCTCACTTGACTATCTTTGACGTTCCTTTGATTTTTCCCCCCGCCACCCTCCGCACCATCACCGTCGACGGGCTCCTGACGATGCTGCTCCTATAGCGAAAACCGTCTCCAGGTTGCATCCATGTCCTACACACACGCGCATACATACACATCTACACACACACACGCACACACACACACCTACACACACATACACAAACACATACACACACGCATACATACAGAAACCCACACATACACACACAAAAACATACACACACATACACACAACTACCCACACATTCATGCCTGCACACAGACACAAACACATATGCCTACACACACATACACATACCCCCTCCCCCACACACACATTCATACACACAACTACCCACACACTTATGCCAGCACACAGACACAAACACACATGCCTACACACACATACACATAACCCGTACACACAAACACATACCCCCACACACAAACACACACGCACATACACACACTCGTGATTGCGAAAAACATAATTTGAATTCAAGATGTCAAAATTCAAATTAGTTTTTTTAATTTATTTATTTATTTTTTTTTCCGTAGTCGGTTTTCAGTTTTTTATTCTTTTATTTTATTTAAATATTTTCCGTTTTAATCTAAGATGGACAAAAAATAATAGCGTGAGTAATTTACGGTAAGCATTTTAGTTTGATATACAAGAATATCATTAACTTAAAACTTAAAAGGTAAACTTAATTTATTGCTATTACATGAAGCTGATAGAAAATTTAAACAATAAAAGATTGATTTAACTTAATAAGACTATAATAGTAATCAACACCAAACTTGTTTCTTACCCTTTGTTCCCTTAGTTGGGTTATTAATAAATTTATTTAAAACCCACTCTAAAAAAATCATTTAAATTCGAGTTTTGCAAGGTAAAATCAACTCCTCCTATTGTTGAAGTCGATTGATAGCGTACGTTACTTGAGTCATAATAACGAATCAATTGACACTTAATGAAAGTCGGATAAATAGTTTAGGTGCTACAATAGAACATACGCAAATACAAAGACTATTTTTTTTTAAAGCAAATTATTAATGATCTTTTTTTTTTTTTTTTGCTCTATATTTGTCTTTTCCTCTGAGTCACAAAAAGTTATGCTTTTTTCTTTCTTCCTTTCTTTTCTTTTCTTTTTTTTTTTTTTTTTTGTGTTTTTTCAATGTGTATTTGCCTGCCTTTTTGGATTTCCCTTAAGAAGGGGAATAGCATTGAAGATTCCCTGCTATTGGGGATCCCTGCATCATTGAGAGAATGATGCAGGGATCCCAATTTAGGGGTCCCGGGGGTTCCCCCAGAGGGAATTTTGAAAAAAAAAAAATTCTAGTAAAATTCTGCAGTTTGAAGCCATATAAAGGAAGATTGGAATCGAAAATATTCGGGGAAAAATAGGCAAACAAAACTTTTTTTAAATTATGTACTCTTGCAAGTTGAGATAGTACACAGTAACATTTTTTTAGGGGTCGACACATCAATGAGGCAGTCGACAGAGAGATAGAGCGAGGGAGAAGAAAGTATAATGCATTGTTACTTGCTCTCATGGCCTTTCGATACAGTTAGTTTTTAATCACCTCTGCAACCCCTCTACAAAGTGCTTTAAAAGAGATAGGGTACACACTTAGAAAATAGGTAGCAAGAGAGTAACATAGTGCCCATTTGAACAATTCATAATTTATACGCTTAGTAAGAAATAAAATTGAAGCATACTTCTTTTTATGAATATACTTTAATCCAATGTTAAAGCAACCCCCCCCCCCCTCGCGCGCACACACACACACACACAAGGGAATAGAGTTTGATGGAATAATGAACGATGCTAAGAGTAAGAGTATAATTTCCATGAAACCTATTGTTCAGTGGCAAATCATGTAATTAATTGAGAAGTTCAAGAAATAAACTGCTAAAACTGGAGGTTATGTCCTAGCTGGGTCCAAAAATGTGAAAGTTCTGTCTTTGGACCTATTGTCCGTCTGACATTGTGTCCGTTGGACGTTATGTCCGCTGGACGTTATGTCCATGGACGTTTTGGATCTGGACCTTATGTGATGTCCGACATTCCATTGAAGCACACACTGAATTTAACATATTTCGGCACTCCTCCTTATCAACTCCAATTTGTTAGAAATTTTAAAATTCAAGGCTTGTAGCCACATTTTTGTAAAATTTCAAGCATTTGAAAATGAAATTGATTTTTTTTTTTTTTTTTCAAGTATTTTCATTTTTTTAGGAACGACAACTCACACAACTTTTCGTGATAAGCAATAGGAAAGCATAACTAAATATTAAGCGTGATAAGCATAACTAAAATGTAAATCCGGGCCCTGGAAATGATAGTATAAATAACAAATGTCTCAAAAACATTTTTACAAATTAAAAGCGGTAATGGATAATTAAAGTAAAAGTTTTTGAAATAAGTAAATTTTCTTACGAACCAAACTTACCCTAAAAATCCTTTGTTTGAATCATCAAAATGAGTTTCAATTTCATTATGACTTTAAAAGGATTTTTAATTGCAGCTAAAACGTGTTACAAATGACTCCATCATTCTTCAGTCCTGTTGCCTCGAAACTGGAGAAAAAATAAATAGATTGCCAGTGCCTACAAGTTTCAACGCGCGAATCCCTTTTATTCAAAAAGCCATAAAAAAGGAAGTGGTAGGTGTGGTATAATCCTCTGTTACCCTAAAGCAAAAATTACTGAAAAGAATTCCAGGAAGCAACCCCGACCCTTCAGCCTTCGGCTTTTCTTTCGAAAAAATACCTCTCTCTTTGCATCTTTGAATGAAAAACAGCTGTTTTCGTTCCGCAAACTGCTTTTATTGCCGTCCCGTCCCACCAAGTAGTGTCCCTGCAGGGTATTGTACCCTGTACACAGACGTGAAATGGTTATCGGCTATCATCAATGAAAGAGCTAATGAGATGGGGTGCTAATCGATTGCTTAATCTGGCGCCGAGTGCGTGGTGGGCCGGTCCCCAAGGGTAGAAAAAGAAGGCTTTCGTCATGTACGAGTCGACGGTTTTTTTTTTAAAGAAGGCAAGGGTCTTCCTAAGATTTTTACAAAGATTTGAAATCCGTTTACAAAAATGAGTGTACCAATTTTAGATTTTCCAGTGTCGCCCAGTGGTTTGATTTCGCATCTTCTAGGCGACAGATTTTTTTCACTAGGCGACATTGGTGTCGCGCAGTTCCTATGTTAAAAAATGCTCTGCAAACAGTTGCAAAAGAAACGTTACTTATCGTTACTTTTCGTTGCACCTTTGCCTCGTCTTCGGCAACCTCCAAATCCTAGTGGCCATTTTCAGTAAACAACTTCTGGCTTGCTATGCCGCCATTGTTTGCAGCATCGCGATCTCGCATCACTTTTAGCGGTAAGTACTTTGTATTATTGTTAGTGTATTATTGTTGATATACTTATTTAATTTTAAAAAAAGTGTTATTACATATTTTTATGATGTTAATGAACTGCCGTTGGTCGGAGTTTGAGTATTTTTCCTACCGTACTTTTATTTATAATATTGTTTGAAAGAATAATGTTAGATGTTTTTATTTGAGTATTTATTCATTGCTTTCTTAAAAAGATGCTGAAGTTCGGGATATGTTCCATTAATAAGCTATAAGAGCGATAAATGATACCATTTTCTACTCATTTAATCGGCTTTTTGCAGAATGATTTTGACGAAATAATTGTAGTAATTTTTTGAAAAAAATTTTGTCATGTAACTGAAATTATCTTTAGTAATAATACTTCAAATTTTAGTTAAAGCACTGATGTAAGAGGATTTTTTCAAAACTTTCATGCCTTTCGAAAAATATTTCTGGAGTTCTTTAGTAATAATAATAATTATTTTTTCAAGAATTTATTTATTAATGAAAAAAGTTTTTATTTAATTTGCAGTAATATCGTTAATTTTGACTATTAATAGAACTCTAATTGATGTAAATTCGGCTATGCTATGTTATGCTCTGTTTATTTTTAAATGTCAGGAGTGCTCTTGCAAAATATTGTGAATGAAGCAACAGTGTGAGAATACTCGAACGCCTTTAAACGGAATGAGACATTTTATAAATTAAAAAAAAAGAAAAAAAACCAAAGATTTTATAAAAGTATATTAACACTAATTGCATTAACAAAAAAAACAGAATACTTACTGTATCAAAAATTAAGGGTTCAATGAACCCACCTCCATTCTCACCAAGGAAAAAAAAACATTATTCAAGCTTTGAAAAAAAAAAAAAAATCTTAATACAACGTTTAAAAGCAACGTGATGTAATGTGATAAATAAAGGTTGATGTAACGCTTCAAAAATCGTTGATGTAACGTTACTGAAACCGTTGATGTAACGTTACTGAAACCGTTGATGTAACGTTACTAAAACCGTTGCTTTTGCGTTTTGCAACGAGACATATTTTCGCTCTATCAACGTTACCAGTAACGTGATGTCAACAATTCAGAGCAACGTGATGTAACGTGATTTATGTTACTTGGGTAGTACATATTAAGTTAAGTTTCGTGACATTTCCGGAATTTGTTGACATTTTTGTCACATAGTGCACATACGTGGCAGACTGTCAAGAGTAACGTTTAACATTAGATAATTTATTTCTATGACTATATGATTGGATATCTAAAGAAATCATTCATTTAATTCATTCGTCATGGAAATGATTTACCTGATATGCGAAATCTTGTCAAGATACATTATTCTTTCACACAATTTGAAAACCATAACCCTATAAACAGATTTTTGGCGAGCTTTTATTTTTTATTGTTCAAATTCTTAACGTTTTTTCTGGATTTTTCAATCTGTTCTGCGATAAATATTTTCAAGAAAATTTATTTGCATACTGTCTATTTCAGTAGGATACTGTAGTAACAAAGGTTATTTAAATCATTTATGTGGAATTAGGTTAAGGAAAAGTGTCCAGTCAATGTTGTTAAGTTCGTTTTTTTTTTTTTTCATCGAATTGAAAAACTAATATTTATTCAAATTCACTCAGAACAAAATAAATAAAATGTGCACTCACAGTTTATATATGGTGGTAGTTTTCTTTTCAGTTGATTGACCATTATTTCTTTTTACTTATCGAATTCTGTAATCTTACTATCATTTTATTCCACTCATGATAAAAATTAAAAATGGTTTAACTAAAAACGCGAAATCTCGCCAAGGCTACTTTGCTCGCACAATTCCAAAACTATAACCCTAAACAAATTTGGCGAAACCTTTCAGCTGAGAATAAAAGGAATAAAGTAAATTCTTTCTCGGTTAAACATTTTTCATTTTGTTCTACGATAATAAATTCAAGAAAATATTTTGCATACTGTCCATTCCAACTAAATGCTGCTGTAAAATATGATTAGTTAAATTAATTTAAGATTAAAAAGAACTCATATTCTTACAAATTCATACAAAACAATAAAAAATTTTACCTGGTATAACGTTATCCAATTTTGTTAATCCAGAGTTTTCTTGTTTACGCTTCCACCATTTAATACTTTTTTGAAAGAAATAAGGAAAACTAACATTATTTTGAGAAGCTCGAGAATACTACTAAGGGACGAATTAATTTCTGTTGTTGAAGGCGTTCTTAGACATGTTGAATGCGTTACTCAGAACAAACTGACCGCGTTTACGTCAACAGATACACTTGGAGCGCAACGTGGCAATGTTTTAGTTGCATTCGCAGTTTTATAAATCACCGCAAGGTAGCGTATTCGAGCGCTGGAGTTCCGAATTCCAAAAATTAAAATCACGTGAAATGAGCAGACGACAGTATTACAATTTATCTTTCTTATTGTTGTATTTTATAAAGCTATTTTTATTTACACACAAAAAAAAAAAAAAAAAAAAAAAAAAAATCAGCCCCCCCCCCCCCACGGAGCGATTGGCGCCAAAACTGAAACAACGCCTATTTACAAATAGATTCACATTTATTCCAAATTTCCTCCAGAACGTAGCATTACTACTTGAGATATGGCACTCACAATGAAAAAAAAGAACATTCGATTGCGCCACCCCCTTTTCAGCTTTTGACACCAAAATAAAATCAGCTATTATACCATCTAGGTGCTACTTGTCGATAAATTATTGTTTGATTCCGTTCATTATTTCTTGAGATACAGCAGTCACAATTGACAACAAAAAATGTTTTACAGCTCAACCCCCGTTTGAGCTATTGACACCAAAATTGAATCAGCACCTGTACCTGTTAGGGGCAACATATGGACCAAATTTTGTTTGATTCTGCCAGTTATTTGCTGGGGAATAGCAGGCACTTATAACTCAAAAAACGTCCCATTGCTCCACCCCCCTTGGAGAAATTCGCGCCAAAAACCAATGGGCACAAGTTCACATAGCGGCACATATGTGTACTAAATTTTGTTCGATTTCATGCGGTAGTTTTTGCTGTAGAGCGGCCACAAAAAAATGGTCACACACAGACGTGACACACACACACACACACACGGACACATACACAGACAGACAGACAGACATTTTCCAAAAATGGTCGAAATGGACTCAGCACACCTCAAAACGTTCGAATCCGTCAAAATTCGAAAATTTGCACGAATCCAATACTTTTTTCTATATATTAGATATAGAAGAAAGTAAACTAGTATGTTGTGGCCATTACGAAACTTTCTTCTATATCTTTCTTATAATTCTGATCCCTCCCCATGCTTAACGAGGAAGCAATATTCCCAACGAAAACAAAATTACACATGACAAAACTTGATGACCATCCCAATTCCTGATTTATCTCAAAAGCAAAGCAAAGAATGAAAATTGAAAATTATTTTAAAAGCCTTGCTTAAAATAATTACAAACATTTATCTGTTAACAGACACAAGATGGCAACAGTTAAAAATTTTAAATCATTGAGATAATATTTCGGATCATTTCCATGCAATTAAAAGCACGAGCTGAACGCAGACGACAGTCTGTTACGATTTATCTTTCTTATTGTTGCAATTAAAAAGCTATTTTTATTCACACAAATAAAAAAAAATCAGCCCCCCATGGAGCGATTGGCGCCAAAATTAAACCAACGCCTGTGTACATATGGATTCATATTTATTCCAAATTTCATCCAGAACGTAGCATTACTTCTTGAGTTATGGCACTCACAATGGAAAAAAAAGAACGCTCGATTGCGCCGCCCCCTTTTTAGCTGTTGACACCAAAATAGAATCATTTCTTATACCCTCTAAGGGCTACTTGACGATAAATTTTTGTTTGGTTACGTTCATTATTTATTGAGATACAGCAGTCACAATTGACGGCAAAAAACGTTCTATAGCTCAACCCCCGTTTGAGCTATTGACACCAAAATTGAATCAGGATCTGTACCTGTTAGGGACAACATATGGACCAAATTTTGTCTGATTCCGCCAATTACTTCCTGGGGAATAGCAGTCACGCAAAACTCAAAAAACGTCCCATTGCTCCACCGCCCTTGGAGGAATTCGCTCCAAAAACCAATGGGCACAAGTTCACATAGGGGCACATATGTGTATCAAATTTCGTTCGATTTCATGCGGTAGTTTTTGCTGTAGAGCGGCCACAAAAAACTGGTCACACACAGACGTGACACACATACACACACACACATACACACAGACAGACAGACAGACATTTTCCAAAAATAGTCGAAATGGACTCAGCACACCCCAAATTGTTCGAATCCGTCAAAATTCGAAAATTTGCACGAATTCAATACTTTCTTCTATATATTAGATATAGAAGCAAGTAAAAAGGGAAGTTACTTATATACCTTTGAAAGTAAATACGCAAGAAACGTATAGGGCTCGACCGATGCATCGGCGCCGATGGTTCAACAATTTAGCCATCGGCATCGGCGCCCGATGCTTACTTACAGAAAACATCGGCCCATCGGCCTTAAAAATCATCGAAAAGCCGATGGAATTGGCCGATGTTTTCAAAAAAGAAAAAAAAAGGACCTTTGCTGTTTTACTTTTAAAGGGAGTTATTGTTTTCAAAAAAAAATTTTTACTTAAATTTCAGTATGAATTTCTATTTTAGTCACCCCTGAAAGAATTTTTCCAACTCCTGACCGCAGATACCTTTTCTGGATCGGTTTGTACACCCTCAGAAGACATGACGTGACCAAGGTAGTTCACTTCTTGGCGGAACAAATTACATTTGGATAGGCTAAACTTCAGATTGGTTTTCTTAAGCTTTTGCAGCACCTTCCTAAAATTGAGTGCTTGGAACTTCTAAAACCTTCCTGTACAATGTTCCGATCCCTATCTAGGCTTGCCAGACGTCCCGGTTTGACCGGGACAGTCCTGGTTTTTAAACAAAATCCCGGCGTCCTGGCCGGTTTACTTCAGGTCCCGGAAAAAATAAATTGGATTACAAGTGACCAGAAAGGTCTAACAATAGTTAACTGAATGCCTATTTAGGAAAATTACTTTATCAATTGTATCATTGACTTGTAAAGTTAATACCGGATTAGCTTGTGAGGATTTTTACAAAAAAGACTTAAAATGTCCTCTAAGAGGAAAAGCAGATCTACATATTGTGCAATATGTTATTCCTCATTCAAAGTGTTTTTTCTAACTGAAATAAATTGTAAAAATTTACAAGTGAAAAGTTCAAATTTTATATGTTTGTGTCATTTTTTAAAACCTCTTTTTTAGGTTCATAATTAGTAACCTCTTATTCATAGCACTGAAATAAACTGCCCTATAAAACACTCCAAAAATCAGCCAGGGGTGTGTACCCCTTTGAATACTAGCGACGAGAGGAGACGAAGGGGCGTCCCGGTGTACCGGTTGAACGTTTCTGAAATCGGACAAGATTACCCATCGCGAAAGTATCAAGAGATGTGCAACTTACTACAATTGCGTTTTCAAGATTTCAGTTCTGAAAAAACTTCCGAGTTAAAATTAAAAGGGAAAAAATTCCCTCTATTGCATCTTACTGAAGCATTGCATTCGTTTTGGAACTTCGAGAATCGAAAATGTGCCTAGGGAGAGTTCCTGCATCTCGGCTCAAGGAGGAGGCGATATCCTCCATCGCTCCTGCCTTGTATCCTTGAAATAGCAATAGCTCAGTTAACGAACCCAGTCAATCCTTTGAATTATGACGCGCTGAAAAAAGGAGAAATACCTAACAAAACCAAGCAGAAAAGGTTAACATTGATTTCATGTACTATTTTTTAGGATCTAAAATATTGAAGTTTTATATTGATCATAATTAACTTCCTGTAACAGGGGGGGGGGTCAGCTGACCCTTTGACCCTCCCCTGAATCCGCCCTTGCCCCCCGCCCCATTTTTATTTATTTTTTCTCTTTCTTAGTCGGTCTAAAAATAAGAAAATTTTCAAAATGCTTCTTCTTTGCAAACCCCCTCCTCCCACAGAAACCATTAAAGAGCTTCTCAAACCTCGTTTTAAGGGCTTCGGTGAGAAACTTTTTTCAGGGGACGATACCAAACGCCTTGAATTCTGAAAGCATCGAAAATCGTTTAAGATTCCTTTTATGGAGCTTCAATTTTGAAAAATGGCCGAACCCCTAACGATACCAAATATGGTCCACAGTCGCACTTTTAAGACTTCAATTACGAAAAAATTTCGGACGGAGGGTCCGACTGCTCCCGTATGAAATCTGAAAGTAAAAAAAAAAAATCACAGTTTCGAAACATTTGAAGAGAGCGTTTAAACCCCTATCACTGAGTATCTCTTTAAAACTTCGTTTTTTAGGACTTCAATTTCAAAATAGTTTTTTGGGAGAGCCCCAGATCCGCTCTGCCCGTAACATCAATGAAGTTAGTCTGTAACTGCGTTTTTAGAATTTCAATTTCGAAAAATTGGGCGGATTTCGCTCTATTAAAAAAAAATCAAACGAGGGCAACTTCAAAAAGTCCCATTCCTTTCATCACACTAACGTCAACAAATATAGCCTACAATGGCGTTTTTAAGATTTCAATTTCTAAAAATTTCCACAGAAAGTCTCCCGAATTTTTCACTCTCATAGCATTACCAAAGACCGCCTAAAACTGCGTATATTTCCAAAAAATTTCCGAGGGAGAAGCCCCGGATCCAAACCCTCCCCCCCCCCTCCTGCCCACCAAAAGCAAAAATTTTTTAAGAGTGCCCTTCTAACACTATTTTTTAGTTTCGCCAATGGTATAAAGTCACTGCTCTACCTCAAAAAAAAAAAAAAAAAGAGAAGATCAGGACACTTGCTCAGCCCACCTCAAAAAAATTTGAAATTACAAAAAAAGTTGAGAGGGGAGCTAATCTTTGTTATACAGGCCCCCTCCAAAATAAAAACATATATACACTGTAAAAAAAATTCGGAAACGTTTCTGAGTATATCGTGCAGCTGCGGTTCATGAAATTTTCAAAAACGTTTCTGAGTATTTCGGAATCTTCTTTCTGTAATGTCCGGAAACGTGTCTGAGTATTTCGGAATCCTCTTTCTGTAATGTCCAGAAACGTGTCTGAGTATTTCGGAATCCTCTTTCTATAATTTCCAGAAATGTTTCTGAGTATTTTGGAATCCTCTTTCTATAATTTTCAGAAACGTTTCTGAGTATTTCGGAATCCTCTTTCCGTAATTTCCAGAAATGTTTCTGAGTATTCTGTGCAGCTGTGGTTCATGAAAGTTTCGAAAACGTTTCCGAGTATTTCGGAATTCTCCAAACAATTTTCAAAAACGTTTCTGAGAATTTCGGAATCCTTTTTCCGTGATTTTTTCTAAAAAATAATTCTTTTTTAATAGTATTGCATGCCATATCAGTTTCAATTCTTTGATATCTAAGAGCAATGAAACAAGCAATTTTAGAATCATTCGTGGATTTTTTTTTTCTGAATTTCTAATGACAAATAGCATGGTTAACAGCATAACATATGCACAGTTATAAATTTTTGAAAATTTCTGAAATAATATAGTAGTTTCATTCATAATCACAAAATCGTCGGGGGAGGGAAGGGGAGCACTTTCTCAAAAGTGGGATTGTTTGTTAAACAATATTAAACTTCAGTTTTTCTCTCAATATTTTCAAGACAAAATTATCAACATATTGTATTTTTAATGCAGAACTTAAAAACATATCTTGTATCAAACTTGATAGCTTTTATTTTCGGATAAAATTTGACAGAACGTACCTACACTTTTCGTTCCGAAATTATTTCACGTCAAGTCAATTTCTTTGACGAACAAAGTGTACCGAAAAGTACCAACAGAGAAATTGATGAATTTAAATATGACACCAAAGTCCCCCTGCTGGAACCATTCGGGTTTATTCCTCTGTTCTTGCCCTTTTCCAGTTTATCACAAATATAGATACTTAATCAAAATAGGTTACTGATTTAGAGTGTGCGCAAAATGCATTATATATTTTATTTATTAAAACATTGAACTCTATTACATGATTATTCCATTTCATATATACGAGAGCTCCCCCCCCCCACACCATAAGAGTGATGGTGCACCCATAAAATGATATAAAGCGCCCCCCACCTTAAAAAAAGCAACCCCTTGAAAATGTCAATGGCACAGTCTGCGTGGTGAACACCCCTCGTCTTCTCACCATATGTGCATTGCATATTAATAACATAGTATTTAAAAACTGATCACTTTTAAAACGATGACATGAAATAATATTACTTTTTATTTCAGCATGTAAATGCAGCTGTTCCATTTTTGCCACTGACTCATTTCTCCTGACTGTCCTACATTAAACTAGTATATCCACGAAGGAAATGTTATTTTCGGAACTAATGTCAAGGAATTTTTTTATTGTTAACCACATTTAACAAACATTACTTCTTTTGCGTAATTAATCAGTTTCAGTTGGTTACAACAAATAGTACACCGCGCACATAGGTATGTAGGATAACTTTAAATTAATTCGATAAACCCAAAAACAGTTACAATTGGAGCCTCATCAAATGCAAATCAACAAAAATATAAATGTATATAACAACATGTTTTAAAATATTCATTAATACTTACAAGTGAACATGAGCGGAAGAAAATCTAAGTACCTCCATTACAACTGAATAAGTAATCCAAACGGTTTCGTTTCATTAAGTATAAACACAGATGTTGAAACTATTCACGCTTGAACACACAATATATATCTAATTATGGTCGCATTGGAAATTGTAAAGAAGCAAATGGTTATTAACTAACTTTATAGCTGCGTACATCGTCTAAAAAATCAAGGGCAGTCCAAAATGCAAAGGCGTAAAATTAGTTTCGACACATTTTACTACTCTCTAGACATGAAATAACAAGCAATCCAATGCTCTGCAGCAACCATACATAAGAAAAAAAGAAGTTCTCGTTATTTCCGACTCATTGGCGCCTGTGTTGGAAGGATGAAATAGGTTTCGAAGCGTTGCGTCATAACTTCCGCTTCTAGATATCTTGAAATAACAAAAAGCTTTCTGAATATTGAGGAATTCGCTATTGGATGAAGGATTCCTACTATTTCGGAAACGTTTCCGATATATCTAGAAACGTTTCCGAAATTTGTTACAGTGTACGCCACTGTTGCAGAGGCCGAAGCGCATCACTTTAAACTGTCATAAGCCTTGTCCAGTTGTAAACGCTGTCTTCTCTCGGTCATCAGGGTGTATTTCAACCTGCCAGTAGCCGCTCTTCAAGTCCAGAGTCGAAAAACACTTGTGTCCGGAAAGAGTGTCTAAGGTGTCGTCTATCCATGGAAGAAGGTAACTGTCTTTCTTAGTGATTTCATTCAGCTGTCGGTAATCGACACAAAATCTAGTGGAGCCATCTTTCTTTCGGACCAAGACGATGGGAGAGGCCTAAGGACTGGATGAGGGTTCGATGACATCGTTCTCCCCGCATCTCTTTCAGGAGGGTCTCAACCTCCTTCTTCTTGACGAACGGTAGTCGTCTTGGATGTTGCTTAATAGGGGGATGTTCTCCAGTGAAGATCCTATGCTGCGTTAAATTCGTACGGCCAACATCCTCTGATGTAGATGAAAACAGATGCTTGAAGACGTCCATCAATTGTTCCGCAGCAGTTCTTCGATCTTTCGATAATGGCGCACTCTTAATCAACTTCGATGTCAAGGACTCAGAAGACACAGTCTGGGGGGAATTGATTCTTCTAATGATGCAGTTTACTGGAGTACAAGTTGCCAACACTTCACCTTTTCGGATATTTCTTGGCCTTTCACTCACGTTGGCGACTCTCACAGGAATTAAATCCTTAAAAAGGTTTACAAGCGTAGATCATACCAGCACTCCTTTTGGGTTATTGCTTAAGTTAGGGTATTCGATGAGGTTAAATCAAAAACTATTGCTTTCTTCAATGGAGTCAGGTATTAATGATTCTGATCTTGAGGGAATTGATAAATATGTTTGGGCTATTATTTGATAACCGGATTTTACATTATTTTCTGCGTGGAAGATGACTATGTCTTCTCATCGAATGCAGTCATTAGTCTTGAAATCAAGGGTGAAGTCATATTTCTTTAAAAAGTCCAATCCGAGATTGAAGGGGTCCATGATATCAGAAACGAATGCCGTATGATGGGAGGTGGCATTCCCAAACACTATTTCCAAGTCTACTTTACCTTCAATCTCGATTTTGTCACAGTCTGGAGACTTAAGCGTGGCGATGTTTACAACAGTTTCAATCCAAATTCACGTGCCACACCTGTCCTAATAATTATCTCATTGGCTCCTGCGTCGACAATCAGTTTGCAGGGATTCCCATTTATATGTGCATAAATGAAAACTCCCTTACTGCCACTACTAGTAGAAGAAATCTGCAGAGGTCTGGTGGTGGTGATTTCCTTCCCTCGCGTAGCTTGACGAGCCACTGCTTCCAGACGTCGCCAATTTCCTTTCCAGTTCTTTAAAAATATCTTTGTTAAGTTGATGAAACTTTCTATCTTCTTCTTCCAACCTATTTTCTACAGCGTTGAATCGGCCTTCAACTCTATTCAATTGCATCAACCCTATTTTCTACTACATTCAATTTGTTTTCCATTACGTTCTTGACTGAGGCAAGGTTGCTTTTAATTTCTTCCTGGTATGCAGTAAGCTGCTCTTGATTGGAAGCCATCTCATTTTTTAATTGGTCCTGATTTGCCGTAAAACTTTCAGTCAAGTCACTTTTCACAACATTAATTGCTCCCAAAAATTTCTTCATCTGTTCCTCCATTGCACGAGTTATCACCATAAACTCAGGTTCAAATACAAATAGTCTTTATGAAAAAAAATGTCCAAGGTCACAGTTATTCCAAGAAAGTCCTAAAGAAGCCCCATGTTGAGCGCCAATTGTTACGTGTTCGATGCAACTTCAAACTTTAAATAACGACACAGTTCTTGAGAAAACATAAGAGATTTATTTACAACTATGTACAGGAAATATCTTTAGCAACTGCTAAATTAACCATAGCAATTAGGCAAATATCAATAAACAATATTAACTCAACGGTCACACACATAAACACACCAAAATACGCAAAAACACAGCGCAAAGGGTAATACACTTCCAGCAGAAAACGAGACTCCACAGTTAGAAAACAAACTGACTCCCCCATTCAAAGACGCCTGGCGTTTTATACCGAGCGAAGAAATATTTAGAAAATCAAACAAAGTTCTACAAATTTCTCGTATTTTCTTTTTATTCCATTCAAAAATCTCATCGTTCAGAAATTGGGGGACCGTATACTTCAGTCGAATGTTATGGGATTGTTTGTACGTTACAAGAAACTATTTACAGGTTACGTTACTAAGATAATTTTAGATGAAATATAATGGAATAAACGCCAAATTTAGCCAGATTACAACAAATTAATCACAAAAATAATTACTATTTACAGAATTTGTAACAATATTTTGAAAACTACGGATAATTATTATTCAAATGGTGTCAGTCCTTGTTCAGCATTCTCATTAAAAAAAAAATTGAAATAATTTTCTTTTTTACTAGTGGTCCAAAACTTTCAAATCATTTTAGAATATTATAGTGAATGTTTGGCCATTTAAGAAACTAGATATAAAATTGAAGAACAAAAATAGAAAAACAAACCAATATTAGTTATTTGCCATCTAAATTTATTTTAACGTAAAAAATAATTACACAACATCAATATATACTACAATAAATTTAAAGGTAATTAATATGCATAAATAATATATACCTTTTGCTTTTCTACATTACTCAAATTGAAGTATCTCACAAAATACTCTCACAAACAGTTGATACAAATTTTAACTCATCCAATCTGGAAGCACATGAAGGGTATTCATAACAGTTGTGGGATAACAATTAAATTTAAGAATTAATTAATCATTATTAGGGGAAAAATCAACACATTATGTAGGCACGTTTAATATAAAGTTTCATTGTACAAGACATACAAAAAAAATTTTTTTAAAAATTAATCAAAGATGAAAAAATATGTGTGGGTATAACATGCATAATTCCTAGTTGGTAATCAGTTTCGTAGGAAACTAAAATTTAATGCTTATAACTTAAATAATTAAAACATATCTTGCAACCAGGCAAGCAACAGAAGTAACACATCTCAAACATTTGAGTTTGTGAGTAATGGTGGTGAGACGAAATGTTCGTAACTTGAGAACTATTAGGCAGTGGCGTAGCTAGGGTAGGGCAAAGGGGGCAGTCCGCCTCGGGCGGCATATTTTTGGGGGCTACGATTCAGCATCTTTGAAGTGGAAAAAATCTACATGACAGAATCATACTTTAAATCTATTACTGGAGGCAAAGGAACAAACTACTTCGAAATGTAAGGTTTTGTTGTGACTACAATTGTGCTTCTCAGTGCTCAAAGTTGAAATATTTCCGTAGTGAGTTCCTGAACCTTCCTCATTCCCTTAACGTACACTAAGACAGACTTAAATTGTATTTTTAAAATGTAAATTTCGGAAAATATGGACCCTGACTTCCTAACGTCACCAAAAGCTAAAACGGACTTCAGTTTTGATGAAGACTTGGGAGAGAACTCCATCCCCCTAAACGTTACTCTTAACTGCGATTTTTGATGTAAATTTAGAATATTTCTCTGAGATAGGCTCCCTACATCCCCATCCCCCCTCTTTTTTTTTTTTTTTTGTAGGAAGAATATGGATTAAATTAGTTTCCGTTTTTTCCTTAAATGAAGTTTTCAATTTGTTCAATAATTTTTTACGGTTTAATGCATTAGATATGTCTCAATGAAAGGGCGGCAAATAGAGGAACCGCCCCGGGCAGAAGAAATTGCAGCTACGCCACTGCTATCAAGTAATCCAAGAAGTCACTTTCGTTTTCCGTCCTCGCCAAAAAATAGTAGCGCCTCTTAGCGTGCATGTTCTTTCAGTTGAGCCACTGACAAGTTAAAAATGGCACTTTTGGATCATTGACATATTCAGTGCTTTTTTGGTGAGCATTCTTTAAACGTTCGAAACAACCGAACAGCCTAGTGGCGTACATAGCACCCTGCGGCGTAGGCCGCTTCTACACCGCGGCTTAGAAGGAGACTCATGGCATGAAGAGGTGTGAGGGCGCGCAAACTCTGAAAAAGATTATACTATGTTAAAATTATTTTTAAAAACTCTTATGGGGAGGGGCGCACTTATAAATCTTGTGGAGGTGCACCAAAGTCTATGTACGCTACTGGAGCAGCGCATGGCATGAAAGATACGGCTGGATATCCAATGTCTTAACACAAATAACACCAAAGCTTGTGAAATTTATCAATTTTAAAGACACAATCACACAATGTGACAAGGAATTTCATGGTTAGAAGAAGAATGCTGTGGTTCGAAAGGGAAGTTTTATCTCACTATCCCTGGAAACCAGATATGACATGAAGTGACTTTCATCTTTTTAAGAACCTCTGAACACTTTGTTTGCAAGCAATTCCTGGACGATAACCAGGTGAGTTATGCTGTTACCCACCAGCTGCAATCAAAGGCGGCACATGCTTTGATAAGGGCATCCAAACACACATTGCAACACTAGGGAAAATATCTAAATAAGAGAAGCATCTATGTTGTAAAATAGTCTGAATATCGTAGTTCATTATTTAACAAAGGTTGGTTTCCAAATGGTTGATTACTTTTGTGTGTGCGCTGTTTAATGGAATTTACTTTCCTGGACTACTTGATAAAAATATATAGTGCCGGTGTCGGTAATGCAGACTGATGGAGCAGATTTTCTAATTTCATTTTCACACCATAACTTACAAATTCAAATTTTTGAGTTACGTCCCTTGTTTTGTTGAGAAGCCATACATATATAATGCTTTGAATGCATTGTAGGAAATGTTAGAGCCAGAGAGATCACCATTTTATATCTTAATCACTTGGAATACATTTCACAGGGATTCTTACGAAAGTTTGATTTTAGTATAGATAGAGAAAATCGACTTTATTTCACCAAAGGCAATAATTCTAAAGTATTACAGGCGTTTTTCTTCATCACAAATGTTGACTATCACAAGCAAGTTGGAAGAGTGGGGTCGCAAATTAACCCCCTTACTTACGCATACAGTTAAACCAGAACTTTTGCACTTTTAACAATCAATGCATCTGCTTATTTACTAGTTTGCCTACCTTTTTCTCTTTTTTCCTTTTTTTTTATGAGGAACATTGCCTCATGGCTTGGTAGCCTCAAAACTTATCCCTCTTTCGTAGTCATCCCACTTGTACTTGTATTGTAGAAACATTTTATGGCTAATCATTAAGCTGTGATTTTGTCAAATTGCAAAAGGTATTATTTTTCATTAATTAGTAATCACAGTGCAGGTTTTTTTTTTTTTTTAATGTATTTTTTATCTCAAATACTTTACAAAAGAATTTATGACGGTTGATTATGACCTTCATTAACCTTAGAAAAATTTTAAAATATCACGACAATAAAAAAAAGAATAATGACCCCAGAACCCTGAAAAAACTCTTGAATTTGCAACTAGAATATCACTCATTAATAATACCTTTAGATCCCAGACGATGTTGTGAATAGGACCATATTGATTATGAAAGTACCCATCCCCCAGCATCAATCTTTGCAATTTTTAAATTTTTGTTATTTTACAAACGTGATGTTATTCCATTTTTACATCAGTTTTGGAACCTCCTATATTATTTCTTCTAATAAAGAATCACTAGGTAATGCCTTATATGGTATGCTGTACTGATTACTGATAGCTAGAAATGAAAACATAAAAGTCTTAATTCTCCCTACTAAATTTGCCATTGGAGTTTGGGTACCTTCAACACAGATACACTTCTTTAAAGTTTTCTCAGCTTCTCCAATATCAGTAGAAACAGTGAGAAGATGTTACAGGATTGAACTTCTAAGTTTCTGTAAAGAGGACTAGTCACTCATGGAACACTTTTGCATACTGGTAACACTGCCGCCAAAATAAGCATGGATTGTGATTTAGAGCTATGAAAGTCCATGAATAATGGAAATACAGTAGAGTCTCGAAAATTCGAGGTTCCGCTTAATCCAAGGTTCTTCATTTACATTTTAAGTGAAATTTTTTAGAAGCAAAAATTGATTTTCATTAAAATCTGAAAATAGAAAACTTATGCTACTGTAAAACTAACTACATACAGTAAATAATCAGAATTTATTGAGAGTTTGGTTCCAACAACACTCAATATATGGCACGAAATACACATCGACTACAAGATATGGATAATGAGATGTCTTGAAGATAACAACTTGATACGTAAAATTGATCTTGATTTGCAATAAAGAACGTGTCAAACATCCCTTTTGTAATACAGTGAAACCTCTCTGAATGGCCATCAATCCGTTCCGAACACTTTTGGACGTTCAGAGGGGGTGGCCGCTTTTAAGGATTTTCGTTACAGGTGCAATATAATTACTCTAATACATAATCTAGGCAAGTATAAGGCATAAAAGGAAGATTGATACATTTCAAAAGGGGAAATAGTATTTTATTTAATTATTATTTACATTTTTCAAAGAAACTATACAATTTGTAACTAAGTTTTTACGCTTCTCCATCAATTGTTTTCAAATTCGTTTCTCAGTTGAAAACGTATATTTCTAGCCAATTTACTTTTCATTGCATGCAAATTTCCGATGGCAATCTATTTCCCCCAAAATCACTTCAGTTGAAAGTCTAGCTTGCTGACAATCACAAAACATATTAAATTGATCGTCTAAGGCTGAATTAGTGCCTAAAAGCAGGGCTGTGGAGTCGGAGTCGGACGGATTTTGGGGTAAATGAGTCGGAGTCAGAGTCGTTAGGAACCATGCCGACTCCTTTTTTTCTTTCATTTTCACTGACTCTCCTTGCATTTTTTAAAACCTGACTACCTATTGGTTCGATTGCATGCATAAAAAGATACTAGTGAGAAAATAACTCATTATGCCAATCAGCCAGCTTGAGTGCTTGATGTAACCTAGTTTTCTTGCTTTTCAACTTAACTAATAGCAACTGTCAACAGACGGTTTTGTTGATTAACATTTTCAAGTAATCACTTTCAAATAAAAATAGAAATTTAGTGTTTTGTTCAATCTCAGTTATAAAATAGAAAAAGGAATATAACAATTTAGTAAGACGAGGCCCGTAGCTCAGGTGGAAACTTTTGAGAGTGATCGGAAAATTCAAATAAGTTCTGGCGCGAAAGCACGAATCCAAAAGATCCGATCTTAAAATCTTCATATTAAGGTTAATTCTAAAGCAGCTAATAAAATGTAAATTAAAAATTTAGCGAAGAAGAAATATAAGTATAGTAAAAGCTATTCGTACACATTTGTATACCTCCACATTTTGTGTAAAATCAGCTCCTGATGTATATGTGCCCTATTTTTGTTGAAATTTTATTTATGAAATATAATTTAAAATATATTCGGAAAATTTTCAGAATTAAAGTATTTATATTTTTTATAAACTCTGAAAGTAACTTTGGAAGTCACCTACCAGATGGGTGTCACCCGGGCCAAACCACCCCCTCTCAAGAACTTGGACTTTGAAAAAAAAAAGCTTTTTTTCTCTCAAGTTACAGTTTTCAAAAATTGAAAGCACACGATTTGATCAATATCTATTTGTTAAACATTAAAGGGGGGGGGGATTACAGCTAATCCTTTTCAAAAATTTTTAAAGGGATTTTTAAGTCATCTCACTTTTAAACTCGTAACTTTTGGAAAACTTGATTTTAAAATTGAATTTCTAACATTGTATGCGTCTTGGGTTTACAGTAAAAAACAAAATGCCAAATTTTCATAAAAAAGAATTATTTTTTCAATCTCTGTTTAGAGGTATCCCCCTTCCCCTGAAGGGAGAGAGAGGGAATTGAAAAATAGAATTAAAAAAAAAATAAATAAAAAATTCAGGAGTAGGAATTGGAGTCGGAGTCGGGCGTTTTCCTTCAAACTCCGCAGCCCTGCCTAAAAGGCACAAAAAATTTTATTTGTTGTAAAAACTTTAATAATGCTCTCAGCAAACGGATTAGTAAAATTAAATCAATCTCGAATTTTTATCAGATTTGATTGAAAAACGCTATTTTTATTACCCCGAAGACGTTTCTCTCAGTTGGAACTGTAATTATCAAAGCACACCACTGCTGTTTCATGCCGGATAAAAAAAAAAAAAATCTTACTCTATTAATTCACTTGCTGATTTTCTTTACTCATATAAATACGTTGATTGAGATGCATGAGAATGATCTTTGGCAGTGTAGTTTACAGTCCAGATCACACACACAGACCAACTAATAAAATAAGCGTGAGTGACTTTTTACTCCTAAATTTCTCCTTGAACTGAAAGGCTGTCGATTAGAAATAGAATATGAATAGATTTTCCTGAAAAATGGGACGGGCACATCCACTCGGCGGCCGTTCAGAAGGGTTGGGTGGCGGTTTGTGGGGGTGTTTTTAACATCAAGTATATGAGCTAAAAAAATACGTGCCGCAAAAAAATGGCCGTTAAGGGGGTGGCTGCTCGAAGAGGTTTCACTGTATCCTATTGCGATCAAAAAAGGTGGTGCACAACTTGAGTTGCATAGACCAAATTTAAACTTTCCCACAACTAACTTTTTGTGTTGTCCAAGATATATGCATACTTATGCATGCACATTGATACATACGTCATGGCAAAACTCCTCAAAATGGATTTGAGTACAGTCAAAATTAGAGACATACCAAGTACTCAGTAACTACTCAGTTACTCAGCCAATTTACCAAGTACTTGGTACTTAGCCAGTACCGAGTAGTTGTAAAAAATAGAATATTTTTCAAGACAGATTTTACAATTGATAAAAAATTACAAGCATATAATATACTGCAATCATTTACAGTTCAAATTTACAAGTCAAATTTAAATTTTGAGAATAATGAAATTTGTTATGCTTCAATGGAGTAAATCTTTAATTTAATGCTGCCAAAGTAAATAAAACTTATTTATTAAAAATGGAACAAAAAAGGTAAGAACAGAAAATGAAATTTTTATAATATTAAATGGATTTTTGCTACGAACAAAAATTATTTATAAGAAGTATAAAATTACCTTTGGTTAAAAAATAAAAGCAAATAAAATAACATTAAAAGCCCAAATCTGCAGGAACGCTGCAGACATCTGTTTTGCATTACAAGGAATGCCTTTTTCAGAGCACAAAATGCGAGCTTATGGATTTGAAAGGTACCCGATAAAAGTCGATTATTTTTGTAAGATGTCTTTACATTCATTAGCTCACTCTTTATGCACTGAAAAAGATGTTCCTTACAACGCAGAAACACGTGTCTGCAGTATTATTGCGTATTTATGCTTTTAACATTTTACTTGCTTTTAAAAACTATTTATGTTTGGCGAACTAGAACTATTATAGATTGATATAATTTGTTTTGATTCCAACTCGATTAATCATACTATTTATTTATTTGTTTATTTTTAATTTTAAAAATAACTTTTTGTAAAATTTTTGACACAAGCCAAATTTTTTAAACAATGCACAATTAAATTTCAGGTCAAATTTTGTTTTAAAACCTATTATATGGACATGGGGTCTATACTACTATTCCAATGAGTTCAAAATTCATCACGTATTTGTCGGTGGTTCTTCCTGAAATATAATTGGTACTCGGCACTCAGTAACTCAATACTTAGCCCAAAAGCTACTCGGTACATCGCTAGTCAAAATGCATGTTTTGGTTATCTTGCACACATAAATACATATGGATATTGAAAAAAACTTGTCAAAACTCGTTTCAACGCACTTAAAATGGAAACTTATGTTGAATTTCGAGCAGTAAATTTCGTGAAGACAATTGTCCCTTTTTTTTATACAAGGAAATAAAAGGTGCTCCTTCTTAGGTGGTCTGAATCTGTAAATTTTTGTTTGGAAGAATTTTTTGGATAATCTGAGTTTTCAGTGATCCGAGGTACTATTCCAATTACCTCGGATTTTCGAGACTCTACTGTATCAACTAAGTATTCGATCCTCTCAAAAGACAGCCGTAACATTTCAAACAGGTTACTTTTACTGAGCTATTGCTGGGATACCCCATAAAACTACCGAGGGCCAGTAGATGGGCATGATTATCCTGGTGCATTATTACATGATTTTATTAAACTTTCAGATGTGTATCATCTGGTATTCTGATGCTTGAAATATTTCTGGACAATTACAATTGTCTCATACAATTAGTTAACCATATGTCTTGCAATAACGTCTACTATATGTATTAACAGGACCAGGAGGGGGGGTGGCAGGGCAAATTAAAATATTTCAGAGGTGGAACATTCTCAATTCCCTGAATGAAATTCTGATTTTACCAAATGATAAAATATGAGCATACACACATGAACATGTACATAACATCTAACAAGAAGGAACAGCAGGCATCATTGGAAAACAAGTTCAAAAATTTTGAAAAAAAAAAAAAGAATCGCAGTGCTTCAGTATATATAAACAAATTTTGCCAAACTGTCAGCAAAATTTGCTGAATAAGGAAATTTTTGGGATGTCACAATGTCTATCTGTGACTTCCCATCGGGGAGTCCCTGAACATGACTTGTGGAAGTAAAAAGTCAGGAAATCAAAATATTTTGTTCCCAAAACTACAACAAGATTTTGTTTCCAAAATTTTAAAATAAAAACTCTTTCTTTTGAAGATGACCAATAACTTTGCTGATTAACATCACATGGTCTGTAAATTATAGTTTGAGAATATCACTGAAATATTCCAAATGCTTCTTTATTTTACTTATTTTATTTTGAAGCTTAATATCAAAAACAAAAGATACTGAAAGAAATGACTTTATAACAACAGATTTTAGCTCATAACAATAAGATAAGAAAATTTTTCACATACAACAACTGTCGATAACTCGAAGTCCCAAGGGACCAGATAAAATGTTTGAATAATTGGTAGATTGAATTATTTATAATAGGAGTCATGGGAAGTTTCCACAACAGTCTTAGGAGTTTGGGACCCAATGAAAACTTCAAGATAAAGGAATATTCAAGTTTTAAGCTTCAAATTATCAAGATTTCATTATATAGTGAATCCACTAAATTATTTTTATCAAATATGACCAGACGAGTTTAAAATGAAATTTGCATTTTATTACTACACATGTTTATTAACTGGTGCTTGGAATCATTTTAGTGGGACTAGATCAATAACAAATTTAACAAGATAAATGTAACTATAAAAATATCACAGATACAAAAACAAAAAAAAAGAAGGGGGGGGGGGAGAAACAAATCACGTAATCTTTTGCAAATTTCCACTAAAAAAAAGTAAATCAGAACTTGCAAATTAAGCATCGGAATTCTGCATTTAGATCCCTTGCTTTTTAAAATTTTTTTTAAAATAAAACAGCAAAGTCACTCAATAATTAAAATCTTAAAATTTCACTAATTTGTGCAAAAAAAAGAAACAATTAAAAGTACTTAAAAACAATACTAAATACCAAAACCTAGAAGAATTTCAAAATAAAAACACACAAACACACAAAGTAAATTTCAAAAGAGAGATAAGGTCTAAAGTTACAAATCCTTTCGCAAAATTCAGGGGTACTTCCCTTAATAGACTGTATCAATGTGATTTCTGATGATCCAGCCAATTATTGCTTAAGACAAATAGCCAGTATATTAACTAAATATACCCGATTATATTTTAATCAATATTTTGGAGGTATGACACATATTTAGGATTATTTTTTAATTATTTCATTACATATATAAAAATATATCCTTCTTTTTTTTGTGATTAAAATTATTCAGTAAGTGCATATACAAAAAAAACCTCTCATTTAGGAACTAAATTATGTTTTTTAAAAATTTAGGTAAATTAGGTTTTTTTAATAATTTAAAATTTAGGTAAATATATGCACAAATTTAATACTGTCTATTAAAGGGTGTTCTTAACCTCTGTTTTATCAAATTTAATGGAAACACATTTCGGCAGTAGTAGCATTTGCTAGGAATGAATGCAAATTAATCTTAACCCTAAAATAATGGATTATGTCCAAGTTTCCATAACTATCAATGTATTTATTTAAACAAAAAGTTCCAACTAAAACTCTAAAACTTCCTTGTAGGTCTAATGCTTAATTTTTCTACTTGTTCAAAATTGAGCAAGAAAAAAAATTAATAAAAAAAAATTAAATGAAACTTGGCCTTGGCCAATGTCTCATAAACAAAAAAAAAATCATTTGCACCAGACTATTTCCTCAAAAATTATAGGCAGGGGGCAGACTGACTGACAGACACACATCATTATAAAATTATTTGCCCCAAACACCTTTTGAAGCACAATTTACAACAGAATGTTTAAAAGACATTTTTAAACAGGAGTTACACAATAAATAAAACACCATTCAAAATAGGACATAAAGAATGCAGAAAATTAAAATCTGTCTTACATCATAAAAATGCTGCAAAACTCATTATTGAAGCATTTAGTATTAAACCAGCTCAATCCAGTTTTATAAATTTTACAGGAGAGGCAAAACCCGTTTCATGCTCTGTCCACTTGGTTTTTCCTACAGATTTGTTTTTCCTTTGAATAGCATACGGTGTACAGCTTCATTCTTGTTTCAATTTTTAAATTAGCAAAATTATTTAATGATTTACAGAATAACATAATATGGATTGAGCTGGTTTTGAAGTAAGTCAATCCTCTCTTTCTTATTTTTCTATTTTAAGTTCTATTAAATTAAGGTATTGGTACAGATAATTGTCTTTACAGTGTGGTCTTCATTGAAAGCATGGATTGAGCTGGTTTTGATGTAAACTGGGGTTCTGGTACCTGATTACAACCGGATTAAGTTTGATTCAATCCAAGTCGCTTTGAGGCTGAACAGTATCGACCAAGATCTGTCAAATCATGAGGGGGGGGGGGGGGGGGGGGAATTGAAAAAATCATGGATTGAGCTGGTTTTGATACTAAACCTCTCAATCATAAAATGGCCTAAGCTAAAAACATTCACAAAGCTGTAGATGTAACAGGGCTTATTCCATGGACTAGCAAAGTTGGAGGAAGATTCTGAGTCATCAAGTCAATTTGCTCCAGGTACTGCAACTGACTTTCGGTGGTAGGAGGTGGTGGAGGTAGGTACAGAAATAATACAGTTGTATACTGGCTATGTTGCTTAATCATGGTGTTAACTCCAGAAATATAAGCCATATTAATGTCCCCAATTTCTTTCCCTTCAATGGGTTCTAAAAGATCTGTTACATGGTCCCAAAGAATAATACTTATGCTAGCATTTACACGCAATAACCGTAACATATTTTCCCACTGTTGTTGATGATAGACAGAGTTTTCAGAATGTGCGCTGATACACATAAAAACTCGAACAATGGTTGATGTTTTCCACCCATTAACCATGTTTAGAATACAAGCAAGCTGCATGATGAACTGCCAGCAATTATCGATGCAGGTTGTGGAAGCAGGGTTTAAAAAGTTGATAGGCCAAAGGTCCACATAGTTTCTTTTTCCTTTTCTCATGAGTGCCTTTTTATCAAGCTTGCAAAAATGTCTTGCAAGGCAAACATTCTTTTGCAAACAAAATATGCCATCCCATACTATTTGCACAAACTCTTCAGGTGATAAAAATCGACCCTTACATTGATCTCTCAGTTCAAGGAAAACTTGATCTTTTAAGATAACTCTTTGTAAGTCATTAAATACAACGTCTTTTTCAAAAAAATCCACAGGATCAATTTCATCATAAAAGCCCAAAAGAACAGTGTTTGGTTTCATAGCTCCAAGTCCAGAAATTCTTGCCAAATGATGAAATCCTTCTCTAACAGATGGAGACATAGTGACTTCAACAAAAGCTTTAATCTAAGAATAACAAACACATTAGTCACCTAGAAGGAGCATACTATTAAAATTAGATTAAATTAAAGGCAAAAATGTAATCATTACAGAAATATAATTATTTCTACATTAAAAACACTACTTCTTTTAAGGCTATAGAAAACCTTCATATGAAATAATTAACAAGAATGAAATAATCATCATTAATAACATGAATGCATTTGCTTCTCTGAGGCATACTTAAGGGCCATAGAAAAGCAGGCATTTTGTAATGTATATAACAGCTTTATGTTTCATTGCAAAATACAAAATAATAATAAAAAACGCCTAAGGCAAAAACTTTTGTTTATTACATATTTCAATATTACTTTTGAAAAAAATATAGAACTGTCTTGAGCAGTACAAAATGACTAATTTTCTGTGGGAAGGTTCTCTATTTGTTTCTTTCTCAAAATAATATTAAAAAATTCGGTCAATTCACGATAACTCGAAGTCCCAAAGGACTGGCTAAAATGTTTGAGTTATTGGTAGTTCGAGTTATGGGAAGTTTCCACAACAGTCTCAAGAGTTTGGGACCTGATAAAAACTTCAAGACAAAAGAATATTCAAGTTATAAAATTTGAGTTATCAATATTTGACTGTAATTAGAAGGAAAGCATAATTATTCAGTTAAAAAGTTTGCGACAATAGAATGGGAGGATATTTTGCGAAAATTGAAAAGTTTAAAACTGATTTTCATAAGATTTATCTTTAAAAAAAACACACACACACATTTGACAACAAAATTTTGCTTAAATATTCCCACAAGTAAATTAATTTCACTAGGTCAGCAAAGTTGAACTCTTAGACTTAAATAATTTGTATAAATCTAAAAATGTAAGGAAAAACTGAGTCCAATTTGTTCCACACGTGATCGTGGAATCATCCTCAAAGTGGCACAAAATAAACGCCACTTTCAGATTTATTCTGCTAACTGTTTTGTTTGTTTCTTTCCTGTTGAATAGAAGCATAGCGATTTGAAAAATTAATTCATTATACTGTAACTTTTGCAAAGTTTAAGAGTTGTCATATTTAATCGAACTTACTTTAAGTTTATCCAAAAGTGTAAGCCATAGCGGATATTCTTCAGCAACTGGATCAGAAACAAGGTTGTTGCCTATCTTCCCAAGTTTTACATGCCCAATGACATAAAGACCACTCTTTTTTAAATCATTGGCAAAAAGGATCAGAGGCAAACTGGAACGGGGATTTGCAACTAACAATAAAAATTGAGGTCGCCAGAACTTCACGTGATCCTTACGACTGTCAAGGAGCAGCAAGTATTTCCGAACCTAAAATAAGAATGGAAGGCTAAGATCTTTAAAATCAGTTTTACTTACCTTGTACTTCATAATCATTAAGTGGAACTTAGTTATTAGAAAATTTGGTAGGAAGTTCGAAAAAATGTAGCTACGGCGATTCATACAGAAAAATCCTGCTTACCAGTTGTACGCCAAAATTGCTGTCACATTTAAAACACATTTTTTTTTTTAATCTTGTAGTTGGAATAGCTGCTTTGATATTTTGGCTGACAATGTTTTTAAAATGCATTTGAGTGAATATATATCAGTATTTTGCTTGTTGAGCAATTTATGATCATTTATTGCTTTTAATTTTAGTTGATGGAGTTAGTTGTAAAAAACACATTTTTTTGCTAGTTTGTGTTATTAATGTAGATGTGTCTTTATTTTATGAAATTTTTAAACAAATAAATTACAGATATTTAGTTGAACTTCAGTTCTTCAATTCAAAAATGAAAAAGAAAAGAATTCTTTTTTTTTCTCTTGAATTTTAAATGTGTTGAATTTAAATTTTAATTACTTGAAATCCAATGAATGAGAATGTTTCAAACATTTCCTTTCTTTCTTTTTTTTAACACTGTGTTTGGTGTTCCTAGACACTTTCATTTCAATTGCAATGTTTACAATATTTGCTGCAGACACTAATTACTAAAGATCATACTTACAAGCCATGTCCTCATACATAAATTGTAACAATTCTGCAGTTCTTCTTCTTACTAAAAAAGAGATGATTCTTCTTCCGTGTATTTATTTTGTGTTGATGAAGAACCACATTACTTTTTGAAAGTTAAAGTTCTACAACCATGGAACTGCTTAACATGTAATTATTTTTCCAGCAAGCAATGTCTGAACACAAAACGTTCAATTTGTAAAAAAAAAAACATATCTAATTTGAACTTTTATTTATTTATCACCATTTTATTTTTTCTTTTCTTAAAAAATCTGACTTTCAGCAGGTGACATCGAAAAGTCTTAAGAAAAGTTAATATTTTATCTTCCTAAATATCAAAGAAACAAAGAAGTTATGAACAGGGATGGATCCAGAAATTTTTGTTAGGGGGCATCAAGTTTTAATGGCCAACGTTATACCTCAACATAAAAAAATTAAGTATCAGTTCAGCAGGAGTGCCTACCCCCTTCCCCCCTCCCAGAGGGATGGCACACCACCTGATATGCTACGGAGTATCCCCTTGCCACAAATGAGATCAAATCTCTTTGAAATGAACCCCTGCTCTTCCCTAAATTTTTCAATGGCGCTACCAGTGTCGTGGAGGATCATATTCCCTCAAATTTTCATCAAAAGTCATATTTCTTTAGGTAAATAAGCTGGACACGTTGCCGTAAACTTTGAATACATTGTTCTTTTGAAAATGAACAAAAATATCAAAACAGCAACAGACCAGTAAACAAACATAACCAATCTTTAGAATTAAGACCTGCTAAGAGAAAATATCTTACAGAACCAAGCGAAAAAAAAAGGGTTAAAATTGACTCCATGTACTTTTTTTTTTCGAATCTAAAATATTGAAATTTGATAACTATCATAAAATTCATGCCACAGGGGGGGTCAGCCGACCCTTTGAGACTCCCCTGAATCCGCCCTTGGATATGAATGAACATCACTTGAAGTACTCTTTAAAATTACTTCACTATAATACTACAAGAAATTGAATCAGCAAAAAGCATAAACGTTAATTAAATATCATTGGCAAGAACCATTTATCTTATTTGTGTTTCCCTTAACCCTCTGACGGTCCTGGGTCATGAGTAAGATGTGTGAAATTCTTCCCCATGAAAAAATATTTTGGAGTAAATTACCATGTAAATCAAATGCCCTACCTTCTATCAATGCCTAACTACCACCCTGCGCCTCTGACTATTTGACAACGAACATTTAGCATCCAAAAAATAAGTGTAAAATGCTTTTGAAACATGTTCACTAGGGTGTGATAAGACATTCAAAACAATCAATGAGAAAAAATCAACCTCTTCCACATTACTCAACACAGAGTCTAGAGTAGTGCTGGACGTTATATCGATATACCGCTGAACACCGGTTTCATAACCATATCATGAAAACTGGTTTTTTGAAAACCGAATCCATGATATATCACGGCCGGCGGTATATCGCAAACAAAACTGGTGTCTTCGAATTTCGAATTCACCAACACTGGAATCGGCTGCACGAAACCGGTTGAATTGCGATCTCTCTGACGGACGTTTGACTTGCCTGAAGATCGGCGATTCCACTCCGAGACCTGCTGATTCGAAGACTACGCTCCCCCCCCCCTCTCTCCACGGCATGATTGCTTCCCGTCGCGGCGCGAACGGAGGAGTGTTACGTCATCGGTGCATCTGGCATGGACCACGCTTGCGCTGCTTCGAGGGTGGATGAAGGGTGGGAGGGGACATGCCTAACGATACCGGTATTTGGTAGCAAGCTTCGTCGTTTCGAATTTCGGAGGATATTCGAAGATTCGAATTTCGAACTTGTCGAAGCTGCTCAAACTGGTTTTTTCACCTTCGCGAGCCGAATTTATCACTAAGCTTTTATTTGGAACTGTTCATTTGGTTTTCTGGCGCTTTATTAGTTTTCTTTTCTCTGTTCTCCTTACTTTGTTGTTATTGTCATTGTTACATATTTTAAAATAATTATCGTTGTTTATTGTTCCTGTTGTTCTTTTTTTTTTTTTAACTTTCTTCTTAGTTTATGCTTAGACTGCTTGATGCAATTTATATCACTATAAGTTATATATAGTTAAAACTTATTCTGACAGGGGTACTCACAGGAAGGGGAGGAGGGGGGTATAGCACAACTTGCGCCATCAAAAAAAAAAAATGGACCAGGGAGGAGGGATAATTTTTTTATTTATTTAATTTTTTGATTTATTTTTAATGTAAATTATTTATTTTGTTCTGTTTATATTTTATTTTATTTATTTATTTAGTTTGTGGGTGTGTGTCATTAGCGTAGCACACAGAACTTTTCTAATAAAATAATAATAATAAATCAATAATATATATAAAAATATTTAAAAAAGTAAATAAAAAGGAGATCTAAAAAATAAAAAAGGGAGAGAGTTGTGAAAACGGGGGGGGGGGGGCGATTGGCACCCCTGTATTCTGATGTGATTGGCATCTGAATAGTATTTTATAAATTTTAGAAATTGTCTATATAATGCCAAAATCTTTGATGCAAATGATCCCAAGGTGTGTGTTGTAACGCTCTTATACTGTATCTATAAAGGTTGGGAAATTCTTCAAAACTCTGGTTTCGAATTGAAAAAAGTAATTATTAGTATAATCCTGTAAAAAATAAGAGCCTGATTTTGATATGTATTTCATAAAAGTGTGGGGAAGGGATGCCATAAGTCCCCCTGTATATGTATACAGCTGATTATACCGATATATCGATATATCATGATATTTAGTTTCTGATATATCGCGATATGCAAATCTAGATATCGTCCAGCTCTAGTCTAGGGTATTCTTTGACAGTTAAAACTTGGAGAATAATCAAGACTGCTCCCCCCCCTCCTTTATAAGTAAATACAGTTAAATTCTGTTACAACAAGCTTCAAGGGGCTAAAAATGTTGTTTATTGCAACAGAGATTTTAGATGCAATGGAATTGAAACAATGTTATGAAAGAATGGAACTAAAATAAGACTGAACACTTGTCTTGCAGAAACACAAATTGTGTAGTATTGGTTTTGCAGTAATGAGATTTTGCGGCATTAACTCATATGAACATCATTAATTAACTATAAGAAATAATATTCAAGTATCATTGTTAAAATATGTGAGTGAAATAATTTTTGGACTTTTTTATTCTTCTCAATAATGATATTCTTCTGGAGAATTTTCTCGGAACAATGTAAGAGGGGGGGGGGGGGAAATCCTCTTCACACTAAGTGGTTTGCTGGTTGCTATTAGTCGAGATCAACCACACTGATGATTTAATTGAATATCAGTAATGATGATGAGAAAACAAATTTGGAAATTGTTTATTATTTTATTACCAACATCATCATGAATGGATTTGAGCTGATAATTGATTGGATTAATCTATTCATCATAATCATCATCATTGGCTCGACAACCCATTGTGGGTCCTAGCTGTTTCCATAAGTTTCTTCCAGTTGGATCTATTTTTTGCTTGACTTCTCCAATTTTGAGATTTAATAGTTTTGAAGTCTTTTTCCAAGCAAACCTACCATCGAATTTTTGGTCTTCCTCTCGGACATTTGCCAGTTGGTTTACATTACCTGCCCATCTCATTCTTTGCAATTTAAAGTATTTTACTAACTCCATATCTTTGTAGTACCTGTACAGCTCGAATTTACTTTTTTCTCCATACTCCTTTTATTTCCACTCCCACAAAAATGCCACGTCGAATTTTTCTTTCCAAAATTGACAAAGGAGACTTGTGCTATTGCTCAACAGAAAAAAATAATATGATCCCCCCTTCTCCTCCTCACCAATTTACTGAAAGGAACAAAAACTGATATGGACTAGTGACTATATCTATACAAATATATACAAGAAACCAAACAAAGCAGTAAATATCAAAGTATAATAGCTAGTTACCTGATGGAAAATTAAGGCTTGACTAATAGATCCCCAGCGTACAGGAAGTGATCTTAGATGCAATATAATCACCAGCAATAAGCACATGATCACGGATATTGCAGCATATAAAGGGCTTATTACAAACATCATAGTAATACATCCTAATATACCAATCATCGCTGTATGCCATGAGAAGTATTGAAAAGAAGGCCTAGTGGAAGAACAAAGTATGATTTGTTGTAATGGATAACAAAGTTTTACATTGAATACAAAACTAATGCATTATTCCTTCAAATAAACTTAAATTTTATGAGTTAAAGAAAATACATTTAAAGTCTTTTGAAAATATTTTCAATCAATATTCAATAGAGAGAGTTCAAAGTTTTAATTCTTCCCTATGAAAGTTAAGTAAAAAACTGGCCTCTAAGTGCATATTTTCTCGAAATATTAACGGTCACATAGAAAATTATTATTATTCTAAAAAACAGCTACCAATTAAGAGTTCTCAGAACACAATATAACTTAGACTAAATGTTTGGTTGAAATAAATATATTTGAATATATAGAAAATATAACGTGATTATGTATTATATGAGGCCAGAAGAATACACCAATATGTGTCACCTGCATCTAACTAGAAGTAAAAAATGGTTCTCCCTTATACAATTTTTCATAGTAGGGGATTTCATTTCATTGCCCAAGTAAGATGTTTAGTCATCAGGTGACGAGTGACTAGTGATTATTTTCAGTCTAAATTTGCATTCCTTACTTTCCACTTTGAAGTCATGAAAAGAAAATGATTTTAATACATCAATTTACATTCAGTAAAACTTTCCCACACACTTGAAAAACAAATGAATTGTTCATCTACAAGCAAAATAATATAAAATTGTATCATACGAATTAATTGTTAATAACTATAGCACTCCAGTTAATGCGTAAAGAAAGTACTATAATGTTAAAAACAGAGAGGCATTTTTAGCAAACACTTAGGGAGGCAGAACGCCTTTAAACAACTCTGATCAATAGAATGTGTTATTCAAATTTAATTTTTTTTTTCAAACCCAAGAACCTACCTTGAAATTATTTTTACCTGTAGATTGCAGTAATGATGACTATTTCCAACAAACGACTATCATAAATTACACTATACATATCACAATAAGGAAGACCATTATATATGTACCATATTTGAAGTATTGCCAAATATCAATAATGAATTATACAAATAAAAATGTGACAAGGGAGCGTATTACAACTGGTTGTAATAGGCTCCCTTGTCACATAATAGGCTCTGGGCCCAGCTAGGATGGTCCTAGAAAGTTTATTAGTCCCCAATGAAGATCAATGACCTTCTTAAAGCTATTCATTCCCTTACTCATTACTGCCTCTTCGGGTAAGCTGTTCCAAGTTTCCACACAACTCAACTAAAGTAATAATTTTTCCTAAGTTCCAAATTAGCCTGAGACTTGAATAGCTTAAAACAATGATCCTTTGTCCTGCTTTCCATGCACAAATTTAATCATTCATTTTGATAAAATTAAACAGCTGAATCATGTCCCCTCTGGCTCTCCTTTGCTCCATGCCCTATTAAGCTTTTTAAGTCTGGTATCATAATCTAAAAATAAAAGTCCCTTTACTAGCCTGGTAGCCCTTCTTCGAACCCTTTGCTATAAAGAAGTATCTGTTTTAAGATAAAGAGGCCAAAACTGAACAGCATACATACTCCACATGAGGTCTTACCAAACTGCTTTATAAAGGCAGAACTTTTTTAGATTTTATTTGTTATAATTTCCTGCTTGTATTTGTATTTGCAAAAATTACACAATACATATCACAATAAGCAAGAACATTATAAACGTACCATCTATATTTCTCGAAAAAAAAACATAAATACTCAGGTATTTTTGGATTTTAAGACACAAGCTCAGACATTTTCCCAAGGCATTTGCCACCAACTTATAAATGAATAGATATTTTATGGCACTAAAGGGGATAAAATCATTTGTCTTACATAATATTGAAAAGAAAACGTATTCAAAAAAAAAAAAATGTAAGGTTTTCAACCATCTAACTATGAAAATGTTCAATTTATTAAGAAAAAATCCTACTTCATGAAATTTAGTGATCTCAGTAGAGTCTCAAACTCATTCACTGTGATAAATGAATGTCCACAGTATTTTGTCAATAAGCATTTGACAAAAAATGATAACAGATATTGCATCTCAGAAAAAAATTGGCACCTAGCTGTTCTCATGACAATTCCTCACTTGAAAAAATGCAGTTGATACTAAAATTATTTGATGGAATCGTAAAAATTAAAATTTTGAATAAGTAAAGTTCTAAAAAAGGGGGAAAATACATTACCTGAAATTAGGAGCTGATGCTAATTCCAATCCTAAGCAGGCTAAATTAGTAGAAAAATATGACAAAAGAAAGAATACAGAAGCTATTTGGGCAATGGTATTCAATGATCCAATGAGGAGTATCAGCTGGAAAATATATAAAATAAGGTAATCAAAATAAATATTGATTATATACATCACACACACATATAAATATACATTGGTCTTCAAAATATTAGGTTCAACTAGTTTTCTGAAATTCTACATTATGTAAAATGAAATTTTCATGTGAATGAAAAACACAATCTTCAACAAAATTTGAACAAAAATAACAGCTATCTCCTTCATTTTAGAATTTACCCTATACAAGAGTAAGAAAAAAATCTGCAAAAATCATAGTCTTGTAACTTTGCATCAAAGTTTTCTGCTTGACTCTTTAGAGTTGTAAATTTTGTTAAAAGTACCTAGGAGGGTCATTTCATGGTATTTTTGACATTTATGTGGAGTCCATAACGTGATCTTTTTTTTTTTTTGCCATAACTTTTTAATTTACAGTTTGATTTGCAAATTATTTTATTTTGAGTTGGTGTGTTGGTAGGAAAAGCTCAAAATAAAATAATATGCTAATCAAATAGTAAATTAAATGGCAAAACAAAGGTCACGTTTCAGACTCTACATAAATGTCTCAATATGACCCAGGAACATTTACAACTGTCTAGATGAAGTTGTTTGCCCAATTTGTTAAGGTGACAAGCAGTTGGAACAGATGAAATTGGGTTCTCAGAACCAAATGCTGCTTGAAGTCTTAACCCTCTGAATGCTCAAATTTTTTGAAGTAGCTTACAAATATTCAGATTTTTTATGTAAGGAAAACCAATAGAAAAAAAAATATATAGGGGAATATAAGGCAAAGTAAAATAGCTGAGATAATTTACCTTTTTCAAAATGAACGAATTGGAATTTAGTTTTGAAAATTATGGGACAGAAATAAAGAACAATGTATTTTATAGTAAAGCTTGCATTAAAACATTCTTGAGAGTAAATTGATAACTCCAAAGAAAGTGAAAAACCGTTGAAGGCTACAGACCTGTTCCCGCCTCTATCTTAAACATAGCCTTACATCTGCTACGCTTCCACATATATTCTAAGGCAACCCCTTAAATTTGCTCTGTACTCATTCATTCCAAATGTTCTCTCCACCTGTTTTTGTTGTTCCTTTTAATATCTAACATTGGTTCAACCTGTAGTTATTTCGTACCTGTAGTTATTGGTTCTACCTGTTTTATCCATTAAAGAACATGCTTTCACACTCTTAGAAATTTCATCTCAGAAGATGGAATTCGTCTTTCATATTTTTTTTTCTTAATGTTTAAGTCTCATTTCTAATTAACAGTCTTAAAAAAACATTGTCTTAAAAAACTTTAATCTAGTTGCTTTTCTTGTATTTCTTAATGCTTCTAGTCCTGCAGATGTATTGGAACTTAAATAACTTGCTCTGTATATCATTGTCATATTAGTATATTATGTCACATCCTAAATAATCCAAATATGATGTTTGTTCAACTCGTTTATTCTCCAAAATGATCTTTGCTATTACTGAATTTTTATCTTCAAAAGCCATTACCTTTGTTTTGCTGCTTGAGATATTTAAGTTAATGCCATTTCCAATTTTAGATAGAATTAAAATTGCACATAGCAAATTATCTTTGGCCTTGAAATATATATAAGTTGTCCACAAATAGTATATTATTGAACAAAGGTTTTCTGAGATTTATTCCTGTTCTGATTTGGCTCCTGCAGATTCTGATGACATATTCAATATATACGTTAAATTAAGGGTCCCCAACGTTTTTCTGAGAGGAACAGACTATATGTGCTATTAGATGGTTAAAATATTACCAGACAGGTATAGAGCACAGTAAATATTTCACCACTTCACTTTGCCCCAAATTCCTCTACTAAATTTACATAAATTCAGTTTTGAAGTATGCTTAGTATGATAAATATTATAACAAAATTCATTAAAAGGGTCAAATTCACACTCTTTACAGCAAATTAGAGTTTCATTAAATTTTCTTTTTTTTTTTTCTTTTTGAATTTGTTGAGCAAAAAACAATGCATTTTTGTTAGGTAAGTGGCTTGCAAAATGGACAAGCAGTCAGAGTAAATACTTCAGAAAATGCATTACAGACAATCTAACAACTAAATAGAGGAAGAAAGTTGCACAGCACAAGTTGTTAAGCAAAATATAAAATAGCTTTGAGGGTACAACGAAGATTCTACGTCAGTAACAATATAAATTTTTAAAAAAAATCTATCTAGGTAGTGATGACTGATATGCTTCTAAATTTTTAAATGCTAACACTTTTTGCTTTATAACATGCTGCATGGCGTTGCTCCTGCTAAGAATTAAAAGAAAGTCCGTTGAATAAAAAAATCTATGTCTCCCTAACCCCCTTCTGAAGTGAAATGATCATTTTTCTTCAACTAAAATGCATACACACCTTTTCAAAAAAACCTATAAAAGTCTTTTTGGAATTTAAAACTATTCGCCAAAACACATAAAAAGATAGCCGCCTGTGGTGACCAGCTAGTTCGTCTTTCTATGCAAGCAGCCCCAAAGGAGGAAGGGTACTCTCAATGCCCATTTCGTCGGATAATAACAAAAAGGACGTCTACTTTTATGTGAAAGCTTTATTTTTTCAAATTTGGGGCAGAGAGGGGGGGGGGGGACATTGATCGCCCATTGAAGTTCCGTAAATATGGGCCTATCTATCATTTACTGATCATCTCATAAACCTCTATTTATCTATCAATGCGATCTATGCATATCTATCTCTGATGGTAGTTAACAATCTTCTTCCATGTATATAAAACAAAGATCATGCAAAAAACCACGTGCTTTATTTAATTAAAATAGCACCAAAAAAAAAACTCTGCTCTGCAGTGTGCAAAAGATTTTAAAAAACCTCACTGCTTTTGTTGAATCAAATGCACACAAATATGTAAAGTTAAATAAAAACAGTAAAATGCGGGGGGGGGGGAGAAATGAATAAAATTCCTAAATGGAAATAAAAAAAGAAGCAAAAGCAAGTGCTGCAGTTGGATCACGTAGCCATGACCTCATTTCCATGACGTAATGATCATCCTAAGCTGAAGATTGACAAAACTTCGGCTATGCTTGGAAGTCGTGCCATGCACCGCATTAAAAAAATTGTAAAAAAATAACTATTGAGTATTTTTGCAAAAAAAATTTCTCTGAGGAAGGAGAAATGGCATAAACATTACATAGTTAGATTTCAGAAAAGAGGCCTTTATGCTTTTTGCAGGATGAGTTTAGAAAAAATTAAACCCGGTAAAAAATGCAAAATAAAGTTTTTTTTTCAAAAATGCATAAAAAAAATACAAAAATCGCTCTATTTACAAAACCTTTTTTTCACCATACTTGAAAATGAATTTTCTGCATTTTAGTACAAAATTGTTTTCCTGGAGTAGTTGGTTTATGGTCTGTGGGGTAAAAAGTACTAAAAACTGCTAAAAATCACATAAAACATTGAATAACATTTTTCTAATTAAAATATCAATGTAAATTATAGCATATAGCCTTACTCAATAAATGGACTATTCAACACAAAAATTATCTTTCAATTCGAACCGGTAGTTTCTGAGATTAGCCCATTCAAACAAACAAACTCTTCAGCTTTATACTAATAGTATAGATAAAGCATTTGCACTCTTTAGCACACAAAAGACCACAATAATAATAATTTTGCATTTCAACTCAGTAATAAATTTTCACAGAAGATGGAAATTTTAAATTGAAATGGAAGATGCACATTTAAAATGACTTAAAATAACAATAATAGTAATATTCAGTAAATTACCACCCATTAGCCAGGGCTAAAGCAGAAATACATGAAATACACCGCCAGCTCAGTCATTTCCAACCGAGGACTGCAGTTTCGTACTTATTAGCACTCATCAGCCCGGCATAAGAAAGTGACTGAGCTGAAGATGGAAAAACCTCTTAAGGAAGCCAAGAGTGCCAAACAAACTGGTAGCCAATATAGAATTGGCACAGACCAGAAGAGTGACCGAAGCAATGGTTCGGTTCATTGCTTCATTGCTTGAACCGAAGCATTGCTTCAGTCACTGGTCTGATCTGTGCTAATTCTATATTAGCTACCAGTTTGTTTGGCACGCTTGGCTTCCTTAAGAGGTTTTTCCATCTCCAGCTCAGTCACTTTCCTATGTCGGGCTGATGAGTGCTAATAAGCACGAAACTGCAGTCATCAGCTGGAAATGACTGAGCTGGCGGTGTATTTCAAATAATAGTGATTAGATGATAATTAGATGATAATGTGATTGAAAGAAACTTTCTCACCTGAACAAGAATCCAAGCCACAACCACCGCTGCAATAGGATTTCCCCCATAAGCAAATTGTGCAACTGGTTTTAACAGCACACCTAGGGGAATTACATTGCAATGTAATAAATAACTAAGAATTAAATTTTGAACACATTGTAGGAGAAACAAACTTAGTTAAATATGCTAAAAAATGAATTGGTATTTACCAAATATTTCATCTTTTGCTAAAGCTTCTAAAACTCTTGATGATCCAATCAAATTACTCAAAGAAGCCGACAATGTAGCGCAGAATAAACCAATAGCAACTAATGGAGGATACAAATTGATATACTGCATGTACAAGTTATTGTTTTTCAAAAGGATACTGTAAAGAAATTAAATTTTATTACTTATTGTTGTAGTTATGATTAGACTCATAAATATTATAAACACCTTAATTTTAGTAGAAATGTAAAATTCTCAGTAGTAATCCCTCAGAGTGTATTCAAATGAAGACAAATATATGAGAAAATGTTCAAAGAGATTTTTATGCTAGAAGCTGAAGGAAAAATAAATGTTAGAGCAATGAAGCTTGCATATTGTGTCAAATATTTTTAATCCTAAATTCAGTGGTAAAAGTGTTAATTTGAAAAAAAAAAAGAAAAAATATTCAACTTTGGAGCCTTCCTAAATTAAAAATTTAGGGTCTTAAAATCAAATTCTGAATTTTAAAACTTTCTAATATGGAGTGAAGGTAGGGGTTTCCAAACTTCTCAGATTTATGGAACACTTTGAAGAATTACAACTTTTTCACGTCACCCTAGTCTATCTGTTTTTCGTACATATTGAAAAAAAAGGCACTTTGCAGAACCCCTCAACCCTACTTGTGGCACCCTAGGGTGCCACTTTGGGAACCCCTGAGCTAAGGTATAGTTTGTTTCAGCAAAATTTCGACAGCAATAGATTTTTAAAAATTGTATAGGAATTTTGCCTCAACCCATGATCACACGCAGTGCTCTCAAATTGATCAGCTTAACGGGACATTGAAAACAAAAGAAGAAAAAGCACTACATTTTGAATAGAACAGAGAAAGACAGTCAAAATAAATAGGTTAGGTATAGAAGATTGAGAGCATCACAAGAAAGAGCATGGCATTTCTACAATTAATGACAACTCATGATTGATCTGTTTGAAAACAATAGTATCCATTTGATTGAGTAACAAATGTTGCTTGCATGAAGAACGTGGTCAGTTATTTTTAATAAATTTGAAAAATTTCTGCGTTGAAAGTGGTAGTCAGGAATGGAGATCACAGTTTTAAGAAGTGGTATTGATCACGTATTGCAACCGAATCAATTACTTACAACTAGTGGCGCAGCGAAGGGGAAGTTTTGGGGGCAAAAACACACCTCAGAGGCCTTAATTTCAGCATTATTGCTAATCCTAATACAGTAGCTTTTGCACATGCAAGGAGTATTTTGTTAAAAAAACCTCTAGAAGGTAATCTGGTTGCAATAGTGCTCACAAATGTAACTAATCAACTGGAAAACTGCAGAAATTACACTATTAAGAAAAGCATGTTGAGCAATATTGTTAAAGGTTTGAAATTAATATAATGCAAACATGTACAGGAAAAAAATTGATAGACATGTGGCTGATCATGAACTGTTTCAAAAATTTCCCCTGATTTACTGAGATAGATACACATATCATAAAAATTTATTGTAACACAAACCATACAGAATAACTCAATTCAACCCCTTCAAAAATTTAAATACTAAAATTTTTGAACTATTCCAGCATTCAAAAAATCACATTAAAATAAAAATTAAAAAATAATTCACTTAATCAATATTTACCTAGAACAAGTTGCAGCAGAAAGAAAAAATAAAACCATATATATAACAAAAGTAAACGCCATAGCTGTCAGTGTTCCTTTTGGGATTGAACGACCCGGTTCCTTGAGGTCCCCTGAAATTGGTTTCAACACTTTAATATGGGTAATATCTTAAAAATACACTTTAGCTTATTAAATATTATGATTAACATTTTGAATAAAATTGCTCTCCTTTCAAATGCATAATGATCAATTAAAACTCTTAAAGGCTAAAAGACTCATGAGGAGGAAAAATCAAAATTACCAGTACATTAATTTCAGAAACTCTTCCAAAATGGAGAATTTATACAAAACCATCCATCACAAAGTGAAAGAGTTTTAAGAATGTACAGTTCTGGATCACTGAGTTTTCCCGAGTTGGGGCAAATCTTGAAATTTCCGCCCTCACCCATTTTTTTTTTTCAAGTTCTTATATTGAATTTCAACAAAATAAAAATACACAAATGTGGTGAATTTGCCGCTTTCTAGAAGTTGCTGCCAAGGCAAGGACCCTGGCTTGCTCCCCCTTAGATCTGGCATTGACAATGTGAGAGGAATGGATTTAACCCTTTTTGTAATGATTTTGTAAAGTAACTACAGTATGAAGAACTCCAATAATTTATAATTATTTCACTGTCGCCCAAAAGGTACATATTTTCTTTCACCAAATCCAATAAATCACAGCCACTTGACGGACCTCATTCTGCCATTCATTCTGGCGTCAGAGAGAGAAATAATAATGCATGAGAGCAATCAGGGATGTGCCAACGTTTTGGGGAGTGGGGGGGGGGAGCAAACAAAAAAATAACAACCGATGGAGCACCAACTTTTTTATTCTACATTTCCTCTGGTAAACATAGAATTGAAATATATTTACAAGCCAAACAAGTTCCTTTTATGAGACAGGCTCTGAGAATGGAACACGAGGAAAGGCACTTATAAAAATTAGCATTTTCTCCCCTCTTTTACTATTGATTACATCCACCTCCAGTAAGTTTTACAAGCATTTATTAACTGGTGGGAGCAAGATATAACGTTTGCCACCTCTCCTTCGGAAACTGGGGGGGGGGGGGGTTCGCCCCCCCCCCCAGTCCCTGTTGGCACGTGCCTGAGAGCAATCATTTGAATGGAACATGGATAAGTAACGTCATCTAACAGTAAACATTTCGTTCCAAAACCAAAATGCAAACTAGCGTCGTCGTTTGGATGGCTGCCTAGTGTTTGCCGTAACGCAGGGAAGCATCGTTCATCCCTGAAGAGCATCTAGCACTGAGGCAAATTTGCATCATTCGTCCCGAACGGTTTAAAGCATCCAAAATAAGATATAGGAAATATCAAAAAATGAATAGATCATAATGCTGTAATTTGTTTGGAAAGCATTACTGTTTGTACTTGCGCTTTAAAATTTTAATTTCTAGGATGATCTTCGAATATGTTAACTCATTGTTCCAAGAGAACAAAATTCTTTCCTTGTTTATCTATGGACTAAGTCTCCCATTGTGAAGTCATAGCAGCAGTCTCAGTAGTTTAATGTATACTTTGCATGAAAGTTTTAACTTCCCATACACCAAAAGTTCACTTAATTTAAGTTCATTCAAGAGAATTGTTTACTATGAAAATTTTATTGAAAGACTGATCAATCCAATTGCATACAGATATTCTCATGGTTTAAATTGTCTCTAAAATTTAATTTTTAAATGAATTAGCAACTAATTGTTCAGATGTATGGATGGAGAGCAACACATTATATACAAGATTTTTCTGAATGCTTTACAATTTTCTTATACATATCTCAATCTCAATTTTATCATTAATAAATTTTATAGATTTATCATACAACTAGAATTTTATTGCTCTATCATTGTCTATGGATAAAACAGAATATCTTATACATATCTCAATCTCAATTTTATCATTAATAAATTTTATAGATTTATCATACAACTAGAATTTTATTGCTCTATAATTGTCTATGGATAAAACAGAATATAAAAACACTGAAGATATTTTAAAGAATTTAATGTTAATAACTTTTTAACACATTACACAATTTTACATTATAATGTTTTAAAATATTTCTACCTGAAATGTTTGCTCCAGCCATAATGCCAGTAACCCCACTAAACATGACAGCAAATACTGTAGCAAAATTTATCATATTACCAGTTGTATAATCAATGTCATAATTTTCTGTAAAAGTAAAGAAACATTTATAAATAAGAAAAAATCTAAATCAAAAACATTGATAAAACTACCAAATGAAATTAAATATGAAATAAAAAAAAACTAAATGCATTTTTATCAAGGGATGTTAGGAAATAAAACAAGTAACATAAAATTTCTCAGTAAAATGTTTAGAAATTCATGTCATGTTTAGCAAGAAACCTACTAGGTCTAAGTGTAAATAATATGAACCGAATCCTGATTATAGATAACATTCACTCCATGATGTGGGGTGGGAAAAAGGCAGGTGCGGATAATTTTCTCCTTCTCCTAGGAAATTTTCAAATTTAACGTTTTTAAAATGCATTTTTACAAAATATTCTGCAAAAACTTGCAATTTTACTTTGGGTGTCATCCCAAGATGGGTAATACCTGGGACAGATTGATTCCCCTCCCCCCTTATAGCGATCCCACTGTTTTAATTTTGCTAAACAATCTTGCAACAATACACATAACTAGCATAAGTAAAAATAATGATCGAGAAGAAGAAATAGAATTTGTAAATGACAATTTGTGGAAACAACTTTTTAAACTTATGCAACCAAAATGTATGCTAGGAAAAGAAAATACTTAGATTAATTTCAAATAAAATTAAATCATTTCATTTTGTTATTTGTTTGTGACGAAAGGACAAGAGATAATTTTGTTCCAAAAGGCATCAAGGTTTTTTATTTTTTATTTCTAAACATCTATACTGTCAGGATTTTTAACCACATAATTTAGTGCTTGCAAAATACCAGACAGCCCTTTCTGGTACATTGCAAGTTGTTCTGCCTTAGCCCTAGCTTAGGGGCGGTAATTTACTGCTAAAACACATAATTTAGTGTTATTACCATTCATAGATTATCTTTTCTTCTGGAAAAAATTATCTTTTTCTTAAATTCAATACTAAATCTCAGGTAACAAACACGTTTTTTAAGAATTGAAAAAAATGAAATTAATGTCATTAGGAAACAAGCTGTTCAACTAGCATGAAATATAGTACCTGATTTGACAAAAAGATAAAACAAAATAAATCTAGCAAAAACTCTTTATAATTTATTATGCTTATATGAGCATAAGGCCTCCTACACACAAAGTGGTTGGTTGAATCAACTTTTTTTTAAAATTGTCAGTCAACTAGTTGACAGTCGTTGTTTGTTGTGTTCAGACGAAGCAACTTAGTTGAATCGACTTTTCATCTTGAAAGAAAAGGGTATATTAAAAAATTATAATTTTATGTCCACATCCCCAGACTCAATTTGTTGGAGCAGTTGCTCTAAAATGCTGTTACAATTGAATCAAGTTGACTCAACTAGTTAACTTGTGTGTACAAGTAAACATTTGGCAATGTTCTTTTAGTTGATTCAACTTGAAACTTTAAACATTATATCTGAAAGTGATTTCTATTGTTGCAAAGTGATGAATCAGTTTAGGAAAAACAACGTTAGTTTCCAAAGTAGTAATTTTTGTTCCAATGTACCCCAAGACAGGATAGAATGGTGCACAAGTACTTTGATATACTTTTGGTATTTTGGTACACTTACAAGAAATATATAAAACTAGCTGCGTCGGCCGGCTTTGAACGGTCCACCTCAAAAATAAAAGTTATGTCAAGTGACGCGTGTTCAACAATCAGGTTTGAACAGAAAAAAAAAATCTGTAAAATTTTGCTGCAGATTTCGGAAAAATAACCAAAAAGTAAACATTTTAAATCCCTCGATTACAGGAGAAGCCTTTAAAACAAAACCCAGAATTTTAATTGCTCATATTCAAGACAAAAAATGGCAACAGATCTTTCATCTCAATGATTTTCTTCACGCTATAAATTTTAATAAAAGCATTGTTGCAGAAAGTTGAGATGAAGAACTGAATAATAATTTGAATGGAGGAAAGCATTCGAAAAATAGGGATTTTATGTTGAAATCTAAGTGTTGTAATTAATAGTTTTCAATTGATATCTCTGCTAATTATTATCAGAAGATTATGATTATGATAAATAGCCAAACATAAAGACGGGAAGAAGACGAATCCATCAATACCTGGTTCGATGGTCAGTTCACTGTCGTTTGGGAAAAGTAACTTGGACATACATAGTTGCATACATAAGTACATATGCTCAGTTTTTAATTATATAAGATTAACTTAACACTTTCAGCAACAGTAACCAACAGCAACAGTAATTGGGATGCAAAAGTGGAAAAATACATGAGTAGTTATTTAAAACTGCATCAATATAAAGAAACCACGAGGCAAAACATATGGGAAAATAATGGTTGAATTTCAACAGGTAAAGATAATAATGCTGCAGCTCTAGCAGTACCACCACAAAAAAGTAGGCAGGTTAAGCATAAAACATAGTGAAGCATTAATAATGCTGCTGTCAACCTGTTCAGCATAATAACATTTTGAAGAGTCTTTTTTTTTTCGTTTCTTAAACACTTTACAGAAAAAACTTGGATTCCGTATTATCTTTCTTAGCTTCAATCTGGCCAACAAAATAAGGGTAGTACTTCTGTCCGACAAATTTTACTAACCCCTAATTAATGAGATATTTGATCTATCGTACACGTAGTTTGGTTGGGATAAGTAGATCTTCCCGAGAGTTGTCACTGATGCTATCTTCTGAACTTTTAGGAGTTTTTGAAACCATTTGTTTAAGCTTCTGAAGTGGGCAGGTTGTTTTGGCGTTTATTCCATTCGCCTAGCAGAATTTCTAGTGAACTTCTGGTTATATCTTCAACAGCTTCAAAAGCCTGCTTTAAGAGTGTAAGTAAGGACTATTGACTCTCTCTTCCTTTGCTTATATGTATTATTTAAATTGCGTCTTGCAGCTTTTGGATGTGGGTGACAGATTCACTTCAACTCGGCAATTTGCCAAAGAAATAAATAATATGTGGGGAACCGAGTAGAATTTCTAGTGAAATTCTGGTTATATCTTCAACAGCCTCAAAAGCCATTTGACAGATTGTTTCCGATTCAGTAAATTTCCACAGAAATAATATGTGCAGCACCAATTTTTAAGAAAATAAATTGAGTAAACGAGATGAGTATACTGATTGAACTGATCCTAGTAAATGTATTGGAACAATACAGAAATAATAGAAAACAGGCTTTAACAAACAGAAACCCTTCAAACCAGAGGTTCCCAAACTTCAGACCTCCGCGGAACCCCTCCGGAGAAATTGTGAACTTCGTAGACACCCCCCCCCCTCCCCTGATGCGCACAAAAAAAAAAAAAAAACTGATTGGACACAGTTAAATTTTTTTTTTTCCCAATATATTCTTACACTTGTTTTCCCCTTTAAATATCATTTTTTCATTGTTCTGTTTATTTTTCAAAGATATTGTCTGGTTTTTCATTTTTTATATTTTATTATTATTTTGAGTTGTGGAAATAAAATTCAATTAGGAATAAAAATGTTATTACCAAATTTCTGAAACAAGTTCACTAATAAAAATGAACTTTTGAAGTTAATGAACAAAACACTGTTAGTCTAGTTTAAATGTGTTAATTTTTCATGAGTTGTATTTTTATCACGTATTAGGATTTTAATTATCAACTATGGTTCAGGCAAACCTACCCTGGCAGCATCCTAATGCTGTGATTTGGATATGCGTAGCCTTCACAATGCTACCTGCTTAAGTTTTGCTCAATTATAGGGAGCCATCCTCTGCTCGCTGTTTGTCACCAACCCCCGGAAACTAAAAATGTGCCTTAATGTTTGTATTTTACTTAATATAGTTTTGTAACAACATGAACTAAGTCATGTACACAAAATTAATGACTATGTAGTGTGTTTACTTCGGACAGTTCCGAAGGGGAGGAGGGGTTGTGTTGCACCCTGCATATACTTAAACAAGAACTTTTTTACTCCTCATAAATGTGTTTTCTTTTTGAATTAAAATATCGTTACATATCCTTGAATCTCAATTATATTTTAAGTTTTAGCTGGAAGCACCCCAGACCCCTTGGCATTGACTCCCGGAACGCCAGGGGTCCACGGATCACAGTTTGGGAAACTCTGCTTTAAACAATAAAGTGAACTAATTTAGACTGTTATGGGACACATTGGTACATCCCAGGAGCAGGTTTTTTATTAAAGTACAATGGCTGATGCTGATTACTTACACTGTGGTTCAAGGCCACTTATTTATTGCTTTAATTTATACGATATTTTTAAAAGAGCAAATTATTATCATTATAAAATGATTCATCAAAAGATTTTGAAGAATATTTTGCTTTAAAAAATTCAAACACAATGAGAAACGTACATACCCCAAATATTGCTTGTAAAAGTATGCCAACTGAATCCAGTATACTCAGCTCGAGTCAAATTTGCAATTACATTTTCAGCAGGGATTTCAACGAAAAACGGATTTACTGCCAAGAAGCTGATCAGCACTGATGCAGTACTAAAAATTACAATGCAAAATATAATTACAGATGTGCGTGCAAACATTGAAGCTCCAACAAGGCACACAATCAAGTTGAAGAAGTTCAGTACAGAGCCATATAGAAAGTTGTACCAAGTTCCACTTGGTAGAAATGAAGCTAAACTGCCTGAAAACAAAAGAAAGAAAAATTTATTAGTTACAATAAAAACAGTACACTTGCATTCAAACCTTTAATTTCATGTTTATATACATATTGATAGACGGTGAAGTATGGGTTACAACAATTAGGTAGCACATATTACCAGCAAAATACATGAAAATTCCCCTGAAGAAACACATTTTCTGAAGCATTAAAATTTTTTAATTATCTCTGTCAATATTACAATACAATAAATATATAAAAATACAACACAGAATATCGCAAATAGTTCTAAAATGTAATTATAAAAGAAAGTATGAAGAAATTATTTGCAAAGAAAACAGCATTTATGTGCTTCAAAATTACAAGAAATTTTAGCACGTGAAATGGAGCTGTTGATTGCTGATAAAAGTCATACATTAATGACTTCCTTAGTCTGAAATCTATCTGTGATGTCATCAGATATGCAATTTGCTTTGAAAGGGAATATAAATTATTTTTGATATAAAACTTACTGAATTTTAGATGCTCTAACAATAAAATACTGCTATAGCACAAGTTTAATAGCTAGCAACGTCAGAGCACTCCCAGATCATTGATATGTATGAAGTACAATATATATAACAGCAGAAAGATGCTAATGGTGAATTATATTCTACAAGTGTCTGCCACAAGCAAAAGTTTTACAATTTCAAAAAAAAAAAAAACTCAATTACCAAATATTTAAATTAAAATCAGCTTAATCGTTAGAAAAATAGATTATGTTTCTAAGGAGTTTGATAATTAAAAGTCTCAAGGAATTTTTTAAATATCTGTTCAAGCTAAAAGGTTGCTAAAACTTTCTGAGAGTAAAGACAGGAAATGCACACACAAATAAAATCATAAATAAATAAGTACAAATATAAAGTTACCTTCTTCTCCAAAGCTATCAGTCAAACCCTCTACACAACCAGTAATATATAATGCACTGGAAAATATATTTGCAAGAAAGAATAAAGTTCCAATACTTCCACCAAACTCAGGACCTAAAGCTCGACTAATCATAACTTTAAAACGATTAAGGAACAGAGCTAAAATAAATAGACAGAATGAAATAATCAAAGCAACATCAAAACATTCTGCAAAAAGATTTCTAGATTCCCTTCCTCCCACCAAACACACTTTAAAAATAATCAAACAAACATAAATTTATCCAGTGACTAGTTTTGATTAAAATTAAGTTTATGATTAAAGAATAAATAAAAATCAATTCAAAACTGAATTTAAATCTCAAACACTGAATATATTGTTCCGCCAAGCACATGTCGATGGTGGCACATTTATCTGAAAAATCTGGGTACTAAAAATCTTGGAAAGTTCATGCAAGTTATTAATTACAGTCAAGTCTGCTTAATGGAATAGCCAACTTTCCACGAGAACTTAATCTAATAAGAGAAATATTCCATTAAATGGGATTAAAATAATAGATAACAATGGTTTGGTACATTGAAAATGTATATTAAACAGGATATCTTTTTAACCGATACTCTAATAAGCAGGCTTGACTGAATTATATTATGGTTTATTTTTGTAAAATAACCATAATTTTTATAACCATAAAAATAAACCATAATTTTGTATAATGATAAACAGTAGTCAGAGAGAAAATATTTCCAGCAATGATATAATCTAATTAAAAACTGAGTCCCAACCTATTAATAATTAATTTCTACTTTTACTCTATTATGTACTGGTTTTAAAAGTAACCGAGAAAGGAAAACTAAGGGAGAAGTGGGAGATGTAATTTAAATGAAATTAAAAAAAAAATTGATTTGAAAGCAAAGGGCCTAATTTCAAGTAATTCATTAAAGACAACCTGTAGCAATAAGAAAGTTTGCCTGCATGATATGAACAAGTTTTCAAAAACCTTTCAAAACATTTTTTTTAAACATTCTGGATAATTTGGGTACCACTAATTAACATTATAGGAGAAAGAGAATTTTTTGTAATGAAAAATATTGATGAATGATTAGATAATAATAACACATCCAAGAAGTACAGAAAAGGATACAGTATGCTCCTCCGCCTTCTACAGCTCCATTTGTAGATATTGCACAGATTGATAAAACTGTTGACACTAAAATAATGTATGACAAAATTGCCCCTGCTAATGTCTCTAAAAGACCAGCATGTCCAACTATGAAACCTAGAAAATAAAGTAAAATGACATGAAAATTGAAAGCATGGAACAGCAAATCAATATAATGACAGCAAATCAGATTAAATTGTTCTTTAAGTTGAGAAACTTTTGTATTTTAAACCTCTTGCCTGATACAGGTTTTAGCAATCCGCAAAAATTTAAATAATATTCATACAGAAAATAATCTGCTTAGCTTTTGAATCAAGAACAGTGATTTAAAATATTGATCTTATCCTCATATATATAACAGGCAATGGTCAAGTAACCCGCGAGTTTCATTGTTGAAACTTGCGCCACGGCATGATAATTTGATAATATGTTTTGGTAATGTTTAACATGCAGGGAAAGGCTTTATCGTGACAAGGCTGAACTTGATCCGGTAACTTAACTGTTTTACTTGTAAGAGTCATTTCAGGAGAATGAAGAAACAAAAGAATGGTAAACAATGAAAGTTACCTACTGGAGTTTAGGGTTAATCCACTGGAGTTAGGGTTATACTTTCAACTATCAAAATATCATCAAACAGGCAATGGCTTTGTTCAAACGTTAAAGTAATTTTCACCCATCATACTTTGATGGGCAATTTTCTAGTTCTTTACAATAATCATCAGTTTTGTTAGTATTTTTGACCAACACCACAGGCAGATATGGTTACAATATTATAATATTATACAGGTTACAATATTTAAACTTTTTTTACGTGCACCAAATTTTTTTTGTACTGGAAAATAAGTCAAAATTAGTTTATGGATAATATTTTCACTATATCTCAAGCTTTGAGTCTCCTATATGTCTCATTTTTAAAATCATGCTTCAAATTTCAAATACAGAAATACCATATTTTTTACTCACCAACACGTAAAAACAAAACAGCACTAAACATTGAAAGTGAAACAGGAACAAACACACCAGGGAAAGTGGTAAGGCTTCTGAGAGAATTGTTACTGGTTGTTGGTGTAAATTGAGAGTCACTATTGCTGTCACTAAAGTTACACAAAAGTTGAACATTTCTAAGCAATGGTGTTTTATCATTTAGCCTTTTCCTTGGGGCAATATTAACTTGAGAACCATCCACAGACTCCTGTTGTACTGAATTCACTGAATTCTCAGAAGACTCCATTATCTACCTGAAACTGAGCAAAATATTTTAAAAAGGGATAATCATCATACAGGTCACAGGCAGTTCCACAATACGTGAAACTTTGTACAGAGAAAAAATTTTTAGGCACAATTATTTAAAACGTTTAAATAAGACATTAACATACAGGTACAAAAGTGAGGACCAGCAACCGTCCGCATTAGAGGGGTTTTACTGTATTAAAGAAAAGAAGATGCGAGCAGTGATGCTCCCATCAATTTTTCTGAGGGTAAACTCCCAGTAATCCATTACGCACAATATGTGTATGCAATCATATACATAATGTGTCATAATATGAAAATGAAGCTTGAGGGTATACGCCATGTGACTAAAAAATATTTGAGAGTATGCGGCGTATACCCTTGGAAACACCACTGGATATGAGGTGACAAACTTTAGCTACAGCGCTTTGAAAATAAGCTATTTTTCACTTGCACAGTTTTGATAGCTACTTTGGATGACAATATCTTTTAGAAAATATATATTCAAGCTCAGAAACTGTAACGCATTAAATACAAGTATCTTTACAATGTAATCACGAAGTACGAGTCTTTGAATTATTTTTGTTCTGATTTTAGGACAACCTAAAATCTAGGAGAAAATTTCCCTACCGGACTTTTCACGAGTTTACACACGTGCTATAAAAAATGTAATTAAGCTCAAATTTCCAAAAATACTTGAACGTATTAACAGCTAATTGTAATTTAAGTGTCTAAAATTTCAGGCTTCTAGTGTGATAAAATTTTGTGTAAACTTAGTCTAAACTTGGCAGTTTGGCACAAAAAGTTGATCCGCCATTTTTGATTAAATTTTTTGGAGATCCTAGATCTTCAGGATTTGGATCTAGGAAGTTGAAAATTTGCATAGGATAGTTTCAAAGGCATCTTTGTGTCATATCTTTCTGCAAGAATTCTATTTATTGCTCTCTAGACAATGAGCAATAAGGGCAATAAACTACATTTAGGGAACAAGTTACGTTAGTTTATAGGCCACCCAACTTAAGCCAGGGTCAAGATGAACAGATGTTTAATGTTATTAGTGGGTCATTCCATTTTAAATCAACAAATGGGGTGCGCATCACCATTTTTGATCTTGATAAAAATTTGCATGTGCATTCCTTTTATTTTCTAGACCTCAAAAAAAATAAATATTTTATTTTTTAAAAATTTACCCTTTGATATATAGGCCATTTTTGTTGGTGGCAACAGCAAAAATAGGGCATTTTGATGCTTTATCTTACGGACAACAACTTTTTTTCTATCAAAGCTTTTGAACTCAAACTTAGTCCATTGGAAAGCTAAGAAAAAGATCTTTTTATATATGATATCAATAAATTTCAGATTTAAAAAAAAATACCAATTTTTTTAAGGTCAAAGTTTGCTATGAAAAAATGCTTAAATTACAAGCAAGCTGCTTTTCATAGGTTTAGAGAAACTGGTCACAGTGCAGATAGGCTCCAATATTGTAAGGCAAGGCAGAAATTTAAGTATTTGGTATGGATTCAGAAAAGAGAGTTGGAATAAAGACTGGCAGATAACATAAACAGGAATCCCAAGACGTTTTTTTCATACGCTAATTGTGGATAAATTGAAATAGTCATATTGGGCCACTGGTTGATGAGCACGGAATTTTAATTCAGGATGATAGTGATATTGCTAATGTTCTTAATAACTTTTTTTCGAGTGTTTTTAACGATAATTGTATCTCAACAGTTGACACCAAGAAGACACAAGCTATAGTACAGCTTGAGGACTTTGTATTTTCCAGGGATGACGTTTTACTTCATTTGAAAAAAAATTAAAGAGACTAAGGCTCCGGGACCTGATAATATTTATCCAAAAAATTTAGTTGAATGTGCGGAGGAATTAGCAGATGTAATCGTAAATATTTTCAATGCTTCTTATAACTCGGGGACAATGCCAGAGGACTGGAAGCTGGCTAACATTACACCACTCTTCAAGAAAGGGTCTAAAGGGAGTGCGGGAAATTATAGACCTGTGAGTCTAACTTCGGTGGTTTGCAAAATTTTTGAAACATTGATAAAAATTAAGATAGTAAATTTTCTAGAGACTAATAATCTATTGACTAGTTTTCAGTACGGTTTCAGGAAAGAAAGAAAGGAAGACCCCGGCAAAACACACAGGGAAGAACATGTAAGAGGCACTAATTTAATTGATGTTGTATCTCTTTTATGTTTCATCTCTGTGAAGTCTATATTTTCCGAGCTGTATCCTGCTCAAGCACGTAAGGTAAGTATATTTCATAATTTAATCATTATAAATAGCAAAACACATGCTTTGTACACTATCATCCATCATTATACTATTTAATCTTATTTTCTGAATTGAAAAGTTTACTTGACTGTTCTTAAGAACAATAATCAGAAAAAATGGATGTGTTCAGAGAAAATAGGTAAGTTCCAAGCATTGTATTTATTTTTAATATGTATTTTTTTAAGTTACTTATATTTTTCTTAGTTTTTGCTCAAAATAGGAATAATCAAGTATTAGGCTCCTCGCAACAGAGTCTGCTATGGAAGTTGCAGTAGAAAATTAGTTACGGTACATCGTGTTAAAGTTGTATTATTGTTTATGTATATTTCTTTATTATTGTTTGGCAACACTAAGTAGTTTTTGAACTTTTAAAATGGCGATCATCTAGTTGGTTGGAATAAAGTTTCGCTAATAATATCTTCGTCTTTTCATCTTTATAGTTACTCTGCTAAGTAGATACATAACCTTAATATGTTACTTAAAGTCATTTGGTTATGTAAAATTTATCAGGTTATGGGCGCCAGCAAGCTCATTGCATTTTTAAAAGATTAAAAGCGGAGACTAAGTTAAATCCGAAAAAGAAAATAGTTCAAGATGGATTTATCAATAACTGTGAAGCCGTTATCTGGAGAAGCAGATTTTCCAATGTGGAAACGGAAGATAAGAGATCTATTAGATTATTACGAAGGGGCATTGGACGTAATTGATGGTAAATTAAAGAAACCGGAAGAATTACCTAGTACAGCAGACGCTGCAGAAGTCAAAAAGTATGAAAAATGCGCCAATGTATACCGAAAAGCCAACAGTTATGCCAAGAGTATGATCGCAAGTACAGTAACAGACTCCGTTTATCAAAAGATTATGGACATAGATACAGCTTTTGAAGCTTGGGAAGCTTTGAAAACGTTGTTTGAAGCTTCATCAAAGGATCAACTGTTTAAAATCTGCAATGATTTTTTTAAGTTTGGTTGGACTTTTGGAGATGACATTTCAACATATGTAGCGAAATTAAGTAGTTTGTGGAATGAGCTGAATAATGGGCTCATAGCTAAAGGGGAAAATAAACTTCCAGAAATGTTGCTCGTATGCAAAATTCTACATATTTTGCCAAATAACTTCAAATCATTCAAATCAAGTTGGATGCTTCTTGCAAAAGATGAAGAAAAGCCTTTTGAAGATTTGGCTGCTCAGTTAAGTATGTTTGAGCGAAATTTCGCCGACAACAATGAAAAAAGTGAAAAAGCTGCAGAAGCTCTTGTTGTCGCCAAGTCTAAAAATAAAGCGCATGAAAAGAAATTTCAAGCCAAGAACAAGTTAAGCAACAAAAATATTTGTAATTATTGTAAAGCCGTTGGACATTGGGTCAAGTCATGTTACAAATGGATTGCAGATGGCCCACCTCCTAAGCCAAGCTTGAGCTTCCAGAATAAGTCCTATAATAATCAAGTGAATATTTCATCGCCAAGTATGGCAATGACATCCTACTGTGAAGAAAGTTTCTTATCAGAAAGGGAAACAAGCACATTTTGGATAGATAACGGAGCGACAAGGCATGTTACTAACACATTTATTTTAGCAATTTTGAGACATTTCCTTCTTCGGGCACCCATACTATCAAAGCGGTAGGAAAAGAAGTGTTGACAGCTTTAGGGAAAGGAAGCATTCTAGTCAAAGCCTCAGTTTTAAGAAATACAGAAGTAATTGAGTTGAAAGATGTCTGGTATGTTCCTGGAATTAGCAGAAATTTGTTTTCAGTGTTAGCTGCTCAGGATAGAAATCAGAATAGTGAGTTTACTTCTACTCCTACTGAATGCTGGTTGAAGATCAACAATGAAGTGAAGCTGTATGGCACTCGAAGTATATGTGGAACTCTCTACAGGGCTGCTCTAGAGCCAATACTTCCAGAAAAAGAAATCGAAGTTCAAATTGCAGATACGTATAGCGGTAAAAGTTCTTTACTGCAATTATATCACAGTCGATGGGGACATCAAGACAAGCGTCACGTTAGGAATATGCTCAAAAATGAATTTAATATCAAAGTGAATATTGATAAAGAGCCATGCGAGCCTTGCATATATGGTAAAGCACATCGTTTAAGGTTCGGCACTAAACCAAAAGCTACAAGAGTTGGTGAACTTGTGTCGACTGACGTCTGTGGACCATTCGAAGAGTCACACAGAAAGTATAAGTATTTTGTTGTGTTCAAAGATCATTATTCTAAGTACCGGTATGTTTTCTTTCTGAAACATAAGTTGGATGTCGTGTTTTCTCTAAAATCGTTCATAGCTCATGCTGAAAATTTGGGACATTCAATTAGAGAAATCCTTAGTGACAATGGTGGTGAGTTCGACAACCAAGAAGTTTGAGAATTTCTTCAAATGAAAGGAATTATTCAGAGACTCACAGCACCATACACACCAGAACAAAATGGAACGAGCAAAAGAGAAAACAGAACAATCATAGAAATGGCCAGAACGCTAAAGTATTCCAACCAAGAAATCGAATTTCCAGCATTTTTATGGGCAGAGCTTGTTAATACAGCTGCATACATTTTAAACAGAACTGGAATTTCATCCATGGAAAACGCTAGTCCACATGAATTATGGTTTGGAAAAAGGCCAAGGATAAAACACATGCGTATAATCGGCTCACTTTGTTATGCTCACGTGCCGGTACAGAAAAGAAAGAAAATGGATTGGAAAGCTGTTAAAGGTTTTCTCATTGGTTATAATGGGGATGATCGCTACAGCATTTGGATAGAAGAAGAAAGAAAAGTAATCCTGTCAAGAGATGTGATTTTTCATGAGAGAATGAAAGAGTGTGAAAAACATATTACAGTCTTACAGGAAAATTCAGATTCAATAAATCATTCACCAGATCAAGAAACATGTGAAGAGGAGGAAGAAGAATTAAGAGAGGAAAGTATTAACCTGTCCGATACCGAAGCTGAAAGTACAGATGAAGAGGATGAACTTAAGTCTTCACATGGTATGAATCAACGAGATCGTTCTCAGATAAAGAAACCAAAGCGATTTGAAGAATACATCATGGAAATTGAATCCTTCGTCTATGATGAAAAATATCCAGAAACATATCGAGAGGCTATAGAAAGTTCTGAAGTGAACAACTGGAAAAAGGCCATGGACAGTGAAATGACTTCTCTGAAAGATAATCAGACATGGAAGTTATGTAAACTACCTAAAGGAGTCAAGTCGATACCATGCAAGTGGGTTTACAAAATAAAAAGAAATCCAGATGGTCGTATTGATAAATACAAAGCAAGGTTAGTAATAAAAGGCTACGCTCAACGGAAAGGAATTCACTTTCAAGAGACCTTCAGTCCAGTTGCAAGAACAAGCACCATAAGAACTTTACTTAGTATAGCAGCAAGTGAAAATATGAGTTTAGTACAAATTGATGTCTCAACAGCTTTTTGTATGGCAAGTTAGGAGAAGATATTTTCATGTGTCAACCTGAAGGCTATGAAGATGGCACTGACAGAGTATGCCACTTAAAGAAAAGTCTTTATGGTCTGAAACAAGCGCCAAGGTGCTGAAACCAGTGTTTTGGAGAATATTTGCGTAAAATTGGTTTCGTAAGAAGTGAAGCAGATCCATGCTTGTTTATTAGAAGAAGCAATAGGGAATTACTTATTTTAGTTCTGCATGTTGATGATGGTTTAGTTGCGTCAACAAGTAAAGAAAACTTAGAAAATTTCCTTGGAGATCTGAATAAAGAATTTAAAATTACAACAAAACCTGCTGAATACTACTTAGGGTTTGAGATTCATCGTCAAGAAGATGATTCTATCAAGTTATCTTAAACAGCCTACACGAAGAAAGTTCTTGAAAGATTCGGCATGAGTGATTGTAATCCTGTGTCTACACCCATTATCAAAGACAGTATTCAATCAGGGAAAGTAGAGAGTACTGAGACAACATTTCCCTATAGACAAGCCGTAGGAGCACTAATGTATATCATGACAGGAACTCGACCTGACATAGCTTATGCAGTAGGAGTAGCTTCCAGAGCTTTAGAAAGCCCAAGTAAAGAAGATTGGCAAAGAGTCAAAAGAATATTCAGATACTTGAAAGGAACTTTAGACAAAGGATTAGTTTACAAATCAGGATACAAGAAAGGCATTCTAGAAAGCTATAGTGATGCTGACCATGGAGGAGACACCACAACAGGGCGTTCAACAACAGGTGTTGTTTGTATTTACGCTGGTGGAGCAATATCATGGTGCAGTCAAAGACAGTCGACTGTAGCAATTTCCACGACAGAAGCGGAGATAGTTGCAGCTAGTGAAGCAGCCAGAGAATTAGTTTGGCTTAAGAGATTGTTCAAGGAAATAACAAATTTAAAGCAGGTACCAGAACTTAAAGTGGATAACGAGGCAGCAGTCAAATTATCTCAGAATCAAGGAGAATTCCATAAGAGAACAAAGCACATTCGGATTAGACATTTCTTTGTGAGAGAAATGGTAACGAGTGAAGAAATTACTGTAAAGCGAGTTCCTACTGAATTACAGTTAGCTGACCTTTTTACTAAGCCACTTTACGGTACTAGGATTCTAAATCTGTGCAGCAAAATAGGACTGATTTAGAATTAAGAACTGCAAAATAACATTCGAGAACACTAAACAATAATAAGGGAAAGTGTTAAAGTTGTATTATTGTTTATGTATATTTCTTTATTATTGTTTGGCAACACTAAGTAGTTTTTGAACTTTTAAAATGGCGATCATCTAGTTGGTTGGAATAAAGTTTCGCTAATAATATCTTCGTCTTTTCATCTTTATAGTTACTCTGCTAAGTAGATACATAACCTTAATATGTTACTTAAAGTCATTTGGTTATGTAAAATTTATCACATCGAAGCTTGAAATGATGAGAAAAAAAAAGGAATGGAGATGTTTTGTCCTTATCACTTTAGAAGAATTGTGATAATTTTTTACACTGTATATTTTAGAAATATTTGTCAATAAAAATATTTTATAGTGTAATTTTGTTGACATAACATCTTTTTTCATTACATAGAATGTTGTTTTAAAATGTAGAAGCTGCTGCGTACTACGTGAAGGAGCATATAAAAGTAGGTCTGCATCGGAATGTCAACATTTAATTCAAGTTAAGTTTTCACGTACGAAATTCAACATTGAAGCTATACAGTATAACTTTGATTTAACAATTTCCTAATTTCATTCATACATTTCACTGGTCCGGATCTGACTGCATTGAATGCCTATGTTCCTCGATTTAATGATAACTTTTTCCAGTCGTTTGACAATAGTTAATTTGAGGTTATGCTGTATTTCATTCGAGATAAAAATGAATACATGTTTTCACCATTTGCCTGATGTATAATTTCTAGATTATAAGATGCAGAAATGACAGAATATGAGAACAAAAATAGTTCACAGATATTTTAAAGTAACAGGGAATTATGTACTCTGGCGGAATTTTCTTCATTTATACATGTTATATTAGTTTCTTTTAGCATGTGAACTTATAAACATTTATCCAAACAGTTTTGTTGAGAAGATTGTAGTAACAGATTTGGAAAAGCATCAATATGTAAATCAAAAGGAATCTCTAGTAAAAAATCCATAAATTACTTCATTAAAGCAATTTAGTTAGATGCATATTAACCAGAACTGATATTTTAAAAATAGGAAAGCAAACTATTTCAAACAATGATTACATGGATGAGCTTGAGCTATATAATTTCACCAGAGTTCTTCAATATGCAAAAAATCAAAATTTGTTAGTTTACAAAAAATAAAACTTGGTTTCTCATGTATGGTATTTGTTTGCAGTAAAGGAATATAGAAAAAAATATCTTACAGGTTTGACAAAGGAACTTTAATATTTAAAATTGCTAATAAACTTAGTTGTACTAAAAAATTATTCTTTTAGAAATGTAAACAACTTTATGGGTTTAAAAAATGGTACTCATGGTGTCACAAATAAGTTACTTAAAGTGTTAAAGCTTTTGCACTTAACTGCAGTTATTAACATTTATCCAAATTATTATTTGCAAAAATGTTGTTTTTAGATTATTTATTCATTGACACCAAAGAGTTACCACTTTTTAAATTGTAAATTTGTTTAAAACATAAATCATTAAAAAAAAAAAAAAAAAAAAAAAAACGACTACTAAATCCAGTAGTCACAGAACTGAGACTTGAATTTAAAACAAGGGGGAAAAAAAGCATCTTGCTTCTTTGTTTTTCAGCAAAGAGGGGGGAGTTAATTGGGGAAAATCTGGAACAGTATGCAAAAAAAAAAACTAATAGGTACACATAGAATGAAAACCCATCCGTTGAAGACTTTTGAAAAAAGAAAAGTATAAATAAGTAATGAATGCCGACTTTATATCTTATTAATTTTTTGTGGAATATATTTTAAAGCTGTAAACAAATTTACCCGTTTCAAAATCACAACTTTTTGTACATATATCAATAAATAAGTTTTTTACAAATATCAACACTTTTATTCATAATTATCAGTAAAAAGGATCTTATAACTGCATTGAGAATGTAAAACTAAGATATTTAGAAACAACTTATTTATTAATATACAATAAGCTGCGTGTTTTAAACCTGTAAATTTGTTTACAGCTTTAAATATATTTAAAGACATTAAATCTATAAAACATCGTTTCTTATATCTCCTATACATCTTCAGGATCAAAAATCGATATCAATAACCAGTTATTAAGACATCCAAAAGCTATCTGGACATTACAAATACAAATACAAAAGTGATAACCAGCAACAGGCTCTGGGCCCAGCTAGACTGGTCCTAGTCAATTTACAATCCCCAGTGAAGTATCAATGGCCCTCTTAAAACTGTCTACTCCCTTGCTCATTACCACCTCTTCCAGTAAGCTGTTCCAAGGTTCCACTACCCTGCTAAAATAATAATTTTTCCTAATATCCATCTTAGCCTGAGATTTAAATAGCTTAAAACAATGACCCCTTGTCCTGTTTTCAGTGCTAAACTTCAGCCCCGTAACATCTTTCGTTTCAATAAATTTAAACAGCTGAATCATGTCCCCTCGGTCTCTTCTTTGCTCAAGACTGTACATTTTAAGCCTTCTAAGCCTGGAATCGTAATCTAAGTGGGAAAGTCCACTTATTGGCCTTGTAGCCCACGCCCGCCTTTGAACCCTTTCCAATACATTAATGTCTTTCTTAAGATAAGGAGACCCAAAACTGAACAGCATACTCCAAATGGGGTCTTACCAAACTTCTATATAAGAGCCAGGGGTGCCCATCCCCCCCCCCCCCAAGCTCAATGGCGCAAATTCCCCCCCAAAAATTTTCTCGCTTTCGAATTGGGTTAATAATAACAGTTTTTATTGTATATAATTTCCAGTGAAATTCACGGGGGTGGGGGAGGCAGCGCTAACAAATACCATTTGAACTGAAATTTTGTTGGATTGTTGACCTGCCTTCCCTAATTTTAAAACGTGGACCTTGAGTAAACAAGTTTTGGGTACCCCTTAATTTTGCTACACCTTTTTCTTTCAAACGTATGAATAATTACATGGACAACTTTCTGGCTTGGGATGGAGCCATTACTAGATGTATACAATATGAACCGTGAAACGGAAATTTATTGTCACTTAGATAGGGGGTCCGGGGAGTTTCTCCCACGGAAAATTTTCGAAATTGTAATTTTAAACCACAGTTTTACACGATCTCTGCTGATGTTAGGGGAATAAAAGGTTTGGTGGCCCCTTCCCGGTAATTTTTCAATATTGAAACTTGAAAAGCGCAATTAAAAATAGTCTATCGTTGTGTTAAGAATGTCTTCCTTTTGTTTTCAAAATTGTAGTTCTAAGAACACAGTTTAAGATTATCTGTGGTAATGTTAAGGAAAGAAGAGATCCTAGGGCTCTGCCCTGGAAAATTTTCAAAATTTGAAGTCTTAAAAACGCTATCTATGGTTGGGGGACAAGCAGTTTTCTGAAAGTGAAGTTCTAAAATCGCACTTGTAGCCGACCTTTGTGACGTTAAGAAAGAGAGTTTTCGGAAGCTTTCCAGGAATTTTCTCGATATTGAAGCCCTAAAAACCAAATTTAAGACGACTTTTTAATAATGTTAATGAGAGTGGGGAGGAGGGAAAGGGGCGCTTCTCTTAAATTTCCGAACTTGTAGCTTTAGAAACGCAGTTTTGATATCTCTTGATAATGTTAATGAAAGGTGAATTTCGGTGCCATTCCACCGGCAATTTTTTGAAACTGATACTACAAAAACGCAATTTTAGGCTTGTCTTTGATCGTGTTAAGGAAAGAGGGGGGAATCAGGGCTCTCTCCTATAATTTTTTCAAAATTGCATTACTAGAAACGCGGTTTTAGATGACTCTTGATGATAAAGAGGGTGTCATTCTGGCGTTACAATGGGGGCGCTCTCCTGGAAGTTTTCCAAAATTGAAGTCGCATAGCCAAAAAAGACGGATCACACACACCGTGACACATATTTTTCGGAAATCCTCAAAAATGGATTCAGCAATTCAGCAACATCGAAAATCAGAACTCGGGAACTTTAAGGAATCAAATCTCCTTCTATACATATCGGACATAGAAGAAAGTAAATATGATTTACGAAAAATAATTTAAACACCTTAAGAACAGACTATTCTACGTACATCAGCGAAAACCAACATCACTGAAAGTTTTAATAAAAATCATCTAATGATAAATTAAAACAATCAGTTTAAAAATGGTAGAGAAGATGGGAGTAAAGTGAAGTGAAAAATTCTTCATAAGCTTAAGCTAGTTAATGAAGAAAATATATAAATTGTCGATTGGAGGGATAAAAAATGTTATTCGCAAACTTCTAAACTAGTTCTTAACGATTGTCAAGGTGCAAATGAATCAATGAAAGACTGGAGCATACTAGTCGGAATTATCACAATCCATGAAACATTTTTGACCTCCCTCCCTCTCATCACTGTCACACGTATTCAGTATGCAGAATTGTGCTACTTCCAGAAAATTTATAAGATATTGAAAAGAAATCAAATCGTCTGATCCAGATTTGAAATGGACACCAACTCCCTGCCGTCTGTGATGCTCCTTTAATTCTTTAATTGAAAAAGAGACACGGTAATTAAGTTTTGAAAAGAGTACCAGGGCCGTTGTTATTTCAAAACACTGGGGGGGGGGGCTTTTGGCGGCCCCTTCATTTTTTCAAACGCATCCTCGAATGTGCAGAGAGAGACAAGATTTGGCTTCTGGTTTAGCAGGTATAATATTACTAGACCTCAGTACTAGCAATATAAATAATCGTAAGGATAATATTCAATCAGAATTAGGCTGTGTCGGAGGGCTACCTTCTTACATTATTTGCAATTTGAAGACATAAAAACACAGTTTTAAACTATATGTTAAGTTTTTGGGGGGGGGGGGGGGGGAGGGGAGAGGACTTCCAGGATAACCTCTCCCGATAATTTTACCAAATTTAAGTTCCCAACACAATCGTACGTTACATTTAATTATGTTCAGAAGAGGGGATCCGGAGGATCTTCCTCGGGAATTTTCAAGACTGTTATTTGAGAAACACAGTTTTAGACGATCTATGGTGATGTTAAGGGAGGAAGAGACTCGGGGTCCTCGTTCTATAACTTTTCAAAATGCGAACTTTAAGCACGCATTCCCAACTGTGAATTATTTGTGATTGTGACACGTAAAGGGGGGTCCCGGGGCTCTCCCCCGGGAAAAATTTGAAAATTGTAGTTCAAAAAATGCAGTTTTAGACGATCTATGGTGATATTACGAGGAAGAGAGATGAAGCCTCCCCCCCTCCCCGAAATTTTTTGAAATTTCGAAGTCTTCGCGATTGTAGACTTTTTGTTAAAATTTAGTGCACCGCCAGTTTTTTGAAATCAAAGCTCCGAAAACGTAATTTAAGCCAACCTTCGATGGAAGGGGGAGGAGAGGGGGAGTTTTGAAGCGGCTCGTGACCAGAAATGTTTCGTAATTGTAGCACTAAAAGCTAGATTTAAGACATTTTTCGATGATGTTGGTGAGAGAGAGAGGGGCATTCTATCGAAAAAAACTTCGATCCGTAGAAACCGCAATTTCAGACGATTTTTGTTAATGTTAATGGGTGGAGAGAATGGCAAATTTTTAAAATTGAAATTCAATTAAAGTAATCGTAGACGATCTATTAATACTGTTAGAGGGGTAGAAGGGTTCGGAGATCTCACCTCCGAAAAATTTTCTAAATTGAAGCCTTAACAAGAAAATTTTTGAGGATCTTCGGTAATATTTGGAGGACGACAGTTTCGGGACAACCCAGGGAGTTTTTTTTTAGGGGCACTTTCATGGTTTTTCGAAATTGCAGTCCTAAATACTCAGGTGTATGCCATCTTATTGACGTTAGGCTAAAGGATGGGGTTTGAGAACATTTTTCCGGGATTTTTTTCAAAACCTAAATTTTAAAAACTCACTTCCAGGCCAGCTTTGGGAACGTAAAAAGAAGGGTTTGGAGTTCCCCAGTCTTCGTTTCAGTTTGGCTACTTCCCTCCTATCTTCATTGTCAATTTTAATTACTGATAAACGTATTGTGGTAATATTTTCTTCCAATTTTCCTTTGCCAAACACGATTATTTGCTTAGATTTTCCATAACAAAACTTTCAATTTCCCCCCTAATATTTTTGCTTTCTTGCAATACAAGCGTTTGCGGCCTTGGAAAAAGGACTTATAACATTTTGAACAGATGTGGTAATTTTATACGATACCTTAGGTCTCCACTTCCACTTCATTTTATTTTAAATATGCCATCTGCATCTCTTGATCAAGCTATGATTTACTTACAATTTTTACTTTCAAAAATTTAAAACTTTTGGTGCGAGTATTCATTACAATACTTTGAATCTCTCTTTGCATTTAACTATTACTACTATTATTTTTTTCTCTCTCTATTTCAAATTTATTTCGGCGAACCATACATTTTTCTCCACTTAGCAATGATTTTCAGGACAATATTTTTCATCAAAAAAAATAAAATAAAAAATATGGGAATGTTTCGGCGAACCCTATCCTATGGGTTATTCCAATGAAGCTGTCCTATTAATTTATGTTTTTTTCTTTTTAACTGAAGAACCATGAAGCATAGTTTTGTATAACCAGGGCCACCGAGAGACAAGGCGTGCACCATGTTAGTTTTGTCGCCTTTCCTCCCTCCCATTATGCTAATTTTACTCTATGCACAATACTTTAATTTGAGCCGAGCCCATTGTTTCCGACTAGGCAGACATACCCATTCTGCGGCGTAGTGAAGAGTGTATTGTACTGAATACTTTTTTTTTTTTTTGCGTTAATAAAAATGTTTGAAGCGTACACTTCCGATACTCTTAATAAAAGATTCATGGATGTTCCTAAATTGTATTTTAAACTTACATTTTCTATTCAAATTTTATAGAAAAATACTTTTTGTCACTATTATTTCAATTGTTCATTTATAATTGCTGTTTTAATTTTTTTAAAACAACGAAGAGTTTCCCTTTCTCTTCGTTCGTTTTCATCGCTAAAATGAAATTGGCTGCTCCACTTCTGAAAAACTGAGACCCAAGAGGGGATGCAACGGCCCTGAAGAGTACGTGAAAAAAAAAGTATTATTAATTCATCTATTTCTTGTTGAATAATTTTAAATATTTTTTCGTTCCAAAATTTCATGTTCTAAAGAAAAAAAATTGAAAAAAAAAATCCCCCCCAAAAATTTTGATGGCGCAACTTGCGCCATAATCCCCCCCTGTGGGCACCCCTGATAAGAGCAGAAGAACTTCTTTAGATTTGTTTGAAATAGCTCTATTGATAAACCCAAGCATCTTATTGGCTTTGTTGCTAGCAATGTTGCACTGTTGGCTAAACTTTAAATCCCGACTTATTAAGACCTCCAGATCAGTAACTTTGTCTGCCTGACTAATGACTGAACCTTGCAAATAATAACTTGCATACTTATTTCCATGCCCTAAATGTAGTACTTGATATTTCCCAACATTAACAGCCATACCCCATTTATCAGCCCACTCCGTAATCAGTGGCGTGCAGATCAATATTTTTTAGGGGACTAGTTGGTAACGGTAAATTACGATACACAAAAGTAAAAGGATTTATAGATATATTATCTTCCCTATTATTATCAACTTCAGTGTTATGCTTCAAAGTTGATGAGCAACATTGCTCACTAAGATGAAAATCTATTCGAGTTTTACCAAAAGTTTTCAACTGAGTAATAGCTTGGTAGTGCCCTTGGGTTTTCTCGGGACGAATCGTTGCATCGTGGAAATTGCTCATATCTGAAAATCCATTGGCATTCCAGACGCCTTTTTCCTTTTCAAAAAGGAATCAGGGCCAGCAAAATATTTTTTTTCTTGACTTACAAGCAGTCAGTCACTTAACAGTCTCAAAGTAATCTTTCTAAAAATGCTGATTGTAATTTTTTAGCTTCGCAGATATTGCTAGGTCAGGAGTAGGCCTGCTCTGTGAAATTATTTGAGCTTTCTCTTGGTCAAGTCAAAGCTCCGAACGAATGGTTTGCGAGAACGTCCAGCAGGCAGCAATTCTCTTCCGAGCTCCGGGGCAGTCTGTGCTGTTGCGCATGCTCCTCAACTACGTCCAGTTGGGGACTTGTTTTTTTCGACCGAGTCCCCTTCCATTACAAAAGAAAAACACAATTCACGCAGCAAAATAACTTTGACTAGTGAATTTGTTGTTTCCTGAAGCTCACATAGAAACCTGTACACTAGGTAAGGAAACAAAAATTTATCCGTTGGTTTAAAAAATGCATGAAATAATCAAATAAGCTTTCGAGCGAACGCCAAGGATCTAACAAAGCTATTGCTATATGAGATCTGGGGAACAGGTTCTTAAGAGCTAGTCCCTCGGACAAGTCCATTTAAGACGTTGCATACAGGGGAGAAAGGGAAGGAGGTGCAGTAAAAGAAGTAGCGCTTTCTAATTAACTTGTTTTTCTGCTCACGTTTTTTCTTAATAAATTATTCTGCAAGGTAATTTTTTTGAAGGGGCAAATATTTAAGGGACCAGCCTAGTCCCTCTGGTACATGGGCGGCACGCCACTGTCCGTAACATGATCTAGATCCTCTTGCAGCTGATTTGCTTGTTCTTCATTTTCTACAGTCCCCATAACTTTGACATCATCAACAAAACAATTCATGTTCCCAGAAATATTTTTGTGAATATCGTTCATAAAAACAATGAACAAAGCAGGCCCTAACACTGATCCTTGAGGAACCCCGCTTAAAACCTCACTCCAATTAGAATAATTTCCCCTTACAACTACCCTTTGTTTCCTTCCAGTCAGACAGTTTTTTTACTCAAATGAAAGATTTCCCTCCTATTCCTATATCAGCTAATTTGCTCAGTAGAGCAACATGCGGTACCTTATCGAAAGCTTTTTGAAAACCAATGTAAATAACATCTACAGGCTTATTATTGTCCAAAGCCATGGTAACTTTGTCATAGAAATGTAATAAATTAGTTGCACAAGATTTACCTTTCCTGAAACCGTACTGAAAACTAGTCAATAGATTATTAGTCTCTAGAAAATTTACTATCTTAATTTTCATCAATGTTTCAAAAATTTTGAAAACCACCGAAGTTAGACTCACAGGTGTATATAATTTCCCGCACTCCCTTTAGACCCTTTCTTGAAGAGCGGTGTAATGTTAGCCAGCTTCCAGTCCTCTGGCACTGTCCCCGAATTATAAGAAGCATTGAAAATGTTTGCGATTACATCTGCTAATTCCTCTGCACATTCAACTAAAATTTTTGGATAAATATTATCTGGTCCCAGAGCCTTAGTCTCCTTAATTTTTTGCAAATGAAGTAAAACGTCATTCCTGGAAAATACAAAGTCCTCAAGCTGTACTATAGCTTGTGTCTTGTTGGTGTCAACTGTTGAGATACATTTATCGTTAAAAACACTCGAAAAAAATTTATTAAGAACATTAGCAATATCACTATCGTCCTGAATTAAAATTCCGTGCTCATCAACCAGTGGCCCAATATGACAATTTGGAACTTTCCCCGAATTAGCATATGCAAAAAACCTCTTGGGATTCCTGTTTATGTTATCTGCCAGTCTTTGCTCCAACTCTCTTTTCTGAATCCATACCAAATACTTAAATTTATGCCTTGCCTTACAATATTGGAGCCTATCTGCGCTGTGACCTGTTTCTCTAAACCTATGAAAAGCAGCTTGCTTGTAATTTAGAGCGTCTTCAGTTTCCCTGGAGAACCACATTGGCCAAATTTTAGTGTTGACACCCTTTCTCCTAAAAAAAAGGAACGTGATCCCCAACCGTATTCGCTAGATTTTCCTTAAACTCTGCCCACTGAAGATTCACATCGCTATTGTCCAAGCCAGAAGAAAATACTGCTTTCAAACTCTGCCTAAGTGCCACAAAGTCCGTATTTCTGAAATTGGGCACAAACCTAAAATTCTCTACTTTGTGCATATCAAATTTAATCCCAAACCTAATACTCTTGTGGTCACTATCTCCAATGTGTTCCCCTACACATAACCCATGAACAGAGCCTTCCATGTCGCAGAAAACTAGATCCAAAATCGCGTCCTGTCGAGTACCCTGAGTTACAATTTGATCTAAAAAACAGTCACCAATTACTTTCAAAAATTCCTCTTCTCTGCTATTACTATGGTAAAAATTATTCCAATCAATTCCTGGAAAATTAAAATCTCCCATTATAATGACTGACCCCTTGCTTGAAATGTCACTAATAATACTAAACATCTGTTCATCTTGACCCTGGCTTAAGTTGGGTGGCCTATAAATGTTCCCTAAACGTAGTTTATTTCCCTTATTGCTTATCAACTCTAGCCAAATCATATCAATCTCCTTAGGTTTATCATTAATTACCAATTCATTGCAAGTTAAAGTGTCTCTGACATAAAATAAAACCCCACAATCTCTTTTACCTACTCCATCTTGTCTAAACAAATTATACCCAGCAATAGATAATAAATCATCATCACATTTGGTAGCCCATGTCTCGGTAGCTCCAATAATATCCAACCTCTCGTCTATAATTATGCTTTTCAATTCTTCCATCTTGTTCCTAATACTACAAGCATTTGTATAAAAAACCTTAAGTAAGCCCATCTTGCTTTTATTTAATGCTGCACGATTATTTGAATCCCAAATGTTAAAATCTTTTCTCTTATTAGCCACCCTATTTCTGTTTCTACTAAAATTCCAATAGTTAGTACCCTTTCAAATTCTGCTCCTTAAACCATGCCCCCCATTCCAACTTAGTTTTTTGATTCTGAAGCCTTTAAAACCAAACCACTAACCATTTTGACACCCGTAGAGTTCAGGTGCAGGCCATCCCTAGCAATCCAATCGCATTTACATTTACTCCACACATCAATAAACCTGATACTACACTTAACGCAAATTTTCTTGAGTACCAGGTTCATATACCTAGCCCATTGGTTTAACCAACTCCTATGCACTCCATACCTGGGAAGCAAACCAACCACTTGGACATTTGCTGAACAGTTGGTTGCTTTGTCCAACAGGGAATCCCATTCCTTTGTAAACTCATCGTTGTTACTATGGCCTACATCATTAGTTCCCACCCACAAAGTAACTACATCCTCTTTATTAAATACCCCCTTCTTTTCAGCAACCCTATTTACATCTCTCACCCGAGCCCCTGACAAACAACATCTAGCCACCTTACGTCTAACTCTGCCTATTGAGTTTCCCACCTCACGCACCATTGAATCTCCAAAAATTATACCCTTTTTTTCCCAGTCAGTCGCCTCAGCAATAACTTTCCCCTTTACCTCTGGAATTTTCCCACTATCTAACACACAGCTAATGCCCACCTCCTTTTTACTAACTTCCTCCTTTACCTCTGGAACATTCCCACTATCTAACACACAGCTAATGACAACCCCCTTTTGCTAACTTCCCCCTTCCTCTCTGGAGTGTTTACCCCATCTACACGCCTACAACCTAATGCTAACTCACCCTCCAAAGTAAGCATCCTAACTCTGATTTCTGAGAGCTCAACACAGTTAGTGCATATGAAATCCTTCTCAGACTCATCCTTATGAATATGCATCATCTTATATGAATATGCTCATCTTATGAATATGCAAGAAATATCCTCCAGATGTCTATGAGATATCCAGAATATCCCCTGGATATCTCTGAGATCGCCGCGGGAAGTCTAGATATTTTTGAAGTCAGTGGGAGTCAAAAAGTTTCAACCTTTCGACCACTGGTAGATATTCATTTAGACATTCGGACATCTTATAGTCATCTTTTGTACTTGGCTCATCTCTAGTTCTATAGCTAGTGGATCTCTTATAGATGACTTTTAAAGATAGGTGGTTGTCTGGGCAAATGCTACTGACATTAGTGCATATGAATGGTAAATTTTAAAAAGAAGTGTACTTGAATACAATTATTTCTGCTACTGGCAACTTGCATTATTTCAGATGACTTTCCTCATTTCTTTGTCTACATTATAAATCTTTTTAAAAAATTGATTTATTCTACTTTCTAATAATTATTTGAGTTTTAGAAACAGTGAATTAACACTAAAAGTGTGTAAACACTCCATCTTTATTTCCTTGTTTAATGTTTTGAGATAAGAGAATCTTTTTAAAGACACTTTGACTCGCTTGATTGCTTGGTTACATTTTTTGAGTATCAGGCCCATCATTTCAAAGTTTTCTACGGGAGGGGGGGAGGAGTGTACGATTAATGCATTTTATGGGGGGAAACACACAAAATACATGTAAAATGCAGTTACATTATGTTTTTTATCCAAGGGGGTTGCGCGATCACTCCCCCCCCCTGATCGAGCAAATAACGGGACTGTGTACTATGTTGGGATGATAAGTTATTTAAAAAATAAATTTGTCACAGTCAAGTCAACTAAAAACGGAGCAGAAATCAGTTGTTTTGCCTTTTTTTTTAGTGGAAAAATTCGATTTCAACGACACGAAATAAACTCGAGTTATAATTTTTGTATGTAATAAATAAAAAAGTCAGATTTACGAACTTACCAAATTTGAATGAAAACAAATTTTTCAAAAACGTTTTGGGGCAAGTGTCACACACACAAGAGTAACATAAAATGCGCAAATTACACCATATTAGTATTTAAGTTATTTTTAATAAAAACTCGACACATATAAGCACGTCACTGATGCGTGTGACATGTCCACCCACATAAAGATCGCAAATATTCTTATTGAAAAGAGAAACTACGAAACATCAAATCACATGGTTACTTTTTTGATGTATGAAATATGATTGTTTACTATGGGCGCAAACGCTGGCTTTGGCGTGAGACTTAAAACTGATAACTGCGCCAATTTGGCAAGCAATGATCAATGAGGTTGCGCCCCAAATAGGTGACTTCAAAATGTAAACAATGTTCAAGAGGATTATGAAATGTTAAAAACAAACAGAATATATGAACAATCTAGTTTCACTTTTCTAAAATATGGACCGTGGACCATTCATCGATAATCTTACTTTGGGAATCGTAAAGTATTTCGGTAATGGTTTTCGAATTGTATGCTTCATTTTTAAGAGACATTTAAAAGTATTAATAATTTCAGTATGCAAGCTTTACATTTTAAGTAAATCTTGTTTTCCCTACAAGATTGTAAAAAGATTTTCAGAAAGATTTTTTTTTTTTAGTTTTAAGTGCTTCTACATTCATATATTTTGTGAGAATTTCTCAATACTTGAAGAGTAATTCCAAACTGACACTTGATAATTTAACCTTTTTACATGCAGGATAAAGTATATCCCAGAGCATGGCCCCACAAGACTTGAGTGGGGCCATCATGCTCAGAGTTAAATTTTAGTAGAATAAAACAGATGTAGGATGTAATGTTTCCCAAAACTTTGGGGGGATTTGAGGATAAAAATCCCCAGTTCCAAAAATACACAAGTTTATCCCTTTTCTCTCATAATAAATGACAAAATTTTTTTAACTATATCCAAATCGGATTTTTTTCCCCTCCTATCCATACCACTGTATGAGCATTTGATTTCCTTTGAAGGATTTTATTGTGAAACAGGTGACAAAGATCATCCTGTTAATGGACAAAAACCTGTACACCAATGAGTGTATCACAAAACGTGTCTCATGCCAGTGGCGTAACCAGGGAAGGTTTAAGCCCCCCCCCCTCCCCCAAAGTCCAGTCGAGTTCAAATTAGCCACCCAGAAGGAATTTCCGGCTGTGCTAACTGTCTGATGTGCATAAGAAAAGAAATTCATGATTAATTCCCATTCAGGAAACCAGTATAATTGGTAAAATCTTTCCATTTGAAAAAACAATTGATAGAATGTATCAGTTATAATTTGTTTCTTCCATTATGATAACTGTAAACTGAAACTATGTATACATACAGATTTGTGCAATTTTGTGCTGATATTGCAGTCAGAGTCTACTCGGTAACCCAAAGTCCCAAGGGACCGACTAAAACCTTGGAATAATGGAAACTTCCCACAGCCTTCTCAAGAGTTAGGGAGTCGATGAAAATTTCAAGGCAAAAAACTATTTGAGTTATAAGCAGTGACGCAGCCAGAGAAACTTTCTGATGGATTTTCAGAATCAAAACTTGTTGCTTTCATTCAATTGCTGAGTTCATTTATTTCTAGTGTGAAAAAATTAGTCAATATATTTTACTAAATAGCTTCTATAGCTCAGTAATTACAGTAAACTTCCGATTATCCACGGAATTGGGTGGCACAAGTGCCGCAGATAATTAAAATCATGGATAAACCGCAAACGATCTAAAATGAGGTAAAAATTGAACTTCCTCAGAAACATAGCTGCATTGATGCATAATACTTTCTTCAAACAGTGAAAATATGTAGAGTACAGTAAAAATGTTTTGTATTTTTGCACAATAGAACTTAACATCAAAAAAACATGTGTATGTATAATGAAGAAAGCACAATAAATAAAGAAACAGAAACAACCAAGTTTATTAAAAAAAATTCTACAAAAAAAACAGCCATTGGTATTTGCTTTTTACTGCCAAAATATGTGTTCCTGATTGTTAAATGAATCCCGGATAATCCGCCCTACTTGCGAACAATTGAGAGTTTATTGTATTCATTTATGTCACTTACTTAAAAATAATTAATAATTCTTATTGATATCTCAAAGACTTCAACAGTAAAGGAAAAGGGAGGGAAATCACAATACATTTTTTAATTACCTTTATTTCAATTTTATATCCAGTTTTCTTCGGGAGGGGTTTTGCCACATTTTTAAAAAAAAAACCTTTTCAGATATATTAGTCATTGGGAATCTATGTAAAAACTAAACTAAGACATTTAATTTTGCTTCTATAATCATGAAATAAAAATTCTAAATCCAAGAGGGATATGTAATAAACATTCATGGAAAAATGTTAATTTGTTTAGCTTTTTTCTTTTTAAATCTGGCATGTAGCGTAACAGCACCAGTAACAGACAAGGGGCCAGTAGCAGACAGTGGTACGTTTGGATTTAAATAAATAAAATTTTAGGTGGATAAAACTGATGTTGCTGCGATGCATGAATACGGTGCAACCATCTGGTGTTGAGCCACCAGAGTGACTCAAAAAACACCAGACCAGAGTGAATTTTATGAGCCAGTTGGTATTTACAAGGCAGTGGTGGAAGGTTATGAATATCCACCATGAGTTCTGTCGATGTTTCATGTTCATTTAAATTTAATAAGGTTTTAGATCTAAAAATAAATAACTTTTACACATTTTAAAGAGAAAAGGGGAATTTTTTCCGTTACTCATCCTTTCCTCATCCTATCTATTATTTGGTATCATCAGAATTGTCAGTGTCTGTTATTGGGGGTCCGACCTTTTTTCGAAATTGAGCAAATAAGAATAGAATTAACTCATTCAGAGGATCCAGAAGCAGCCAAACGTTAGAAGTAATGTAGTTGCATGAAAGAGAAATAATTTTCAAAGGCTGAGAAAATTGAGTTAAACTGAGAGGGATGTCTTAAGCATGTCTGTTACTGGTGCTGTTACACTACATGTCGCTAAAAATCAAGATAACAGGAGGATCATTTTCTGAAATGCAAGCTAATAACGGTTTCAATCTCCCAATGAGAATTGAGAAGAAGCGACAGAAAATTTGGTCTTAGTTAGAACATGGATACCTAATGAGTCTAACCAGGGGTGCCCACCTGAGGGGTCATGGCGCAGAGTGGGCCATTGAAATTTTTTGGAGGGTTTGTTTTGAGGGACATTTTTCCTTTTTTGGGGGGGCAGGGGCACGTGCTTTTGTGAGGGTCTTTGCAATATTTGGGGTGGGGGGTGCCCTTGCTCTTAGGGGGCGTAGGCACATCTGAGTCCAACTCTTGGCAAGGGTTACTTCTTATAGAGTTAAAGACAGTAAGAAAAAAAAGCTAAAAAGTACATCAAATTGAAAATAATTGAAAATTCTTTAATATCAATATAAAAACATATCAAACCACATTTGAGGCAGTGAGGTGGCAAAGGGATGTAAGGAGCAAAATTAAAAATTTGGAGATAACCAGTACACATGGTAGGTGAACCTCTCCTCTGTCTTGGGGCAAGAGTAGTAGCCCTGGTAGTTGCTGCTATACAGCATGATTTAGAAAAACATTTCAATGGAAGCCTACCTATTATGTTATCTTTAAACGTGTTTTACTCAAAATTTTAAAATGTCCATTTACATCCCTTTGGTTCTCGCTGCCTCATTTGACAACTCCAAAAACATGCCAAAATTTCCACACTGACTTCCATGAAAAGGAAAGAGATCAAGCATCACATTCAGGGCAATTGATATTTTTCTGACCTTTTATCGAGCAATCACATTGCTTATTGTTCTCATTTGAGTTTGAATTCCTATGATTTTGTTCCCCCCCCCCCCGTTTCCCTCTGCAGCACCACCGAAGACTGGCCTCACGATGCTGCTCCTCTAGCGAAAACAGTCTTCAGGTTGCGTCCATATCCTACACACACACGCATACATACACAAACCTACGCACTCACACACATACACACACTCCTACATACAAACACCTACACAAATACACATACTCAAACACACGCCTGCATACACACACACACTCGTGATTGCGAAAAACATAATTTGAATTCCAGATGTCGAAAATTCAAATTAATTTTTTGTTTTATTTATTTATTAATTTGGTTTGCCATAGTGCCATTTCATGCACATGTGCAGCATATGCAGCACAGGACCCAGGGCCGGATTTAGGGGAGGGCAGGCCAGGCTACTGCCCCGGGGCCCTCACGATAAAATTTTTACAAAATATCCTAACTTTCACGGGTCGAAAATATCGAATATATACATATAATCAAAATATCGGATATTTTCAAACATATGATGATCTTTTCGAACCCTGATTAGGGGCCTCCACTCCTTCGTTCCCCCGGGGCCTCCACACTTCCAAATCCGGCCCTGACAGTACCCTATCCTCCACCCAAACCTCCGATATTATATTATAAAGACACCAGAGCACTAATAAGGTTAACCATGCCATTAAACCACCGAAGGCAGCTAGTATTTAAAAATATATATATACTATTTTGCTGTTTTATTTATGCTGACTATTAAAGGTAAATTAACAAATATAATTTTTCATAGAGAAGCTGCCTTGTGTAAAATCAACTGTAATTGCTGAAAAATGTCATGTATCTGAAGCTGCAATAACAGCATGGGAACAAGTAAGTGACTGATGCTTTTTAATTTAGTTTGAAAACTTGGAAAAAAACATACACGAACACCTTTTCAAAATTTAATTTTTGGATGTTCAAAGACAGTTTAGAAATTCAATGGTGCTATAGACAAAATAATGACTAATTTGCTATTTTTGCTTTATATACATTTCTGTTTGTATTTATCACAACTGAAATGTTCGCTTTTGTTCAAATAATAGTGCATTTAATTTGTCTCTACATAAACTTGTTTCTAATCTCATGCACAATTATGCCAATATTGTTATTAAAATTAATTTTAAAATATTTTTATTTCTACTATTTTTGTACACTGCCATGGGAAAGTAAAATGTGGTATCTGTAGAAATAGGTAAATGATATATTCAAAGAAACATGTTTCGCTTTCCATACTAACAATAGAAAGATGTTGGAATCTGGCGGGGGGGGTTTTTTTTTTATTATTATTTTTTTAAAAAAGTAAAATAGACATGATAAAAACGCAAAAAAAAAAAAAAAAAAAAAAAAAAAAGAGAAAAATTTGCAGACACTGTGTTTTACTCTCCACAGCAGTATAAATGTATACATTGGCCTCTTCAATAAGAGAGAGGATTATCTCTATTTTGGATATTTGGCGGATTTTGTCTATTTTTTTAAATAATGCCATTTGCAAACCCATAAACTTTTTTTTGTACTTTTTTTTTAAATTTCCTCTTTACATCTGATTCTTTCTCTTTAATTTAAGCTGATTGTCATTGAAATTTGTTACCATTGACAATCTGAAAATTGCAATTGAAGTATCTGACCCATTTCACCCCATGGTGGGGTGAAATGGGTTTTAATGTGGTGAAATGGGTCATTGCAATAGAAACATACAATAACTACGAAATTATTACCAAAACATGTACAATAGCTGGAAATAAATTATTTCCAATGAACCGTTAATTTATTTTTACTTATTCAACACCAAAATATTTTGAACTAAAACTCGAAAAATATAATGTCCACAACAATCGAATTCTGCTTGTTCAATGTCTTCAGAATTTGACATTTAGAAACTGTCTGTATCTTCCTACTCAGGGAAGATGTAGTATTTGCCTGAGTTGGCTTTCATTGAAAATTTACGCTGTTGTAATCCTGGTCATTGACATCTGTCAAATGATCAACAAATTCTTTCGATGATTTCTTGCCCTTGTATCGGACAAGAGCCCACTTCCAAGAGGTATTGGTTCTTGCTTAACTAACTCAGACATTTCTTCATCCAAGAGTTGGGTTTCAATCGGTTGCCGCTTCTTAGAAGATATCCTGGCTCTTGCTTTCGTGAGCAATTCTGGCTTCCTGTTACATAAGTGACATGCCAACCTTTTTACAAAATTCCTGGCCCACTCTATGCCAAGAGTGCTACAATTGCATTTTTCAGAATTGGTCTTTATGAAATCCTTAGTAACAATGATTGTATCTTTCTATCAAATGGGAAACCACACTTTGTAGAGCTGAAGCAATACATCTTTCTTCTTTTTCACTTAGCGTTGTATGTCTATTATTCTGTTGTGCTGTATCTCTCGAACCTTTTCGACTTTGTGTGTTGGAGACCGATCTCCTCGGTATTTCTCTTGGCATATTATATTTCCTTATAGTTGCAGGAATTGCTGAAGCACCTTGAACTTCAATTAGTGCAGCCTCTAAATCTGAGAGTGAATATTTCCTTTCCCTTTTTCTTTTATACACCCCAGGCATTTTCATTGAATAATTAAAAAATTTGAATTAGAAAAGTAGGTAGGAAATAGGTTGTAAATATGGATGGCAAGTTTAGCTTTTGAATTCTACACATTAATAATATATACTTTATTTTTGCTACACTTAAAAATCTTCTAAATCTCCTTTTAAAAGCTATTTATTGATTTCAAAAGTCAATTTAATCTCATTAGGAATTAAAATTCGCTAAGCCTAACTATGCCCCATTTCACCCTACCACATGAAAATAAACAAAATAAGAAAGAATTGATACTTTTCTTACCTGTTTTTTGCAAATTGTAGATGAAAGTCTGTTCTAACTGATAACACTTGAGAAGTTCAAGAAAAGAAAAATGTATAGTAAGATCTTAAGAAGTTTGTCAGGCTTCCTAAAAATTCACATGTGACTTGAGAAAAAAAATGTCAATGTAGTGCTCCCAGCAATTTACACAGAAACAGTTTTAACAGTCATAATTGTAACCAAAAAGCCCCTCATAACTTGTGTAAAGTTTGAGAAAAATTCAGCCAGACCAAAAATTTTTATTAATAAAAATACACAGTATGACCCATTTCACCCCACCTGACCCTAAATGAAAGTAAGGTTTCAAAGAAATTCTGGAAGGAAGTCTGTGGCGGACCTGCGTCCAGGAGACCCCCTAGCACCTACAGCTTTGAAATTTTGTACAAAATTACTTCGAGCCCTGGGGTGTGCACCTGGGGTTTTTTTTTTTTTAATTTGACGTAGTTTTTTTTTTTTTTTTTGTAATTAATTTTTTTAAGCTTAAATTTTGCATAAATTGCCTAGTAAAGGGTTGAAAAACTACTTGCACATATTAATGTTATATATCATTGGAAAGCGTAGAATTTTCCACGTCCTATGCAATTTGTTCCAATGCTCTAACTTAAATATGGAGGGAGTTATTTGTGTTTTTCGCTCGAACTTTTTAGGCTTAGCTAAAATTTAAGCACTACTTTCTTCATTAAATATATCAGTAAAAAGCAAAGAAATTGTCCCACAGTTTTCTTTTTGACACCACTGGAAAGAGAGACTTTTTATACTCCAGATTGAACTTGACCTATGGTCGAAAAACTAGGATTCTATCTCCAAAAGTAAAAAAGTTACAAGCCGTTAAAAATCAAGTTAGAATAATCTCATCTCCATTAAAAGTATTGATGTTTTATTTGGCGGTGCCATAGTTACGTCTTTTTGATTTGCGTGTTTCTTTTTTTCTTATTCACAAACTTTAAGGGTTTCAATTTTAACGGAAAATCTTAGACTCAACTCAATTCTAGCTCCGAGCTAGAGATCAAAATACATTACTAGAGACCAGGAATATGAAAGCGACTTTTCAAATGTACAAAACTGCAGTTTTGCAATGCTCAGGAGCCCCTTAGCCCTTACGGCTCTGCAAGTTGGTGCAAGTTATTTTGAAACCCGGGGAAGGGGTGCTTTTTTATCCAAAGGGATAAAAAAGCACCCCTTCCCCGGGCATCCATAATGCGTTTTGATGTTTTTTTTAATTGACACTTTAAGTCTTTGCGAATCAAATAAGATTACGAAACAATATTTGGTGGTTGGTGAGCGTTAGCGAGCAGGGGGCAGAGCCCCCTAGTATTATAAAACAAAATATCCCCATTTTACAATTCTAAAATACTATTTTGTTATAATATTAAATATTTTGCAATACTTTCATATCAAGTTTAGTTTTAGATATTGGTTATGTAAGAGAATATAAATGTACTGCTTTGTCTTTAGAAAAATTCTGTTCTGATGCCTCAAGACCTAAAAAACTTTTATCTAGCTACAGATGGATTACAAATTAAGTGGCACTGGAAACAAAGAGGTATTTTACATTTCTATAATGTTTTGTTTTGCTTCTATAATTGCAAATTGGCTACATTATGCAGCTTAAAATTTTAGGTGAAAACACTTCAATTGGAGTCATTGAAATTGCCCGCTTAAGTCATTTGAAAAGCATAGGACCCAAAAGACCAAGTACAAACTCTGAATTACCTAGTCTTGTTGACGTTGAAAGTGATTCTGAAGGTAAAATTTTCATTAGCATTTATATTTAAAATAAATCCTTATGCATTTACACAAGTGACTGAATATTTTTGATGATGAGTCATTACTCATAATTAATCAAAACTGCAAACATATCTACTCATTAGTTCTCAAATTGACAAGATAGTGTCACAAGCATTCTAAGGGTCATTAAATTAGTTTAAAGAGAATTGAGAGAGAGGACTTAACCTGTTCAGGCTCCCTTTGATCCACCAGACAGCTTAGTGGTGCATCCATAAGTTGTTGCTGGTATATATATTGCTCATTTGGAAGAAGAATGTCACAATAAGAAGAAATGAGATTTTACAGGGGAAATGTTTGAAGTTGAACTTTTCCAGCAATTTGCATTAAGAAAAGTAAGTTTGCTGTGCTCTCCAGTGGTTAATATTCAAACAAAAAATCTGTCATTATTTTCCAAAGAAGATAGCGTCCATTGGAGGCCTTTATGCGAAAAAAAAAGAGAAAATTAAAAATTTTGTATTGTGACACTCTACTTCCAAACGAGCCATATATACACAGTGGCTGGTATATATAGATATACATACACACTACAGGAGGGGGGGGGGGCGCAATCTGCCCTAGGTGTCACCCTTGCTAGGTATGCCACTGATATACATATGTGTGTGTGTACATATTTTTTGCATACTAATTTGCATCATTCGTGCTTCTATGTAATTTGGTATTTATGTGTTTTGGAAGAAAGCTTCATATACCCTTTTTTTTGGGGAGGGGGGCGTTTTTTTTTAATTTTTTTTTGTTAAGCCTGAATATGTGGTGAATGTTTATGTTTCATATGCTTTTTGGGATATGTAAGTTGTTTACTATGTTTATTGTCTGTAATGTTTTTTTTTTTTTTGGTTTTTTTTTTGTTTTTGCATTTTTCTGTGCAATTTTTGCTCATTTCAGTTTTTATTATTATTACCTTTTTTTTAAATATAATTTTGAAGTACTGTTTATTTGGTTTATTTTTCATTGTTTAGCGTTAAATTCATTTTCTAGCTTTGCCTACCAGTGGTATTTTTTGTTTTAGGTATGGGTGTTGCTTGGTGAAAGAAAATAGAAGTAATGGAAGTTGGTGGGTCTGCTGTGACATGTGCCAAATGTTAAGCAAAATTGAAGGAAGTGCTGTTTGAGCTTCTGAAATTAACTACAGTATGCTCACGGATTATATGGAATTGGCAAATGTTCAGTTAAGAGGAGAGGGGAAAAAGTAAAAATTTAGAGGCTATCAAACGTCTGCAAAAGCTGGCATCCCTGAAAACTAATAAATGCTTCTAATATCCGCCTGTAAACCAAATGTTTGCTTTTCCATCCAGATCCAGTCGGTTGTGAGACTGTATATTTGTACGAATGGCTCCAATGGCAGACTCACGATCCAAGATACTAATTTTGGAGGGGAGGGATCGGACGTTTACTAAGGACTGAAATTGAGGATTTTACTTCAGAATAAAAATGCCTTTTGGACAAAAAAAGCAAACTTTTCGACTGATGTTGAAGTAATTGAATTGCTTCTCGGAGAGAACTACGGAGAGCACAGTCGTTAGTTAAGTCAGTGTGCCTGGAGCATGAACCTGGTTATTGAGAAAGTTAAGAAACTATAAAATGTGTCAAATCCTGTTTATGATTGGGTAAAGTTCTTGTAAGCATGATCATGTTACTAGGGATAGTCTGTATTCAGTGTCGGCATTCTTTTCAATTTTCTTATTTACTTTTGACGTTCTAAGTAAATAAGAAAATAAAGAAAAATTAGTTCATTTGGCCGATGTGGTTCTCCAGGGAAACTAAAGACGCTCTAAATTACAAGCAAGCAGCTTTTCATAGGTTTAAAGAAACTGGTCACTGTGCAGATAGGCTCCAATATTGTAAGGCAAGGCGTAAATTTAAGTATTTGGTACGGATTCAGAAAAGAGAGTTGGAGCAAAGACTAGCTGATAACATAGACAGAAATCCTAAGAGGTTATTTTGCGTACGCTAATTCAGGGAAAGTTCGAAATAGTCATATTGAGCCACTGGTTGATGAGCACGGAATTTTAATTCAGGACGATAGTGATATTGCTAATGTTCTTAATAACTTTTTTTTGAGTGTTTTTAACAATAACTGTATCTCAACAATTGACACTTGCAAGGCACAAGCTATAGTACAGCTTGAAGACTACTTTCCATGGATGACATTTTACTTCATTTGAAAAAAATTAAAGAGACTAAGGCTCCGAGACCAGATAATATTTATCCATTTTAGTTGAATGTGCAGAGGAATTAGCAGATGTAATTGTAAATATTTTCAATGCTTCTTATAACTCGGGGACAGTGCCAGAGCATTGGAAGCTGGCAAACATTACACCGCTCTTCAAGAAAGGGTCTAAAGGGAGTGCAGGAAATTATAGACCTGTGAGTCTAACTTCGGTGGTTTGCAAAATTTTTGAAACATTGATAAAAATTAAGTTAATAAATTTTTTAGAGACTAATAATCTATTGACTAGTTTTCAGTACGGTTTCAGGAAAGGTAAATCTTGTGCAACTAATTTATTACATTTCTAAGACAAAGTTACCATAGCTTTAGACAATAAGAGGCCTGTAGATGTTGTTTACATTGATTTTCAAAAAGCTTTTAATAAGGTACCGCATGTTGCTCTACTTAGAAAATTTTCATTTGAGTAAAAAACTGGCTGACCGGAAGGAAATAAAGGGTAGTTGTGGCGGGAAATTATTCTAAATGGAGTGAGGTTTTAAGTGGGGTTCCTCAATTATCAGTGTTAGGGCTTGTTTTGTTCATTGTTTTCATGAAGGATATTCATGAAAATATTTATGGGAACACGAATTGTTTTGCTGATGATGCCAAAGTTGCTTGGATTGTAGAAAATGAAGAACAAGCAAATCAGCTGCAAGAGGATCTAGATCATATTACGGAGTGAGTCGATAAATGGAGTATGGCTTTTAATGTTGGGAAATGTCAAGTGCTACATTTAGGGCGTGGAAATAAATGTACAAGTTATGATTTGCAAGGTTCAGTCATTAGTCAGGCAGAAAAAGTTACTGATCTGGGCGTCTTAATAAGTCAGGATTTAAAATTTAGCCAACAGTGCAGCATTGCTAGTAACAAGGCCAATAAGATGCTTGGGTTTATCAATAGATCTATTTCAAACAAATCTAAAGAAGTTCTTCTGCCCTTATATAGAAGTTTGGTAAGACCTCATTTGGAGTATGCTGTTCAGTTTTGGTCTCCTTATCTTAAGAAAGACATTAATGTGTTGGAAAGGGTTCAAAGGCGGGCTACAAGGCTAATAAGTGGACTTTCCCACTTAGATTATGATTCCAGGCTTAGAAGGCTAAAAATGTACAGTCTTGAGCAAAGAAGAGACCGAGGGGACATGATTCAGCTGTTTAAATTTATTAAAATGAAAGATGTTACAGGGCTGAAGTTTAGCACTGAAAACAGTACAAGGGATCATTGTTTTAAGCTATTTAAATCTCAGGCTAACATGGATATTAGAAAAAATTATTATTATAGCAGAGTAGTGGAACCTTGGAACAGCTTAAAGGAAGAGGTGGTAATGAGCAAGGGAGTAGATAGTTTTAAAAGGGCCATTGATCTTCACTGGGATTGCAAATTGACTAGGACCAGCCTAGCTGAGCCCAGAGCCTGTTGCTGATCCTCACTTTTGTATTTGTATTTACTAAAAGGGAAATGTCAATATTATTTGATATCCTACCTTCATGCTAAAGACTAGTTCAATTCAGGGAAATAAATTTATCAAAAACTATAAGAACTGCAATTTGGTGTAGAATTTTCATTAATAGGAATTTGTAGTAGGATGTATTAGAAGGATCTTTTTGAATTCAACTGTAAAAGCACTAAAATTATTTTACTGGGCTTATTTAGTCTTTGTTTAAAAACACGCTATTCCTTTGTATGTATTAAACTATGTTAAATTTAAATATTTTGGGATGGAACATTAAAATTTTCAATGTTACTGCTATTTACTTGTGTTTAGCTAATGTTGTACTAATGGGACGGGGGGTCTTGAAAAAATAATAATTTTTTTTTTTTTTTTTTTTTTTTTTTAAATCAAATTTTCTTTATCAATGCAAGGCTTTATAAAAACCCTGTATAATTCATGGAATTTAAACATTCAACTTTCAAAACTTCTTTTCAGTTTCCCGAAATCATATCAAATGGAGCTGACTCCTTTTTGCTACAAACCCTTCAATTATTATTTCATCATTTTTTCACATTTCATAACTTTGTTAAGATCATTTTTAAGTTTATATGAACCAAAGCAGTGTTTTAATAGTTATTGCCCCCTTTTTTTTTCTGGGTTGTTCTTCTTAAAGTTTTTATTGTATTTTTCTTCTAGAATTATGTAATGGTCATCTGAAACCAAAGTTTAAAGATGGATGCAAAGTATTTGTTCTTGATCACTGCCAAGGAGCTGGAAAAAGTTGTTTAGTGTATCCTAAGAAAAAAGGTTTGTATGATATGATGCATGCAAATATGTACCCTATAAAGTCCATTTTTTCAAATGTACTGACCTAAAATTGGCAAAAGACTTAAGATGTGAACAATGAAAGTTAGTTATGTATTGAATGTGATACATAACATTATGAATATTAAATGCTAAAAAGAAGAAAATTGTTTTTGTTTTAGGGTTCAATTTGAATTAAAAATATATTTTATTATTCTTATGCTATGCTTTATTGTTGACAAGTGTCCCTTTTTACGCTTACATTTTGATATGTAGCTGAAGCCACCTGGCTGAAGGGGAAAACTAATTTTCAGGCAGTGGACTGTATGTTGAGATTTGATGACTGCATTGGTGAGTCATGGGTAAAACAAATAAACAATTTATTTACAATTTATAAATCTTCAAATCGCTTGGTGCTAAACTGGACTGAGATGACTATGTGTAGGATTTACCTTCTAATTAATCTTGTTTAATACCATGTTAGGGACAATTTATTAATTATGTAGGGGTCCCGAGGGGGAGGGGAAAAAATCCCCACATACCCTTACTAACGGAGGGAGGGGTCAGTCCCCATTCTTACGTAAGATTTTCCAAGTCGAAATTCTATATTAGAAATTGCGCGGTCAAGTGGTTTGGCAGGGATCCTATTTCATTTGCTTCTGGAAGGTAAAAAATGTATTAGGATAAACTGTTTTTTACTTGTTTTTCAAAGAATGAATAGTGTAAAATATAATAAAAGAATCGTACTGTGTATGGTATGTCTTATTTTTAATTAGTATTGCATCATGTACAAAAAATATTTGTCGAAAAAACATCTAGTCTAGATTCCTTTTAGTAAATATTTCTTTGCACAAAAAAAGGTTTTAAAATTTTTTCAGTTATAGTGAATTGATAATGATTCCAGTGATGTGAGATTCATTATTTTATTATTGCGAAAAACAAAATAGAATCTTACGTAAGATGGGGGGGGGGGGGGGTAAAAAATCTTACTTCCTTTTACATGGGAGGAGGGGGTCAAATATTGTCAAAATTGTTCTTAGATAATTAATGAATGGCCCCTTAAACTATTCAGGTTGGTTAGGCACCAAACAAAGTAACTCATCCCCAAGTGCATATCCAAAGGGAATGGAGGACACCCCTCCCCATCCCCATCATTTTGAATTAAATATTTTATAAATATATTTATTTCAATAATGCAGCTAAACACTAAATTTTTTAGTGTAAAGTATAGAAGTTTGACACCTTTGATTTGCAATAAAAAAAATGTTTGTATTACCCCCAAAAATTTTATGTAAAAAATTCATTATCCTATTCAACACTTACACCAGGCTTACACTTAACACCTAATTTAAGCTTCTTTTATTTATTTATTTAGATATAATTTTATTACCTTGCACTATATTTGATTTTGCCATGCCAACATTTAAGTGTATAATTGTTCTTTTTATAAACACAGTAATTAGTTTATAGTTATTTACTTTTTTTTTTTTTTCTTGTCTTTTCAAATCTTTAAAAATTATTTTGTAGATACTTCCACTGACAGTATGCAAAGTGCTTCAATTTGGTTTTTAGACAGAGCTCTGGATTTCCATTTTTTGACTTCTGATTTTGTTTCTTATTATCGACTGGCATTGGCACATTTAGGTATACCACAATGGCAACTGCTTTTCACACCCTATGGTCCTCCAGCAAGAACAAGGGTAAATATCGCCTACATTATAAATTTCTAAGATTAATTACTTGATTAATCAACCATAGTTTAATTGAAACAATAAGTGTTTTAGATGTTTAATATTCAAAAGAGAAGAAAAATAAGGTATAACAACGTCAGAACAAACAACGTAAGTAGAAGCACAAATTTGTAAATTACCGCAGACACGTGTTTCGGCAAAAAAATAATGAGCAAGCTCATTATTTTTTGCATTGAAAAAGGCGTTCCCTGTAACGCCGAAACACGTGTCTGCGGTAATTTACAAATTTGTGCTTCTACTTACGTTGTTTGTTCTGACTTTACTATTCAGCACAAAGGTATTTATTTATCTTATTAAGGTATAACAACGTTTAACAGCATAAAATTGCAGATTACTGCAAGTAATATAAAATTTTGTGTGATTAAACATTGTTGTATCTCATTTTACTTTTCAAGTATAAAGGTTTCGAGGGTGAGAAAGAAATATTCCACAATTACTTCCGAGAAAAGGTATGTTTTTAAACATTTGTGCATTAACATTTCTTGCAGGTCAAATTTACCTGCACTGCGGTTCTAGGTACAGTAATTGGAAAAAGAACAAAAAAATATTTTAGTTAACTAAGTTTACAGCTTATGCATATTTTATTGGTTTATAATCCAAGGTCAACATGATGCAGTTCTCGGTATATCAAAAGTTTTGCAGTTTTAGTGTTAATGCACTCTGCAAACAAAAAAAAAGTCATTATTAAAACTGCACAATTATAACTATCCAGTGGTTGGAACTAACAGGCTACCAGTTTCGAAACTACTGCAGTAGCTAATAAGATTTTTTGTAGTTTGTAGTGTGGTGAATAGCTCAATACAAAAATATGAGAAATATATATGGAAATGCTAATTTGAAAAACTTTGAGCAATCCATAGGTGGAATTTGATAAGGATGCAAAGCAATTGATGTTAATGATGCTACCAACTTAACATTTTTACTATTAAGCTTAATACTGTTCAGTCCCGACTTACGCAAGGGATGCATTCCAAGACTCTTCGCTTAAGTTGAAATTTCATGTTGTATACAATTAGGTAGGTATACAATTTTTTTTAGAATCATGCAAGACTCTTTTAGGCACTTATAAACACTCCTAAAACTTCTTTAAAGCCTTCCGCAACTGTACTTCACAGTTTCTTACATAAAGAACAAAACTTTTACTGTGCTTGAAAAATAAAACAAGCTGTTTTATTCAACATGAAATACTTTACGATGCACAAAATGAATGATCAATGGGGAGGTAAAGACTTTAATAAAACGACACGCTGCACACAGTATGAGGTAATAATAAGATGCTGCACTATAACAGTACTGTGCCGTAGATATGCATTAAATGATATTTATGAGTTAAAAATGAAGATGATGGTGCTCTGTGGTGAGATCGTTGTCTAATATATTTTTAAATACGGTAGCTTTGCCTTTTTTTTATAACATTTCCATTTATGGCAACAAGCCCCTCTTCCCAATCTGTTTAATCCACAATGCAAGAGCAGCTTCCATTTTCATATACTTTACTCAGACTCTGCAAGCTTTAACACTGAAACTAAGTTCTGAACTTTAATGGATATCTTTTTGTTTTGACTTTTAATTGTACGAATAGAAGATGAACTCATATTCATTGTCGTGCTACCGTGACGTTTTGTAGTTGTTCAAGCATATCGAGAATCTTAACACTTTTTTTTTTGTCAAAAACTTTCTTTTTCCTCCCATCTTCAAAAACTTTAGATGAAACACTGCACTAAGATGTCATTATATCAACTTCAATATTTAGAATGAAAAAAAGGTTAATGAAAGATACTGAGCGGTTATTTGATGAACTAACAGAGAGATGTGTAGACTAAATTGAAGTTGATGTTAAAGGAATGTAATAATATTCATGAAATCAGTATTTAGTAGCCAATAACAAAGCCGATACTTCCTTCAGAAACAATTTGTGTGGTGGAAGAAGAATTCGCGTTAGCTATAAATTCGTTACTCGTGAGACATTCTCGTTTTAGTCATTTCGCATAAGTCAAATCTCGTTGTAGCGGGAGTTGACTGTAAACACTTTTGTGCTGAAAAGTAAAGTAAGAAGTAACTATGTCAAAAAGCACAAATTGCAGATTACTGCAGACACGTGTTTCAGCAATACAAGGAACGCCTTTTTCAACGTGAAAAGTAATGAGCTTATGGATGAAAAGACATTGGATTTCTTTTCATCCATAAGCTCATTACTTTTTGCATTGAAAAAGGCATTCCTTGTAACGCCTAAACATGTGTCTGCAATAATCTGCAATTTGTGCTTTTTGACATTGTTATTTCTTACTTTAATCTTACTATTTCTTTGCTTTTCTATGAAGTGTCACTGAACTTGTGGCAACGTATTTCAACTTCTCTAATCTCTAATGAAAAATATATTTCACCATTTCATTAATATCATTGGCAGTTTGCAGTTATTCTCACCTGTATTTTTCTTTCTTTTTCTTTTTGTTATTCTTTTTTTCTTGTTTATACTTTGAAATGTAATTCAACAATAATATCCTACCTCTGAATATGTTATCTGTGTATTTATTATTTTCAGATCCTTTTAAATATGTTTGCTCCAGAAAGGTTAAACCAAAAATGCTTAAGTTAGGCATTTTCAAGAATGTTTGATCTTTACAGTAGAAAAAGAAACGTATGAAGATTGTACTTTGCTGTCAAAAAACACTTATCCCTAGAATTTTTTTGAAATTATGGTTTCTCGCACACTCAACACAAATGTATTGTTTGTGTATAATAGCACTAAAATCATGATTTATGTTGGCTAATCCTATATCACTTCTGTAATAGGCAAGGAAGTTAAAGGTACCAGCAGACATGAATGTATATATTATTTATTTCTAATAAAGCTTCAATTTATGTACCAAAATATACCCTCAAACACGATGTAAAAAAATATTTATTTCAGAAAATATTATGTACATAAAATGTTTTCTTACTGTATAAAAAAAAATACACATAGCTTCATTTGCATTGTTTCATTTTTCTTTTTCCTTTTCCACTGCACATTGTTTTATGATCTTATCAAAATTCCAGAGCACAATTGCACCAACAACTCTACAAAGACCCATTGTCACCATCTAAAATAGAAATAAACTCTTAGAAGTCAGAATCTGCAATACAAGAGACAATTTTATCCGCATAAAATTTTCAAAGCAATTATAATTCAGCAGCCTTATAACTGAGATACAGCATAACTGAACATACATGTATAATAAGACGGAAAAAAAAGCTACATGAAAATAGTTGCATATTAAAATGGAGCAAAAGCTCATATGAAAATTTTTTACTTAAAATCCAAATATTTAAAAATTAGAGGGAAATGGCTGAATTGTTTTGGATTCCCAAAAAATCTCTTAAAATAAAATATTAAAAAAATTCTGAACAGAAACATAACATAAGAAGATAATATTCCCTCTTACAATACCTTAACTCCATGCTGAATCCCTGCACAAATATTCTTCATTATATCATCTTATGTTCAGTCATCAAAGGAGTACACATATTGTCTCTGGATGGCTGAACATAGACAGTTCTCTATCGAAACCTTACTGTTAAATTGCAATATTGTACTGTATGCAGTAGTTTGTTTCTTTCAATTGTAAATTTGTTCAGTAAAGTTTTTGTTTGCAGTAAAATGAAAATAGCCACACAAATCTCCTCATACCAGTATAACACTTCAAGGTTTCCAGTAGATGAAAAATGGGTGAGAAAATCTCAAACTCTCTCGGTTGAAATTAGAGTGAAATTTTTAAAACTGAGAGAGGGTTTTTTTTTAAATCTTGTTGTAAAATTTGACAAAACCGCAAGAAAGTCTTGCATTGACATGTTTTTTAGTGAATTTTTTTTAATACTTGTGCGATTCTAGCACTTTATCGGGAACCCTGAACTTGTTTTAACTTATAAAAATTTTTGTTGTTCTGAAAATATATTTTTGGCCTTTAAATTTGTCCATGCATATTTCAACAGTAAATTAATCCTGAGTTGCCAAATTCAAGCTCTTTGAAAAAATTTAAGCAGCCTATTACCAAGTCAAGCTTTTAGGAAAAATTTAAGCAAGTAGAGAAAAGAAAGAGTTATGGGAATTTTTGCTCTTAGAGACAAAAGTCAAAGGAGTTTATGTTACAGTTACACACCATGGTTACTTGCACACATGGTTGGATAAAATAGTTTCACACAATGTTATCCAACCGAGATCATAATTTGTAATTGCATGCAAGATGGATGGAATTAATTAATAAAGCTTATGCTCTACTTGGCGCCTTTTTCATGGCCATTTTAAGACTTTTTATTGACACACAAAAACAGTTCTAGAAATTTTTTACAAAACTCTTCAGAAACCAAAACTCTTATTTTCCAGTAAGACCCCCTCCCCACTATAATGCAAGTCTGCATCCGCCCAGCATGCACAGTACACTTATTTGCAGGGCTGCGGAGTCGGAAGGAAAATGGCCGACTCCGACCCCGACTCCGACTCCTGGATTTTGAAACGCCCGACTCCGACTCCAACTCCGACTCCGGATTTTTTTTAAATTGTATTTTTTCAACTCCCTCTCTCAATTCAGGGGAAGGGGGAAATCCTCTAAACAGAGATTGAAGTATTAATTCCTTTTTATGAAAATTTCGCATTTTGTTTTTTATTGTAAACCCAAGACGCATACAACGTCAGAAATTCAATTTAAAAATCAAATTTTCCAATAGTTACGAGTTAAAAAGTGAGATGACTTAAAAATCCCTTTTAAAAAATTTGAAAAGGATTATCTGTAATTTGCTCCCCTTTAATGTTTAACAAATAGACATTGATCAAATCGTGTGCTTTTAATTTTTGAAGGGAAAACAAAAACCTTTTTTTCTAAATTCAAGTTCTTGAGAGGGGGTGGTTTGCCCCGGGTGACACCCATCTGGTAGATGGTAACCAAAGTTAATTTCAGAGTTTATAAAAAAATATAAATACTTTAATTCTGAAAATTTTCGCGAATATATTTTAAATTATATTTCATCAATAAAGTTGCAACGAAAATAGGGCGCATATACATCAGGAGCTAATTTTACGCAAAATGCGGCGGTATACAAATTTGTACGAATAGCTTTTACTATACCTATGTTTCTCATTCGCAAAATTTTTAATTTAAATTTTATTTGCTGCTTTAGAGTTAACCTTAATATGAAGATTTTAAGATTAACTGCAATTATTGAGTGTTGTAATCAAGAAATCATTTACACTTATTTTGTTCCATACTTTTTAGTGAGAATCAAGCTTATAAATAGTCTTAATAAAGAAAAAACCATTAGATTATTTCGTCGGATCTTTTGGATTCGTGCTTTCGCGCCAGAACTTTTTTGAATTTGCCGTTCACCCTTAAACGTTTCAACATTAGCTACAGGCCTCAACTTACTAATTTGTTACGTTTCTTTTACTATTTTACAACTGAGATCGAACAAACACTATATTTCTATTTTTATTTGTAAGTGATTACTTGAAAATGTTAGGCAACAAAACCGTTTGCTGACAGTTGCTATTAGTTAAGTTAAAAAGCAAGCAAACTAGGGGACGGCTACAGAAAGTTCTGTAAGCACTCAAGCTAGCTGATTGCCATAATGGCAGTTATTTTCTCATTAGTATCTTTTCATGCATGTAATCGAACCAATTGGAAGTCAGTTTTTAAAAAATGCAAGGAGAGTCAGCGAAAGGGAAAGAAAAAAAGAAGCCCGGAGTCGGAGTCGGAGTCGGCATGTTTTCTAACAACTCCGACACCTTAACCTCAAAATCAGTCCGACTCCGACTCTTCGACTCCGACTCCGACTCCACAGCCCTGCTTATTTGTAGCGAGCGTACTTCATGCATGAGGCGACTTTTTTTATTGCAAATAAACATGTTTTCAGCATATCGTCTCTTCCCAGCATGTGAGGTCGATGTTAAATGTAAATGAATAAAACATAGATATTTATTTATATGTTTTTAAAGAAAATGGATAGACATAACTGAGGGGAAACATAAGCTGATAATTTTAAAGAATAAATTATTATTATGTCAATTACTTTACTTGGTTGATAAAAATTTATTTGCATTATATGTAACTAAGCTTTTTTTTTAGTCTAAGATTTGTAAGATAGTAAAATTTCTGAAAACTTTATTGAGCAAGCTTCACGGGCCATATGTGCCAGGCATTGGCCACTCCAGCCATAAACATTTCAAATTTTGTCTAGATGCATAAAGTAAAATCTTTTGGCAATGATAATAAAAAAACACAGCAACTTGCAAAGTAAATAAAATACATGAAAAGCAACAGTTGCAATTATTTTTAACTAATGCTACATTAACTACCATAGGAAAAAAAAATTACTTAGTTTTATTATGGTTATTAAATTGAGTATAATATGGTTATTTTTGCTGAATTTTGTAAAAAGATTTGAGATGAACAAAGCCAAAAAAAAATTTTAATTAGCATCGAAAAAAGCATAAATGACAAGTTGTTACTTTAATGAAGTACAGTAATATGATACAACTGATATTATTTCAAAATACAGGGTGAAGCAGCATAAATTGCTTATTTGAAGGGCCTATAAAACAAAAAACATTGCTTTTACCATTCTAAATATTTATTCACCATATGCTACATACATGGAAATTTACTGGGTCTTTGTTTTGAAAATTATATCAAGTGTCACTCTTTTCTTAGCGATACACTGGGTGACCTGATTTCTTAAGTTCGGGTCAACTCTTTCCTACGACAGCAAATCAAAAAGTCTTTGCGCCTGTTTTTTATTTGCCAAAAAAAGATACATACAGTATTTACAAATGTACGTAGTAAACTAGGTCACTTACACTATTTCTCCACATAGTCACCACACCGGTTCAGACATTTGTCCCATCGCAGCATTAAATTACAGATACCCCTGTGGTAGAATTCTTCCGGCTGCCTGTGGAACCACCGTCGAACTGAACACACATTGTCATGCAACTCTTCACGCCCTTTTTAAAACTTACATCCTTATGCCCCGTACGTGGGATGCATTTCTCTACGAATTGCTGTGGGCGTTTGTCCCTTGCTCCATAGAAAACGAATAACACTTTGCAGCTCATAAGCAGTGGACGTTTGAAGAACAATCGCTATCTTAAATGACTTATAGCAGCTCCGCTCTTTTGAGCAAAAGGCAGATACGGTTCAAGGAACTGTCACTGCTGGGAATGTTCACAGCCATATTTTGGCTTAAAAAAAATAGGCACGAAGACTTTTTGATTTACCCCTGTACATAGCAATGGGTATGTTTGCAATTTCTCGGCTAATGTTGTCCCAGTACTCCGGAATGTGTCAACCCACTTTACAATTGATTGCCTACCAGGAACATGAGCTCAGGGAGCAATCTTGAAGTGTATGCAGAAGGGTCGCTGTTATCAAGCCACCATTTGAAAAGTAAGCCTCATTTGTCCAATGCATTCTCGGTAATGAATTGTAATGAGTAAACTACCCGTTCACATAAGATCAACTGTGCCTTCTTAAGGCCATTTCTCGCTTTCTAACGGCAACTTCAAATAAACAAATTATACTGCCACACCCTATATAATACATCCAAACAAAGATTTTAGTCGCTTATTTTAAGTCACTAGCTCCGAGAAATGTTTTTCTATTTCTTTTCAAATAGAATAATAACATTTATTCATTTTAATTACTTATCAGTTTTTTAGCAAATAAATATTGTTTTCATAACAAATATTTTTTTAAGGTCTTTAAATGAACATACCTGCAAAGCCAAGTCGAAAAATGAGTTTATGGGACACATCGCGCTGCACAATGTACAAATAAATTTGCTCACAAAACCCACAGTAGACATGAATTTCTTGTCCTATTCAAGGAAAAAATTAACAATTACAAAGTTGAAAAAAAATATTTTTTTTCTTTTGTTTTGAGGGAAAGATAATTAAATGATAACAGAAATATATATATATATATATATGAATGAAGTTTGAAAAGTTTCATTTTATTCATCAATCTTTATTTGCATAACATTAAAAATTTGCTTCCTTAATTTAATTCATTTAATTAAATGCAGATGTTGTTATTTTGGGTGGACCACATTTTAACACATATTTTAATTTTAAAAGAATATTATGTTTTAAAAATTACCAAAATATCATTCAACAAGTTAGAAGCAACTTCCTCAGCAGAAAATAATCCACCAGATTCAGATATAAGTTGCGTTTCCAGAGGCTGAAATTGAAAAATGTTTCATAAAACACCATACTAAAAAACTGAATTAGTTTACAAAATTCTGCTTGTTAGTTTAGTATTTTGATGTAAATTCAATAAAAATTCTTTGTGCTTCTTACATTTAAATATTAAGAAAAAAAGAACTCGTATTAACTTTTTTTCCCTATGGCTAGGGAAAAGAAAAAGAGAAAAACAATTAAAAGAAACAATATGCTTAACATAAAAAAGTAGTAAGGACAAAAAGAACATTGAAAAAGTTCAATAACTGAAGATTATCGCCCCCATTAAACCTTTAACTAAAAAAACACCTTGATAACTCTGAATCTCCATGGATAGCTCCAGTGGTAAGAGGTGGTATTTATCTATTGGTTGATTTTTATTGTCACACAGGGAGCAGATAGCCTTGGAGAGACTGCCTACGCAATAAATCATGCCCAGTAAAAAAGCAGATGCGTAAGTCAAGTGTTTTTTCAAATTGTAGGAACCTTGTAGTGTGTTTTCACACATATAATAACATTTGCATTTATTTTTCAATAGCAATGAAAAAGATAAATATTTTAGTTTCTTTTCTTTTTATTTTTATTTTGACAACATGTCATTTCTCAGAAAGAACGCTATGTTCCAATCTCATTTTTTGAGCAGTAACTACTAATTTTGAACTCGAATATCTCCTTGAATTTTTGTCTCAAATGTTTCATTTTTTGTGTTGTTACTACTTTTTAATGGAGCTTATATTGCCCTAAATGTTATGTAAAGGGCCTGGAAAGATTAAATTTCTTTCTTTTTTTTCTTCTTCTGCTTCAAACTTTTAATATGTCAACTCTGCATCTGATTTTGAACATTTTTGCAACTGGAAGTATGCATCTGTGACTAACAGCTGCAAAAATAGAGGTCTTGCAGGTTAAACCAATATGTTGATAGAGTGTTTTTTTTTTTTTTTTGCATTCTAATTTTGATTTCTTTTTTTCCCTTCTAACTTGAGATGATAAAAAATATGATCTCTTCAGAAGAAAAAATTTTTGGGACATTACTTTTACATGCTGCTCCAGAAGTTGTGTTTTCTCAGAAAATGATTTTTTATGTTTGAATAGCTGCTTAACTTGTCATAAAAATCGATTTTAACAATTTTTCGAAAATTTAACCTCCTTTCGATGGGATAAGATATTAACTGATTGGTACAATTTTCTGTGAGTTCATCTGCTACTACTGATGACAACTTTAATTTATTTTGCCAGTCATATAAATTTTGATTTTTCACTCTATTCTAATACATTGTTCTGAAGAAATTAATTATAATGTTCCATTTTACCATTGAATAAAAATATCATACATTTTTTTTTTACTGTATGATATGTATAATAAATTAAGCCTGATATAAATATTTCCGAATTCTAAAAAATAAAAACTTGGAAATTTTGGACAAAATGAAACAATAAAAGCCAAACCTTGTTTTTCATTTCTTCTTCAAATCCAGGAGTATCTGTATCAGGAGGAAATGATACTGTTATGCTAATATTAAAAGGCTTCATCTATAATGAAAACAATTATATGTAAGCAAAGTGTATAAAACAATAACTGGTTTTTGAAAGATTCATTTGTGCAAACTCCAACCAAGCAGTGAAATTTTAACATTATACAGTAGAACCTCTAGATAAGGGGCACCGAGGGTACCAGAAATTTTGTCCCTTAAATAGAGGTGTTGCTTCTTTAGAAGTATTCGAGTTTATATATTCAATGTATTAAATCAGTATAGTTTCGTAATAAACATAAACCATTAAGATAAAAGGCTAAAAATCATTGATGTATACTGAGATGAAATTCAAAATTATTCAAATTTCAAAATTGATTCTTTTAACAATTAAAACTTAATAAAAAATTTGGCAATGGTATAGTTTTCTAACTCACATTAATTTTTTTGAAGTCATTCCTTGCGTAAACTTGTTAGATTTCATATAATTTAAAATTCAATACAATAAAAATTAAAGTGTTGTGTCTTATTCTAGCCCAAAATGACCAATAATACCCATCAATACCTGTGAATCAATCTGTGACTTTGTTCAGGATCAAAGTTCTGCCAGAAATTTATATCATTTTATCTCAAGAAAGGGGGCAACCGATTCTCCTGACTAATAAAAGAACAAGAAAACAAACAGGAAGAGCAGCATATATTTAAATAATAATAAAAAAAAAGAGTGCAGCTTTGGTTTTTCCACAAGGACGGTGCATTAACCTAAGGGAGAGAGCAACAGAGTCAGATTTATTCCTAAAAAAAGTCAGGTAGTGCAGGTGATCCTTAATTTGTTAAATCGGTACTTCCGCTCTGAAGAATTTGATTTTTGTGTAGCCAAAAGATAAGATTAAAAACAGAGAAAGAGAAATGAACAAGTTTCTATATTGGAACATTTCCCATTCTTTTAGCACAGGTAAATGTGATTTGTTAAAGGATTTGCATGTTTCTAATTAAAAAAAAATATATATATATTTTTCCCCCAGTAGAACAAATCAAATATTGTTGAACTAATAAGGTTTTTGAATAACTCAGCAAATTAAATTAATATAAAATTACCTCCATTTGTAAAGATTCTGCCAACCCTAGAAGAGCAAACTTGGATGCAGAGTAAGCAGAATATCCATATAAGCCCATCAATCCAGCAATTGAAGATACAAATACAACAGAACCAGATTTCCTTTCTTTCATAAGAGGCAAAACGGCTTGAGTCATGTGTACACTTCCAAGAAAATTAACATCAAGCATTTTCTACAAAAAAGAAAGAAAAGGATAGGTTCACAATTGAAAAATTAGTTTTAGATAATTTTTATTCTCATCAGAGCATTTGATTGACTTACAGAGAACTGTTCCTTAGGAGTGTCTAAGAAGGGATGACAAACTGATGTTCCAGCGCAGTTGACAAGCACAGTAATAGGACCACTGCATTTCTCTGCCTAAAATATTTTTTTTTAAATAGGTGAAAGAAATTTATAAAAGGAAACAAAGCTTAAAAAATCACAAAACTGATCATCAGAAGCAATGAATTTAACCAGAATACTTTACAGACCTAACAACACATTATACTGTAGCTCATGTAATTGTTTTCAAGCATGTACATTAGGGTGTCCCGAAAACTTTTTTTTTGTTTTTCTTAATGCAAGACCTCTCAAAATTTGCGAAATCGATCGTAAATTACAAAAATAATTTAAAAAATAGAATAAAATATATCTTCAGGGCTCTACCGATTGTCAAAGTTTTGAAAAATTGTCATTTTTATGGCAATTGTAAAAGAAGTACTGTGAATAAAGTTATAAATTTACTGTGAAATAAAAGCTCGACAGCTGAAATAAAAAGATCGTGATTCGTAATATCAACACGAACAGAAAAAAAAAAAAAAACATATGGTGATTACTACTGTAAATGCCTATATGGGAATAACCCCCATTTCCGCAGTAGAATCGTCCACGAAGCTTGGCGCCACGTCTCGATTTGCATGCAACAATATGTTACTGACGACTTCGACTTTGTTTGGTTTCAACTTGCTAATTCCTTTTACTTGTTTCGAGGGCTTTCTTGGCTTGACTCACGGGTGTTTTCTTCGTAGCCAAAGTAATTTTAATGTCATAAAAGTACAGTTGCAATTGTTAGTGTTATATGCCGATTCTGTTAGTTTTAAGTAATGAGTTCGAGACGTAGTGAGACTACTTGTGCTATACTGAGACCCTACAAGGAACTTGATGATCGGCAGCTACCTACTGTAAAAGACGTCATAAAATTTATTTTATTTGTCAGGAGCGAACAGAAATGTATGCATAATGGAAAGGACCCTTCCAGTTCAGATATATATACAATGGTTTCTGAAAAAATCAACAGTATTTGGACAAAAGCTTCAATTCTAAGCGTAACTAAGGAACGAGTAATTCAATTATTAAAATTCTATTTCGAAAAGTACGTCAATTTGAAACGATACCCCAGAAGCAAACGAAGTGATAGTTTTGAAAATTAAATGAAGTGCTTTTTAGAGTCATCTGAGAAGCTCTTCGACGTTGCGGCTTGTAAGTGCTCTGTATTTGAGTCTTGTTCGTGTTTAAAACCTAAAAAAGTTCCCATCAACGAGAGAAGTTTCTTGTTGGATCAAAGAAATGACAGGAAAATGGTGATAGGTGTCGTTAAGAAAGAAACAGCTGGATTAATGAAACAACAGCAGAGAAAACTTGAAAGGGCAGCAAAAAAGTCTTCTACTGAAAATAATGATTCTGTCTCAGCAAATTTTGATGACGATTCGATGCGTGAATTTTCTCCAGAAACGTATTCCATTAACAGAGACGAATACGGCCTCTACATGGACACCATCAACTTCAACGACAAATAGGAATACACTGATCTTGCCAACAGTTGCTAAGGTCTGTGATAGATACGGTTTGTCGACGCGATCTGCTGCTGCTGTTGCTTCTGCAGTTTTAGCTGATGTCGGTTTGGTTTCAAAAGAAGATTTAACTCTAGTTGTAGATAAAAACAAAATCCACAGAGCCGTAGCTAAAGCTCGGAAAGAAGCTTCCAAAGATATTGGAAGTATTGTTATAAAAAGCATTTACTTTGATGGACGTAAAGAAAAGACTCTGATAAATGAGAAAATAGGAAGTCGTTACCATCGCAAAGAAATTTTAGAAGAGCACATCTCAATTTTAGCAGAACCCGGATCAATTTATTTGGGACCAACACAACGCCAAGTCGTGGCACTGTAAAGGCAATTCTAACTTCGATTACAGCTCTATTAGAAGGTCAATGCTTGAATTTAGAAGACGTGATTTGCGTTGGATGTGACGGAACTGCAATAAACACCGGTTGGAAGGGTGGCGTGATTCAATATTTAGAGGAGTATCTGGAAAGACCATTGCAATGGTGTGTGTGTATGCTTCATGCCAACGAATTTCCCCTTCGTCATTTATTCTTGAGCTTAGATGGTTGCACTTTGGGTCCTAAAGAATATTCCGGACCTATTGGAAAACAGTTAGCTGGTTGTAAAAATAAAATGACATTGTCTTTTTGCGCGGTGGATGGTAATTTGCCTAATTTTCCGAAAAAATGTGGTTGATGAACTAAGCACGGATCAAAAGTATCTTTATGAGATTTGTCAAGCTGTATCAACTGGTTTCTGTAGTCCTGAGCTGGCAAATCGCCAACCTGGAAAAATGGCACACTCGAGATGGCTTACTTCTGCTAATCGTATATTCAGACTTTATGTAAGTACTCTTAATCCAACAGAAAATTTGCGATTACTTGTTAACTACGTGGTTAAAGTGTACGCTCCAGTTTGGTTCTTAATCACGCAAAGTCATCTTTTAAGGAAGCAGCCAAACATCTTTTTCAAATGATTGTGTACTCTCGATTTTTACCCGAAAACTTGAAATCTGTTGTGTATTCTGTTATCGAAAGAAATGCTTTTTTGCGCACCCAGAAAACCTGGTCAGTATGTTTTTTTTTTTGATAGGGAGCACATTTGGGAGTTAGCATTACGAAGAATAAAAAAAGCTAGAGAGGCTGAAAGTAGCACTAAACGCAAACTATTTAAAACATCAAAAATTAACTTCTCTGCTAAAGATTATACGGAAATAATTGTCTGGCAAGAGTGTCAGGTTACAGCACCACGGTTCTTCGACATATTTCTAACGAGAACCTTCAAATTATGGCAAAAGATAATAGTTTGGAAATCGTTGACTTTCCTTGCCACTCACAATCTGTGGAAAGATGTGTTAAACTAATAACACAGGCTTCACAAAGTGTTACTAACGCTACTTCTAGAGATGGCTTCGTTAGAACCAGGTTGCAATCTCGCGCAGAAATGCCAAATTTTGGACACAAAAATAAGTTTAAATTCTAAACTTTTTTAATTATTTATAAACTGTAGTTTGTTTATTTTGTTTTCTTGTGCTTTGTTTCATTAGTTTCTTAAATAACATGCTTTTTAAACTTTATTTTTGTATTTTTTAAATCATATCGTTTAGGTCTGTCAAAAATGTAAAATATGCAAAACTTCAAAGAGCGGTAGAGCCCTCAAGATGGCACGCAATTCCATTTTTTTTACCTTTTTCGTGATCTGTGGAAAATTTTGCAAATTTTGACACCTCTTGTGATAGTGTAGCTCAAATTTTTTTTCCCCTCATATATGGACGGGACACCCTAATGTACATTAGGCTAGGGTTATGATTAAAAAAATATATTTTGGCTTCTAGTAAAAAAAAATTAAACTTTTGATACAAAATCGGAAAATGACAATTATTTTGTTCAATTTTAAAAAAAAAAGGTTTCACAATAATGAGATTGAAAATCCTTCAACTTTAGTAACTGCTTCAAAAACATTCATGCCTTTGCCAAAGAAATTAAATGATTCAAGCAAATAATCCTGTAATTTTTAAGATGCACTGCATTTCATAAAGAAAAATTCCAAACTAAAAAAAATAACACCGTTCCCTAGTTTTAATTCAAAACAATACTTTACATTTTCTCCTTAATTAAGAGTTTTTAAATAAAAGTACATCTATTAATGAGAAAATTTTCACTGAAAGCAAAACTATTATAGGGTTATAGTTCAGTATTATTTTTTACAGAGTGGAATATTTATTTCTGAATGATCTTGAAATACTTAGTTTTCAAATATAAAACAAACTCATAACTCACAAAGTGACAGACATGATAAATGAAAGGATCCTTTTAATTTGTCAAAACCCTCCATGAACACCCTATAGCCTCGTTTACATGGACACTTTGACCCCACAAATAACCTGCTTTTAACTGCATTCTGGTTCTTTACTGAGTAAATGAGGAATTTTCTTCCTCCTTCTTTCTGGAGTAAATGCATAGTTTTTACCCAAACTGCAATACCCAAAACAAGTTTGTCTACTTGCTAGGTATAGACACTAAAGACGCTGGGTAAAAACTGCTTTCTCAGGTACAATGGACAACCTCTTTTTGCATGGTAAACGGGGAATTTTCTACCTTTTTTTTTTTTTTTTCAGAGCTGGAGCAGGGATTTGCAAGGTACAAAAGTTTTGTGTGTCCATTTATCTTCTTATGGTGCAAAAACTCAGTTCAAGTTCAGGTTTTTAAATCTTTTGCAAAAAAAAAAAAAAAAAAATTGAAATGTGTTCTTACCTCCTTTACTATTGATACCAAATCATTATCTTTATTGGAAACATCAACTGAAAATGTCAGTACTTTCTGGAAAACATTAAGCAAAAAAAGCTTTATTTGTAGGAAATTTTTAAGGAAATAAAAAATAAGAAGACAATAAAATACAGAAAAACTGTAAGAAATTACTAACATCCATAATTTAACCCTTAACAGGTGTGGTCTCACATATCACTCAAAAGTTCATCCGATCACCCTTATTTTATTTTCAGTCTGACTGAATGGTTTTTCCCAATAGCTTTTTGTTTTGTGACCTTGAACACCCCCTTGCTTATCAGTATCTTTAGGCGAGTGCATTTGGTTTAAATTTAATTGCATGCTTTAGAAGCGGTCTGTGAGACCGCACCTCTCCTTCAGTGTTACTATTTTTGGCAGTAGTAGAAATTAGGCTCTTAACGTTAGAGCCGAGGATATAGGTACGTTTATCTTACTCACGTTATGCGGAAGAGATGCAAAATATTCCAGATGAGGATGAGAATTGTTTGAAATGTTCACAAACCTTAAGCAATGATGTTCTAGGTACAATCAAGGCTGAATTATTTTCTCGAAATACGACGCGAAATACTAATAGTTACAGAGCTTTCAGAATTTTCCCATAACTTGATATAATCAGTTTTCTGGTACTAAAATGTTCTGTACATATTAAGCAACTAAATGAAATCTTTAATAAATAGTAGATTCATTTTTATTACGAATAGTGAGTTATTTACTGTAGCATATGATTTTCTCGAAAAATCTTAAGACTCTAGCGAAATTTCCTCGGAAAAAATATATTTCGATTCAAAGTTCAAAAATATTTTTCCCGGTGCTAATAAAAGTTCAAAGAACATCTGAGGAAAATTACAGAAATGTATCTTGATTACACGATTTTAAAGAATTTTTTAAATAGAGCAGTTTTTGAGACCTCACATCCCCTGTTACGTCCTACTTTTTCACCTCCCCTGTTACGGGTTAAAAATAATAGCATTTCTTTGTTTTACATTTCAGGGTAATGTATTTATAAGTACCTACTATAGTGGGCCGAAAAATTGATATTTTGGGTGAGCAAATTACAATGGCAAAAAAAAGTTGTATCTTGACATCCTAAATATAGGAAAAAGTTTTTAAAATAAATATTTATGTCTTTAAATCTCACATTAGCTTAAAAATTTGAGAAAAAAGGATAAAAAATGGTCAAGTTTTAAAAAAAAAAATATGAAAATAAATATTAAAATGTTTGTATTGAAATATCACTAAATTGTTTCCCTTTAACACTCTTTTCATACATCTTTAATTTTTCCCCAGCTATTAGTTCAATCATAAATCAGTGGTGCCCACCTAGGAAGGCAATGGCACAAACTGCAGAATTGAAATTTTTAGGGGATGGGGGATCTTTTTAGGCATATTTTTCTATAGGGGGGGGGTCATTGCTCTTGGGAGGATGGTCACCCCTGCATAAACAGTAAATTCTCATGAAATCAGTCAAAACTCGACTTTCTTAGCTTTCTTTGAACTTATCCATACTTTTTCTTTTATACTCCAACTGTGCACTGCAAAGCTCTTTGCTGGTACAACAGTTACATTTCATTGCACCAAAAACCCAGAATTTACCATGAGGAGGTGCCTGTACTTTGTGTTAAACTTGACATTAAGAAACTCTAATTGCATAATCTGCCATTATATAGAAGTTTAGTAAGACCTCATTTGGAGTATGCTGTTAAGTTTTGGTCTCCTTATCTCAGGAAAGATATTTCTGTATTGGAAAGGGTTCAAAGAAGGGTTACTAGACTAGGAAGAGGACTTTCAGATTTAGACTTAGACGATGATAACAGACTTAATATGTACAGCCTGGAGCAAAGGAGAGCCAGAGGGGACATGATTCAGTTGTTTAAATTTATCGAAGTGAAAGATGTTAACGGATTAAATTTTCTCACGGAAAGCAAGACAAGGGGAGATTGGTTTTAAGCTATTCAAATCTCAGGCTAACCTGGAAAATAGGAAAAATTTCTTCTTTAGTAGGGTCGTGGGCACTGAGAACAGCTTACCGGAAGAGGTGGTAATGAGCAAGGGGGTGGATAGCTTTAAGAGGCCCATTGGTCTTCATTGGGGGCTTATAAACTGACTAGGACCCGCATAGCTGGGCCTAGCATGGCTGGCTAATGGACCAGCATAGCTGGGCCATTTGCCTGTTGCTGGTCGTCATATTTATATTTGCATAATAGTTCCCAAAAACCAACAGTACATAATAAAAAAACTGTGAAGAAAAAAAAAACAAATAATTGCATTAATCAATTATAATGACCAACCCTTTAAAGTTGTCATCAAGAATCTCATTACAAAATAGATCTCAAAAGTCAAAAGTGCATAATTAAAAATTGTGAAAAATGCCTAAATAAATGCATTAATAGGAAAACAGTACCGAACAAAATTGAAAATTAGTGGGTGTTAGTGGGACGTTTCTTTCTGACCAGATACTCATCGTCCTTGTAAACCTTAAATTTTTCACTTCTTTATCACTTTGTAAGATATGGTATGAACTTACTGGTAAATACTTATGGAGACAGACAAAGTTAGAAGAAAATTTATGGTTAGATTTGATTGGTCATATGAATTTTGTCAATAATGTTCCCAAATTATTTAATATTTTAACTTAAAATATATATAAAAAAATATAATAAAAACTATCTAAAACTGAGTATCACACTTAAAATTTTGTCATGCATGTTCTCAGAAGAAAAAAAAAACCCTTCAAATTATGTCAGATTTGATACTTAAACAGTTTATAGCAAAACTTGAACCAACATGAAAAAATTCATTAACCTCACCAACTTTTCAGAATTTTATTCAAAATACCCAATTACAATCCATCATTACAATTTATATGAAATTTTCCAATGTCTAATTGTTTAACTAAATATCTCAAAAGTAAATTAAAATATTTTTATTTAAAAACCAAATGGGAGCTAAATTAAACAAAAATGAAATTGGTAAATTACAGAATATAAATTTTAGCCAGCATAAGTATGTAACATAATCTGATTTGCAGAAAGATTTTTCATACAATTGGATAAAAATATATATCTTATCAAATGCATACTTGTTTAGTATTCTTTAATTCTGAAAGCAATGATTCTTTGGCTTTTTCCAGCTTTACCTGCAAAAAAAAGCTAAAAGTATAATTTTTTTAAATAAAATTTTTCATTTTTTACATTTACTTTCAACTTTTTTCTAATTTAAAAGACTAGAACAATAAATTGTAATTTAATAATATGTAATTTTAAATTTATAATTTAATAAAAATTTAGTGTAGAATGAGAGAAAAAAAAGGAAATTTTTTAAGGGGTTTCTTATACATTTTTAAAAAAATTTCAAACACATGATCTTAAAATACTGCGATCACAAATGTCATTTTGTGGTCTCAAAAGTAGCCATTCATGAAATAACTTTGGATTTTGAGAAAAACAATTGTTGACACAACAATTGCCACCAATTGTGCTTTTCAATTTGTAACATTGAACAAAACAATGGACCACATGGATCAGCTTTGCAAGCCGGATGAGGCCTGCGAGATGTAGGTTGGGCACCACTGACCTAATCAACATTCAACAAAGCAGATATCAAAATCAATTCAACAAAAGACCAAAGAATCCTTAAACATCTACTTATTATTGATTTCATCAAACAATCTTTTAAACATATTGCAATATCAGTGGACAATGATTGGTGCTATCAGCGGGAGAAAAATGCCAATCTTACACAACTTTGCAATGGACAGGTTAAGGTCTTAACACTGATGGGGGGGGGCGCCAAAACGAGAAATCTATCACATTGTCTGACTATAGGAGATGGAAAGACAAACATCTGGTTTACACGCTGAAATGAATGCATTTACAGTAGAATCTCGAAAATCCGAGTCACGAAAGTTCGAGGTTCCGCTTAATCCAAGGTGTTACATTTACATTTGAAGTTTAAGTTTTTAGTGGTTAAAAATATGATTTTTCCATAAAATCTTAAAATAGAAATCTTTGATACTAAAAAACTTATTAACTACATACTGTACATAATAAAACGGCATTGAGAGAGTGATTTCTATAACACTCCCTAAGTGGCCCGAATAATTCATCGACCCAGAATATGGATTAAGAGCTTGGAGATAATAATTGGATATGTGCAAAATTGATATTGTTTTGCCACAAAGAATGTTTTAAAATCCTTTTTGGAATATCTGTTTGTAATTTTAAAAAAGTGCACACCTTGTGCTATATCATACATTATATCTGGAAGAATTTTCCGTATAATCAAAGTTTTCAGTACTCCGAGGTAACGTGAGCCCCAATTACCTCGGATTTTCGAGACTCTACTGTATTAGTTTTCAAGAACAGCAGTTAGACTTTTTCAGATGTGCATAAATGTCTAAATTAAGCTGAGTCCTATTAAAATGAACCAAATAAATGCACCAATTTTTTCCTTTTCTCCTTCATGCAGATAGAATTATCATAATTGGCAGCTTGCCAAGTTCATTGCAAATATGAGCAGACAGTATCTGCTTCTGAGAAAAATACCTTTGACCTTGCAACTATAGTGACACTGCATCCTAACCACACAGCTACAGTTGCTAAAGCAAGTCCTATTCCACTAGACCCTCCAGTAATCTGAAATTGTAAAATAAAAAAAAAAACAGTTAATTTGCATTCCGAATAGCATTCAAACAAGGATATGTTTTTTTACTCTGGAACATAAAAGTCAATCTTGACATAAATTGCAAATATGTAACTAGAAAAATTATTGATAACTTTCAGCATTTATACTTACTTAACCCTTAACAGTGGAGGTGCGGCCTCACACACACACACACACAAACCGCTCGTAAGTTCATCTAGTCACCCCTATTCATTTTCAGTCCGATTGAATGGTTTTTCCCAATAGCTTTTTATTTTGTGACCTTGAACAGCCTTCGTGCTTATCAGTATTTTTAGGCAAGTGCATCTGGTTTAAATTTCATTGCATTCTTTAGAAACGGTCTGTGAGACCCCACCTCCCCTCCAGTGTTACAATTTTGGCAGTAGAAGACACTTCTCTTAACCTTAGAACCGCAGATATAGGTTCATTTATCTTATCTGTGTTGTGCGGAAGAGATGCAAAATATTCTAGATGAAGTTGAGAGTTGTTTGAAATGTTCACAAACTTTACGCAATGATGAACAACCAACTGTTCAGCAAATGTCCAAGTGGTTGGTTTGCGTCCCAGGTATGGAGTGCATAGGAGTTGGTTAAACCAACGGGCTAGGTGTATGAACCTGGTACTCAAGGAAATTTGCGTTAAGCGTAGTATCAGGTTTATTGATGTGTGGAGTAAATGTAAACACGATTGGATTGCTAGGGATGGCCTGCATCTGAGCTCTACAGGGGTCAAAATGGTTAGTGGTTTGGTTTTAAAGGCTTCAGAATCAAAAAACTAAGTTGGAATGGGGGCATGGTTTAATGAGCAGAATTCGAAAGGGTATTAACTATTTGGATTTTAGTAGAATTGGAAATAGGGTGGCTAATAAGAGAAAAGATTTTAACAGTTGGGATTCAAATAATCGTGCAGCATTAAATAAAAGTAAGATGGGCTTACTTAAGGTTTTTTATACAAATGCTCTTAGTATTAGGAACAAGATGGAAGAATTGAAAAGCATAATTATAGATGAGAGGTTGGATATTATTGGAGTTACCGAAACATGGGCTACCGAAAGTGATGATGATTTATTATCTATTGCTGGGTATAATTTGTTTAGACAAGATAGAGTAGGTAAAAGAGGTGGTGGGGTTTTATTTTATGTCAGAGACACTTTAACTTGCAATGAATTGGTAATTAATGATAAACCTAAGGAGATTGATATGATTTGGCTAGAGTTGATGAGCAATAAGGGAAATAAACTACGTTTAGGGAACATTTATAGGCCACCCAACTTAAGCCAGGGTCAAGATGAACAGATGTTTAGTATTATTAGTGACATTTCAAGCAAGGGGTCAGTCATTATAATGGGAGATTTTAATTTTCCAGGAATTGATTGGAATAATTTTTACCATAGTAATAGCAGAGAAGAGGAATTTTTGAAAGTAATTGGTGACTGTTTTTTAGATCAAATTGTAACTCAGGGTACTCGACAGGACGTGATTTTGGATCTAGTTTTCTGTGATATGGAAGGTTCTGTTCAGGGGTTATGTGTAGTGGAACACATTGGAGACAGTGACCACAACAGTATCAGGTTTGGGATTAAATTTGATACGCACAAAGTAGAGAATTTTAGGTTTGTTCCCAATTTCAGAAATACTGATTTTGTGGCACTTAGGCAGAGTTTGAAAGCAGTTTTTTCTTCTGGATTGGACAATAGCGATGTGAATCTTCAGTGGGCAGAGTTTAAGGAAAAGCTAGCAAATACGGTTGGGGATCATGTTTCTTTTAGGAGAAAGGTGTCAATACTAAAATTTGGCCAATGTAGTTCTCCAGGGAAACTAAAGACGCTCTAAATTACAAGCAAGCTGCTTTTCATAGGTTTAGAGAAACTGGTCACAGTGCAGATAGGCTCCAATATTGTAAGGCAAGGCATAAATTTAAGTATTTGGTACGGGTTCAGAAAAGAGAGTTGGAGCAAAGACTGGCAGATAACATAAACAGGAATCCCAAGAGGTTTTTTGCATACGCTAATTCGGGGAAAGTTCGAAATAGTCATATTGGGCCACTCGTTGATGAGCACGGAATTTTAATTCAGGACGATAGTGATATTGCTAATGTTCTTAATAACTTTTTTTCGAGTGTTTTTAACGATAACTGTATCTCAACAGTTGACACCAACAAGACACAAGCTATAGTACAGCTTGAGGACTTTGTATTTTCCAGGGATGACGTTTTACTTCATTTGAAAAAAAGTAAAGAGACTAAGGCTCCGGGACCTGATAATATTTATCCAAAATTTTAGTTGAATGTGCGGAGGAATTAGCAGATGTAATCGTAAATATTTTCAATGCTTCTTATAACTCGGGGACAGTGCCAGAGGACTGGAAGCTGGCTAACATTACACCGCTCTTCAAGAAAGGGTCTAAAGGGAGTGCGAGAAATTATAGACCTGTGAGTCTAACTTCGGTGGTTTGCAAAATTTTTGAAACATTGATAAAAATTAAGATAGTAAATTTTCTAGAGACTAATAATCTATTGACTAGTTTTCAGTACGGTTTCAGGAAAGGCAAATCCTGTGCAACTAATTTATTACATTTCTATGACAAAGTTACCATGGCTTTGGACAATAAGAAGCCTGTAGATGTTGTTTACATTGATTTTTAAAAAGCTTTCGATAAGGTACCGCATGTTGCTCTACTTAGCAAATTAGCTGATATAGGAATAGGAGGGAAAACTTTCATTTGGGTAAAAAACTGGCTGACCGGAAGGAAACAAAGTTTAGTTGTAAGGGGAAATTATTCTAATTGGAGTGAGGTTTTAAGCGGGGTTCCTCAAGGATCAGTGTTAGGGCCTGTTTTGTTCATTGTTTTTATGAACGATATTCACAAAAATATTTCTGGGAACATGAATTGTTTTGCTGATGATGTCAAAGTTATGGGGACTATAGATAATGAAGAACAAGCAAAACAGCTTCAAGAGGAACTAGATCATATTACGGAGTGGGCTGATAAATGGGGTACAGTGGCGGCGATAGGCGTCGGCAACTGCCGACGGCCTCGCGGCAGGGAGGGCCTCGCAAAATTCTCAGAAGTAAATTCTCAAAAGTTTTAAGAAATTGCCATGTTTTCAATTGAAGCTCTTATTAAATGCAACAGACGCAAAAGTAGCCAAAACAGTGTGTGCAGCGGAGACTGCACAAAGACAGCCTTAGCAAACGCGGGGCCCAATTCTGTCGGGGCCTGAATTTAAAATATTCAGTAACTTCAGTTCAGCTTATTGATCAGCTAACTCTATTCTCCCCACCCCCATCCTATTTCTTTTCTTTTTCTCTTGTTTATTAAGTTCGTCTAAAAATAAGAAAATCAGTGAAGCACCGTTTATACGTTTTTAAAGGGACTGCATGAAAAAAGCGTACAAACGAAAAAACGTATAACAGGTATAGGTTAATGTGTATTAGACTTTGCAGGGACCAATTTCAAAAAAGTATAATTGATAGAAATGTATAAAAGAGAAACGTATAAACGGTGCTTCACTTATTCAAAATGCTGCTCCTCCGAACACACACCCCTCCCCCACCTTCCTACACACCCCTCTATACACACGCACACCGAAAGCATTATGAAGCATCTGAAATTTCGTTTCCAGATCTTAAATGTCGCGATATTTCCAACTTAAAACACCCAAATACTAAACAACATCGAAAATCGCTTCAAATTATGTTTTTGTATAGCTTGAATTTCAAAAATTACCGAGCCTAATATTACAAAATATTACCTTACAATCGCATTTTTAAGGCTTGAATTTCAGAAAATATTCGGACAAGGGTCCCCATACCGCCTTTCTTTTATATCATTAGCAATTAGGTTTTTTAAACTACATTAATAAAAAGTTTAAGTGGAGGGGCTCCTGAATATAAAATATTGCTAAAGTTTTTAGGACCGTAATTTTCAAAATTTTTCGAGAGAAGAACTCCCTTCCTTCCCGTAAAATCTTCAAAGTTTGTCTAAAATTCTGTTTTTAAAGCTTCAATTTCGAGAATTTGCAGGGGATTTTGACCTATTTTTTTAAACAAAAGAATCGATCTGGGACAGTCTCTGGCCCTAAAGTCAATAAATATGGCCTATGATTGTGTTTTTAAGGCTTCATTTTCCAGAAATTTCCACCGAGACCTCTGTAAATTTTTTCTCGTAACATCAAGAAAGAAAGCCTAAAATGGCGTTTTTAAATTAAATTTTAAAAAAATTTCCGGGGGAGGACCCCTGGACCCCGCTTTCTATCAGGTTATTTTTTCCCCTTCAATGTGCCGCCCCCTCCCCACACCACCAGAAAAACTTTTCGATTGCGCTACAAGTCACGAAATATTTTTGTCCTAGCAATTAAGTGAATTGGGAATTCTAAGTGCCAATCGTTAGTACGAAAAGTAATTCCATGATTTCAATCATTTGTCTGCAAATATTTTATGATTAAAAGGGCCTCGCAAACTGCACCGCCGACGTCTACTTTTGCTCTCGCGCCGCCACTGATGGGGTATGGCTGTTAATGTTGGGAAATGTCAAGTGCTACATTTAGGGCATGGAAATAAGTGTACAAGTTATTATTTGCAAGGTTCAGTCATTAGTCAGGCACACAAAGTTACTGATCTGGGGGTCTTAATAAGTCAGGATTTAAAGTTTAGCCAACAGTGCAGCATTGCTAGTAACAAGGCCAATAAGATGCTTGGGTTTATCAATAGATCTATTTCAAACAAATCTAAAGAAGTTCTTCTACCCTTATATAGAAGTTTGGTAAGACCTCATTTGGAGTATGCTGTTCAGTTTTGGTCTCCTTATCTTAAGAAAGACATTAATGTATTGGAAAGGGTTCAAAGGCGAGCTACAAGGCTAATAAATGAACTTTCTCACTTAGACTATGATTCCAGGCTTAAAAGGTTAAAAATGTACAGTCTTGAGCAAAGAAGAGACCGAGGGGACATGATTCAGTTGTTTAAATTTATTAAAATGAAAGATGATACGGGGCTGAAGTTTAGCACTGAAAACAGGACAAGGGGTCATTGTTTTAAGCTATTTAAATCTCAGGCTAACATGGATATAAGGAAAAATTATTATTATAGCAGGGTAGTGGAGCCTTGGAACAGTTTACCGGAAGAGGTGGTAATGAGCAAGGGAGTAGATAGTTTTAAGAGGGCCTTTGATCTTCACTGGGGATTGTAAATTGACTAGGACCAGTCTAGCTGGGCCCAGAGCCTGTTGCTGGTCGTCACTTTTGTATTTGTATTTGTAAATGTTCTAGGGACAATAAAAGCTGAATTATTCCTCGAAATACGACGCAAAATACTAATAGTCAAACGGCTGTCAAAAATTTCCCGTAACGTGATATAACCAATTTTCTGGGACTAAAACGTTCTATATATATTAAAGAACTAAAATGAAATCATTAATAAATAATAGATTCATTTATATTACGAGTAGATAGTTATTTACTGCAGCATATGATTTTCTCGAAAAATCTTAAGACTCAAGCAAAATTTCCTCGGAAAAGGTACATTTCGATTCAAAATTCAAAAATATTTTTCCCCATGTTAATAAAGGTTCAAAGAATATCTAAAAGAAGTTATAGGAATGTGTCTTAATTACACGATTTTAAAAAAAATTGTAAATAGAGTGGTCTCTGAGACCTCAAGTCCTGTTACGTCCTACTTTTTCACCTCCCCTGTTATGGGTTAAAAACCATCAAAACCAACATAAAGTAAAACTAAACAACTTCTTGTAAAGTTTTAAGAATGCCCATACACTGATTTAAAGGACCTGTATAACAGGGGTGCCCACCTGGGAGGGGGGGGTCAAGGTGCAGACTGCACTATTGAAATGTTTAGGTTGTTTTGAGAGGTATTTTTCTCTTTTTTTTGGGGGGGGGTGGCTTTGTGATATTTAGGGGGGTGGGCACCCCTGTGTACAATAGACGTTTCTAGTAATCTAAAAACAAAGGCTCATCCAAACTTGAAGTTAAATTAAATAAATTATAAAATTTATCGATAGAAAAAATCATCCTACTATATTAAAGTAATATAAAATCGTGTTTGGTTTTGTTGTCATAATTTAATGCAGTATGGTTCAAATCTTTCCACAATTTGCATTCACTTTTATTGGTCTTACACTTAAAAATTTAATAAACATTTTTTAAAAGGTGATTAATCTGTTTACTCTTTGAAAAATCCTTAAGCAAATAGAATTACTTAAAAACTTAAAATTTATGTCAGGGATGCCTTTTAATCTTCATTTCCTTTATAACGTCTTTTCATGAACTTACAAAATGACACAAATAAAATTCTATTAGAAAAGCAATGCTAACCATTTCATTGTGTTGATTTTCTGACTAAAAACCAAGTGATATTAAACTAGGATATTAATCATTTTTTAATATAAACTCTGATTGAATTATTGAATAACATATATTTTCTTTCTGGAAGGTTTCTGGCTGTAACCTTCCTGAAATTTGATTGCCCCTCGGGTAACTAAAAGTTGGACACACTGATTTAAAGGATCTGTATAAAGGTAGTAAAGTTATTGTTGTTTTTGACTAGACTGACAATATGGGGTGCACTAGCTCACTTTTCCAACTGTATTGTAGTTTGGTATTGAAGTCCAACTTCCACAGAACACACATGTCATAAGGACCTGTTTTTAGGGTGGGCAACCATTCCCACAAAGAAAAGACAAGGAAAGAAGAGAGAAAGTACATTCATGCCTGAGCCAGGATTCAAACCCAGGACCTCCTCATCTGCAGTCAGAATTCTTTGAAAACTAGACTAGGCGGTCGGCATTAAATATGTAGTTTAACACTAATTGAATCCCATCTACTGATAAAAATTTTACTATAAAGCATTATTTTCATGCTTCATAGTAAAATTTTTATATGACTATTTAATGTAGGGGAGAGGAAGCACATCTGGACGGTTTTTTATTTCATACAAAAAAAAAAATTTCAGCAACTGTAACCTTTAACTTAAAATGTTTCCCTTCAAATGTTGCCTGCTCTAAAAGAGGAGATATGATTAACAACATTTTTTTTTTGGTTTTAAACTAGGCGAAATCGTTCACATGGCACCTACATTTGGTCCATTTGGACATGCTTGGGGCACATTTGGATGCCATTAATAAAACAATATTAATAATTTAAAATGACAAAGACAAATGCTTAAATTTACATGAATATGAAATACTCTTCATTCTCCTAAAACTACTTGATTAAACAGCAAACTGCTTTTTGCTCACTTTCAGAAATTACTTTTGGACTGGAAAGCATTTTTTAGATTCCAGACAAATCAAAATTTATAAGTCTGCTTAGAATGAACTTGTATCATGGCATAATATCAAAACAGTGTTTTTTTCCCCTTTTTTTAAGTCATCAATATTTTCTGCATTTTTTTTCTGTAAAGACTCAAACTAAAAATTTATTCTTTAGTCTTGAAAGAGAGAGGTTTGAATGGCATTTCCTTTGTCTTTCTACAGTTGATAGGAGCTATTTTATTACTTCAATCAGCGTTAAGAAACTTTTTATTTAAAGCTTCTACATAGCTAAATGCAATCATTCAAGCTTAAATATAGGACAACTCACCTTGTACTTATTTAAAATGGTTTTTATAAGATATGAAAATGACACTTTTTCTTTTTCACTTTTAAAGACATATTGACTGCCATACTTAATTCCAAACTTAACTACACATTTTACTACACAAGTCAAGAAAAGTCATTGTTAGTTATTAAAAAATATTTTAAGTACCCTTTTTCTTCCATTTTTCATAATAATTTATAGATATGTAATATTTGGGACACATTTACAGACCATATATACCTAGAGCAATGTTAAAATGCTCCATAGTTTTTAATTTTGCTAAACCTAGCCTAGTAGAAACTCTATTTTTGAAAAATGTGATTAATAAATCATAATGTTCAATAAATAAGCTAGTCATTTTCACATAATAATTAGTTTTTATAATTGAATGGGTGAAAGAATTAATTAGCATTCAAACAAATCTAGTATAAATTACTTTCAAGTTTCAAAACAGCATGATTGACATAACTTAGAAATTTTTACTGCTAATTGCTTCAAATTTCCTAGGGAAGTGGATCATAGCGGTGGAAGTATATATATTTTTTTTCCTAATTTATACAGTTTAGTAAGTTTGGCGAAATTGAGCTGTCCATGTGTGCCCCCTTCTCCTCACATACAATTAAAAGAAATTGACATTTTAAAATTATAATTAGGTGCTTTTTCATCAAATTAAATGCAAATCAAGAACAGAAAATGAAAACAAAAGAAAGAAAGAAATTTGATTGAGGGGAAAAAATTAATTTGAACTGTAAATTGTCCTTTATAAAATCTATTAGGAGCATTTGGAAAAGGACAAAGAATGTTTGTTAAAAGAGTAAAGAATCATTGTATCACCATACAGCTAACAGAACTTGAAGCTAGAAATTCTAGTTGCTTTCTGCCTTTACTTGAATGTATATTGTACAATATTTTCTTTTTTACTTAATTTTAAATTTTAGTGTTATTCTTATTTTTCCATAAAATGAAGGGAGAGGCAGAGTTTCAAGAACTTAATCAATAAGTAAATTATCATCAATTTGAGGATTTAAATGCAAGAAACTGAATGCCTCTAGTAGTTTGAAAAATAAAAACGAAAATTACTTAAATTACGTATTCAGAAGAACTTAAAAAAATTATAATCATTTTTAAGAAACAATTCTCTCTCTCTGTCTGTGTGCTGTCTCTCTCTTTTTTTTTGTAAATTCCTAAAATCTTAGATTTCAAGCAAACTATGGAAAAAACCTAATTAAATAAGGTTTTGAAAAATAGAGATACAGAACAAAATGATTGGTAAATGGCCGTGCAAATTTTCGCCAAAAATTGGTCTCATTATTATCGGTCTGAAAAAGTACAATTAAATAGGGTTTTATAGGATGTATAACGAAAATATAAGAGGCTCACGATTTATTTAAAAAATGTATGCTTTTTGAACGGATTAAATTTCTAAGAAATAATACCAAGGTATGCATATCTATTTTACAACAAAATTTCTTTAAAATATAGCTATTTCATGGAAATCATAGACGTGAATCGCCCATTAGTTGACGAAAAAAATAATTAAGTAAATAATAGAATGTCAAGATACCAAATAGTGTTCGTTTTCCAAATTATATGATCGTTTTTTCCTTAGAAAAAAATAAAATACAGAAGAAAGTAAGACAAAAATGAAAATTATTATCATTTTACTACTTGTCTTCTTAATATTGTTTACAATTTTCAAAATGTTGATACCACGGATTACTTGGTAGTATTTAGCAGGCTTACAGGTAGCCTAACTGACTACGCTGTCTCTTCATTGGAAGTCAGACTAAACTTTTATTTCCTGATTGGCTGGTATAGTAAAATGTTATGACTCATGACGTAACAGCCGTCGGCTAAACTAGCATTATTTTGCAAACACGGTCGCAAATATACCGGTATATTTATTTAACACAGAAGGCTTTAAAAGATTTCAGATCTTTCGAAATAAATTGTGGTTATTTGTGTGGATATACTTCTTAAAATATCTATATTTTAGATATTTAATGAATAAATAGATTCATGGAGAACATCATTGTTCTCGCGAACGATGAACAACATGCATTGAGCAATATCCTTAGAAAAGTTTTATCTTATACATTGCAAACTATATCTATAAAAAAAATGATTTATAAAACTGCCTAACACATGAAAGAATGTATTTTCTCACTAATCTCCCACAGTTGATCTGTTGTTGTATAAAATCTGAAAATTGCTATTTCTGCTGGTTACACAAAAAGACTACTACTACTTCTAAAATTTTAATAGTGAAAATGGGTATTTTCAAGAAAATGTGCTTGGAAATACGGCACTATCATACTGTATATCAGTTTTGATTTTACTTCAACATGTGTTATTCTTTAGTCCAAAAAGTTGCCGACATTGGTAACTAAAGTGTTAACTTTTAAAAGTTATTTGTTGCTATCCACTTGACTAACGTTTGTGAACTGTGCTATGAACATTCAGAATGGCAAAAGGATTGTTTTATTTGATATATAGTATACGATTAATAAATTAGTTTATTCCACAAATGTTCAGCAAATGGTTAAAATATATTAGAAATTAGCTTGCTTTTCATAAAGTTCTACGAACATTTTATTATTGTAAGTGTTGATTCATTATGATGATTTAATTCAATTAATCTTTTTAATTCTTGCATAGATCTTCATCGTGCATAGATCTTCGAAAATAAAGTTGCAGTGTGATTGTTTCAGAGAATTTCAACTGCTTAATCGTGAATATTTTTATAATTCAAGGTCATCAAATGTATGCAGTCTTCTGCTTTAATTAGAGTATATTTAAAGTCTGTTTATTTTTGACAGTTGTAACACCCAGCACCTCTCATTCATGTTTACTTCTCCTTTGAATCATATAGTTTGAAAATATGAAAACAAATTTGGAACACTATGTTATCATGTTTTGATGCCATTGTTTATTAAATATAGCAACTTGGCGCTTGTAGGGAAGAGAACTACTCATAGCTGAAGGCGAAAAAATTTTATCCAGATTAAACTTTTAAAAACAAGTACTTATTCTCATAGGTAATCTTGCCTGATGTTACTGTTTGACCGGGACAGTCCCGGTTTTCAGACAAAATCCCGGTGTCCCGGCCAGTTTAGTTCACATCCCGAAAAAAGATAAATTTGATTACAGATGACCCAAAAAGTCGAATAATAATTAACTGTGTAGGATTATTTAAAATAATAGCTGTCATTTCTGTACCTCAAAGCCAGACTGACGTAAGTCCAAATTTGCGATTTATTATTGCCTTGTTTGTTGAATCCTAGTCCACATCAAGCCATGAAAAGGTAATTCTTAAAAAAAATCTAATTATTTACCAGTGTTAAAAGAGCATGCTTCCTATCCTTTGCATGCGCCAGACAAATATTTTACTTTCTCCTGTAAAGTAGCGACTATGGAGTTACGTTAGTCTGGCTCTGAGGTACAGGTTTGTAACATTGACTTGTGAAATTAATATCAGATTAGCTTGTGGGGGGTTTTACAACAAGATTAAAAACAAATAAAATTTTCTAAAAAGTCCTGGCCAACCCAATGAACACATAACTATTATTCAAATTTTTATTTCACATTCAAAGGTTTTCTTAAAACTAAAGCAACCTAAAAATATTAATATGTAGAAAATATAATGTTTAAATGTATCTGCTTGCATCATTTATTATTTATTACCCCAGGTTCAGGCTCTTAATTAGTATAACCATTTATTCATAGCATTGAGAATGAGCAACCATCTAAAACTCTAAAAACCGACCAGGTTTATTTGAATCCTTGGTATGTTGCAAGGGTGGGGGGGGGGGACTAGTGTCCTGGTCGAATGTTTCAGAAATCTGGCAGGCCTACACATAGGTGCCTTTGTAACACAAAGCACCTACTCATAATTTGTGCCTCGATGCAGGGCTGTCTAAGGACGTAATAGTACCCTCTCCCCCCCACTCCGCCCACACACGCACTGAGGCAGGAACTGAAACAATTCAGTACACAGTAAGATAAAAATTTGCTTCCTTTTTAAGCCACCAAACTTGCTCTAACAACTGAAGTAGGCATGTAAAGAATAGAAAAGCTTTGAATATTTTTATGTTTTGATTATCCTCCCCCTTTTTTCTGTAAAAATTTGTCTTAACTTTTGAAAATATTTTTTCACAAGGCATCAATATCGCAGGCATGCACAACCTCTAGAGCATGATGTTATTAACAGAGTAACCGAGTGTATATTTTTCTCGATTCCACCAAACGAAAGGATAGTCTTTTCTTGCAAGATGCTGCTCTGCTAAGGTGCCTAGGAGACTACCTTGAAATGAAAAATAAGATAAAATTAACATTGTTTTGCCATAAAAAGGGATCAAACAGCCCTGTTGCAATATCCTATTGAAATTAAAAAGGAAAGTGCATAACTTGCCACCCTATGAGCCATTTTGAAGAAATTTTAACCTTCTGTGATAAACCTTTTTTTTTTAATTTTTTTAAATCAATATTGCGTAGTTATTACCTACATAATGTACGCACTCAAATAAGTACAAATTTCATAATCAAACTCGTCAAAATGGGTTTAGTGAGTGTTTTGGTTTCTTGCGAGTTTATACACATAAATGCGTTCAGACATAATATACAGAACAAGTCAAAATTGCTTCTAATAATGAAAATGGAAATTTATATTGAAATTTGAGTGGTATTTCTTTTTTTTTTTCTTTTTTAGTGCGGACACTAGTTTATTTTTATTCTTTAAGGAGGTAAAAGGTGTCCATCTTTATCTTGTCTATATAGCATAAAATTTTAATCGCTAAGAATTTTTTTGGAAAATCCAAGTTTTCACTAAATCAAGGTAGCATGAGCTTCAATTGCCTCAGGGTTTCGAAACTCAACAACTTTTTTTTCTTTTTTCGGTAACTGTTGTGTTTAAATGAGCTACAATTTGCTGAAAACTTCACTCTTAAAAATGAATGAAAATCATAGGAGAAAATATTTGTCAACTACAATTTCTAAGTAATTAAACAAGCAAACTGCCATCAATTCGCATATATAGGTTGTAATAAAATGTTGTATGAAACAGAAAGGGTTTTATTTAGGGTAAAATAGAAAGTTACATATTTATTTAAGATCATATGTCAGAGGTGATTTATATATTCTGCACAGCAAGATTGATAAAAAAAACTTTTTTTTATCAAACAATTCGGTTTTTTTAAATTTAAATCAGATTTTTGAAATCAAAATGTAATTAATTAATTGATACTAACTGATTGAGTTAGATGCCTAAACCAGATAATTACTGTCCCATATCCAAATGGGTCGATTTCCCAGACTTTTGTAATGATTAAAATAAACAACATCTTCTGTTTCACTGTTTTGTTTTAATGGAAGTTGAAAAGGATTGTATGACATGTTTATTTAAAGAATAATAATTAAATAGCTTTACACATAACAGATAAATATATAATCTAGTTTATTATGCTTAATTTCATTGAAAGGAAACATCTAACTTCATATATCCCTTTGCAAGTACAGTTGGCTCTCTGTTTAACGACTTTCAAGGGACCACAAAAAGTCGTCCTTAGTAGAAATAGTCTTTAAATAGAATGCTTTTAACACTATAGTGGACCATCTGGGACCGTGGAAAGCCGTCGTTAAATAGAGAAAAGTCGTTAAATAGAGTGTCCTTAAACAGAGAGCCAACTGTACTTTTCTTCTTAGTTTTATTGCAATGATTTTTTTTATTCTTCTTCAATTTGAATTTACTTCATTTCAACAATATGATTTTTTTCCCCCTTTTTGTAGCATGGTTTATATATTTTTTTTTATGTTTTTTTTTTTAAATAAAAATACTCTGAACTTCAAGTCCATCAAATTTATCCTTCTGAACTTTTAAAATTTTAATCTTTGAAAATCATGATTTAAAACCATGATTTTTTATTTTTAAATCAACTGATTTAAATCAAGTTGAGTTAAATCTCTCAACCCTGCTGCCCAGTAATTCGTGGCTGAATATACAGGCTCAAAATGATGCGAGGTTGACATCAATCTGAAGGAAGAAATCCCAAGATAAATATACGTTTATTGAGAACTTTGATGAATGCATAGGATTAATATAAGATGCTTAAATCTAGCAGAATCAAAACTGTTGTCTGATCAGGGTTCGCCGATATATATTGGTCGATATATATCTGATATTTATTTTGAAAATATCATCATATTTTGATATTTTTGATCTTCATTTTTTCCTACTATGGTATTTTCAATTCAAAAATTATATTAATCATAGTAATATTGTTAATTGGTTATTAAAAATAACTAAAAAGTTATGTACTTTATTGTTATGATGCATTAATACATTCATTAATATAACAAATTCATATAATATTCCTTTTTTACTTGTATTTTATATTCATAAAATTATTAATAATGTAACAATTTTTAATTCACATTAAAAGTGCCTAGTTAAATATTAAACATTGCTCAGAAAATAAGAAAATGTCTTATGACTGTGCACAGACTAATGCATATTATTTATTTCTGAATCATATAACTGTAAAAGTAGCTAACAGAGGAAAAATGAGTAAAACAGCTAATGCTAAATCAACTCCATTAAAATTGATAGAAATGTAAAAGAGATTTTACATATATAAATAATGAAAGAAACCTTAATTTTAAGTCTACTCTACGTATTGTAAATATAATGTAAGAAAATAAAGAGTGATTTGAGGATGCATTTACTATTTTGAAGACTTTAGTTTGTGCTAATTGAAAATATCGGATATATATAGAAATATCCGATATGTATCACACAAAATATCCGATATTTTAGAAACTATCATGATATTTTCGAACCCTGTATCTGATACTTATTCATTCATTAAGCTCAAGTCTGCTTTGAAAAAGTTGTTTCCTTTTATCCTAAAATATGTTGTGCAATAATTTGCAATTTTTGTGTTTTATTCACTCGATTGTTCACCAAAAAAAAAAAATCATTCTGTGTGTTCGAAAGACGAAACAAAAGTACTAATTTTATTGTGGTTAAATACATTTTCATTATTCAATTGCGTTACTATTTTCACATCTCTTCTTCTCTTTAGACATTGAAAAAAATTTATATCTTCTAAAATCTCCATCATGAGTACTCCAACGAACAGCTTGTCAGCAAGTGAAATGATGATGTCTCAACCCCCAGCAACAATAGTGAAAGAGGGTTGGCTATTAAAGAGAGGTATGTCTCTTTCGTTTTTAATTACAGTCAAACCCTGTTAACACGAACTTCTTTAACGCAAAATTTCGCTTAGTGTGAAGTAAATGCTACTCCCCATCCCATAAAGCTACAAATTAGTGTTAAATCAATTGCTTAACACGAAGATTTAGACGAATTTCTGCAAAAGACAAAGAAAATTTTTAGGACTTGAAGAAAAAAGGGAGGAAATTAAAACCCCATCCCTTTTTACATGAAATTACTTTCAAAAGTTGAAAGATCTGCACTTGGATGCAAGTGACATGGATGGCAGCGAGAAAATATCTCTCCTTGTTGTAGGAAAATTGTGAAAATCTCATTACTTTACGAAAAAACGAACCTTAGCTGTAGACTATGCTTACAATAAAAAAGCTTGAATGAACAGTGAAATCTTTACCAAGCAGCTGATAAATCTAGATTTAAAATTTTATTGTGAAAAAAAAAATTGTCTGATTCTGGACAACTGTTCTGCCCATGTAGAGGTTTAAGGTCGAAAAGTGACAAATTGTGTTTTTTTATCTGCCAACACTGCAGCGAAAATCCAGTTTTTCAATCCGATGTTTGAAAATGCGGGATGTTGTGGAGAAATGTCCCGAATAGCCGTTGCCTTTTTTGAATTACTCTTGTTTCTTACTTAAACTATAATTTTAAATGCTTGTGTGTACATTTTTGTACGAATATACTTTGGTTCCTATATTTTCTGAGTCACTAAAACAAAAAAAACTTGTCGGCTTAAACAAAATCTGGTAAACGTGGAAATTGATTAATACAAAATTCGGTTAATACAAAATATTTTGGCGTCCCCGTCAAGTTCGTGTTAACAAGGTTTGACTGTATCAGTGAGTAAATTTTAAGAGTAAAGTTGTTGTTGAATTGGGAATGAAGCAAGTCTGTTAAATAGGGAAAAGTGTGTATTGATTCCAGAAATTGGAATTATTGGTCATTAGTCACTATTTTTGTGATCAAAATGTTTTTAAATAGGTACCTAACTTTTCTAATGCAAGTTCAATTTAATTTTGAATCCTGAAGTTTGTTTTTTTATGTAATCATTAAGTTCTAAAAGTATTAACAGATGAAGCTTGATTTATGTACCAGACTCATTTCTATAACATGTAAGAAGCAAAGTTGGACCTCAAAAGAATCATCAAAAATTAACTAAAAAATCAATTAATTAAAACTAATTTTACATATTTTGTTATCTATTGGCATATACTCAGATCGTAACCTTGCCTCCAGCCTCTAAGTCCTTTTGGCTTTGAGGTACAATTCTTGGTTACATTTAGGAAGGTTTGTGGGTCAAAAACTCGGTATGGACACACATTGCTCTCTGCTATCCATATTTGTAAACCACTCTCTATAATAAGTAGACAAGGGATTTTCACCTTTAAAAAAGATATAAAAAAAGTATTACGCATTTTCTTGTATTCTTTCACATCTTTTTAGAAAAGATGTGAAAGACTTTGATTCTTGTTTTAAGTATTTTTAAATTACAGGCGAGCATATTAAAAATTGGCGCCCACGTTATTTCATTTTGCTGGACAATGGTGGCTTGATTGGATTTAAGAGTAAACCAGAACATGGTTTTGATGATCCTCTGAACAACTTTACAGTTAAAGGTAATCTTGTAATTTTATTTTATTGTAGATGAATTTACCCTCAAGTTCAATGTATTTGAATGTCACTTTTCGCACTACTGATTTGCTTATAATATTGTAGTCCAGTATTATATTGTGCTTGTCATAAGACAACAAAAAGCTGTGATATATCCTATAACACAATATACTATTAACCCTTATTGTTGGTGCCAGAAATGATATTTATGATGCATTTATGTTTCCGAGTTAAGGTCATATATAGTACCATGACATGGCAAAATGTCCTCTAATTTTAGTTTACTTGTGCTAAACTAATACTAATTTGTAACTGTATTTTCTTCTCTCATGTTTTGCAGTTTGCAAAGTTGCCCTAAATTTCTTAAAAACAAACAAACAAAAAATCCTAAGCACTTTCCTCTGAAAGCTAAGAAAGGAGCTTATTTTTTAATTCAAAAGTTTTGATTTCTTCAATTTTCGTATCATGATTTTTTTTTTCTTTTAACTTTGGCTTAGTATCTTGATTTTTATGTTTCTAAAACTGAGAACTGCAAAAACTATGCCATTGAAAAGTTGCCAAGTCGCCTGGTTTTGCAGGAAACTTCTGCAGTTTTCCCACTTTAAGATTAATGGCATATTCAGTAGATTGAAGATATTGCTAATTATTTAAAACCTTCACATTTCTTTGTTTTCCTCTCTACTGCTTTTAATCCCTTCCAGATACCAATACTAGAATAAATGCAGAAATGAATTACTGTATATACTCGCGTATTAGTCGATCTCGCGTATAAGTCGACCCCCCTGCTATTATGAGGAAAATCGGAAAAATTTCAAAAACTCGCGTATAAGTTAAGGCTCTACTTTCAGAAAAAATCGGGAATGCTTTGCCGCTAATTGATATAAACGTTGTAAAAAAGAGGAAAATAAAATGCTGTGAACATTTTTATGCTAAATAACGTCCGATTTCATTCTTTTTCACTAAAAGGATTCACTTTTGGGATCACGGTTTTTGTAAAGGTTTCGATTTTACTGTTATGATTTTTGTTACTTATTGCTTTTATTTTGAATAAATATCAACACAATTTTGCATCGTAGCCATATTATACATTTTTTTTAAATGTGAGCATTAATTCGCGATTATCAGGAAAATTATCGAATTTGGCAATTCCCGCACTTTTTGCGTAGTTGGCTGTTAGCTGTAATTAATGAGTCTTGATTTCACTATCAGACCATATAAAAGAATAGCAGAATGTGTAAGTATTTACTTTTATAGCATCTGCTTAAAAGGGTTGGACTAAAATTGGGAAAATGTTCCTGTTTTCGGAAGGTTTTTTTCCAAGAATTGAACAGGAAAAAATTTCGGAAGGTCTGCCCCACGTATAAGTTGACCCCCTAACTTTTAACCTCATTTTTTGTATTGAATTTCTTGACTTATATGCGAGTATATATGGTACTGTTGTAATGGAAAACCCTTTTTAATGAATTACATATGGATCCTAATTGGTATAGAAATCCAAAATTACTTCTGTTACTTATATTTTTAGGTCTGGAAAATTTTGATCTAAGTTGAAATGAACTTTCATAAATTTTTAAAGAAAATCTGTAGCATTTGAATTGAATTTTTAAATTTATACTTTGTATAAGTAAAAGATACATTTAGAAATGTTTCGAAATTAAAAGAGTGCTTCTCCAAAAGTTGCATTCCATGCTTAAGGTTTCAACAATTTTGCACAAACAGAATTCTTTTTCCAAGAATAGATGGAGAAAATTTTTGTGTAGCTGATTAAAAATTGGGAGTTTTATCTGAATATAACCTACTATGTATAGAAAAAATTCTTGAAGCTTCACGAAAATATCTACCTAGAAGGTCCTTTTAAGAGCCTTTCCATCATTAAAAGTTAAAGTATTTTTCTCATAAGTAGTTTGTTTTTAATAGTAAGGTTTGTACATGTCAAGGAAATCCTGGAAAGTCATAGAAAAAAATAAACAAATTTCAGACCTGGAAAAGTCATGGAAAATTGAAATTTTCATACAAAGTCATGGAAATTTATTTTAGGTCATGGAAAAATGTCCTGGACAAAGGTCCCTGGTTAAAGAAACAATAGCTTAAAGAGCATTTGAAATCTTGAGTGATTTAACAGTATTGCACATAAAAATTATTAAAACTGGAAAATTGAACTATCCTGAAAACAAATCTGAATTTTTAAATCGCATTGCATCCACTTCTGTAGCAGCCTCTCGGGTTTTTTTTTTTTGCAATATGATTTTAGTGCTTGGACATCGCTTATTTCGTATTTATCATTATTTTCAACACTTTTTTATATTCTGTAGTAGGGTCATTCCGTGTCAAATCCAGGGGTGCCCACAGGGGGTGATTATGGCACAAGTTGCACTATCATAATTTTTGGGGGGGATTTTTTAATTTAATTTTTTTATTGATTTATTTTTAATTTAAATTATTCATTTCATTTTTTTTCTGTTTTGTTTAGTTTGTGTGTGTGTAAAAAGACTTTATTTTAATTAAATTTAATTTTCTCAAAAAGTGCCACCTTATTTTTTTTTTTTTTTTTGAAAAATGTTTATACATTACTGAAATATCTGTAGAAGTTTCAAGGTGGGATTACAATGGGTTCATGTTGATATATTTCATTGCATTGTTGGATCTTAAACACTATCATCACATAATACAGCATGTTTTAAATAGAGAAGACATTTATCCGAGACATGAAATTAATTCTATTTGAGTTGAATTGTGTCAAGTAACAGATTGCAAGAGTGTTTCCTTGTTTGAAGTTCTTATCTGTGTTTATAAAAGAGGGAGGGATCTATTTTATTTTTCTGAAATTTATAGTGTATTTTATTTTGTTGTATAGCTCTGATAAATTTGAGTGAAAGTTTTAAAGTAGAATTACTCCATGTTTTTAAGCTACTGGTATTAGATAACCAAATTCTTGATCACTATCTTCATATTTTTGTGGGTGATGCATTACATACCACATATGAGTTCCACTCTGACCTGCTAGTATGCAAGCTTTGGGCTTAAGTGCAGCAAATTCAATGAAATTGACCTTTAAATAGGATTTTTGTTTCTTTTTTTTTTTTGTTTATTTTATATAAAACTCCAATTGCAGAGAATCAACCTTTGGGATGTTTTTAATTTTCCCTATTATGTGTTTGTATGAGTACATAATCTCTTACTTCTGATAGTATTCAGCTTATTTCATCTGATTCAGAAAAGGTCTTTAAGATTCCTGCAATTTTGATTGGATGATTTTCCCTAAGCTTCAGAGATAGGATACCTTTATCTTAATCTTATAGGAGTCTCCCCCCCCCCTAAAGTAAAGCCCTCGATCCGTCTCTTAAGTGGCGACACGTTCTTGCGTCTGCCATTTTGTGTCGTTCCGCAACTTTCTCCCTATCTCAATAGTAGAAAAATACAGAGTTTCGCTCATTGAAAAGAATCTTTTTATCAACGAATGTTTACAGATATTTAATCGTAACTTATGTAACTGACAATATACATACAAAAATGTTGAATTTTTACCTTAGTAAAATATTTGTTTTATTATTAAACCGAATATTAGTAGAAAGGTGTTTTGAAGAAATTCTCGACCATTTTTAAGAGTAATTTCTTTTTTTCCCCCATATAGACCTTCTGAGTTAGAAATTACTTGAAGTGTTTTAAATAGAGACGTACCGAGTAGCACTTTGGCCGAGTAGCCGAGTACCAAGTACTCGGCTTTTTACTACTCGGCCGAGTACCGAGTTACCGAGTAACTCGGCCTTTCACTACTCAGCCGAGTTTCCCAGTACCAATTATGTTGAAAGAAGGACCACCGACACACATCGACGAATTTTGAACTTATTGAAATAGTAGTATAGACCTCCTTGTCCATATAATAGTTTTTAAACTAAATTCCTGCTGAAATTTAACAACAAAATTTTGCAAAAATAATATTTTTTAAATTAAAAATGAATAAATAAAAGGTATGACTTATCAAGTTGGAATTAAAACAAGTTGTACAAATTTATTCATTATAGGTCTAGTTCGCTAAACAAATAATATTTAAAAGAAAAAAAACAAATGTGCAGGAACACTGCAGACACGTTTTTCTGTGTTACAAGGATCGTCTTTTCAGTGCATAACATGTGAACTAAAGAATGTAAAGGCATATGACAAAAAATTCGACTTTTGCTGGATGCCTTTAAATCAACGAGCTCAAATTTTGTGCATTGAAAAAGAAATTCCTTGTAACGCCAAAACACGTGTCTGCAGTGATCCTGCACTGTGCTTCTAACGTTGTTTTATTTCCTTTTATTTTTAAAGCTAAGGTATTTTTATATATCCTATAACTAATTTTAGTTTGTAGCAAAAATTCCATATTTGCACAATTTTTAACAAAAAAGTTTTATTAACTTTCGAGACATTTGAACCAAGATTTATTCCATTGAAGTATTTCAAACTTCATTATTCTCAAAATTTAAATTTGAATTGTAAATGGTTGCAGAAAATTATATATGCTTGAGCTTTTTTGTAAATTTAATTATATATTCAATTTTTTGCAACTACTCGGTATTGGCCGAGTATCTGATCAAAATTTGGCCGAGTACCGAGTACTCGGCATATTGGCCGAGTAGGCCGAGTACCGAGTAGTTACCGAGTACTCGGTACGTCTCTAGTTTTAAATATGCGTTTTATTATTAGAAAATTAGTGTAGTAGAACCAGGGGCGGATACAGAAAAATCTCTCGAGGGGGGGGGGGCGGGAAATTGAATAGCACCTCCTCCCCCACCTGCCGCATACGATGTTTCATAACAAAGTTTTCATTACTTTATTTTAAAATGTCTTTTTCTAAAAAAAAATTTTAAAGGATCCCTTAAACTAACAATCCTCTTCTAAGTACATACATATTATGTACCAATATACTTTGAATGTGGACGTAAAACATCTTTAACGTTTCAAGCCAATTCAATACTAAACCAAATATAATGTTACCGAAATGCTATACAATGAGCGGTTTTAATTTTAGGAACAATGTCGTAATGATTGTAACACGAGGGCAAGGTTATTCAATAGAAAAAATATACCCATGCCTCATTTGAGTTTTTAAAATTATTTTATAGTATTTTAACTGTAAAATATTATTTAGTTAAGAAAATCATAGCTATTAAACATATAAGTTTTATTGAAAAATTCAGGACAATTTCTGTGTGGATTTCAAAGCAGTTGCTGATTGTTCTTGAAGCCATTATACAGTTGAGATAACATATTCATATTACATGCCGCCTCCATTAATATCATGGTTTTCTCAAGAAACTACGATATGATTTCTTTCTTTTTGCATTTTTTACAAGCTGAAAAAAAAAGCTATTTCACAAATAGTTTCCTGGATCAAAATAATTCTTTTAGACATGCCTTCATTTTTTTTGAAGAATGTTAGTTATTGATTCCATCAAAGAAAAATTTATGGACGAATCGTGATCTTACGTTCCCTTGAATTCAAAACCAGCGAGTTCTGCCACTCTAAGACTCTAGTATGACTTCTTTAGCAAAGAAAAATGCTTTTCTTCAAAATATGCTTGATGTGTGTTTTGTGTTGTCTTTAATTAACTATATAAAAAAATGCTATGGAGAAGTCAATTAAAAATAGTGAATAAAACAGTTAAATAAATACATCCTTCATTAAATCCACTACTTAGAACGGTAGTGAGCTAAATTAACTATGTCATAAGTTTTTTGTAACTTGACTTGGGCAACAGTTTGAACTTATTCACATAAAGCAGTATCATTTATATTACTAATGTGTGTAGTTTTCTTATAGAAAATTATTCACTTCTAAAAAATTGCGAAATTTCTTTCTGTCTTAATTAAGCAGGACTCTTCATTTTTTTTTTCTTTACATTTTACCAACACTTTCATGTTTCTCATGATGATTTTACATTAAAAAATGCTTTTCATTTAAACCAGATTTTTAAGGATACTACTAGTTCTTAAAAATTCAAACTGATGATAAAATATTTTAACCAGTTTTAAATCAATATAAAAAAATAATAATTGAATTATTTAATACCAATAGGAATTCAAATAAAAGTGCAGATTACATCTGTGACGAACTGTTATAAATAGCAATAATGAATTTATAAATTAACAGATACTGGGATAAATCATACATAAATTTTTTTTATTAAAAAGGTTTTCACATCAAATAAAAATTAAACGAAAAGACACAGTTAAAAACAATACGACGTGTTCTTAAAATAATTTTGCTACAGTTATTGAGACATTTTGAAACTAATTAAACAATGGAAAATTTACATTAAAAATAAATAAAATAATTAGTATATTTAAATTTTGATGGCTTTGTTATCTTAAACTTAGAAAAATCAGTTTTAAAAACAGGGCAAATATTTTACTACTGCTAGCAATTTATTAGGTGCCATTACATAGTTGAGCTTTACAATATTTGAAGGAACTATTTATGATGATTTTAGTGAATGTCCATATTATCCCATGAAAATTAACAAACCATCAGACAGTTTCATGAAAAGTAAAAAATATTACAATTTCAACAAGAGTTTCAAAAAGTATTGAAATTGCACAGTAGTAATTGATGAAAACATTTAAAATACATAAATAATCTTTCAATGTATTTCGATACAGTAATTTTGAACTGTTAGAACATCTTAATGCACTACACCAAGACATCTTCGCATTAAAGATAGTGTTTGATGAAAAATATGAATAGCAAAGGGAAAATATCTAGTATTCCTCACAGTGAAATCACACAGGCAACGACACAAAATGGCGGACTGAACCCACGTGACTGCTCGCCTCCAATCGCAGTCGAAAGCGGCACGCTTTGCATGGATCAAAGTGTGTCGCTACTTAAGAGAAGGATCCAGGACTTTACCCCCAAGTACATAGGAGCTGCGATATCTCTACATAGTATAAAAAGAAGTGTCCGAAAAGCATCTGTTTGTTTGAACTCCTCGCAAAACTTGAGAACTACCCGGCCGATTTCGCTGAAATTTTCACAATTTGTTCCTTTAAGTCCTGAGAAGGTTTGCAGACCAGTTCGAAAAAAATTCTATGAATAGTTCTTTTTTTTATTCCAATTTAGGCCCAATTTTCACATAAATTCCCGAATATGGGGGTAAAAAAATTACTCGCAATTAGTAATATTACATTTCGTTGGAAAGGGTAGAATTTTCCGCGTTCTACGCTTTTTGTTCTAGCGCTCTAACTTAATTGCGGCGGGAGTTATTTACGTTTTTAGCTCGAATTTGTTTAGGCTTAGCTGAAATTTAGGCAATACTTTCTTCATTAAATCCATCAATAAAAAGTGAGGGAATTGTCCTACAGTTTTCGTTTTGACACCATTGAAAAGAGCTACCTTTTTTACTTCAGATCTAACTCGACCTATGGTTGGAAGTTTAACTCTCTATCTCCATTAGAAAAAAGTTACAAGCGAATTAAATGAAGTTCAAAAATCTGTTCTCTATTCAAGTTTTTAACCATTTTATTTTGCGTTTCCACGGTAACGCTTTTTGAATCCATTGTTTCTATCTTTCTCATTTTCAACTCTGAAACTTATTTTATTTTGTGTTTCCATAGTTACGCTTTTTAAATCCATCTTTCTCATTTTATTTTAATTTCTTAAAAGTATTTTAATATCAGTCGTCATTGTTTGGAGTTGAAATTTAGCATGATGATTTTTTTTTCTTTTATTTATGCCTGATTGTTGAATATACGTCACTTGACACAATTTTTGTTTTCAAAATAGACCAGGCAGCGCAGCTAGTATTACATAATTTGTCATGCTTTGTGACTCAGGCCTCATCATTTTTTTAACATCAGGAGCAAAATTAGAAAATTAAATTTTTAGATACTTAAAAAGTGTTTCTCCATTTGTTTCAGTCTCGTTTTCCAAAGGTATTATAAGCTTGCAAAAGGTTTGCTTTTTCTATGCAAAACTGAGCTCTGTTGATATTATTTGATCTGAGTGTGCTGATTTGCTTTTATCAATTGGGGATTCTCCCAATTTTTGTTTTGTAGCATTTAATATTTTAACAGTTTCAGACATCTTAGGAGTAAAATTTGATCCAAATCTTTAGAACCTTTAATATCTTCAGCTTGCTGGCTTATTTCCTTAACTTTTTTGAAAAGAGACCATTGTTTTTTGGAAAATTGATACATTTTGGTATTTTATTAAATTTTGCAGCCTTTCTCTGTCATCCAGTCAAAAACATATCTTAATTTCTTTTTATCTCTTACCCTATTATCTTCATTTTAAAGTAGATTAAAACATTGCATAGTAAAGTATCTTCAATTACCCAATCTTTAAATTTAACATCATATTTACTTCATGCCCAATTTTGATAAACACTTGATATATCTAGGCAATTTTAAATATTATAAAATACATTAATTTTGGGTGTGTACAATTAATTAGAATTTAAAACTAAAATTTCAATTTCCTTTCCCTCATTATAATGTAACTAAAATTCAGCATATTCACTATTTCCTCGGGTATTTGCAATGAAAAACCTACGTGAATCAGAGCTAATTAGTAAAGTCAGAACAAACAACGTAAGTAGAAGCACAGTGCTTCTACTTACGTTGTTTGTTCTGACTTTACTATTCAGCACAAAGGTATTGATTTATCTTATCAGAGCTAATTATATTGAATCCTGAGCTTGGAACAAAGAGGTTTTTTCGTTACAAACTATCTAGGCATGCTCATTTTTTTTATAAAGATTTTTCATGGATGCACACAATTTCACGCTTAACAACATGTGCAACATTCATCACTCTTGCTTAGTAATACCTAGTAAAAATTTAGCAGGATATGGAATTTTTTTATATTTAAATACAATATTTTCAATCTGATTAAACTTTTTATTATTCTTTTTCAATCTTGTGTACATGTGTCCTTATGATTGTTAAACACTTAACTATTTCTTTAATACAGAAAATTATCATTCAAATGACTAATAACTCAAATTTTATGCAATCATCCCCCCCCCCCCCCCCGCCCCCACTCCTCTTTTAAAGCATCAATTTCACAGCCATTAAATTTTTCAAATAAAAAACAAATTGAAAAAGAAACACCTTTCATAGAATAAGATATTTGTTTCACTACTTTTATTACATTATTTATCTTAAAAATCTATTAAAAATAGATTTGAAATATTAAGTGATTCTACTTTCAAGCTTTTATCCACATTTATCAGTACTATTCAGCAGATTTAAAATAATAATAAAATAATAATTTGCAAACAAATAAATAATTTGTACAAATAATAATATTAATATAATTTTAAAAAAGCTTTCAACCCTTTCCGCAAACTCCTAAACACCTAGAATAACTCAAAACAAGGAAACGCTCTTGGAATCTGGTTACTTGACACTATTCATTCAACTCAAATAGAATAAATTTCATGCCTTAAATAAATGTCTTCCTCTACTTAAAACATGCTGTATTATGTGATGATAGTGTTTTAGATCCAACAATGCTATATTCAATAAAATATTTCAACATGAACCCATTGTGATCCCATCTTGAAACTTCTACAATCATTTCAGTAATGCATAAACGTTTTTCAAAAAAAATTTGAAAAAATTAAAACGACGCATTTTGAGAAATTTCAATTTTAAGTTTCATTTTAAATTTAATTAAAATATTTTTTTAAATCTAATCATGTTACATACCATTAGAAAGGTCATTAAAAATGCTGTCAAATGTCATTTGTTTAAGCTCTTAATCTTAATTAGAAAAAATTCTAGAACATTTTGAAAATTGGGTCATTCACGTGTTTTGACCTATTTTTGGTGCTTTTACAGCGCTGTATCTTCAAAATCATATTTTTGAAAAAAAATTTAAATTTTTCTAAGTCTATATAAACACTACCTCTGTACTAAATTTCATAAAAATCCAAGAGGGTAAGGTAAAACTTTGTCGAAAATTGTGTTGATTTGATGTGTAATGACCCAATAGCGAACTTGCACATACTTAATTTCGCCGACCCAAAAAACGCAATTCCACATTGCATTCAAATTCATTTCCATCACTCGTAAAAACTTTATAATTAAATTTATCAAAGTTTATCTTTATTTGTTGAAGGTTTTAGAAAATGAAGATCTGTAGTTAGGCGATAGAATACTGAAATAATGGAATTCTAATACTCTGCCCAACATTCGACCCTCAAAACTATTCCATGCAACTCAAAGCTACTTTCAATGTCAGGAATCAAACAATTTTTTCTAGAATTTCTGAACCTGTTAATTTACATGCATTTGAAAATGTGCAAATAAATAAACAAGTACATTTAAATCGGAAGATTTATTCACTAGTGATTTATTTATTTATTTTTTTTTTTTTTTTTGATACCTGGTGTAGAAACATGAATTGACTAAAGAATGTGGCTTTACTTTAAAGAATTAAAATACTGTCAAGTTATGTGGATGATAAATGCACTGTTGGCATTAAAAGGCAACTTTTGAAGCAAATTTTTTGAAACTTAGTCATCACTCATTCAACCTTTGTCACATTCATTATCATCCTGCCTGTTTATAAAAAAAATAGGCATTTAAACATCTTTATATTCCATTCACTGCATTTTACTTTATTTAATTAAATTTGTATGATGAAGACAAATAAGAATGGTTTACATGCAATATACCAGACAGTCCGACTATCACATACAGAAATATTGCGTGTAGGTTGGTATATTGCATGTAGTTCTGCCTTAGCCCTGACTTAGGGGCGGTAACTTATTGCTAAGAATAATTTAGTTATTTAGGTGTACATTGAAATTTTTTCAATCACAAGTAAGTGATTCGATGAGGTAGTGGTATTCATATAGAAGTTTTGCTGGTTCTCATTTCTAAAAATTGGCAAATTTGACATTAAATAGTACTATTGTCTTCATGTAACAAGGTCATGAAAATTTTTTATGAAGTCATGAAAAAGTCTTGGAAAATTCATAGAATTTTTTCATCCAAATAGAGTATAAACCCTGGAATAATGTGCTCTAGTGCAATTAGAGGTTGTTTTTTTTTTTGCCAATTTCACTCCTTTAATCCCTAATCTTTGATTCTTTCTTTTCAGGCTGTCAGCTTATGAAAGCAGATAGACCTAAACCATTTACATTTATCATTCGTGGGTTGCAGTGGACAACAGTTATTGAACGTACTTTCCATGTAGAATCAGAAAAAGAAAGGTTGTTATTATACTTTTTAATTTATACAGTACCACATTGCTTTTCTTCTACTTTCATACATCCCTAAAAGGCCTTTTTTTCCATGTTTCTGCCTGAGAAATGTACTAGGTTGAGCAGTGGCGGCTCATGCCTTGAAAAAGTGAGGGGAACAGCTCAAGGGTGCACTCGCAGACAGAAGAAAAAAAAGTCAAACTCTTTTTATTCTCTTTAAATTATTGATAACTTGTCATGTTTTCTTTACAACTACATGATAACTGATTTAAAACAAGTTATTATTTCTGTGTAACAATGGGAAGTCATTTTTTGAATGAAATCAATAATCTTGTAACAATATATACACACACATACAACACAACACATAAGAGTGGCGCAACTAGAAAGTAGTTTTTGAGGGGGGAGGGGGGGCACAATTGGCGAAAATCTCATAAATTTGAGTGATTTGCTCATCAAATCTCTCACTTTCAAAACTTGTAGTTTTCGACGAGCAATTTTGAGCTGGTTTTGGTGATATTAGAGGAAAAAAACGGTACAGGGCACTCAACAGAAATTTGTAGAAATTGAAGCCTTAAAACATGGTTATAGGCCATATTTATTGACGCTAGGGTAAGGATGGAGCTCCGGGACTCTCCCAGATTTTTTTTCTTTTCTTTTCTTTTTTTTTTTTTAAAGAAAAAAAAAGAAATCAATTCCTCCTCCTTCCCCTTCCAATTTTTATTAACTAGCTGTAACTGTTGAAAATTTTTAAATCGAATATTTTTTTTCCTTTTTAAAATTAAGATTTAGGGTGATGGCACCAGCAACATACAAGGGTCCAGTAACAGAGTCCAGTAATAAGTTTGAATTTAAATAATAATAATTTTAGGTGGGTTAAACTAATGTTGCGGTGGCCAATGAATACAGTGCAACCATCCAGTATTATCAGAGTGAATTTCATGTGTCAGTTGGTATTTACGAGGTAGTAGTAAAAGGTTATGAATAGCTACCACGAAGTTAGCTGGTGTTTCATGCTGCAGCTAGCTGTTTACGTTAAGAGGGAGAGTGTTTTCAACCATCATTTTCCATTGTAAAATGTCAATATGAGTGCACACTGGTTGGAGGTATTTTTAATGTTTGAAGTATGCTCTTTTTAGTTTTCACATCGTTTTTCACGTGCAATCTCTTCTAATGTGAGTTTTATCTATGTCTGTTACTCATCCCCAGAAAACTCGTTTTTTTAGTAACAGACACCCATGTCTGTTATTAGTCCTTGGAGCCTTTTTCATTTTTTCCTTTTTTTTTTGTTCCAGAAGAGGTTATTCATTAATTTGATTGTGCTTACAGGTTCAGTTTGAAAATCAAGCAACGTGACTAGTGTCAGGCAGGGTGTCTGTTACTGGTTCAAAAGGGTGTCTGTTACTCATACCATATTTTTTGGAACCTCAGAATAGTGAATGCACTTCTTTTTTTCAGTTCAAGATGCCCCCCCCCCCCCTCTAGGAAATGTTGCCGCAGTGAAGAATAAATGCTAACAGCCTTATTGGATGTAAATACTAATGGTACAAGTGTTACCGCTTCAGAAAGGAAAAATAGAGCCCCACGAGTTACACTTTTGAACAAAATGAAAGAGGTTTATCCTAGTATAAGCAGGGTGGGCCCAGTCCCAGTGCTTTCAAAGGACGAGGAGAAAATACTGGTACCCTGGATAGCCTTGTCGTCTAAAGCAGGGTTTCCAATATTAAAACAATTATTTTTTGACAGTGTGCAGTTGCTCTTATAGGAATTGGGGAGAAATAATTCTTTTACTGATGGAAGACCTGGGAAATCATGGTATAATAGTTTTCTTAATCCGGAATCCTTCAGTTGCTCATAGAATCGATGAAAACCTCACATTGTCCCATTCAAAAGTTTCAAGGCAACTGGTTCAAGGCTGCTCATGACTATTTAAAACAGGGTGGCGACAGATCAGGGAGATCAGGGAAAAGTCAGGGAACTTTATTGATCAGGGAAATATCAGGGAATTTCGAAAAAATAATGAAAATTCAGGAAAAATTGATCAAATGAAGATTTTTTTTTTTTTTTTGCTTTGCAAAATTAAACACCCTTTTTTCCTATTCATTTTCCTTCAGTTATTTGTTTAAAAAAAAGTAATATTAGTGAGGTGCGATTATGCACTGACACATGTTTGTGCATTTTTTTCCCTTAAAGTCAAAGTATTGAATCTTAAGTTATTAAACACAGGATGAATTTCTTAAACTTCTGTGTCTGTAAAGTTGTTTATTTTACGTAGTTTGAATTTTTCTGCCAGGCTTTCCATGCTACATAAAATAAACAACCCAGCAGGCAAAGAGGAAGTTGCCATTAAAGACTTTGCTCCATTGCCTTTACTCATTGTCTTGAAGTAGCTAGGGTACTGTAATCACAATTTCAAGATTTTTTTTATTTTTTATAAACGATACTGCTTAGAGCTTAAAAGGTATTTTACTTGGCGTTTTCGATTTAATTGCTAAAATTGAACGTTAAATGAAAATCAACTTTGTTTTTTGCCATCTTATTATTCGCTGTCGCTTTAGATTATACGAAGGTTTTTTAATTTTTTATATAATTTTTTTTTCAGACTTTAAAATTATTTTATTTCAAAACCAAGTTATCTCAGTAGATAATTTAATATACTATTTTTACTAAAAAAAGAAGCTCATTTGCAAAATATAATTTTTTAATTAACAGCTTAAAATGTTTCAAACACCATTTTATTTAATATGCAATGGTTTTCAGGTAGGGTAAAGGAAGAAAACCATTATCCATGGTAACCTGTAAGTCAGGGAAATCCAGTGAACTTAATCAGGGAAATCAGGGGGGAAAAAAGGGAACTTTTTTCGCCGTTCCTGTCGCCACCCTGTAAAAGAAAAAGACAACAATCACCTTGGCATTTTAAAAAATCCGAATTGAATTTTTAATTGCGACAAAGCTGCATTTTTTCTTAACCCAAAGGGATCCCGAGTGCTTGCAATTAAAGGTGATAAAAATGTATACCACGTTGTGAATAATGATGACAAAGAATGTATCACAATTTTAACCACTGAAAACGCTGCTGAGCATCTTCTACCACCAACAGTGATCCATAAATACGTATGAATCTCAGATAGCATTGAGTTCAGTATGCCCCATGGTTAGGGATTAGGAAAGTCTGAAGGGTGAATGACAAGCAAGACGTATTTTGAATTTTTGGCCAATGTATTTCAGCCATGGAAAAAAACTCAAAAGCCTCTTCAAAAAAGGCCTTATTCGACCTCCCGTCACTTTTGCTCCTGCCAAGAGTGTAAATATAAAATCTAACAGCAACAGTAGAACACAAGTAGCAGTTATTAGTTTACAAGAGTGGCAAAGCAAGGTGTTGAGAAAACAGAAATACAAACAGGAACAAGAAGATGCTAAGAAGATACGGGCTGAGCAAGACTTCAGTAAAAGAAGGAACAGGAAGACATCGAGAAAATGAAACCATAGGAAAAGCTGAAGAAAAAGAGAGAACAGAAAAAACCACAAACGAAACCACAAAGTTGTGGCATCCAGCTTCGAGTTCAGGAGGAGGTGAGGAATAATGAAGAAGCCTGATTACCTATGTATTTTTATTTTTACATTTGCATATTTTACTAAAAAGACTCTTAGGCAATTTCATAGCTGCCAACTTGTAAGATTTAGCCTTACATTGTAAGATTTTTAAAGGTATTGTAAATTTGTAAGATATTGTGACATACTTGTAAGATAATTAGGTTTTAGATGTCTGGGTATTGCTTTTTTTTTTAATGAGTTTCCTGTTATGTTGCTTCAGAATAATAGAAAAACTGCAAATTAAGAGCCTAAGACAAGCTCCGAAGTGAGTTTCGCTCTGTACAAATAGATGATTTGCCTGATGTTGTGCTAAAAAGGGAGAGGATGTATAAAAAATAGGTTGCTTTGAAGAAATTAGTTGATGTTGATGGTTTATTGAAGTATGAAAGGCTCTCTTTTTCTATGCTTTCCATTCTAGCCATACCTCACAGCAATGCAGAGTGCGAAAGAATATTCAGTAGTGTCAGAAAGGCAAGGACAGAGCTGTGTAGTTCTTTCTGATAATAACCTGGATAACATTTTAATCATTAAGAACTTACCAAAAAAAATATATATATATTGTTTTGAACAAGTTATTGAAATAAAATTTTTGAATATTGCTAAGTCAGCATTTTAAGAAAGCTTAAGTTCCAGTGAAAGTAGTTTCAGCAAAAGCAGCTGACTGCATTAATTTACGAAAGAAAGAGTAAGATAATACAGCAAGTTATTAGTTTCTTCCAAAAGAATATTTTTAAAGATTAATATTAAATTATGCATCTTACAGAAAAATATTAGATAATATTTTAAAAGTGCACACTTGTATTCTTAAATTTTTAAATGTACAGGCCTGCTTTTTTGAAACTAACTGCTTGTTGTAATCCTATGTTTCTCTTTTGTGAATCCAGTTTTTTCTTTTTTTTTCCTGTGCTGATTAATTACAAGTAAAGATTTGAAAATATGATGCTTTTAGTTTTAACGGTTTGTTGTGTGTTGGTTAAAAAAGTGTACAAATACACTCACGGCATGCATTGTAAGATTTTTAAAGTTGATATGTTGGCAGTTATGCAAGTTACCTTCCTATTTAATTACAAGTAATATGTTTCCGATTTGGAAGTTTAAATCCAGATATTTGCACGAGTTTAAATCTAAGTTTTGTTTGTAAAAACCTCACTGTATTCTTAAATTATAATTTATTTTATTTTTGTAATGGAAATTTTCTAGTTAGATAGGTACCCAATTATTGTTCATTTGAATTTAAAGGCTTTTGTACTAGAAATAAAGAATGTTTGCAAATTTTTAAGAGAAAAGGGGAATTTTGTCTGTTACTCATCCTGTCTGTTACTTATCCTTTTTGCCTGTCTGTTACTGGGTATCATCAGATTTTTCGGTGTAGATTACTAGGGTTCGGAACTTGCTTCTAAATTCAGCAAATAAAAATAGAATTGACTAATCAGAGGATCCAGAAGCAGCCACACGTTAGATGAGATGTAGTTGCACGAGAGAAGAATAGTTTTAAAAGTCTAAATACATTAAAAGGCGCAGAAATTTGAGTTAACCTGAGAGCGATGTCTTAAGCATGTCTGTTACTGGTGCTGTTACCCTACCCAAACATTATTATTTTTTTCGAATTTAAATGCTCTTTAGCAGAAGTTTCAGGAATGCATAAAAAGACTTTGGAAAGAAGAGTAAAACTGCCAAATATTCTTAATGTTGAAGAAAAATCCTGCTCTTTTTGATAGTATAGTATATCCTCGATTTAACAATTGTCAAGGGACAGGGAAAAAGTATCATTAAATTGAGAAAATCGTTGCAAGGTGACAAGCTATAGCGTGTTGAAAACAAGCGATTTTTCACTTGAAGCATTTTGATGACCAATTCCGATGACAATATCTTTTACAGAATCAATATTTATGCTCTGCAACTGTAACACATTATAAATAAATATTTTTACAATAGAATTACGATATACACATGGCGGAACATAAAGCTGATCCGCCATTTTGGAGCAATTTTTTGGGTTGATCCTAGATCCTCAGATAAAGGATATTGGAAGCTGAAATTTTGCATAGGTTAGTTTCAAAGGCATATCTGCTCCTCTATAAAATTTCATCCAAATTGAGATAGTCGAGTGGGGACAATTTGAAAAGTCAAGTCAGTTGATGTGAAATGACTCAATTAAAAGTATGTATTTTATTTATTTAACATATTTAATTGTCCTTAAAACATTTTTAAATTTTTGAAATCATTTTTTAATTTACTTTTTGGATTAACAGATAAAATTATTTGGTTTTTTATTAGCAAATTTTTTTACAATGTTTATCCTGGTTGGAAATGGGTAATTTTTGTAATTGTATTTGAGAATGATTTGCTTTTGAAATTGATTTTGCATAAGAAGAGGTTTGTTTTTATATTAGAGTTTTTTTCGGTAAATGTAATTTCTCTCTCTTTATATAGTTTTCAATAACAATTTAAGTAAGGAGAGCATATGAGTATTTGATAAAACTTCTTTTTAAAAATATCTTCATACGCACTGCATATAAAATATCGTATTCATTGTTGTGTGATGTATCTTTTAATGCACTTGTTGTTCAATTTATCAAATTGAGGATTGTTTGCATAAATTTGGATACACACCATAAGGATTTTAAAGGAAAAAATTCATGTGCAATAGGGCTGTTGAATTTGAATTTGCATCTGATATTATGAATATACAGTAGACCCTCGTTTTACACGGGTTTATTTTACGCAGTTTAAGATTTGACACCTTTATTTTATTTTACATGGATGAGTTTCGGTTTTATGTGGATGCGGCAACGCAAACAGATAAAATTTTCCCCTCTTTCAAAATTCAAATTCCTAAAGATTGCAGATTACACATAATCAACTGCATTTTGGTGAGCTAATAATTGAGCTTGGGCCACTGGAGGCATTTTACGCGATTGGTTCCAGAGCTCTTTCCAGAAGTAAAATTATTAAACTCACACAGTTCAGAACTCACTGGAAGAAGAGCTTTTAGGAGTGATAAAGGTCAAAAAACCAACGAGGATACCGATGGTGGTGACACACAACCAAAAACGTCCATATTGAAAATTTTGAGACATTCCTAGACAATACAAATGATCTTTCTGATTTGTTAGTGAAGGAAGATTCTATCATTTAAATGAGGCAAGTGATCATGGATGCGTCAATGCTCTGCAAAGAATTACAGAGGGAAATTTTTAATGACTGCCAAAAGGCTATCATAGCCAGCTCCTCTTTATAAACAGAACATGAAATTATTTTATGTTTTCTTTATGCATGTTGTGCATAAAAGTCAATATAAGTATACATTAAACTTATTATGCAATTAGTCAACACTAGAATGAAATATTTTGTTATCTTCAAAACCAAACCCCTATTTTAACACTAGTATTAGGTCTCAATTTACGCGGTTTCGATTTTCACGGCATTTCCATGGAACGTAACCCCTGCGTAAAACGAGGGTCTACTGTATAATGTTAAACTCCTTATTTTTATTTTTAGAGAAGAATGGATGCAGGCCATTCAGTATGTTTCTGACCGACTTCAAGAGCAAGAACCTGATACTGATGTTGAAATGATGGAACAAGATGACCTCATGGGAAGATTGAATATATCTAATAGAGCATCTGGATCCAGAGGAAGAAAAATTGTAAGAACAGACCTCAATTCAATATGATAAAAATATTTTACCATTATTTGTTTGTTACTTTTAATTGAATTGATTTTATTTATTTTATTTATTTATTTATTTATTTATTTTTTTTTTTTTTTTGGTTTGCACTTAGAAATTAAAAAAATAAAGAAATGGTAAATATTTTTGCATACTAATTTAAGAGTTAATGGTATCTGGAAAAAAAATAATAAAGTGGACTGTTTTGCCACTAAAATAAAGTTTTTTAAGCTACAAAAGGGCCCCATACCTGAAATAGCTTAGATCCCTATTAAATCTAAACTAGACTCTGTACTTACTATAGCATTAAAGTCTATTAGATAAATGTGATGCTATTACTGAGATGACACTATAGGTGAGGATGTAGGATGATGGCTAAGGTAAATTATACATTTTAATTTCATTTGAGGACTACATTAAATCTGTTCTAAATAAATCATATGGATGTTACTTTATCAACTTGTGATAAAAATGTTATATATTATGTAACTTTTTCTTGTATACAGTGAAACCTGTGTAAGTTGACCACTTGCCGTGCACCATTTTAGTGGTCAACTTATAAAGGTTGAATTACATGATATAGATCTAATTCTGTGCCTGAAAATAGCGGTCAACTTACAACTTATGAGGGTGGTCAACTTCACAGGTTTTACTGTAGTATATTTTAAGTGATAACCATATTAATTCTTGTATGTGAATAAAATGTTATTTTTTTTAAAAATAAAATTTTCTTTTTTTTTTTTTATTTTAGACATTAGACAATTTTGAGTTCTTAAAGGTTTTAGGCAAAGGAACTTTTGGAAAAGTGATATTGTGCAGAGAAAAAGGATCTGGTTCATTATTTGCAATTAAAGTTTTAAAAAAAGAAGTCATTATAGCAAAGGTAATAACATTGAAATTTTTACTGATTATTTTACCTTCATATTTTAAATTTGTTTTCTTTGTGCTGTGACGTACATAATAAAATATTTAGAGGTGCATTTAAAACTAGTGTTGTAAAGTTAAAAAATATTTTCTTTGTTGTAGGATGAAGTAGCTCATACATTAACTGAAAATAGAGTTTTAAGAAATACAAAGCATCCTTTCTTGATTGTAAGTTAATTTTTATTACTTCTTATTTATTTATTGTTATTGATGTATAATGCTTTTTATGTTTACTCTGTTTTTTATGTTACTTTGTTTTAAATGAAAATTGTCACATTACTTCAGAATAGACACGGAAGTGTTAAAGTTCTTGAATAAGTTTCCTTGTTTGTTTGACCAAAAATCTAATTTTTGACCGTATTTTTGAATTTAGCATATAATTTGAAATTTTATTTATTTTTAATGAACATTAAAGTTTTTGCTTTAAAAAAATTAAAAAAAAACATTCTTTCATAATTAATTTTTACCAGTTTAGTAACCCACTTCATTTGCAAGGTATTTTATGAGATACTTGACCAAATTAATAATGGTGTTACAAAAAAGAACTTTTTTGTGATTAAGGGTTCAACTTTTCACATGCCAAAACTCATAATCAGCAGATTGTGATCAGAAAATATGGTAATTTACTTTTGTAAAAGTTACTTTCTTGCAAAATCAGTTTGAACAAAATCAATGTGAATTTCAGATGTTGTGAGATTTGTGGTGCTCCACTGTACTTTTTTTCTGTTTCAAGATTTTTATTTTCCAGCTTTGATTTTATTCACATGACACTTGAACCCTATCTGAAAAATATTTTATCCATTTTAACGTGTATTGCTTTTTAACTATTTATTTATTTTTGCATAATTATTTCATTTGTTTTCTGTCTAAATATTTTGCTTTTTCTTTTGTAGTCTTTAAAGTATTCATTTCAAACTGCTGATAGACTGTGTTTTGTAATGGAATATGTAAATGGTGGAGAGCTTTTTTTCCATCTTTCTCGTGAAAGAATATTTAGTGAAGAAAGGACGAAATTTTATGGAGGAGAAATCTTGTTAGCCTTAGACTATTTGCACACAGAAGGGATCATATATAGAGATCTAAAGGTAAATTGAGAAATGTTTTATACTGTAAAAAAAATTTCATACTTTAAACTGTATTCATATTTTACAGTTTTGTAAGAATGTGTGTTGTAGACAGACACAGATACATTTGCTGCTGTAAGAAAATATTTGGTGCTGTGCGGATAAATTCATTGTGGACAATCTTGCCATAATCGGGAGTAAAGTTCTAGTTTCCCACCCGTCTTTTTTTCCTAACGTTAAAAAATTACTGAAATGTTAGTCCTCCCTTCTTTTCTCCTAATCATCAAGTGGTGATAACTGAGCCATTCTTTTCATGTGGCTTAGTATTTTTTTTTTTTTTTGGCACTCATATCTAATCACAAAAGCACCTGTGACTTTAAAGCTTATCATATGGCGCCAGTAAGTTCGCACTTGCCATATTTTTGGAAGTTTGCACCGCATCCGGCGTAAGCGCCGTGCTTTAAGTTTAACAAACTATGTGAAAGAAAAGTTTCTGTTAGTTTTTTTTTTTTTTTTTGAAGATATTTGGAATGCAATTTAAACATATTAAGTACTTCAAAAAAAAGAATTTCTTAATAACTTACTGATAGTTAATTACCCTAAATCCGACAACCAGACTTTGCCAAATTTTGGATCGCTGCCGAAAATTTTGACATTGTGCATGATAAAACTTTGAACGATCGCCTTTATGGATGTTTAAAAAAGTTATGAACTTATTTTGAAATAATCACAGGATAAACTTGCTTAAATTTCAGCTCTTTAGTTCAAACAATGATGCTTGAAGCAAGAAATTCAGACTTTATCCCGAAATAAAAATTCTGCAAATTTTCTCGATCTATATTTGAAAATTTGGACATTTTCCCGATTTTAGCTCAATCCCTTTAACCAAAAACTAAAGCAGTAAAACACATTCTGGCATAATTTAATATTATCTTCTTGTTAATTAGAGACTTAAATTACCGTAGAAGCTAAACTGTGTGAAAAAGGCGGGACACACCGATTGTGAATTCATCAATTTTTTGCACAGTTAATCACTTGGGAAAAAGAAGCATGTTTAATAGTGCTACCCGAAGTTCAAAAGGAAAATTTTGTTATTTTTCATTCAAAACACATTTTGAACACAATTCCAATCATTTCGAAGAAAGTTCCAAGCATTTTATTTTCCTTCTTTTCAGAATAGTTTATTTTCTGTAAAATGTTTTAACTGTAAAAAAAAAAAAAAAAAAGATCGCATGAGCCGCACCTGCTTTATGTGCCACATCGGCAATTTATAAACTTTTTTTCTTGTAAGCACCGCGGCGCTTAGGCCGGAAAATACGGTATAGTTTTGGAATCCTTGTGTGCATTGGGCTATTAAGGGACCAAAAACAAATGGGGGACTTACTCCTGGTGGTATCTCTCATCTTCATAAATAACACTCTTGCTATTAGATTTATTGCACGTTTGCCCCCCCCCCCCCCCTCCCTCAACAGAGCATTTCCAAGAAGCAACGAATTGCTAGTTTTTCCTTTGTTCTCAGAAATTTGGCTATCTTATTGATTTCTTGACTTGACAGCTTAAGAAGAGAAAGGTGCCACCAATATATGATCTGCAGTGGAGATCATACATTGGTAGTATTCCCAAAAACATGTGAGCTTACAAAGGCAAAGTTATCTGCTAAAAGAAACTCAGTTTTAAGATTTTGAAATTTAACTAAGGTCTTTGCATCCATAGGCTCACATAATTGGCATGGAAATTAGTTCCTTGTAACCTCAAAGCAGAAATCTGCAACTATTTGCCAATTTGTGCTTTATAATGTTGTTTTAGCCAACAAGCTTTTACAAAATGTAATTATTTTTTATGATTAAAAATTGTTTTTTTTTCTTTTTTTTTTCTGGAATCCAAGCACCCCCCCCCCCTTTTTTTTTAACGTGATAGACAATTATTAGCTTGCAGATACTTCATATTTTTATCCGACTCTGGCTATAAACTAAAACATTCATCTAAAACGCAGTTTCCTGCCAACTTCTCATTTACTAATTTATTTATTTATTTATTCATTAAAAAATTTTAACTAAATATGTATCTTTAAAGAAATATGTATTGAGTAATTGTTTTTCATAGTGCACTGAGTTCTATTTACTTTTATGGAAGTAGTGAAAACTGCAGCCCCCCCCCCCCCTCCCTTTTTCTTTTTCTTTAAAACTCGCTGACAGTGGTGGCCAGTTTTTCAGGTCTAGTGGCCACTGGCCAGTTGGAAAATTTCTTAGTCTTGACCTTTTCCAGGGACTAGAGGTGCAACATCGATGGCAAAACATCGATGTAAGAAATTAAAACATCGATGATATTGATACATCTAACCAAAAACATTGATGTTTCCAAACATCGATGATTTAAAACATCGATCTTTTTATCAATATATAACATACATTTTTGAATAAGGGTCATTCTCCAGAAAGTAACTTTTGAACGAAAATATTTTTAAATTTCGAAACATTTTATTTATTTATTTTTTCATTCTTACATAAAAGAGTTGCCTGCTAGAAGTAACCTTAAACAATGGGCCAGCTAAATTCCAATTATTTTACTCATAAATAAATGAATAAAATAAATGCCTTGTTCACGGGAATAAAATAAAATAAAAAAACTTTTAGTGTTTGAAATTCAAGACCAATTTAACATCAAAGTAGTAATTTTGTTAATGTACCCTATTCATGGTTTTTTGACCAACTATGCAGTCTTAATAGTGCTAAAAAAACTCATTTTTTTAAAGAATTGCTGGACTTCATACGCATAATGAGCATGCTTAGGGCTTATACAGACTTACGACTGCATGAAAAATGCTGAGAAAAGGAAAAAGTAAAAAAAGAATTTGAGTTTTCTCTATATTTCTGATGTGGATTCAAAGAGGCTTAAAACCATGAAAATATGATTATAAAGAGAGTATTTTGTATTAAATGAATCGTTCATCATTCTTTTACAACGATTATTGGTCAAAAACTTCCAAAAGCTCTCTTTTTTAAACAGAAAGAAAAGTTTATAAGCCGCATAAAAGCAAGCAAATTTTTACATAACTTGACTAATTTTCACACTATTTCCGTGTGAAAATGAGATCTTTATTTGAGAACTATAGGGCTTAAGTACTTGTTTTGTCAGACATTAACTCCTTTTGTATATAGTATAAGGGGTATGACATTGATGTCGATGTTTCAGAGAGCTCAATGTTTTTGGGTCAATTTATAGATACCACCGGGGTTTTTTTTCATTTTGAAGACTGATAGTTTGAAACACTGATGTTTCTCAAGCCATGTCGCTTCTTTGTAAGAATTTGTGTTAGAATTTTCGGTTAAAATACTAAAACATCGACGTCAGGAAAACATTGAACCCAAAACATCTAAAGTAAAACATCAATGTTGAAAACATCGATGTTTTAATGAAAACATCGACATCGATGTCACACCCCTACCAGGGACTTGTGTATTTTATGAAAACTGAAAATAAAACTAATAATAATGCTGTAGATTATTTTCAACTGTCCAAAACAGTGTCGCAGACGGGCTAGAAAGTTTCTGCTACTGGGTTTGCAAATACTTTATTATTCACAATTCAGCTGCAGTGGTGTTAGACTGACCATCCAAAGTATGCCATATTGTTTGGTAAATGAGTAGTAAACTTGATTGTACATTCTATGTAAAAGTTGTACGTTTAATCAAAACAAGGGCCGAACATTTGGCGTTATTTATAGTTCTGTTCTTGAAATCTTTTTTTAAAACGATTATTTAAGTAAATATATGTATATATATATTATGCATTATCCGACATGCTACATAATTCTGGGGTCACCAGACTTTTAATAACACTTGCCTGGTTCTTTCCGGCATGCCGGAAAAATAGAGGTTAGGAAAAAAAATGATACTATAAAAATATATGCAGCTTAAAAATGAATATAATGCATATCTCCTTAGTATTAATAAACAGTTTAATGTTGTAAAAATATTTATTAACAATGTCTTTTGTTAGTTTAAGAATAAAAATATTGTTTCATAACAAATAATTTTATAAAAATTAAATTAAAACTAAATAAGCAAATATTTAAATAGTAATTTACCACCCCTAAACCAGTGCTAAAGAATTTATCATAGCTATTCAGTGAATAAAAATTAAACTTACCTCTCTAAAAGGAACGTAAAATAATTTATTTAAAAAAATTATGAACAAATTGCAGTAATGATGCTTGTTTCTGAATTTATTACTTTATTGACATATAATTAAATCAGTTAAGAATGACCTGTCATAAATAACAAACACATATTATATGCAATACACAATTTTATTGAAAGAAGGTTACTTTCAAGAGTTATTTATTTTTTTCCTTACAGTGGTTTGCTTTCTGATTAGAAATCAATGGAGAAATTTACTTTTGTGTTGCAAAATAAACCTCTGAACTATCCGGCATGCCGGAAAATTCAAATTTCCCAGCATACTGGTCAACCTCACTTTAATACGGTATATATTTCAACTCTTTTACAACAAATTTAATCTGAATATACCGAGATCTGAATAAAGAGATCGAGGTAAACAGGGTCTGGATAAATGAAGTTCCGCTGAAAATAAAATAATAGAATTAGTAATGTTTTCATAAAACCAAATTTTCTGTTAATTTGAAACATCTCCACCCCCCCCCCCCCCCCCAACCACTGCACCCCACATTGTGAACATTTAACAGAAAACCGTCTGACACTGTTGTGTTTTACTGACAATGAGGCTAAATGTTAAAAACATTGAAGCCAAAACCCCTCCCTTTATGAAATCCTGGACACGGGTCTGGTATAAAAAGTATATTGGAGATAGATATTAGTTTTGCTCTTCCCCTCTTTTTATAGAATTGCTTAGTTGAACAGTAAAAAGTATTAAAAAAGGTTTGTACGATGTTTTTCAATTTTCAATTGATGACTAATCTAAATTAAGCTTTCTTTCCCAGCGGTAAAAAACAGTCTACTTGAAAGTTGTAATTTACTTGATCTTAGATTGTTATGATCATATATAATTATGATTGTAACTCGTTGACTGGTTAGATGTTGGAATAAAAATTTAGTCTATCTACAACAATTAAACTAGCATGTTGTCCGAGGAATTCCATTTTAAAAGCTGATGTTCCTCCTACAAGCTGACCGGTCTTTAAAATGAGTTTCAGTATTTCAAATTTGTTTTCATTGACGTGGAGTAGATATGAGATAACTCTTTGGTTCATTTTAAAATTTATTAATTTGTAACTGCTTTGTGTTTAGCCAATATTTTTCTTCAATCAAAATTAACAGCATCCAACAATGGATTAAAAATTGTATCTTAAACTGAAAGGGAAGAAAAGGAGGAGGAAGAAAATCTAACAATCAATAGCTATGACGCTCGAACACCTTTACAAAATGAAAGAAAGGATTCACATTACATCTACTTAATGTTTTAAAATGATGTATGAACAAAGCACCATGATTTTTACTTTCTTCTATATCTAATATATAGAAGAAAGTATTAGATTCGTGCAAATTTTCGAATTTCGAATTTTGACGGATTCAAACGTTTTGAAGTGTGAGTCCATTTCGACCATTTTTGGAAAATGTCTGTCTGTCTGTGTGTGTGTGTCACGTATGTGTGTGACCAGTTTTTTGTGGCCGCTCTACAGCAAAAACTATCGCATGAAATCGAACGAAATTTTGTACACATATGTGCCCCTATGTGAACTTGTGTCCATTGGTTTTTGGCGCGAATTCCTCCAAGGGGGGGTGGAGCAATGGGACATTTTTTGAATTTTGCATGACTGCTATTCCCCAGGAAGTAACTGGCAGAATCAAATAAAATTTGGTCCATATGTTGCCCCTAACAAGTACAGGTCCTGATTCAATTTTGGTGTTAATAGCTCAAATGGGGGTTGAGCTATAGAACCTTTTTTGTTGTCAATTGTGACTGCTGTATCTCAAGAAATAATGAACGTAATCAAACAAAAATTTATCGACAAGTAGCCCTTAGAGGGTATAAGAAATGATTCTATTTTGGCGTCAGCAGCTGAAAAGGGGGTGGCGCAATCGAACGTTCTTTTTTTTCCATTTTGAGTGCCGTATCTCAAGAAGTAATGCTACGTTCTGGATGAAATTTGGAATAAATATGAATCCATATGTAAACAGGCGTTGGTTCAATGTTGGCACCAATCGCTCCATGGGGGGCTGATTTTTTTTATTTGTGTGACTAAAAATAGCTTTATAATTGCAACAATAAGAAAGATAAATCGTAATAGACTGTCGTCTGTGTTTATCTCGTGATTTTAATTGCATGGAAATGATCGGAAATAATATCTCGATGATTTAAAATTTTTAACTGTTGCCATCTCGTGTTTGTTAAATAAATGTTTGTAATTATTTTAAGCAAGGCTTTTAAAATAATTTTCAATTTTCATTCTTTGCTTTGCTTTTGAGATAAATCAGGAATTGGGATGGTTGTCAAGTTTTGGCATGTGTAATTTTGTTTTTGTTGGGAATATTGCTTCCTCGTTAAGCATGGGGAGGGATCAGAATTATAAGAAAGATATAGAAGAAAGTTTTGTGATGGCCACAACATACTAGTTTATTTAGGTATCACTTCTTGCATATGTTTTTTATTTTAGCTCATGAACTAATAGTACCAAAAGTTTTTCAAAACTTTTCTACCTTATATTTTTGTTTCACCATTCTTCCATAAATTAACATTTTTTGTTTGGAAAAATGATATATGAATTATTTTATAGTCAAGAATAAGATGAATGTACATGCATTATTCTAGTTAGAAAACTTGCTTCTGGACAAAGATGGCCACATCAAAATTGCCGATTTTGGGCTTTGTAAGGAAGACATTAATTACGGTGCTACAACTAAGACCTTTTGTGGAACTCCAGAATATTTAGCTCCAGAGGTTTGCATCTATTTCAGTTTTATTTGAATGTTAATAGTTTACATATTTATGCAGAAAATCATGTTTTAATTCATTGCCGTTTTCTTCTTTTCCATCCAATCATCTATTTCAAAAACTACCTAGTTTATCAGTTTTTTTTTTATTAATGTTAAGTTTATATTTATAAATAATTGCTGATATCTGCTTAAAATTCATTGAAGAAATGGACCTGTATAACAATATGGAGAACCTTCAACCAGATGTAGAAAAGTAATTAAGTGATCTCCTTCTTGCAATAATCTGAAAACTGTAAAGATGTCTTTGCAACTAGTCATACTATATAGCATTTCAATGCCATCTCATAATTTAAACAATAAACTTTAATCTTTCTTGTTTACAGCATAAAGCTTCTTGATAAATCTCTTTGTTTATCCAAAACATGAATAACTATACTTAGAATAAACAGAACTTCTTTAAAAAGATGTTTTTAAATTTAAGATTTTTGAGGATTTGCCCAATAATGTTTAAAAACATCTATCTGTTTATAGTAGGTAAATGAATTCAATTATATTCTATAAGGATTGCAGTTAGTTATAAAAAAAAACTTAAAACTATATTAAAATGAAACACGAAATTACTTTCCTGCCCTGGCACCTTGGCTGGCAGTCTCACTTTATCTCTAGCCTATCAAACATCTCACTGGAGTTGTACCACACAGATGAATGAAAACTGAGAAAATTTGGGAAACATTTTTAAAAATTGATTTTACTGATTTTAATTATTTAATTGCTAAGAAAATGTCAATTTATTGATTTTTATGCAACCTGTATTTTGCAGGATATTGTTATAAATGAAATTGTTTATTATAATTACATTAACTGGTCAATATCAATCAATAACTGGACAACACATACACTTGTGTGTGTGTGTGTTTTCAATTATTGATTGATATTAATGTGTTATTGATGTTCACTGCTTTTCGATGTACAGTCAAACCTCCATATATCGATGTAGCGCATTCCCAGGAAAAAATTTGATATATAGAAATTTTGATATATATAAACAATCTTAGTTTGTCATAAAAATCTCCTAAAACATTAAAATTAAAGCTAATTTTCTCCAACTGTGATCCATTTCATGTTTTTGAATGAGTTTTCTGTGAGTTTCAGTACATTTATTACATTTTTCCGATTTCTCAGAATAGCAGGAACTCGGCTTGCAGAAATACTAAATTTACCAAAAATGACATTACTGTGCCATCATACATCTTCATTCTTCAGCAATGCAACTTGATCTGCAACATTAGGGGATTTTCAGTTTGACAATGTAATCGAGAGAAAAGTAAAAAATCAATCTACTTAACTTGAATGATTCTCACTGATGCTAAAAAGACTAAAAATGATACGCAATAGGCAAAACGGATAACTTAAAACTGATTTTACATTTACTGTATTACTTCTTGCAACTAAGATTTGAAATAAGCTTGAGGGAAGTTAAGAACTCAAGATAAGAACAGTAACCTATCTACCCACTTCTGAACTCCAGATTCCTTGTGAGTTTCGTAGCAACCATTAGTGAACATAATTTTCTCCCCCAACCTTCACTTTTCATGATACAGACAGTCTAAAGTAAAAAAAAAAATCTACAAATGTCTCGAAAAAAATTTCGATATTTAGACATTTTTTCGATTTATAGAAACAATTTTACTATGTAATGGACATAGAAATTTGCTGAGACTTCGATGTATAGAAAATTTCGATATGTGGAAGTTCGATATATGGAGGTTCGACTGTATTTTGGTAACAAAATCGCACTTGGTCTGCTACTAATAATGCTTCAAATAAAAAAATAAACACTGAAGCTAATAAGATCACTGCTACAGTTGTATTCTTTATTCCCCTTACTGCCTGATAAAATTTATTTAAAAAGCTTAGTAATTTACATGCTTTACTGATTAAACATTTTAATGCTCATTTTACTTTATTTTTAGTCATATTTTTCTTATTTGGTCAAAATTGATAATTTATAGGTACTGGAAGACACTGATTATGGTCGTGCTGTAGATTGGTGGGGTTTAGGAGTTGTTATGTATGAAATGATGTGTGGTCGCTTACCCTTCTACAACCGAGACCATGATATACTTTTTGAGTCTATTCTTGTAGACGAAGTTAAATTTCCTAAATCTCTTTCTCCAGAAGCCAAATCATTATTGAGTGGACTTTTGGTTAAGGACCCAAAAAAAAGGTAACTTTTATTTTCTTTCTTGACCATCAAAGCTTTTTCAACAAAATTAAATAACCAAACTTTCAGATATATTTGAAGAAGATGTTATGAAAGAATGCAAGAATGTCACAAACAGCATTATTCTACATATTGACAAATAAATATATTACAAATGGATTATTTTCCATTTTAATAAACCTTTAATGCAATTTAATGGGTTTTTATTTCTTTGCTCTGTTTGGATGCTTACTTATTATCCAATCAACCAAAAATCTTGCTAAACTATTTGCATAAAGATTTCAATGGCTCTTGGCAATTTTTCCAACTGTCTCTGTTTTTGAACCAAAATACTGTGTAATATTGTTTCTCGTCTTTCACAATGTAACCAAAATGTCGCCATTAAAAAAATCTTCTAAACTGTTGATATGTAAATAGAGATGTAAAATTTCCTGAAATTTTGAAGTGGTGGAAAAAACGATTTTTTTCGGGAAAAAATGGAAAATTTGATTTTTTTATGAATAAAATTTGGGTTTCTTAATAGCTCTGTGTTTCTTGTAACATATAAAGGATTAAGCATTAAAAAACATATGCTATTCACAAATCTTCTTTTTCTGCTTGACAGAAATACACGTAAAAGTAAGATCAGGGTTGGTAAAAAAAACGGTTTTTTTTTCAAAAAAAAAACTTTTTTTCAAAAAAAATGGGTTTTTTTTGGTTTAAATCAGGTTTCTTTGGTTTAAACCGAGTTTTTTCTGGTTTAAATACTATTTGCGAGAAAAACAATTAATTTTCGGAAGGTAATTAAGGTTCCATGTAATTAACAGTTATTCAACAGTCACATTATACCTAATTTCTTGATTAATTAAAGAGATAAGAACAAAATCTTGTAACTAAATTAAATAATTAAAATAGCTTCCTGCGGGGAAATATTGACTGAAATGTTTGACTTGATTAACATATTAGTATGCATGTACACTGGTGTCCAAAAGTTAAGCATAATTCATAAAATGCGAGAAAAATCTGTAAATTTTCGTAAAATTATATAAAGTTACTTAAGGAGATTCATTGGTTGAAGAAGAAACATTATGTTTATGCAAAATAGCACAGTCGATCGTGTCATGCGCGAATTGGGTGCGCATTTCGGAATGTGGATAAAACAGCTCGCACGCTTTAAAGAGTTCAGGGGCGTTTCATGCAATTGCTGTACCAAGAAACATTGGATCTGGTGAAATAGAACTAATAATGGCACAAAGATGCCAATTGGACATGTTTGCGAAAGGAAGAATCGTTGGAATGCTAGAATCTGGACGATCACAAACTGAAGTGTCTCGTATTCTTAATGTGCCTCAGTGTGTAATCTCGAGACAGTGGCAGAGGTTTTCAAATATGGGAGATGTTACCCGCCGACCAGTACCAGGCCGACCAAGAGTCACAACCGCAAGCCAAGATCGTTTTCTGCAATTTCTGCACGACGTCATAGAGACAGTTGTGCCAAAGGACTGGGTTCGGCGCTCAGTGCCGTCACAGGAATAACAATTTTGAGGCAAACTGTTTACAGGAGACTCAATTATGTTGGTCTGTATGCCAGAAGACCAGCAGTTTGCATTCCTCTCACATCAGCGCATAAACGCGCTCGTTTAAACTGGAGCTTGCAACATCGGCATTGGAGTCTGGGACAGTGGGCTAATGTGATGTTCAATGATGAGTCCCGCTTTACTCTACAGAGTGATTCTCGTCAGGTAACAATCTGGAGAGAAAAGGGGACTCATTTCCAACCGCAAAACATAAGAGAAAGACTTTACTTTGCGTCAGCAGGAGTAATGGTGTGGGCGGGCATTATGTTGGATGGCCGCACAAACCTCTATATTTTTGAGACAGGCTCAGTCACTGGTCAAAGATACAGAGACGAGGTTCTTGAGCCTTATGTTCTCTTGTTTCAAGGTGCTGTTGGTCCTGAGTTCATATCCATGGACGATAATGCGCCATGTCACCGAACAGCTGTGGTTGACGACTTCCTCGAATCAGAAAATATCCAGCGAATTACGTGGCCTGCAAACTCCCCTGATCTGAACCCTATTGAGCATGTCTGGGATATGCTCGGGAGACAACTTGCAGCCTGTTCGCCCCCGCCAAGCTCCGCTCCGGAGCTAAAAAGAGCTCTCCAGCATGCTTGGAACTGTTTAAGCCCACAACTCATCCACCACCTCATAGAATGTATGAGTAATTGTTGTGCAGCGTGCCTGGCAGTCAGAGGTGTCCATACACACTATTGAACTTCATCTTTTAAAGAAAAATTTTTGTGCAAAGAGTAAACTCCTCATATGCCTAATTTTCATTCAAACTATTTTTTGGGATGATAAAAGTAAATATTACCGTTTTTTTTGAGTAGTTTCCTTATTTTGTAACCGTGTTGCACGTGCATATCACGTTTCCCCCTATTTCGACGTATATTTCTCACATTACTCACATAAATAACAATTATGCTTAACTTTTGGACACCAGTGTATATACAGACCCTTTATGATACGAAATACTTCAAGAAGTGGTTGTGATGCGGGTTAAGATAAAATATAATGAAGATCCAAGGAAAAAAACTATAAAATCAACATAATATGAATAATTATCGAATAAAGGTAAAAGTTATATTTTTAAGCATAATCTTTTCAAAAGAACGCATAATGAACGCATTCATATTTTTTCTTTCTGATCATCTTACATAATGCTGATTTTTATACACACAATGTCGCAAATATTGAAGTAAAGCAAACTGTACAACAGTACATGATTAAACAGTCAAAAAATCGATTGCTGTTGTACTGACAAAGTTTTAAAAAAAAGTGCTGCTCTATATTCGACTCCGTTCTTATTTTGGAAAGACTTGAAAAAGATATCGACTATCGCTAAAACAAAGAACCAATTAAAAAATACAAAACTTGGTGTAACATGGCTTAAATTACAGCTTATTTACTGGCATACATGTTGCATCCAGCATTGAAGTTTAAAAAATATTAAATGCAAACTCTTTAGAACAAATAAATGTGTAGCAAATTCTATTTCGAGAAAAAAAAATTTCCAAAAACGTTATATGCGTGAAGTATAAACTTTTTTTAAAAATTTGACTCAAAAAATATTATTTGTGTTCACCTGCAGAACAAATCTTAATTTTTAGGTGCAAACAATTAAGTTAAGACTGTTGATTACCTTACAAGTCAAAGTTAAAATTCCAGGAAAGTGCAAATAAATGGGCAAAAATGTCACACCCTTGCAACAGGAGTGAGCAATATAATGGATTGCATCTACAATAAAAGATTCAATCCTTAGTAAATCTTAACTAATCATGCAAATTAAGCATAATTATGGAAGTTGACTGAAATCTGCTTTATGGCACATATTTGAAATAAAAAATATATTAATATTTTTTTTCGATTAAAGCTTGTAATACATTTTGAAGAAGCAACTTTGCAATTTTAGTATTTATCTCTGCAACTTAGCTAGGAACTTAGCATAAATGGAATTTTACATTTTTCAACATTTGTGGGGAAATCAATGTAAACCTGTAAAATGGATTTTTTTTTTTTTTGACTTTTTTTTAAAAAAACCTTTTAAAAAAAAAACACATGGTTTTTTTAAAAAAAACCAATTGATGGTTTAAACCAACGTGGTTTAAACCAAACAACCCTGAGTAAGATTAATTGGAAGAAAAAACCTTTTTGTTTTATAACTGAGTAGAGGGCTTTCATGGTCAAACTAAACCCAGAAATACATCAAGTCGTCACTCAACCAATAATATTGGGTAATGTGTGTCTAATCATAACAATTACATTTTCTATTTTAGATTGCCTTTGAAACTTCTGAAATTTTCGACTTTCAAACATGATTGTTTTTTTTTTTGGAAGAAAAATAATACACTGTTTGAAAATGAAAGCTATTGAGCTTTGATTTTTTCCAATCCAGTCTAAGTCCAAATCAAAACTAAATTGGTTTTTCTTAAGCTGAACCAAAATTAAACTTTAGTCAGTGGCGTAGCGTAGGGGGGGCAAAGGGAGCACTCGCCCCGGGCGGCACTTTGCTAGGGGCGGCAAATTCCGTAACACTACATTAAAATCAAAAATGATTTTTTTTTTCTTTTTTTTTTTGAAACAGCGCTTTACTAGGAATGGCGAATTTTGTCTGACTAAATCAACATCAAAAACGTTTTTTTTTACTCTTCAGTTCTAAATTGTCTCAGGAACTTTTTCTCGTTGAACCGCGAGCACAAAATACTGGATACTAACATGTATGCGAATTACTTATCACTGGAGCGTACATAGTACGATGAGAAGGGAGAGTTCAATCTCGTTGAAGAGGATTATAAATATCACAAAGAGATCGACTTGCAGTCGGGGGCCGACTAGGTCTCCCAAGAGGGTGCCAACCTTGACTAAGAGTGCAAAAAAAAAAAAAAAACACAAAGGCGCACACATTTTAGGACGCAAATAAAGTACCATAAAATTTTTAAAAAATTTTAATTTTTAACTTCTTGAATTCAAATTATGTTTTTCGCAATCAAGATTCATGAATGTGTAGCGTAAGTGTGTGTAGACGTGTGTGTGTTTAGACATGTGTGTATGTTGTGCGCGTGTGTAGGGCATAGATGCCACCACTCAGGTTTGATCTCGCTCGCGCAGGCCGTTGGAAAGTGGAGTTCGTTTTATGCTTACATGCAAGTAAAGTTTAGCAGAATTTTATAATGCATCATGTTCAATACTTTGTACGCATTCATAATTATTTTTATTTTTTATTTTATTTTTTTTTTTTTTAAGTTTTCGCTGTAGAGTGTTCCTTATTCAGAGGCAAAAACATGGAGGTCCCAATTCAATGGGACTGGGACCAGAAAAAATGTCCCTTAAACAGAGGTGTCCCTTAAACGAGGTGCTATTATAATTTGCTTCTGAAGAACCTAAAGTTTTGACAATGTTTCTCTAAAACTATTTTCTACCTCAGGATTTTGTTTAGTCTGAAAATCTGATTGAAAAATTGCACTTGGAAATACTATGCTACCGAATTAAATTTTTAAAAGTCAGATGTGAACGAACTTGTTATTTTATTTCTTCGTAGGTTAGGTGGTGGTCCAGATGATGCAAAGGAGGTGATGCTAGACGCTTTCTTTCGTTCAATGCCTTGGCAAGACTTGCTTGAAAAGAAGGTAAAATTGAATTTAACTACTGGAAAATTGTTAATTTGCTTCAACCATTTATTTTATTACTTTACATTAATTATATTTTATTTTTGGTTGTTGATATAACAGTCAGTTGTTTTCTGAGTTTTTAGAGTAAAAAAGTACCATTGTTTCAGTAACAATCAGAAAAAATATTAACAACAATTCTATAAATGTTCTTTTGCAAACATACAAATTTGACTCAAGGGTATTGAAAAAGTACAGTATGGGACCCCAATTTTGGAATCCCACAATTTGGAAGGCCCAAAACCTTTTTTTCCCTCAAATTAAATGTGCTCCCCCCCCCCTCCTTCTTTTTATTTATTTATTTATTTTATTTATTTTATTTTTTTTTTTTAATGTTTGAAATTGTTATTATTTGACTATTGCTTGTTAAAAACACAGTTTTTCTGCAATTGTTCAGTAATCTTTTAGCATCTCCTTTCAGTTGACAATAATTCTTTTTCTCTTTACTCTTCTATACAAAGCACATTGATCAAAAATAAAGCTATTTTTAATGTAAATATGATTTAATTATTATATAAATCGACAATTTGCATAATGCACAATAATGAAAAGCAACATCTGCGAATCTTCAGTCATTGTCAATTAAATTTTGGGAAACATTTTTAGCCCCCTTTTTTAAGGATTTTCAAAATGTTCGCAGCGTCAAATACTGAACAAGTCTTTTAAATCTAAAAAAAAGTTTTTATTTTTATTTATTTATCGTTATATATTTTTCCAAGATTTTATTTTAGGAAATGGGAACTATTAATGCAAACATTATAAGTATAAAAATGCAAATTTTTATGTAAGCTGAAAGTTTTAAACAAGGTCCATAAGTTCAGGTGTGTGAATAACTTATTCAGGGTGGCGACAGATCAGGGAAATCAGGGAGATCAGGGAAAAGTCAGGGAACTTTATGAATCAGGGAAATATCAGGGAATTTTGAAAAAATACCAAAAAATCAGGGAAAATTGATTTTATGAAGAAAAAAAAATTTTTTTTTTTTTGCTTTACAAAATTAAGTACTTTAATTCCCTACGGATTTCCCGCCAATTATCTGTTCAAAAAAAAAAAAAAAAAGTAAAGTTAATGAGGTGCGGTTATACACTGCTGCATATTTGTGCATCTTTTTTCCTCAACGTCAAAGTATTGAATCTTACTTATTAACCACAGGATGAACTTCCTAAGATTGCTTCTGTGTCTGTTAGGTTGTTTATTTTACCTAGCTTGAAATTTCCTTTTACTCTTTCAATGCTACGTAAAATAAACAACCATACAGGCAAAGAGGAAGCCTTCATTAATGCCTTAGCTCCTTTGCCTTTATTCCATTGTCTCAAAGTAATTAGCGTACTGTAATCACGATTTCAAGAAGAAATCTTTGGTCTTTGAATTAATACTATAAAAGCTTAAAAGTCTTCTTCCCGTTTTTAATTTAATTGCTAAAATTGAACTTTCAATAAAAAAAACTTTGTTTTTTGCCGTTATACTATTTGTTGTCACTGCAGATTATAAAAGTTTTCTTTTCTCCAGACTTAAGTGATTCTTTAATTTTATAACCAAGTTGTATTCCTCTTTTATATATTTTGAAATTAACTAATTGCTTTTTTTTTCTTTTTTTTTTTTTTTTTTTCTTGCATTTCAAAGTTGTTTGTTACAAAAGCAATCTAAGATTTTTTTTTCGTTACATACTGAAATCATTTGTAATAGAGTTAACTTGTGTACTTAAGTAAATATATTTATTTTTTTATTGTTAAAATGCTGTATTCATTCATTAAAACCTACGTTCTTGATTAGAGAAAAGCTCCCTATGAATGAATGTCAAATGGTTTCATCTGTTTTGCATAAATATGTCAATTAGTTATATAAGAATAACTACATTACTTCTATTCTTTCACTATTACTTGTTATTCTTGCAACAACTATTCTACTGTTTGAAAACTTAGTACAAAATAATATCAATTACTTTTTAGTTCTATCATAAATACACACATGTTTTTAAGAGTAATTTTAATACTAGTTTGTTAACATTCTTATGCTAAGTGGTTTCTGAAAGTAAAGTATTTTTTTTTTTTTAATTTTCTATAATCTTTCCATTGTATAAAAATTTAATATACTGTTTTGTAGGTTTTTTTCCCCAAAACAATTGTCTTGTTTTTTTTAAAACCATTTTATTAAAAAAGTAGCATCTTTTTAAAATATATCTTTAGTTCAACAACTTTACACAACTTAAAACGTTTAAAATACTGCATTTTATACAAACATACAATGGATTTCAAGTAGAGCAAAGAAAGAAAACCATTATCATTGGTAACGTAAATCAGGGAAATTTGGTGAACTTAATCAGGGAAATCAGGGAAAAATCAGGGAACTTTTTTTCACAGTTCCTGTCGCCACCCTGTTATTAACATAAGGATTTCTAAAATATACTCAACACACGTTGATATAAAAACTTCTATTTCTTCTAAATAAATCTTCAATGCATGCAATTTTTTTTATCTTTAGTGTGTTTTTTTCTAAATCTTTCTATGAAAGAAATGTTTTTGCATACCCAATTTTCATACCCAAAAACCTTACATTTCAGGTTTAAACAGCTAAATAATTCCAAAAGAGTTTGTACTTGTTACAAAAGTTTAAAAGAAAGGAATCTCGCATATTTATAACATACCTTGTTCTCTCTCTCTCCCTCACTTTTTTTTTTTTTTTTGTAATAATTAGAAAGACAATTTTCTTACTTCTTAATATGTTTTCAAAGTTTTTTCTTTTTTGAACATCAATTTTGACATAAATACATTAGAGGCATTTTTAAATTTAAATGCTAGTTATTGTCTGTGTCTTAAAATGCTATAAATAAAAATATAATAAATGTTTGTAATAATTGCTGTAAAACAACTAAATTAAATACTAAATAAGTCACTACTGTTTATAAATTGGGTTTTAAAAATTATTCATGCATTTTTTGCTTTGAATGGTGTAATGATCTTTTTCAGAACTAAGGAGTCTACTACAAAACTATGAATCAACCTGATACAAAATTGTTCATACTAAAACAAAATTGATATTTTTACTAATTGTTCTGACACAAAATTATCATTTTCACAGATAAAGGGTGTTTTTTTTAGAGGCATAGAACTTTAGGTTCAAATAAAACACCGTTAAACGATGTAAATTGCCTTGAATTTGGCTTTATTCAAAAGATGATTCTTTGCCATTTTTATTTAAATGTGATTTCTGGTATATGGCCACTTCGACTGACTTGGAGAAAGTCTAATCGGGAAGTCCAATTTTCTATCACTTTTTGCAGCAATTGGGGCTGTATGTGAGTGATATGTGGCGAATGTTCTCGTCCAAGGCATTGATCGTCTGTGGCTTATCGGTGTAAACCTGAGACTTCACACAACTCCACAAAAAATAGTCCAGCATAATTAAATCGTATGATCTTGGAGGCTAATTCATGGGTCCATTAAGTGAAATTATTCGTTCACCAAAAGTTTCTTTCAATAAATCAATTGTGACACGCGCTGTGTGGCATATTGTACCATCGTGTTGTCTATTCATGATGAAATGGCAAACCAAACTAAACACAAAACAAGTGACAACTATCAAAATGGCCCACAGATCAAACAGTGTTCCCGACTTAAAGTTCTATACCTCTAAAAAAACACCCTTTATAAAATGAATTTTTGATTTTCTATCCCTGAATATTTAATTAAAATGAATATTTTCCTAAAGAAAAGTTTTAATGCAGAGTCCTAAAATGGGGTACTTTAGAGCAACTTACTAATAGCAGGAAGACAAGTGAGGTGTTCCTGTACTTATTCAAATTCGAAGTTGCTCCTAAATCAACTTCACTCGCATTACTATATGCTCCCCAAATGGAAATATTAAGTTCTTTATAGAAATGTATATACTAAAAAAAAAAATCTTAATATTAAATAACTTTCATTCGTAGGTTACACCCCCATTCAAGCCACAAGTGACTTCAGACACTGACACCAGATATTTTGACCAGGAGTTTACTGGAGAGTCAGTTGAGTTGACTCCTCCAGATCAAGGGCCTCTTAACTCGATTACAGAAGAGACGGAGCAGCCATATTTTCAACAGTTCTCTTTCCATGGCAGCACAGGGACTCTTGGGAGGAGTATTGACCAATAGTTATTCTATTTTTTGTCAAAGAACTTGATGCATCAGCTTTGTTCTTATGAGTTGATCTCTTTTTGCCAACATAACTATCTGAAAATGTAAAACTCTAAGGATTACTTCTTTCATCTTGTGCATGGAAGAACTGTGTACTCTGATGCTTTGAAAGTTAGTAGTGCACTTTGATTCGCACAAAATCCACCAGCGAACTCGCTTCATTTGCAATAGTCTTGAAATACGAGAAAGACACCAACTGAACTGGAATATACGCTGCAGTGCAGCATGCTAAATGAAAGTTATACCCATTGGCTTACAAAAATGTTGATTCTCTTGTATTATATAGAAAAGTTTTCTGTGAATTTGTCTAAAATTGTATATGAAATATTTTTTATGAATTCTTTGTGAAAAGAAATCAAATTTGATCAAGAGCTGTGTTTTTAAAATGATGTGCAATTTGTATTTTTTTCAAGGTTTTTTTTTTTTTGTGCTAATGTAGTTATTTTCCCTAACTCATTTTTTCAAATTAGTAAATTGATTTCAAGTAAGTGTATTTTATTTCTTTTTCATGCTCTGACCCCACCCCCTAGCTTTTACTTTTCATGGGTAGATTTTTTGTAAATCCCGATTTTTCTACCATTCTAGAAATTAAAATAGTTACATTTCCTCCACCTCCAAATAGCTGAGCACATCATATTCTATAAAAGCAAATTTTTCTATTAAAATGTTTATTTTATTACCCTTTCAATATAATAAGTAAATATATATTGTATATCACAGTTTTGTATATAATGTTTTTCTGTTTTCTTTTTTATCTATTGTGTTTTAAATGTGGAATTGAAAAAATCATTATGTGTTAACTATGTTAAGAGATTGAAAATATCAACTATGTGTATAGAATTGTTTGATCACAATATTTTCATCCGCTCATAATTATTGAACACAGAAAATGTTTTCGTTTGCTTGTACATACTGTGCAACTGTTTTAAACTTCATTTGTTGATTATTTAATGGGAAATTGTTTATTGAAAATTATTATATGCCAGTTACAAATAGTCTACTTTTATAGAGTTTTATGCAAATTTATTTAGATAAATTATCAAATACTCTAGTGCCTGTCGAAAGGGTAAAATTTTGATCTGGATGTGCAATTAACATGTAATTAAAGTAGGAAAGCTTTTAGATGGGAGAAACCAATTTGAAAAAAATATCAAGCCAATGGGTTAGAAAGTTAGCAGCTAGAATGCATACTAAATAAAATGGTGCCAGCATTCATTGCAATGCAAAATCAAAATTACTTTTATATTGGAAGAGTGATGGAAGAAAAGTTTTATTTTTTAAGGAATAATTGTTGCATATATGTGTGTTTACACATAAATTTGATGTTTTCAAGAAAGGAAAGAGTTTTGTGTGTATAACATAATATGTACAACTCTTTATTTTTGTGAAACTGTAATAAATTAGAAATGAAATGGAAATAAATCTGTACAGTGCAATTTTCTACTTTGCTTTCATTTCTTTACAAATTGATTTAAACATAGGTACAGCCAATTCAGAGTAACTGAGCCACAACTTATTTTAAACTGCCCTGCTCATATTTCAATAGTAATGTTGTATTTATTTGGTATAAAACAGAAGAAACATTCTTAAACTATTGTATACAGTAGAAGACCGTTATAACACACACCATGGGACCAGAGGTTTTGGCATTATATAGCTCCTTTCAAAAATTTAGAGAATAATATTCAGAATAAATCAATATATTAGCACATTAGAATAAGTTACTGCAATGAATAAACTTTTTATACGTACCCTAGGTCCTCTGACTAATATTTAGAGAAATAATCTATATTAAAACTAATACTGAGACAAAAAACTTGACATTTGTGCAACCGAAACTCAAGGAGATATTCCAGTTTTAAGGCACCATACAGAAGATAAGATTGGAACTTATCGCCCTTTTAGAAGAATGACAGTCAAAGTAAGAAAAGCAAAGTATGAATAATTTTCATTGCTATTCAAAATCAAATGCAAATGTTACGACATGATACTCAAAAACATGACAACACCTCGAAGAATTTAAAAAACCACTCTTTGCACACATAATTTTAAACACTTGTTCCTGGCTATATTTTTCTCCAAAACCTGTTATTGACGGCGAGTGAAGAGTAATGTAAGTCACAAAATGCTGCGTTTCATATCTCGGTGAATATTGATCGTACTAATTTCAACCTTTTTGTGTGGGAATTATTTTTCAATGGACATCATTTCCCCTAAATATAAGTTATATGACCTGGGCCCCATATAAAATGTTAAATTTTGTATTTTTTGACTTTTTATTTTTATTTCGAACTTTCAATATCTTAATCCTGCATCTGATTTTGAACATTTTTGCAATTAGAAGTATGCATCTAGGACTAACGGTTGCAAAAATAAAGGTCTTGCAGGTTAAAACGGAACACCCTGTATATTGTCATTCACAAATACAGTAAACTCCCAATTATCCACGAGCGGTTTACTGGTGATCTTTTACAACTTCCAAAAAAAAAAAAAAAGATCTGTGATGATTAACAATTCACTCATTTTAACTTAACAAGTGCAAAACCTATTTTTAGACATTCCTATTTCTTTCCTTCCCCTCCTTTCCAATGACATCAAATCTGATAAAGTCGCCAAAATCTGACTAATTAAACCTGATTTTTACATCTAACACTACTTACTGCTTTAGATCTACACCACTTACTAATTTTTAGATCTACCCCGCTTACTGAATTTATGATCAGTAAGTGGGGTAAGTAAGCACTTAAGTAGTGTCTGATACCCCAGTAACACCCCGTTTGCACTGGCGGAATTAAGCCGCTTAGTTTTCAGCTAACCTACTGCGCATTCACTTAGCGCATCTCAAAGCCGCTTCAGTTGAGCGACACTGGGAAGCCGCTCAACAAGACCAGGGAGTAAAAGGAAGGAGACGAATCTCCATGTTAGCAGTTTGGCAACAAAATTCCACTTCCGCCAGAGGCCGCTAGAGTATCATCTCTCGCACTACTTATATCTTTTCGCTCATAGCGAAGCATTGTAAACAAGTGTGTTTTAAAAACTATCACCTGTATATTTGGAAGTATTAAACTACTTTCGCCATGAAAGCTGTTCAAAGAAGCATAGAATACTTTACTCCACCCTAGGTTTTTGGCATATTTTGCATTCAATGTGTTTAATTTGTATTTCTGCTACGACTTTAGCGAGCATTCATTCTTGTTATGTGTTGTGCAATTTTGTGTTCTATTTTGTATATTGTTTTTGATATGGCTGTTCTGCTCATTTGCCATGAAACTAAAAATGATTTTAGCTGGCTTTTGAAAACATTTTCTCCCAATAAAACCCGTAAATTACGATCCGGTTTTCATAATTTTTCTGAGTACTATGCATTTAATTTTAAGAGTAAGCGAGAAGACTTGATTTTAAAGTTATTCATTTAAAAAAATAGAAAGAGAGTAGCAATGAACAACTAAAGTTTTGGAATTTAAATCACTAATTTTGTTTCCTTCTAGTTATATTTCCATGTCCTTTTTCTTCTTATTTATTAAATTTCACATATGCTTAACTTGAATAATAGAAACTCCACTGTAGTAGAAAAACTCAATAACGCACTCATGTAGAGAATTCAATTGAAATTAAGATTGAACTGTTTAACTTATAATTTTCATCAAAATATTTATGTTTTGCTTTTTTTTTTCTTCAAATTTCACTTAAATCCAGAGCAGAGCAACAATTTCAAACTAAACGTAATACATAAAGTTTTATGTAAGCTTATATCACACGAAATTTATGTATGGGAGGAGGAGAAAGAAAGTAACTATGGTAAGTGAAAACGAAACTTAGCTTGATAAATATAAGCAATAAACTAGATTAACGCTTGAATTAAATAGCACTTTCTTGTAAGATTCTTTTTTAATTGTTCACAATTAACTAACGAAAAAGCAGTTTTTTTTCAATGTTCAAAGTATTAATTATTTTTTTTCTTATCGTTTTTAAAGATTAATCCACCAGAAAAAAAGGGGGGAAAAACGGCTTTTTCAGCAGAAGTAAACAAAAAAAGAAACTAAATATTATTGCACATATTACTGTGAAATATTTAATTTTAAATGAGCTTATATCATGCAAAATTTACGGGGGAGGGGGGGAGAGGGTTGATCGAAGTTACTGCATAAATTAATTGGAGTAAAAGAACTAAGGAGAAAGAAGATCGAGGACACACAGAATTAATGTCTAAATTCTAGAACAAATATAAGAAAGAAAGTAATTTTAGGTCCATCGTGCTGACCGCGCGATATTATTGAGTTCCAACAAATTTTTCGTATCAATGGCCACAAACTAGCTAACTGCCGGCATCCAACCAGTCGAATACTCGGGGTCGGTTAAATCAGGCGAGCGAACTGCGAGAGATGGACCACTAGCGCCACCATTGGCGATGGAATAATCCGGTCACTTTTTCGCCCCGCTGGCAAAGGAGATGAGGCTCCTTCTTTTAGCCTCCCTGGGTTTGCAGTTAAACTTTAAGTGCGTTCTCTAGTGCAAACGACTTTTAAAGTAAGTGCGCTTAGCTCGTAAGTGCATTGATGGGTTGAGCGCGCTTAGCTCGCAGTGCAAACGGGGTGTAAGTGGGGTATCAGACACTACTTAAGCACGTACACGATTGACTGAAGCTAACTTGAAAACCTTCTCCAACCCCACCCCTTTTTTTTTGGTATAACCTAGTTTCATTTGATGCAGGTAATCAGTTTGCACAATTCGTTCGCCTATGTGTGTAATCAATTTGTAATAATGAGCGATCCTTTTTTAGCTTTTACATTTATTTTTTACAGACTATTATCATTTTAACTACAACTTTAATGTATGCAACTGTTATTGATATTTTTCAACTATTGCATACTCAGCATCAGTTTTACCCAGTTTGCGGATTATCCGCGAATTCGCTTATCTGCGGTTACTGTGCCATACTATTCCACGGATAATCGGGAGTATATTGTAAATATGTTTCACAATTAAAAATGAATTATCTTGCACTTCTGTTAGCTTCATGGTTTGCATAACTGCATCTTCAATAACAATACTGTAAATGCTGATTATCATTTAAAAGCTTTAAATTAAGATGGGAAGATGAAAAACTTTTTCAAAATTCATTTTGATATGGCAAAACATAGTGCATTTTTTAACTGAAAAACTTACTCTTTACTTCTGGAAAGTTGTGAGTTAATAGAGAGAATAATAAGATATATTTGTATTATAGGTTGGCATTATAAATTCAAGTAGAACTTTGGTTGACACTGAATAATACACTAGAATTTGAAAATCTCTTCAGTGTATTTTATAAAATTGTCTCAAAAGTTTCGAGTAAGTACTGTAGCTATTCGGAATTAAGAAATACAGTGAAACTTCTATGTGCGACCACCTCCATTAAATACCAATGTTCTCCCCTATCTACTTGATGTTAAAAACCCTCTAGGAGCATTTGCATGACTTAGTGTAAGCTGCTTCCCATTCTGCCCTGCAAAGCACAAAAGTTGTATCTGCACTTTTTTATCAAAATTGAATAACGGTCACCAGGTGATTCTTTGTCACATATTTCACCTAAACACAATGTTTTACTGTCATATCGTCGCCTCAGAGCAACAGTAGGACATCTTAGTGTTATTTCTGGGATTAGATGTCTTAGTGTTGCTCTGAGGCAACATGTCAATGGGAAATTTTTTTTAAAAAAATTCTGAAAAAGTTATATCTGAATCAATAACATTGGAGGCGCAAAACTTTAAACAGCAATTTCTCATTTTGAACTTGGCTGCAGCTACGACTTTTGCGCTTAGCACGGCGGCATTGATCTCTTCAGTTTACCATAATTTTAATGGGTGGCCTGCTGAATGGGAAGATTTTGAGAAAATATAAGAACTTTGGTTGACACTGAATAATACACTAGAATTTGAAAATTTCTTCAGTGTATTTAATAACATTGTCTCAAAAGTTTTGAGTCATTAAAAGTTACACACATCTGTAAAAATAATTTATTTATCATCATCACTTTCTTTATCCCAATCTTTCATTTCAGCTCCCATCATAAAATCATCTTTCAATATACTCCACGTTTCTTCTTGCTTTGTTTTTTCAAGAACTGGATCAGCCTAAGAAAGAAATTTATAGCATCACTTTTTCTTCATTTTGCAAACAAAAGTTTTACAATAGACTAGTTCACTGCATTGAGCTACAATTACAAGTGATAAAACAAAAGATTAAGATTCTAGGAAGTAGGCAATCTTGATTTTGGAAAACAAACTTATGGTTATGCTAATTTAATTGAAAGAAAAACTTAACAACGTATAATATCTAACGAATAAAAAATAAATATTAGATCATGTACTTTCAATCATTCATTGAAATATTATTTTCTTACTATTCTGATATATGCTACAAGGTGGGGGGGGGGATGTGACCATAGGAAGACATGTTAAGGACAAAGGTGAATTTAATTAGAGAATTATAGAAATATTCAGCAAGTCTACAGAAACTAATAACTGGACATGAAAAATAAATAGTATGCATAAAGTTGTCTTTTTGTGAGATTTCACAATCCTTTTAGATTTTATTGTGGAGGGAATTTGATGGAAAGCATTGATAGTGATGTGATACTTTTCTATACAACTCTTTACTATATCACGTGAAATTATCAAATATTTTCTAAGTAATACTACAGATAATACTTACTGTACCAAGAAATCAGTACAATACTGACAAAGATAATCTGAAATACATTCTTGCATGAGGAGGGAAAGATCTAAGAGATACAAATGAACATATTGTCGCTCAGAGCAACCGTGAGACATCGAATCTCAGAAATAACAGTAAGATATGGGTAGTTCTCAAAAGGTGGGAACAAAAAGTTAATTCTGAGCAATTTTGAAATTTGACATCAATTTTGGTTTTATTGTATAGTATGTACACCTAGAACATCATATACGAACATAAAAAGACAGCAGGTATTTATAAAAATTAATAAATAGCAAATTTAATGATCGGTCTGTAGGTAACAGATTTTGGACATCATCATAATGAAAGTTTCAATTTTTGAACTTTTCCAATGAAAATTTTATCTATTTTTAAATTCTGCAATGAAGAATAGCGGATTTATGAAGTACATGAATGACTTTATATACTGGTCTTTAAATCATAAAATTTTGTTATTGTTTTGTAGAATCCGAAAAAAACCCCATCTCAGGCCTCGGAACTAGTCTCTTTTCCAGCTATTTGTCTCTTTTTTATTTGAGTGTCTCTTAAGTCTCTATTTTCATGATTTAGTCTCTAAAATCTTTTTTTTTTTTTTTCCCCCGCGAGTGCTATGAAAATCTTACTTTTGACACTTGAAACTATTTCAGTTCGCGGAATTTCGTTTAGCAAACGTACGCAGCTTGACCAATCAGATTGCTTCTAATGATGAGAAAAATGGCGGAAAAAAAGGAGCTTTGTCAATGGAGAATAGTGCAATAAATCACTCCCCTATGTGCAGTTTTTTTTTTTTTCAAAGAGCTATTGTGTGAAGCTTGTGGGGGGGGGGGGGGGAGGGATAGTCCTTAAGCCTTTTGTGTCGCCATTTCTAGGATAAGCTGTTAAGTTCAGAAGCTATCAATACAGAATAGACTTTTTTTATTGTGCAAATTAGTTTTATTTTTCTTATTTTTTTTGCTTTTGTGAACTTAATTTCAGGGGGAAGTATCAAATTTGAAAGGGATAAGCATTTGCTTTTCAATTACTTCTGAATTAAAATAGAATATTTGTTGAAAACCTGTTAAAAAAATCGAAGATTAAAACAATGAAAAAAGTGCAAACATGGAGCCACGTGCTTTGAGGAAAATTCGTTGCTGTGTATAAGATATCAATCTTTTTGCATCTTTCAAATATTTCAATTATTTTTCAGTATGGAAGCTCTTATATGCAAATGTAGGACAGCTTTTTTCATTTTCATAATTCATTTTATGATTATTATTTTTTCTTTTTGTGACCTTTATTTCAGGGAATATCGTATCGGAAAGGCATAAGCATTTGATTTAACATTCATTGAAAAGCTGTTTAAAATAAATTAATGAAAGAATAAAAGTATGGGAACATGGAGCCACGTGCTTCGCCGAAAATTGATCGCTGTGCATAAGATTTCAATCTTTTTGCATCTTTCAAATATTTAAATTATTTTTCAGTTTGGAAGCTATTATATGCTAATGAATGACAGCTTTTGTTTTTGTTATAATTCATTTTATTTTTGTGAACTTAATTTCAGGGAAACATTTGATCAGAAAGGAATAAGCATTTGGTTTTTAATTTGTTGTGAGCTAAAATAGAACATTTATTGAAAAGATGTTAAAAATAAATAAAGTACTGGAAGAATAAAAACATACAAACATGGAACCACGTACTCCGCAGAGAATTGGTCGCTGTGTATGAGATTTCAATCTCTTTGCATCCTTCAAATATTTCAATTATTTTTCAGTTTGGAAGCTATTATATGGGATGTAGGACAGCATTTTTTTATTTTAATAATTTATTTTATGTTTATTATTATTTTTTTCTTTTTGTAAACTTAATTTCGGGGAAATATCGAATCGAAAAGGCGTAAGCATTAGATTTTTAATTCGTTGTGAGCTAAAATAGATCATTTATTGAAAAGCTGTTTAAAATAAATAAAGTAATGGAAAAATAAAAGTTTGCGAACACGGAGCCACGTGCTTCGCCGAAAATTGATCGCTGTGTATTAGATTTCAATCCTTTTGCATCCTTCAAATATTTCATGTATTTTTTACTTTCGAAGCTCTCATATAGAAGTATAGGTTAGCTTCTTGTACTGCAATAATGTATTTTAACTTTATTTTTATTATCTTTTTTTTCTTTTAGCAAACTTAATTTCCATGTAATATTTCATTCTTTTTGCATCTTTCAAATATTTTTTAGTTTTGGAGCAATCATATGCCAGTGTAGGATAGCTTTTTTTTTTATTGCAATATAATGTATTTCAATTTTATTTATTTTTTTATTACTTTATTTTTTTATGAACTTAGTTTTAGGGTAGAAAGAAATAAGCATTTGATTTTTAATTTGTTTAAAGTTTAAATAAAACATTTTTTGAAAAGCATTGAAAAAACAGAATTGAAAATTATAAAATAATAATACTATGCCAACTTAACGTTGTTATTTCTTATTTTACTTTTCATGCACAAAGGTATTTATTTAACCAGGGGTGCCGACCAACGGGGGGGGGGGGGGGTCATGGCACAGACTGCGCCATTGAAATTTTTAAGAAGGGTTGTTTTGAGAGTTTTTTTTTTTTTTTTTGCATTTTTAGGGGGGGGGCTCTTGTTTTTTTGGGGGGGAAGGGGGCACCCCTGATTTAACTTGAGCTTCGTAGAGAACTGATTACTGTATTTTAGACTTCAATCCTTTTGCATCCGAAAATAATACCATTATTAAGTTTTAAAACTATCACATCCTTGTATGAAATGGCTTTTTCATTGCAATAGACTTACTTTAAGGAAAGTACCATATTTGAAACAAATTAACATTTGATTTATTATTTGAAATTAATTTAAAAATAATGAAGTAATAAAAAGAAGTATGCAAACTTAGCAACATGTGTTGCAGAAAATTGCTTGCTGTATTTCAGATTTCAATCCTTTTGCGTAATTTATTATTATTTTTGTTAGATATTTTGAGGAACTTTTCTTTCCAGTTTTGTTTCAAAACTGAAGTAAAAGTTAACTGAAAAAGTTTTTTCTTCTCAAAATTGATTTATAATCCTTTTCTATCCTGCGAATATTTCAATTAATTTTAAATGTGGAAGTTATTTTTATCACATCAGCTTAGGATGCCTTTTTATTTTAATCTATTCTTAATGAATTATTGATAAATCTTTTTTGCAGACTGAACTTGAATGAAATTAGCACTTTTGTTTGATCATCATTAGGAAAAAGAGAATAAATTAAAATTAAATAGTTGTTTCAAAATTTCTAATGAGATATTTGGATGCCTCATTTGACAAATTGACTAACTCCATTAAACAAAAGTAGATAATAGTCATGAAGAAGATGGTGTTATCCATAAGAGTAATGGCCCTCGTGTTACATTTTCTGCCACCACATGCTCAGAAAGATACTGAACCCAAATTTAACATAAATTCACATACTAAGCATTGATAAAAGACTATTAAAGCAGAAATGAGGATTTTTTTAAAAAGTGGAGTTAATCGATTTGGCAATTGAGGCATCTATTAAAAATATATATATAAATAAATGAAAAGCTTTCAACTTTGTATGCTTTGCAGAAAATTGTTAGCTGTGTTAGAAGTTGCATTCTGCAGAGTGTAGAAATCTTTTTTTTTTGAAGTATTTTATCAAAGCCTGCACTACAGATCTCTAATTGCTAGTCAACAATTAGCCAA